>NC_086197.1:62721307-63346307 GCF_035770615.1 Melospiza melodia melodia
ATCTGGAGGCTACTAAATTAGGATTTTCCCAATTACCTATCTCAGCATTAGCTGTGAGGAAAACCAAGTCTGAGTCTGGTTTATGTAAAAATAAGAAACATTCCTCATGCATCTTAAAAATGTTGAATATTTATTATAGTTGCCATAGAAGACTCTCTAGAAGAGAGTCAGGGCCAGTATCAAAGAACATGCAGCTTTTTATCAAGCACACTGCTGAACTAATTTTAAATTCACTGTATTTGTTACACTATAGTAAGTGTGCTGATGCCTTTCTATATCTTTATTCTTGTCACCAAGTAGCTATGTGAGAATGCAGGAACAAAGTACATTAAAGTGGTTTCTAAAACAAAGAATCAAAGTGGAATGGAATGCAAAATGACATTTGCTTTTACTGTGAACAATCTTCATTCTACTTCTGCATTAATCGGCGACGTAGTGCAACCAAGAAAATCTTAGAGAGCAGGTTCTTAGAGAAATGATTGTCATGGGATGGGTTTCTGAGCTTTACTAGAATATCATTTAGCTCTATACACTTCTCTTAATGGTAATTCAATTTTGATTTTTGGAAACAAATCTCAATTATGAAGCTTATGCAGTACTTGTATAGCACTTAGAAAACCTCTAACAAGAACAATCAAAGACCTATTCTATAAGAGGAGAAAGAGGATAAAACAGAAAACAAAATCTGTCATAAATTGGCTGCATACAGAATAAATGGTGATAAAGCTGAGTCCTTTATTCTTACTGTTTGAACTGAGACAAAACGCAATTTCATTCAACTACAGAAAATCATTGGCACTGTATCAAGTAAATTGCTACCAACATAAATTGTTAAAGAGAGCATCATTATTCAATTAAAAATGTACAATACAACTTTTTAAAACTGATGAGCAGTGACTGTGCTTTCTTATCCTGTTTTATATATAAAAGCCATGAAAAGGAATTAGTGTCTTATATTTAAGAACACAGTAAAACTAGTGAATATATTTTTTTTTAATCTGATATGTTACTATGCAGTACTAATTCAGTGAAAGAGGATACTAGTGTATCCCCTGCCCTCCATCCCCCTCTTTTCCTGGCTACATATACAGTAAAATCATAGGAAATGTATGTTTTACATGAAGAGATAAGTTGAAGAGTTGCCTAGCAACAACATCTGTGTCATTTTCCCTTCGGTATGTAGTATGCATTTGTATCTAGAATGCTATTTATCTTCATTAGACCTAAGCAATTTAGGTTGTCAAGTCTCTGGTGACCATTAGGTATCTGATAACCATAAATTTTGGGGTCAATCAGATGCACTTACAAGCAAAATGAAACCAGCATAAATCCTCTATCCTGTATTTGCAAATTATGGCATCATTAACATTGGAGTATTGCCTCCCTCTTCATTGGTCCCTATTCTTATTGGTATCCATTTAGTAAGCTGAGAGAACAGAAAATGAAGACCAAGCCTTTATTATCAATTTTCTTTATAACAGTCACATTGTCCTGACTGTGACTGTCTTATCATAGCAGTCTCTCTTGCATTTCAGAAAAGAATCTTAAGATCCTTTTTTTCATTGTATCACCCAGTAAGTCTGACAAACTCATTAAAGTCACTAAATGCAGCTCTGGATCACTACATACACAATTTCACTTATTTGAAAAAGAAGCCAATTAACAATATAAAAACCCCACAACTTCCCCCCCACCCCCAAAAAAGACCCAAACTGAACAGCCACACACCAAAACACCTGAAGACTTCAAAATCCATAAAACAAAACCAACACCCTATACATGTCTCTATATGTCTATACTGAAACATATGTACATATACCAAGATATCTATGGATATGTGTACATGCACATACATATCTGCATTCCTGCATAAAGCCCATTGACATTTCTGCCTCAAAACTGTGCTGCAGCTGCAGTACAGATATTAGCAACTATGCCACAGTCATCTTAAAACAATTTATTCCTCTCCAGAAAAAACTCCAAACCATTGGTAAGGTTTCTGAGGTGATGTAGAGTACAGTAACTCTCGTATTTATAAGATTTAATAAAATCATTACATAAATGCTTATATTTTGAGGTGTTTCTTCTGCTTTCACCACTTATATCTACCTTACAAAACCTTAGTGCATCAGACTCTTAAGAAGCAGTGCTTCTTACTAGGACATATGTCAAAGGATATAGAGTAATATTAAGACTTAGACCTTCCTGCATGGGGAGGGAAAAAATGGTTTATTCTAATTTAACCTGACTCTTTTTTTTATCCCAATTGAATATAATTCTGACAAAAGAGAAAAACTGAATAAAAATTTCAATGCTAACCATTTAAATTCTACTGGCATATGTGTGAAAATGAGTAATTTTTCCTTATCTCTTCAAAGTGTTATGTGAAGTGTCACAACAGGTGAAATGGAAACTGTAAGTTCCATTCTTTGAAATAACCTCCTCTTACTTATAAATACTATGCTCATTGAACTTATTGAACAACATGGCTATGTGTTATATATACATGCATACACACACACAGAGATAGATTTAAATTATTCTCGTATTTAGGCAAATGGAAATTTAATGATAGGATTTCCTTCATTCTAGTGATTCATATTTTCTGTCATGACTAGCAAGAATCATTATGCTTATGTGGTAATACAGCACTCAGACCAAATGCTGAACTTTTATTATTATTACCCAGTTGGTATCTTAGACAAGCAATTGATGGATTTTATTAACAATGCCAGGATTGTGGAAGGATTAGCCAAATGGATTGTTACTGCATCTTTCATTGCTGTGATTGTTTTTTCATGGATTATTTGGAAAATAAGATCAGAGTATTCTTCCAAATCCAAAAAATGAAAACTTAAAAAAACCCCCAACAACCCAACAAACAAACAGAAGCTAATCAGATTACACAGTAACTGTTGTTCTTAAGAAGATTATGACTCAAATTCCTGATTGCATATGCAAATATAATATGGAATTTTGGTTCTTTAATTTTATATTTTCCTGAATATTAAGAGACCATTTCTTGACATTAAAATTGATAGTCTTTAGAAGTTCCTTGGTATTGACCTATGACAGGGCAAGGAAAGCTTTAACAAATACACGTTTGGTAGTATGAAAATGTCAAATTTGAATTTTGCATTACTATGACTTCTGACTTTGATTTGAAAGCATAAAGTTTCAAAGCAGGGAGAGATTTGCAGTTTTCATTTGGAAATGGGATTATAGAAAATGTAAAGAGGTATATAAAAGAATCTATGCTATTTATAATAAACAGTGTGCGACACAATTTAGAAAGCTAGAGTAGTTGATCAAGTAATGGCTGGCATAATTTTAGTAGGGAAATAAGTAATATTAACAAAACAGCACATTAATTTTGTCTTAATGTCTCTTTAGTTCACAATTTTGTCAAAATTTTAGGCAATAACTGTGAATCATATCTATGATTATTGACTGCAGTACTGTTGAATATAGTGCATTCAGTGACTTGAGTAACATGTTTTATTGATAACAATATTTAATTGTGCATGCCTAGGAATATTTGTGCACATAAGAGTGATCGGACTGTTTCCTTAGTTTTATTCCTTTGCCTCAAAAAATAATAAATGAAAACCAATTTTTTTCTTAAACTCTATGGGTTTTTTTTCTTAAGCTCCAATTTTATAGAAACACTTGTGTTCTCAACCACATGTGACTATGACATCTGATCCATGAGACACTGTGTGCAATATCCTTGACAGTATGGACATATCTGGAAACATCTTAAATGCTTGCCTGATCTGAAATCCATAGGTTATTACTGATAAAATAAAAAACTTCTCTGGATGTCCTATGTCCAGCCCAACATGAATATCTGTAATAATTTAAGGTCCTTAAAACAGTATCGAAAATATTACATTTGACTCTATCAATTTTTTGTTAACAAATATTTTATAATCTTTTGGTGTTCATAAATTTTTAATGTTAAGGAGGAAAATATTATTTATTATATTTTTTCAGCTGAGGAATTTGAGAAGAAAAACTCTACAGTTAGCTGCAGGATTTAGGATTACTTCTGACTTTCACTTCACATGAGCTAAGTGAATATAGGTTGGCTGTCATTCTTATTCTGCAACAAGTAAGATGTACCCATGGTATCTATTACAGCAACCTGAGGAGATCGCTGGGGGTGAGAGAGAAGGACTAGAATCTTGTTTCTTGATCAGAAGGTTGGATTTATTGATATATGATATATAATACATTATAACTATATTAAATAGAATAAAGAGAGAAGTTGCAGAGGCTTGCTAAGCTAAGCTAAGAATAAGAAAGAAAAGAATCTAAAAACAAAAGAATTCTCTGTCCCTGTGTTCCTGAGAGCTTGCCCTGTGATTGGCTCTTAATTATAAACATGGGAACATGAACCAATCACAGGTGCATCCTATTGCATATCACAGCAGCTGATAACAATTGTTTACATTCTCGTTCTGGGGCCCTTGCTTCCCAGAAGATGCAGAAATCTGAAAGAAAGGATTTCTGTGAAAAATGTCTGCGACAGGTATCCTACTTTTTTATATGTGGGGTGCCATAGAAAGAGAATTTCAGTATGCTACGCAGATGGATTTTGTGTTGATTAACAGAGGTCTGATGGAATGAATAAAACCAAGATTGGAAGAAATAACAGAAAGGACCCAGATGTATAAATATCCTTTCCTTCTCCTAGACCTAGAAATGAGTGAACATGGTTAGCTGAACTATCATTCTTATGGTAGCTGTTGATGTTAAAAAGAAGTAAAACAAAGCAAGTCCTGAAGCTCTTCCTAAGCAAAGATAAGAAACTGGGGCATTTGAAAAAGATAAATCATTCTGCAATAACTTAAGATATGAATTTCAGAATGCCTTACTCAGGGACATTTTGCAATTCCTAATACAAAATTACTTTCATGTTAGCTATACAGTTATACAGTGTTTCAGTGATTTTACTTTTTTTTTACTATTGTTCATCATGTTGCTTCTACAGTGTTATAGCATAAAGACACTTCAGGCTTTTTCTTTCAAACAGAGTAATTAAAAGCATTGCTTCAAGACTGATTTGTCAAATCAATGAGGGAAATGGCTTTCCTGTAAAATCAGTACAGTAAAAAAGACAGCATTAACAAAACAATAGTCTACTGAAAGGTAACTAAATCAAAATACCTCTTCTGCAAAGTATATTTTGTTGCATTAATTCATGGATTATATGTGGAATTCTCTAAACATCTTTCCTGTTGGAAAGGAAAAATGAAGGGTAAGGTAATTTAAGAAAGTATTAGATAAAAATATTTCAAAAAGTGAAGGAAATTTCAAGGAGAAGTCTTGGATTCAGAAAGGCAATACAAAGTCTGGATGAGATAAGGTAAAGAAGGGGTTCACTAAGTGAGCCTATGGTTGACACATGTGGAGGGAAAAAGGCACAAAGGAGCTCTAGGCAGAAAACTGAAATTGTTAAGTCTGCTCCTTAGGCATCCAGAAGGAATTAGCTTGTTAATGGGATATAAGAAAGCATCTACAGAAATAGAGAAAAATGGTGCTTTCTTTGTTTCTCAAGTAAGTGAGTCAATGATAAATGTCAGTGTTTGCATAACAGATAGAAAGCTTAACAGACTATATGTCTGTTGGGTATGAGTACTGAGAAAGCAATAATGGACTTTGGAGAGGTAGTAAAATGGGAGCAATAACTGGGTGGATGATCATGGGGTCATAAGTTGTTCGTGAAGAGACAGAAGCAACTGTCTCCTCTGCTGAACAAAGAATTATGTTCTTTTTGTGGCTTTGTGTTGAGCTTTTGTAATAGGTGGAAGTCAAAAGGGCAGATGGGTAATCTGGAATTCAGTAAAAAAGACTGTAAAATAGTTGTAGGTGAAAGCATCTGTTTCATTGAGGTTGTCTGATAATCATGGGCTTTTTCAATGCAAAAGGGAGTAATAAGTAAATAGAGCAGTGTTAAATGAGAACACAGGGAGACATAAACATATTAGACAGCAGGGGATAACAGAAATAATGGCAGAGTCCAAAAGTCCACAGTTAGTTAGCGGTACGTCTTTACCAAATCCCAGGCAGAGCTCTGGAGAAGGCCATGTGGTTTCTAACCCTCACAGTCTAAGCCTGTTAAAACCTGGGGCCTGCCAGCTCTGTGTCTCCGAGAGTCTGGTCACCCGAATTTTTCTATCACTTGCCATCTTCCACCCTAAGAATTGTTTTCAGCAATTGGAAGACTTTCCAAAGTTGTTATTTCTCTAAGATGTATGCAATAATTCTATGCCATATTGTAATAATGACCTACACTGTGTTTTTTAGAAGTGATTGAATAATAAATCTCTCAGGAGGCTAGAAGTATGCAAACTTTAGCCTTATGCTTGACAGTACTCTTGATGTAGTTGTTAATGAATCAATAAAGCACAGTCTCATGTGTCTTAATTCCAATTAAAATGTTGGAACTATGAGAGATGAAGCTGATGTCTAGATAGATAATTATATTTAATCATCTGTGTCTACGTGCATAAATACATCCACATTATCCTAGCTGGTTGTGTGAGATGTGCTATTTTCTCTTCATGTCCAGTAAGCTTTGAGATTTAAGAATTTCTTCCATTCCATCTGGGATTTGAATGCAGAATACAAAAAGCTTCTTATACAGGAATAAAACTAACAAAATGAGTCTGTAAGGAATTTAGAACATTAACGGTTTATGAGAAAATGTGCCAGTGATGTACAGAAATACTGCTGTCATCTCTGAATTATCTGCACACATTTTTGTTAATACCTGTAATTCTTGTTTCGATAATTTTTGAGGATTTTGAAAAATTGTCTGTAATATAGACAAATCTGCATATTCTATCAGCTTGGCTGAAACCCTACAAGTATGTTTGACTGGGATTGGAGGTTCATAAATCTTTTTTGTATACACTAATATTGCAGAATAAATTTGATGAGTGGGAAAAGATTTTTGATGTTTCTGAAAAGTACAGGCAGTTCAATACGAAAATACTAAATTTTCTCAATTTTCAGGTGTATAAAGGAAGCTATATTCCATTTTAGGTTTCAAAAGCTGGACATTAGGGAACTGTATGCTCTGTTAGAAAGCAGATGTTCTTTGTTGGCTGGCAATAATCTTGCTCTGAAGAGAAGTGGCCTCCTTTGCAAAACAGTTTGAAGACCAAATACTCTATCCTCGCTCTGTTGACTAATGAGAGTCTAGGAACCTAATATTCCCACAGGATATGCCTGGAGTTAATTAATGAGAAACATTAAGCACAAGACTCTGTCTAAAGTGGTAGTTAACCCCAGGCTGAAAAGCAGGCATTTCCTTAGGCAAAAGTCATTCTCAAAAAAGTGAGTATCTCATAAAATTATTTCAAAGCACCTGTTCTGTAGTTGTTTTTCTTGAATTTCTGTGGCTAGTTCTGCTTCCATCTATAAATTTGCTGGCAGTTTTGGAGAAGAACAGAAAAATATTATATTTTTTGTTTATTTATTTTTTATCTAAATATAACTAATGTGCTTTAAATATTAAAATAAATTTTAAATGAAAAATCATTCCAAATATAAGGACAGATGTCTAGTTTATTAATAGAAAAAGTAAAATACTTAGAATCAGAATGTTTGTACTGTCTTTAAATAGATATATTTCAAGATGAACATTTTTTACTTAATTTACAATCTTTTTTAGTAGCTACACAAGTATTATTGTTATTGACATTTTTCACTCCCCCTCCCTGATGCAACTGGCTAAAATTATTTGCTCAGTAGAATTTTTTAAATTATATCTTTTTTGGCCATTGGAAATCTGAAAAGATAGTACTGCAAACAGACAGGTAAAACATATACCTGCATGTGATCCCTCTATTATAAAAATTCCCTTCATTTTCAGCTGGGCAATAAAGAAAAATTTTTTTAGATTCAGAAAAATAATATTTTGGTTCAAATTTTACCATGGTATGGTACAATTTTTCTAACATTTAAACTAGGAATATTGTTATACTTAATTTAAGTAAAACAAAAAGAGTTTTTCAAGAAGCCATTAACTGAAATTACAATTATAAGACTTTCTAAAGATTCTCAGAGATGCATCAGAAAGCACAGAGAACTACTATTGTTCCCTTCAGAGCACCAAGATTTTGCAAACATTGTGTTCCAAGTAAAAATAGATTTTTACACCTATTGGTGGTGAAGTAAGACACCTGTGGATCCATCTTTGATCAATATTAAATTTTTAAATTACATTGAGTTTCTGTTAGACTTCACAACTAATAAAAGAGGGGATCATTAGAAATAATGAGGGATAATGGAGACAGTGATAAAAAGCCATCTTCTTTCTGTTTCTGATTAGGAAATACATAACACTGTGCCTGATTCTGTTGTCTTCTAAAACTCATTTAGGCAATCACCTGTGTATTATTTCACATGTTGAAAACATTTTTTATTGCAAAATATTTTTCAAATGTACATAAAGTGGAATGCCGATTATTATGTAATCCAATTCTAGAAAGCCACAATCTTTGTAACAAAATATAAAATATACTGCGTGAACCAAATATCTGCAGGTAACAAAGAAGGGCAAAATCCACACCTGAAGTGTAAAAAGTAGGTTTATTCCATCACTACACTGGCAGAATGGGGACACGTGCACTGCTAAGTTAACTCAAACTTAGCAGGGGCCAAAAGTGCAAGTGCTCTGTCCAACCTCACGTTAAAAAAAAGGTCTGACACAAGCACAATCCTTCACAAGGATGTGTTTTACAATCTCCAAACTTCTCATTTCTCTTCCTCCCTTACAAGGAGGGCCAATTCTATGGGAAAAATGCTTTTAAGTCTCTAACAGCATCCTGTTATCTGATTTGAGAGACTTCCATTTATTTTCAGCAGACAAAAAACAACCTAAAGCAAACACATATATGTGAAATTTTCCACACTGAGTATTTTTAGCTTCTCCCAGATGCAAGGATGGTATTTCAGCACAAAAAATTCTAAAACCAGCCTAATTTTCTTTCTTCTCACCAATTTTCCATTTTCAACAACTGTCTCCCCACATATACTTAACTATTGGGCAGAGGAGCAGAAGAGAAAGTTTTCAGAGAGAAACTGAAGTAAAGTAACCTCAAAAATTTAAATAGGAAATGTATGAATTTTCAAGATATAATTTCTCTGATGGAACTATGGGAATGACATTCAAAAAGCCACACTGTCTTTATAATTTATGAGATTGCTCCTAATTTTTAATAAATATATATATATCTGCTTGTGGGCCTGTTTTCTTGAGGTCAGAAAATTTATTTTACTGTCAAGGAGTGGTATGTCTGTACTTCCTTATATAACTGCCTAAATGTTTTTCAGGGGAAAGAAAGTGTCTCACATTCAGCTAACTACATATTTTTCTGAAATTATATAAAGCATACAGAAGTGGGCCTTTTTCATACTGAATCACTAAAACCCCCCCTGTCTGTAGTTCTATAAATGCTAGGTTTATAGAGCTGTGGTTCTGGTTTTTTTTAAAAAAAGATCTACTATTTTTTTAAATTACTATCCTGGCTATCCTGGTAGATGTCTTGCTCTGTTAACAGAAAGTGGAAAGAAAAGGTAGGGAAAGCGAAACAGTAATTTTTCTTAATATGTATGCTACTTATAATGCAAATTCATAAATAAATATGATGCTGACATAAAACTGAATAGTAGCAAAAGAATAGGAAGAATAGGAGATATATCTCATTGTGTGGATAAGATAGTTATTTTAAAGTTACTACATTTTTTGGTCTCAATTTTGCAACATTCCTATCTGGTTAATCACTTATTTCTTCTTTCTCTAGGGATAGCCCTACAACAGAAATGCAGGGAAAAGTCATGTTGATGAGGATGTTTGTCTAGCACTTGTTCTAGTTTTCCCCACACTTATATTTGACAGAAGATCAATCCTTATTAGCATTTTGGTTTGGAGCAGTAATGCAATTCTGAAACAACCCTTCTGAACTTCCTCATTTATTGTGTTGGGTTGCGACTGCCAAGTCAAAGCAAGATTACTTTCAGAGTAAAATTAACTGGAAAACTCACTCCAGCAGAACACTGTTTTTTCATGTAGTGCAGATAGGAGCATCTGAAATACTGGGATTGTGTGGCTTACATCAGTGTTTAAAAAGCACTCACGTGAAAATAAAGCTTTCGAACCACTGAGAATCATCATATTTGAAATGCTCTATATGAAGCCAAAACAAATTTGTCAGTCGCCAGCCTTCTGGTTTTACAGCCCATTCCTTTGCTGTCCACAAAGATTTTTTCTTGTCTTGATGTAATTTCCTGTCCTTGCCTTTTCTTTGGCTACTGTATCTTGTTACTGAATCCCTTTAGGGTTTTTTTGTATTCTTTTTCATTGCTTCTTTCTTTGCTGGCTTCGCTCTGTTGGGCTTACCAAAGGTTCAAGTGTAGTTTTTGCTGTAGTTGTGAGAAAGTGTTTCATATGTGAGAAAAAGTGTCTCATATGAGTCCAGCCTGTGGGCTGATGTCCTGACCCAGCCCCAGCCTGAGTCCATCATTTGGAGAAAATTAAGGTACTTCGGGGTTTTGTGAGACACCGGTTCCCCTCACCAGGTCAGGTCCTCACCCTGTCCATGGAGCAGCCCCAGTGCCTGTGGGAGGGATGCCCTGTTCCTGGCTGGGCAAGCCAGGGTGCCAGAACCTGCCCTATTGCCTGCCACGTGTTCCCTCCTCTTCCCCCAGCCCAGAGGGAGATGCTGGCCTTGTGGAACCTCAGCGCGGATTGCACTTAGTCCAGATGGTCAAATTAACTATAATGCCATGTAACACAATTTAGCTGTAGGGGCTTCTCTGCTTTGACCTGCTAATTCACTTGTAATCATCCCACTACTTGTGAAAATAGACACGCTATCAGAATTGTGTTTTAAACCTTTAGGGAGACCCTATCTAACCTCTCTTTAGCATAATATTAAATAAGAGCACCGCATAATCATGAATGTTGGAGTGTGTTAATATGAGTTACAACTCCCTGTGAGGTCACTGATATTAATGAAACACTGGGGAGTTATTGATGGCTTTAATAAACTCTTATTTAAAATAGTCATGAAAAAATATTTTTTAGTTATTTGATTGTTAAAGCATTGCATCAAAGAAAAGGATGCATTTTCTTACAGATAGTTCAAGAAAGAACTGTGATAAGTATAGTTAGTTTGATCACCCACTTTGAGATCTTCAGAAGTAATTTCTCTTGCCATTTTAAGACTATCAGGTTTCTTGTAATTTGCTTAGTCTGACTAGACCAATCTATCTTTGAACGATGATTTTTGTAAAAATGACGGTCTATTGTTCTGCTTTACGTCTTTCAAATTTTAACAATGAAATCAGGGGAGGAAGGCCTATATTTCTTCTACTTTCCTGTGTGAGAAATACTACTCTTTAGTCGTTCTTCTCAAACTTTTATTCAGATGTGTAAGAATAAAAAAGTGATGTGACAATAAGTTGACTTTACAACTTTATCTGAAGACAAAATATATTTCTCATAATGTAACAGCAGAACATAGCGCCTGAGAGAGAGTAAAAGTTATGCATTTTACCTCTCTACTGCTTTTTGATTTGTTTTCTTGAAATAGCCTCATTTATTTTTTGAACCTTGAAATTGAGATGTTTTAAATTTATATTAGAATTCACATAAGTGAGAAATCTAGTTATGCTTCTTCATATCCTCAAGACCTCTGTCTGAACTCTTTTAGCACTAACAAGAATTTACAAGTTACAACGATATGAAAGACAGAGAACAGTAATATTTCTTAATGTGCACAAATTTGTGCTGTTGTTCTTTTTCCCTGAGACATATCATCATAAAGCTTAAATTTCATCTGTTATCACAACCTTACAGTATGTTTTTTGATATGATTCAGACCTTTGAAACCAAAATATCTGCAGCTCTTTATTTGATTAAGAAAAGTTTCACATCCTCTTGCAGATGGATACTGCATGTATCATGACAAGAGTGTTCACCAACATGCAGCCATGGATTATTAGTCTGTGAAGTTTAATTACCATGATATCCTTGGCATCTCCCATGTTTATGCATGAAAAAAAATTAATCCAGCCCGTTGGCTTTTTTTCCCCAAATAAAGTGCTTCTTGCTACCATATTTTCCCAACAACACAGAATCTAGTTCAGTTCGTTTTTACCCTAGAATTGTATTTTCAGGGATATGTTGGTTCCAGTTTTAGCTTCTATCTATGTTTTTCAAATATAAAATTAGATTTTTATTTTTGAGAAATCGATAAAATCTTATTTCTAGTTGAGGAATGAGGTCCTGTTAGGCAGAGAGTTATGTGACTTCCTGCAATACCTTAAATGCATCAAAATTAGATTTCATCTTTGTTTATGTATTGTTATACATGTTTCTTACAATGCTTATCCAAAATTAATTTTTAACAGCTAGCAGAAAATGGAAAAGAATTGTGATAACAGGTCCTATTCATGTGTAAATATACCAAGCTGAATCTTTATGATTGATGGTATTGCCACAAATATAAATAAAGATTTGACAATTATAAAAAATTGTGGCTCCTCCAACAAATTGCCAGAGCTTATGTATTTTATGACTCTGTCATCTTTAATTTTTTCTAAAAGTTGTACTAAAACATCTTCAAATAGGGTCAAGGTTTCACTACAAATAGCAGTTCTTCTGATAATTGAGTCTTATTTTTTATTGCAGTGTATTATTGGACATGTTAAAATCACTGGAGAATTACCTCACTATATAATATAATTTGTTGTCACTTTAATGATGATTTATTCTTTAAGTCCTAATTTTGATCTAAATAATATTTCTTACATGAATTTTAAGTTTGAATTAATCCTTTTTTAAAGTATGCATTACAGTTAGCCACGCTTTCAGCATTAGTCATGAGAGCATAATATTGTAAATACTTAGACTATGTTTGTTTTATTTTAATAAAATAAACACTTTCTGTCCTTGAAATTACACTGCTCTACAAACTGGAAATGTTTCTCTCTGGCATACGACTGCTCAAATAGAAATTAAGTTTAAGAGGTTTAGGTGTATTTTCCCTTCACTGGGACTGAGGAGGTTTACAGGCATTTCTTTTGTTATTTTTATAATTTTACTTTTTCTGTTGGTGGGTATGTTAGAAGGATAGTTCATTGCGTCACTAATATATCAGAAACTGTTATCTTCGAGATGTGAAGACCAGTTCTCCTTGCATTCACACTGGAGGTAGTCAGGGGATCAGGTTCCCTGCCATCTCTCCTCTCTGCTGCCTTTTCCTTCATGTTCTCTTTCCAAGAGAACCCTCCTTGATTCTCAGATTTTTGCTTGCCATTGTTTCCATTTTGCTGATTACCTTTAAAAAAAGTGTCTTGTCTATTGTTTTCTTGTCTTCTGGTAACCCAAGATTTAAGGGGAAATATTCAAATTCTTGAGTCAGTGATAGTGTAGGCCGTCTGCTCTCCGTTGACCACATAAAAGAGTGATTTAGGGCATATTAGCTTAATCCACATAAGTATGTCGTGGTGCCCAAAGAAATCAGCTTCATGCATCTCCAAAGCTGGTAATGGTATGTTCAGTGAGTGGAATGAGTGTGCATAAACTGCTCATCAGGAAACTGTGTGCCATTCTGAGCCATGTTAATGATGACAGGAAAAGGAGAGGAATAACAGTCCCTTGCTTTTTGCACATCCTGTTGAAATTAGTTACATACACGCTTATGCTTCTACATACGCAAATATAAAGGTAGATAGAAAAACAGAGGTAGAGCAATTCACAGATACAGAAATGCACGTAACATCTGCAGGAAAATATCTTGCTTTTTATTAGTGTGGGATCCTCCCAAAATATTTCTTGGCATAAAACTAAGGATCTCGCCAATATAATGTAAGAAGGTGTGTTATGTGACACATATGGCAAAATAAAATCTTTTTAAGGGATTTATAAATATCTGTATTATATGTACAAATGCTAACAAATATAAACATTTATAATTTTTCCTTCTTTAAACACATTTTAGTCTACTCAGCATAAAATGTGCACTGTGAAAATAGATTATTGAAACTCAAGGGCAAGCAAGGTACATTCTGAATTTTTTAATTTTAGAATATTTAACTATCTGAAATACATTTCCAGGAATTTCAGAACATGTATACAATTGTGTTTTATTCAAGTATTTCATAGAAAGAATCAGCTCCACGAAAAAGTTAAATAAGATATTGCAGATGAGATAAATGCACTGAAAGCAACATGCATTTGTTATAACTTTTACAACTAGATAGGCCTAATCAATCTGCATAGTGCCATCACTGATTGTAAAGTCTAAGGCAACTAAATATTTGATAAGCATTTCTCAGCAAATTCTAACAGTAATGGTCACTCTGCTGTTTTCCAAGAGTTTCATTTAGATTGTACAGATATTGAAGTATTACATATAAAATTAAGATAACATATTTTGCAGACAGTGCAGTAGAAACCAATTCTTGCTAATACATTTCAAGATAAATTAATTCAGTTTCTTTCTGCAAAATCATCTATTTTGCCTGAAATAGTTTATGACAATATTTCAAACTTTAAAATCACTGTTAATAGTTTAATATTATTAATATTATTAATATTTCTGTGTTCTGCATGTAGGCTAGATAAAGATGGAATAATGGGATATACTTCCTTAGATGGTCTCCTTAATACTAGTCATAACAATACAGAACAACACAGATGTATGTTGAAAAAAATCATACATCATTTTTCATCCAAGCTTCCCAATTTAAACATCTCACCCAGAATACCTGTATGAAATCTATAAATGAAGATCAGAAGATCTCAGGTCTCTAAACGTGATGTTATTTATCTCATCCAGCAGCATATTTGGTAGGTATGTATATGTGTGGGGATTATTTGGAAAAATGAATCATATAAAACCAGTTTAAAAACAAAGACTATTTATCTCTCTGAGGTCAGTCCATTCTTGTTTGAATAATGCATTTTATTATACAATCTGGAGAATGAAAGATGTTGGTACAACTACACCATTACTTAAAACCATTGGTGTTTGAGCCTAACAATTTTTACTGGGTGAGTTGCTTTCAAGTATATTTTTTATGTGATGTGTGCATATTAATAGGAACCAAGTACTGACAATGGACACTTTGGTCCATTGTCAAATTCATATCTGAATGAATGTACATACAAAAACTATTTCATACTTGTTAAATTCCTTTATTCCTTGCACACACTGAATATGTGTATGTTTAAAAATTATTATTTGATGAAATAGGAAGTTAAGATTCATTTGTTTCTTTGTGGCTTTTTTAATCAGATAGTCAACCTGTTCCTTGACCTGATAAGAGGACAACTGGACATTGTGACAGGTAATCCAAATTCACCTCATTGCTACCACTGATGATAAGTAATTTAAGACATAGCAAACTTCTTAGCTTTAAACTCAACCACTATAACATTGCAAATTTCTTTAATAACAGATATACACATTTTCAGGTTCTTATTTAATTAAGCATCGTGCTGAAGTAAATTAGTCTTCAGTAAAACACACATTTGTATATGAATTAAGCCATCTTGGTATAAGCAATACATTATTTTATTATATTTTAAATTAATAGTTTGCAACTGTCATGGGTTTTTTTCTAAACAAAGACTACTTATTATTTATGCATGTTTGCAATTGTTCCCAACATATGAGGCTTTCCAATATTTATGTTATAACAGATAATTTCCTTGCTTGTATTAGGTTTCAGAGAGTATGTAAGAGTTCTAAATAATTTTTTAAGATTCTTAAAGGTTTTTCGGAAGTAATGGTAACTAATTTGATTTTTTTTTTGAGATGTGAGCTTTCATCTCCTTGTCTTGTGCTCAATAACCTTGTTTGTGTATGGCAGCTTCTCCCCCTGAAAGAATCTCTTTTTACAGTCCTGCTGTTATCATCTTGACCTTTGCCATGACCACAACCCTGAGGCATTTGAGCTGTCAGATAAAAGAGTGGAAAGAGGCTGGTGAAAGTTGTAGAAGGCAAAAAGCTTTGTAACGCACTGATGAATTTTCTGCCAAAACTTCAGCTCCACTGCTGTCACATTTCCTTAAATAATAGGGGGATTTTCCCTCTAATGCACAATGGAGGCCGTTTGCCTAAAGAGAGCTTGCACAGGCAGCCTGCCATGTTTCTCTAACAGGTGAAACAATCTTGCCTGGCTGCAGACAAGCGGCTAAGAAGCAGTCACATTCAAATGTACCTGTCAGTAATTAATCTGTTTGGGTTCTCCCAGCCCCCCAGTATTCATATATACTGTTCTATGTGCAGTAGAGCATTAAATTGCTCTCCACTGGGAGTAGGTCATACTCAAGGGTCATCAGAACCATGTTCCTGGGTGGAACATGTTTGATTCAGACAGGTTGTTTCTATCAAAAACTTGGTCTGAAATCTACAGCTATTCAGGAGATTTTACACCAGATTATCTTTTCTAGTATTATTCTGGAAAAGCTGATCTTTATTTAATACCATGTGGATAGATAAAAGTCATTCAATGGATAGTTTAATGCTACCTCTGATTAGCCACTGAATAGCCACTAATTATTCCGTCAAGATTCCTAATTAATTTTTTGGTATCCGCTAGCAAAGCTTTTTTGTAGCAATTACTATAGACTCAATTTCTTGCTTTGTCACTGGGTCCTCTTTCTGGGGTCAGGGGGATGTGCTACAGAGCTGCAGAGATAAATCTACTCCTTTTGGTGTAGACTTATTCAAGCCTAAGTCTGTTCTAAAAACTTCCTGCAGTCCTGATCCCTGGAAATGAATAATCTTTTAATTTGGAAATAAAGCATTTTTTTCCTAAAAGTCAATCAGCATGCTTTCAATGGATAAAGGTTACATTGACTCAAAATATATTTTTTGTTGCAAATTACATTTCTTGTCCTAGTGGGGGTATTAGAAAATGCTTTATTATGCTTCCATTTCCCTATACAAGATATGAAATTAATGCAATAAAGGACAAGTAAAATATATTATAAGATCAATATTTCTGGGAGGTTTTTTTTGTTTGTTTGGGGTTTTTTATTATGATTTTTTTATTGCAGTCTTTATATCTGCATAATATGTCCAGAAATTAATTGGTTTTTTTCAGTCGAGAAGTTCATGTTCTATACAGGGATGAAGCACAAACCAAATGGAAGTAGTTTCTTTCCACTTTAAAATAACAGTATACTGTAGACCAAAGGAAAAACCTTAAACTGCATGGATTAAGAATTCCTTCGCCATCACTTCCACAGTTAAATTATAATTTTTTTATATATCAGTACTTATTAAGGCCTTATGAAAGATAGATTATTAAATCAATAATTTAGAATTCACAGTATTTAAATGAAAAATTTGTAAGTTAAACTAGGAACTTCAACCTTGTGTTTCCATCTAATAAGTACTGGTGACAAATTTAAAAGCATTTATAGAGACATAATTATCATTAAATTGTTAAATTCATCACTCTTTTTCAAGAACACAAAACTGAAACATGTCCATTTACTTAGAGATTTGCAAGTCAGGCATGAACAGGAAATTGCATGGCATGAAAAGCCAACATTTTTTCTCCTTTAGAGATATTATACATTCTGTCTTAGTTGGCTTTTGAGCATCTATTGCTAAAGATGATAACCTTCCTGAATACTAAAAAATCTATACACAGTAATTCATAATGTTTTTCCTTCTGAGATGAAAACATTTTTGTCTAACATTTTTACTTCCATTTTTAATCTGGGACATGTCGCCTAAATATCACAGATATTATTTCAATGCTTCTCTCTTTCATTGATGGTTTGGTTTTTTGTTTTTTTTTTTTTAATTTTCTTATCCCAGCTGTGTTAATTTTCATGTACTGCATGAAAAGTAAAGCAAACTAGGCACAAGGAGTTAATCTGTCCTAACTACATTACTAAAGCTAAAACATGTACATGATTTTCTGAGCGCTTTAGAACATCAGAAGTAGATTTGGAAATTACAATTTCAGTCCTAGTTGTAGAAATTAATTTCACAGTAATATTTCAATTTTCTAATTTCTTTAAGCCTGATTTTCTTTTTAAAGACATGAAGATATTAACCTCCTGCTGAATGAAGTAAAATACCTACTCCATAACTCATAATTCTATAGTTAAAAACTGCTATAATTTTTTTTTCATTTTTATAACTTGTTTTGTTGGCCTCTGCTGAAAAGAATGTTTATATCCTACTGTAAATATTCTTTAACATTAATTAATGTACCGGGCTGTCCTTTCTGAATGCATAAAAATACAGGTTTTTTAAATGTGAATCTGGAATAGTCATCCAGCTAAAACAGTATCAAATATCTAAAAAGGGAAAAGTTGCCACTGCTTTCTAGTAGCAGAAATTGTCATATAAATATGTTGATATTTTGATAAAAGTCTAAAATTCCTCGTCATGATAAGAGAGCGGCAATTTAAATATCCAAATGATATACAGATTTGGACTGAAAAAGTTCTCCACACTGACTACAAAAGAGGAGCTAGTGGTCGGGATCTGTGTGAATTTTTTTTCCATTCATACTTACAGATACTGAGATTGCTTACAGGGATGCAGCAATATGAAGAGCTTTGCAACTCCCTAGAAAAGTCATGTAGTCACAGGACAAATATTTACATGTGACAGTTTCCTACACATTTTATTTAGTTTTCTAATTTTTGAAACTCACTTGCTATTGTAAAAATGTACCAATATTATGACTTCATTTTAGTAGATCTTGCAAGAATTGGTGGTTTTCTGATAATCCAGTAGTATCTTTATTCATTTATTTGAATGATAGGCGTGCTTTACAAACATTCATCGTGCCTGTAAAAGTTTCTACATATCTTAGCTACCTGCAAATCTACAAGAATCTGAAGAAAGAAGTTTTCTGGGAGTTAGAACTCTGTGATAAATTTAAAGCAGTAAATTCACCTGCCTTCAAATCCTTCATTACTCTTTCAATCTTCTTTCTTTTCCATTTTCTTGTCTTTTTCCATTATATTCCTCTATGAGTTGTCTTTCAAACAAAAAGACAAAAAAGAAACCAATAAACACAATCCCTAAAACTCCCTAAACCCCCTCAAAACCCAAATAAACCAAATCAAACCAAAACAAAAGAACTCACAAAAAAACCAAAAAAACCCTCCAAAAAACACAAAAAAACCAAAACCCCTAACAACAGCAAAAAAAAAAAAAAAAAAAAAGCCACCAAAAAACACATGCCATGCTTATAAGTATTCATGGATATGAAAAACCTTTGTAATGCACTGATGAATTTCCTGCCCAAACTTCAGCCCACTGCTGTCACATTTCTTGCTACCCTCAGTGCATTGCTGCTTTAATTCAACTCCTTGAAAAACTTATTGTGTTATCTCGTTTATTGCATTCTATCTACCTCAGTGGATGAATTAACTGAAGGACTTACGTTGTAATGATATTTGTCTTTAATTTTACTAGCTTTTTTCCAGATTTGGTTTTTCCAGAACTGTGGCCATTGTTTCTAACTGTTAAAAAACAAAAGTGATTTGTGAAATGGTAGCTACATCATCCTGCATTAATTATGTATCATCTAAGTGCTTTAGACTGAGAGATTTTGAGTGTCTTAGACTAAATAAGATTTATTTCTTGGCACTGCAAAAGACTAACCCTTCAAGTGTAAGAATATTGTCTCAGTAATACACAGGTCATTATAAATATTAGAAAGTCAGAGGTATTTTGCCAGATCCATTTTTTTCTCTGAGTATACCCTGACACTATTATACTGGCTAATTAGTTTGTGCAGCATTATTCCAGCATGAAATAACAGACATAAAACTTCTGTGAAATGTGACTTTTGTGTCATCCTGTTAGTTGAAAATAAGATTGCAGACTATAAAAGGCCTTTTCTTTAACGAGTATCACTGCTGTATCCTATAAGATTTAATTACAAATTGACAAGTTCAGCTTTATACTAGTCCTTGGAGATGAGGGTTTTGGCATGGCAATAAAGGCAGCTTAAAAAATTTTCTCCCTTCTATTTGATCTGAAAATCAGGATTTGTATAGACAAAGATATGCTGTGCAAACTATATAGCATTTTAAGAATTCTCTGAAGAATTCTGCATGCCCAGAATTTGTATGTTGAAATTTTAGGTGTGGAATAAGTAAAGACTCCAATAAGTAAATAAAACCTGGATTTTTCACTGGCCATTGAAGAACATATTTATTTATTCCATATATCTTTCTAAATATTCATTACTGTAATCATTATCATTTATTTTTTTTTTTTTTTTTTTTTTTGGTGTGTGAACTTTTTAAAATTGGCAGAAAACTGAACAGTCTTGGAATAAGGTGAAGACTGCAGAAAATGTTTGTGCCTGAACCCATTAATTATTAACTCTTGAAGACACTTTTAATGCAAACAGCACAGTGCAATGCACATCTCTAGGTGACAGCCTATGGATGTGTTGAAGAGAGATAATAAATAAAAAGCACAATACTTGCACTGTCTCTTAACAAGGAATTTAGATCCAGAAAAAAAAATTATCTCATGGGCTATTGGGAATGCCAGAATTAATGTTCAATAATCATAAGTATTGGAAGTAATCATATAATCATTAAGACTGGAAAAAACCTCCAAGATCATTGAATCCAGCCATTATGTACATATATCTCAATTCAGTGCTATCTTTTGCATGGCTTACAACCATACAGTTGTCTTCAATTTATATTATTCTGTGAGCCCCTTTGATCTTTCAAGGACAGTAGTTATGAGAATTTTTTTATTTGAAGTTCCATTATAAAACTATTCCAAATTGTTGTATGTGTAACAATTCTTAATTGTTGTATGTACAACTATTCTATAATATATTGGAAAATAATTTATCTATAACTACATGCCACTGTAAAAAGTGCTTTGCTCTATTGCTGCTCTATGCAAACTGAAACATAGATATCTTCCTACAGAAGACTTAAGGTTTTTTGTAAAGTACTTTTCTTGTCTGAGGTACGGGCTGCATCTCAAAATCCTCATGTACCAAAGGAAATCTGCAGTAAAGGTATTAAACCAAAATGAAGTTTAACATATTTCTATGGAGGGAAATTTTCATATTCATGTTACAAAGGAAGATGTGAAAATAATAAATAATTTGAAAATCCACAAAATTCTTTAAATTACAACCTTTGATAAAATTTAACTTTACAGATCTGATTTCAAACCCAGAAATCATGTGAAAGATCTGTTCACTGAACAAACCACTGCTTATGAAAGCACCGTGACTATTATTGTCTTCCATGCTGCTGGAGGAAATACTGGTTTATTGATTTGTCTCATCTAGATCAGGTCCTTGGGGATCAGGAGCTTCTATTATTCTGGATGATTGATTTTTTTAAATTAAAATTCTGTCTTGGGCTGTTTATAGGAAAAGAGGCCCACAAAAGATTGACTTTATTATACATGAAGCCTACTTTCTCTTATCAGATCAGCATGTGAAGGAGAGCAAGGTGCAATAGGCTAGAATCAGTTAGTGTTCATCAATCTGGGGAAGATATCACAATCAGATTGGCACATATAAAGTTAATAACACAAGCATCATTTTTTTTCTTTAGCTTAAAACAAAAAAGCAAAATATTATACTCCTGTACCTCTTCAACCAGATTTGATAACAGTAAGATAAATACTAAGAGATCTTAACTTAAAATTCAATTTCATAATCCCTTATGCACACGGAGTGAAAAGGAACATAACATGTTAAAACTCCTCCTAAAAGGTTAAGAGTTGAGAAGTATATAAAGATATAGGAAACATTTAATTGTTTTATTTTTTTAATATCTGTTGCTGTTCTTTTCCTCCAGAATAGCAATCTGTATGGTTTTGATGAACATGCAAGGATGGGTTTCCAAGAGAAATGTGGCTGAAATGGTACTGTAAATTAGGGTAATGGTTTTAAAATATATAGCCATTTTAAACCATAACATAGTACTCACTGTGATAAGCAGTACATCAACTTATGGCTCAGTCTTTCAAGGCAAACTAGTCCAATGCCTGAAGTACACATCAGGCAACAATTCTGCACTGATGGAATAAATGCCATAGCAATCTTATAGGTCTTTTACTTCTACATTTTCTTACAGAATACCTGAGTCTATACTAGTTTATCTTTCTCAGCTCCACAGGCTGAAACCTTTCAAACATGCAAGAAAAGAATTCTTTGAATAGAATCACAGGAAACTCTGAAGCTGTACTTTGTCATTCTTCTGCAAGTTTTAGGAAGAAAAAAAATCTGCCACTTCTACAAACTTGAATTTCTCCTAGCTCAATGTGTTCAGCTTTGTGATGTTCTTAAAAAGTAAATCAGAATACAGTACTTACCACAACAATATATGCAATTTTTGAATGGCACATATTAAGAAAATCAAGTTTTTGTACTCAGATTGTTACTAAAGGGAAAGATTTTGCTAATCATTTATGTGGCCTTGTCTTTCATTCTTATCTCTATTTATCACTGTCTATAGCACTATGACTACTTAGGATTTTCATCCAATTAATAATAGCCAAAACAAGATACAAGTTCTTTTCATGTCTGCAGATAGAGCCATCTAAACTTACTGGGTTTCAGTTCAATAATTTTACTCATGCACAGGACCATATCAAAAATGCACAAGTCAAATACTTAACTTTCTCACTTCAAGAAACTGATCAGACTGTGAAATGATCATAAAAGCAACGATAATGGGCAAGATAAAAGACTTCTACTTCAAGATCTTGTGTTAGACAGTGATCAATTGTGGATGCAAGAATAAATTAATGCTTCACTCAGTTTAACCTCACAGCTACTGACACCCTGTAGTTTAGTAGCTTCTGAACTGGAATTTGTCTCTACATCCTTCTGTTTGATATCACTTAATAACTGCAGCAGCAGTTATATTGGCACAGCATGTTGCCAATAAGTTTCACAAGTCATTTACACATTGAGTAAAAAAAATAAAACAAATTTCAGTTAGTTCAAGACTAGTTCTTGAATACTTCTTTTGATTATTTTTTAGTTTAATATTGTGGGAAATGATGAATAACACTTATCTTTCTCAGCTACAATCTTATATTCTTCTCCAATAATTTTTTTTTTCCAGAATCTCAATTGATTTAATATCTCTTCATAGACAAGACTTTTCATACTTCTTTTTTACTCATACTTTTTTCTATTAGTTAGGGAGACCTGAAAGATCTTCAGCATTCAAGATACATAGGAATTGCACAATTGTGAAACATTGCAGTAATGCTTTATAATTTTCTTTTATATTTTTTTCTTGTCCCAATTTTGATTGCTGCTAGGAACTGTTTTCATAACATCAACCTTAATAACCTTAATGCTTTTTCTAAGACATTAGTTTAGGACCCATTTTCAAATATATGCACAAAAAAACTTTTTCCCATATTTTTTCTTTACAGTGATTAAACTGAATTTCTTTTGTCATTTTATCGTTCAGTTACTTAGTATCATAAACCACTTCTGCAATCCTTTGCTGTCAACTTTGCCCTTTCTAAATAATTTTAATATAATCATATATACATCATTGTTTAATACCTTTTCCAGATCATATACCTAGGATTATATTAAAATGCATAGATTCCCTGAAAGGTCACCAAGGAATTTTAAAACAACTATTTATTCCCGTTTTTGGTTTACTCCTCTTTAGCCAGATGCTAACTGTTCAAGGTGGTAGCACATACTTACTGCCTGATTTAGAAGATCTCTATTTCAACTGGACAAGTGGACAACTTACTAGGAGAGCACCTCATAAATTAGGTCAGAATGTACTTCCAAAAACACACCTTAACTTAAAGAGATATTCTTTTGCTTATCAAAATTAATACATTACTATATTTAGGCATTTCAATATTTTTTAGATGCTATAATGAGATAAATTTTAGCTGTCTTGCTGGGCAAAACAGTGAGTTAATGAATGTGCTGTTGACTTCCAAGTTCATGGTCATTCAAAATAGACTTTTTGTACGGATAAATATGTCCTGAAATGTATTGATTATAAAGTTCTCTAGTCCCAAAATATATTTTAAGATTTTAAGCTTGCAAGTGCCTAGAAATCAATGTCCAATAGAAATTAATCTTTTTTTCTTGTAATTACATTTTAAATTACCAAAATGAAGTATTTTGCTTTCTACCTATGTGATTCAATAAATTTACAGTCAACAGACACCCTCATATAAAACCAATAATTATAGATTCAAGCTAGAAGGTTTTTTCAATTTAAATTTAGGTTGTAATGTTTTTTAATGCACTTTGGGGGGAATTGTGATTATTTTTATATATATATATATACATGTATATATATGTACAGTTCAGTGAGGTAATAACAAGGATGTTGTATAAAAAGATTCATTTAAAATTGTTGAAACTCTAAAAGAAAACATAGGAAAAAAGCCAATTCCAATGCATGTATTAATTTGATAATACAAGCCCTGCATGAACGATAAGAAAATATCAAAAATCATTGGTATGCAAATTCTATACTATGCTTATTGCCAAACCAGTGAAACATATAGTGTTGTCACATCTTTCATCATCACTGATAAACACTATCTTCTCCAGGGAGTAATTTTCAGTACGGGCTCTTCAGATATCTATGTAGATTACTAAAATTAACAACAGTGTTCTGGGCATAGAACATACGACTTGACAATGCAAAATGCCAGAAGGAATAATCCAAATAATACAGGGAGGAAGCACTACATTAATGTGTGGATGATGTGAACTACTAATACATTTTAATGTGTGTATTAATTCTCGTTGTGATGAATATTTTTTATAAAGTGCTAATTCTGCATTATTTTGCCAATCCATCCTGTATAACAGCTGCCTGTTAATATAGGCTAATAAGCAAATATACTGAAGAGAGTGATTTGGAGAATTTCTAGTGATTTGGATAACACTTGGTAGAGTTCTGTATCATTCTGCTACATAGAATAACTGGTCTGATGTGATTAACTCTATATCTCCGGTCAGTAAGAGCCAATAATCTATTGTCATGTTGCTATGATTATGGATACAGACAGAGATTTCTGTGCAACTTATTCCCAGGTTGCTGCAGGCATCTTCCAGAGGTGACTGTGTTTGGCCACTATGTGTGAGCAAAGCAATCATGCTTCAGCATGGAGCCCAGTGTGCCTGAGGTCTCACGGGCTGTGGGCTGAGTGATTAAATGAACATTATAACAGGAAACATGCAAGTTTGCTGTGATTGCTTTGATTTTGCATCAAAGCCCTTCTTAGCTAATAGGTAGATTCCCTAAGCAGTTGTTTCTCCCTCCTTATTATCTATTGTATACTTTCCAATTCCCTAATTCTCATTACTGATGCCAATCAAATTCTCATCCATCTCTAGGCTATTGTAATATTGATATGCCTCTAACACACAGTACTACTGACTATAATTCTTTAAATTAATGCATTCCTGGAAGTTTATTTCAAGAGGTTTGCTTCTTACTATAAAACAAATTACAGTAATGCTGTCAGGATTAAGAGGGATGAAGAAGTTCTAGATTGCAATGAAAACGTCTGTTTTGTCTGCCTAAAATAATTCAGAGAACTACTCACTAAGCATTGATCTCATATTAAGAGTTTACTCCTTTTTGAAATGACTAGGTGACACAACAATTATTGAGTTGCATGGCCTCGTCTAGCTAAGTTATATGTCAGACTGCTAAAGAATTTATAAAAAATATAAATTTATACGATTAATGCCCATTCAAGAAATATATTTTCTAGATCTTTTGCTGTCCATGAGACTTGCAGAAATTTGACAAAGCTAACGTGAGATAGAAAAGGAAAATTTTTAGCTAAAGCCAGTAATAGTAATGGATATGTAAGTGGGTATAAGTAAATAATAAAGACCCTCTCAATCCCTTCTATCCATCCAAAGGTTTAATTCAATGTTCTTTTAATAAAATTCTCTTTTCTATTATAGTTAAAGAAACCATTGCCCTCAACCAAACAATCACTCTCAGCAATGCATCCATAAATCAAGACACCTCAGTCTAAAAAATGGCATCAATCAGCCTAGTTCTCATCTCTCCTGACACAACTTTCCATTTATTTTTCCTCTCTTCCTCCTTGTTGTGCCACATACATATTGGAGATGAATTCAAAGGAGAATCACAGAGCAAAGGTGTCTGGTGGTAGATAAGCAATTGCCCAAATCTACACTCCAATCTATTGGAAAGGGGAACATGGAACAATTTAGGAGCCAAGCATTGCTACCCAACCCAGTTTAATGAGGAGACCCAAAGCAGTCTGTTTATGTAGCCCTACAATCAGGGCTATTGCACTGAGTTCCATAAGTAGACTGGTCATCAGCTGAAAGGGATTGAACTAAAATATTTGGACTCACTGGTACTCCCATCAGTTACATTCCAATTTTGTCAAGACAATGAAGAAGGGTGGTAAGACAAGTAATGACAGTGTCTTGAAGAAAGTCCCAAATGCCATCTGCTTGGCAGGAGCTGTGCTTTACTCGAGTGCAGTATGTTTCAGTCTAGAGCCACATATACTATACTTTAATGGCCCTTGATACATTTTGGTTCAACTCAGAGATCATAGGTGACATTCAGTGAGTGGAAGACAAGATGCTGTTGTATTTGTAGCTTATCCCTTAACAGTATCTACTTAAACCATCTGATGTAACGTTTAGCATACCTAAAAGATTCTTCACAATTTTTTGGATACCTGTTCGTGAAAAAGGTGAATAGAAATGACATGATGGACATTAGTACTGTCATAAAGATTTTGTACAAATACTATCCACTTCTGTAAAATGCTTTTGCTCTTGAAGAACTGAAGTTGTTGAATTATCATAAACAAGATGATCATAAACACTAGAAGACCCAGGGTCTAATTTACAAGTGAGAAACCAAAATTTACTCATTATTTGCTGTGAAATCTCTTGCACTGAAACTTACAGTGTGCATGTAACTTACAGCTGGCAGTACTGCAGAGTGAACCTGATCAACACTATAAAATTTGACAATAATTTTGATTAATGGAGATATTTAAGTTTATACCTCCTGACAGGAGGATAAGGATATGTTGCACGTGTTGTCCAATGGACTGAGGGAAAATTACCTGTATATTATAACTACATAATTTGCGGCAAATGTGACATTGTTGGAAGGAACATGAATTAAAAAGGATGTGTGCATGTGTGGTTTTGATTTTTTCCAGCCTCTTTTGTATGAATTCATACTATTCCATAGTTGTTTTGAAGTTGTAGAAATAAATGGGATTCTATGTGCATCTATTATTCATTATTGAGATGTGTTCATGTCTGAAGTTATATTTAGCAATGCAATTTGTGCCACCCCTCTTAGTATTTATTTTCTCATGACACGTGAATTTTTTCAAACAGGGACAAAATTCTAACCTCACTTAAGTCCACAGTATTTTAGCTTTGCATAAAGGAGTATATTTTTGTAGTATTCTAAGTCTGACCATGCCTCTCTCTAATTATTAAAGGTAGCCTTCATCTCCTATCTTCTTTACAAAAACATACAGCAAGAGAATAATATAGTACACAGTAAAAAAAGGTGAAGAAATATTTTATAGATAGGCTTTAGGAAGCACAAATGAAAATGGACTGCTAAACATTAAAAGTTCCTCCTCAGCTGATGATTAAATTTAACTGTAACAAAAATTCAGAGCATATCAACCCTAATTTCATTAAAGAAAACTGTCCCAGTAAACAAATCCTCAGTGAGGAAGAGCTACTGAACCTGACTTAAATGATAATTTCTCAGTTACTTCTCAGGTCTTCCAAATAATTTCTTTATGCATGTCAACATTTACATGTATATTCAGTCCACAGTTAAGAGCTGTGACTCTTATTACCTTTACCTTGGGATTTTTAAGTCATTAGGTATAATTACTTGTTTCTCTTGGTTATTAGCCTCTCATTTAAAACTTTTTTTTAATCGTGTTATAATTGTAAAAAATGAGAGAGTAAGGTTTGTCTTTTTCTCTAGGTTAAGTTCCTTGGCAAAGAAGAAGACTCTGGGGAGCCAGAGTTTGTCTCTATTAGTTAAATCAAGGATATTGATCATGACCTGAACATAAATTTCTTAAATTTTCCCTGGTGATAACTTCCAAGTAGGATTAATGTTCTTTAGACCTAGCTCACAAGAAACTAATAACTTTTCTTTTTGGCAACTGTAAGTTTTAAGTGAGTTGCTAGATATAATTATAGATACCATATAAAAATTCTTACCAACTTGACTTAATAGAATAGAATAAACTTTCTTTTGACCGTACTCTACCAAAATAATACACCTAAATTCTGTGACTATAATGTATATAATGTATTTTCATATATGAAATTAACAATTAACAATATATTAGCAAGTAACAAAGGATGCTTCTCTTAATGTGATTTAAAAATCTCACTATCAGTGCCTGTGCCTGACCTCCATGACATAACCACCTGAGTAAGTTATACTATGCCAGATAATCCATATGTTCTTTTAGATTACTTATTCCTTTTCAACATGTTGAGTAGCCCTGGACAGTCAGTTTGGCATTTTGATATCATATTCTGAAAAGACATTCATAATTCCTTACAGATATGACAGAAGGGCCAATTTCCCATGTTCTTTCAGCTCTCATTACCGGCTCTCCCTGTGATGCCACTGCCCCAGTCCTGAAGAATTTGTTGAAACTCTTTATCAGAAACCCTAACTTTCACAATATTTTTATTTCCACACTCACAATGATTTTTATTCTATGATAACCTCCTACTTTACATATTTCAAGTAATATAACATCATCTGTGAGGAAAAACTGAAAGGTTTTTTTTCTTTCTTTTGTGTCATTATAGCTCTGTCTTGCCCTGATTTTGTCTTCCCATTTTGTATATACAGAATCAAAATTAAAAGATTAATCTTCTTTTACCTCCCTAAATTCTCAAACTCAAGTCAGAATAAACTCTTCATATGCAAGGAAACAGATCCTGTTGTCCAACTTCTATACATATTATAGAGGTTGGACAACTTCTAATATTCTAATATTATAGATATACAGGTTTATATAGTACTGAATTAAAAACATGAAAAATCATGTACTTTAATGTTGTTCGTATTTTAATTCAGTTCATACTACCCAGAGTAAAACATTGAATTAGATCACTATTCAAAGGCTTCTCCATGCATTTTTCCATGTTTCCATGTATTCTCTGGAACCCTGAAGCAATCAGCTGTTCTCATACATAATGCAGTGTTTGATAAATGCCTGAGTATGGCAGGTATGACAATCCTAGCTCTATCATAACAGCAGGTGCTAGAAGTATCTTATTTTTAGTAATAGATCCAAACCTGAAGCAAACATTTATCTTTCTTCAAAACTACATGAAAACACTTTAAAACTTTTTCTCTTCAGGTTAGTTACCCTATTCTTAAATAGCATATCACAGCACCACTGATCTGATTTTGATTCAAAATCAAGTGGGTTTCAAATAGCCTATAACTTTCATTCAGGTTCCCACAGTCAAATATGTCTAGTCATAATCTGGAATACTAAAAATGCTTGATTTCTTTTTCATATACATTTTTACTGCATTTTATACTACTGAGATATCAAAAAATCTTTCAACTATAGACCTGAATTTGCACTTTTCTGAACTTGTCTGCTTATCTTCCTTTCAGGTACTCTGGTAATATTTCACACATTATATTATGTGAAATATAAAGGCAAAGTCTGATTAGATTACCAATCATTTCCCCTTTCATTTTTCTACATTAGAAAAAAAAGTTATGATCTAAATAACATTTTGTGAGTATAATCACCAAGGAGTAAAATCTAATTTTTTCATCTTTCTGCATTAACTCATTAAAAATAATAAAAATGTAAGCTTCTACTTTAAGAAGTTGTATTATTTAATCAGAATAAAGCTGGTATATGAAAGTCCAAAAAAAATATGACATTTAGTTTTGAGTATTACACCATTCTGCACATTGCTACGTTTGACTGGATAGTGGAATGTTCAAGAAAAATTGTAAGAATTGTTTTTTTAAGCTGCTCATTGAAATGACATCTAACTTTTTGAGCATAATATTGAGCAATTTCTCACTTTTGGAAAGTACTAGTGATACCTATTTGTCAGTGTCTTCTCAATGAACTGTATAATTTCTCTATTTTATTGAGGGTTTGGTTTTGGTTTTGTTTTTTTATTTTATTGTGTTTGTGTGTATACATATACCTACACACCAGTATTATTTAATATCTTTATTGATTACATAGATGAAGGGACTGAGTGCATCGTCAGCAAGTCTGTAGATGACACCAAGCTGAGTGATGTTGACACACCTGAAGGACTGGATACCATCCAAACACCTGGACAGGCTTGAAAAATGTGTCCATGGGAATATTTTGAGATTTAATAAGAGCAAGTGCAATGAGCTACATCTGGGTCAGGACAACTGCCATTATAAATCCAAACCGGGGGATGGACAGATGGACAGCAGCTCTGCTGAGAAGGACTTGGGGGTGCAGGTGGATGAGAGGCTGGACATGACCCAGCCATGGCACTCCCAGCCCAGAGAGCCAAAGGTGTCCTGGGCTGCATCCAAAGCAGCGTGGGCAGCAGGGAGGGAGGGGATTCTGCTCCTGTGGGACCCCACCTGCAGGGCTGCATCAGCTCTGGGCTCCCAGCACAGGAAGGACAGGGACCTGCTGGAGAGAGTCCACACAGTCCAGAGGACACCAAGATGATTAGAGGGATGGAGCACCTCTCCTATGAGGAAAGCCTGAGAGGTCTGGGATTGTTCAGCCTGGAAAAGAGAAGGATTCTGGGTGACCTAATGGTTACCTTCCAGTAGCTGAAGGGTATGTGCTGACAGGACAAGGGAGAATGGCTTCCAACTGAAAGAGGGTAATTTTAGATTGAATATTGGGAAGAAATTCTTTACTGTGAGCTTGGTGAGGAACTGGAAAAGGTTGCCCAGAGAATTTGTGGATGCCTCATCCCTGGAAGTATTCAGGTCAAACTGGATGGAATTCTGAGCAACCCGGTATAGTGAATGCCATCCCTGCATATGTCAGAGGGCTAGAACTAGATGCTTTTTGCTGTCCCTACCAACTCAAACTATTCTATGATTGTATAAGATATATATTTAAATAAATTATAGTACTATACGTACAGGTAATATGTATTATACAGTTATGTATAAACAGGTAATATATAAGGTAATAAAAATAAGGTATATTTCATCATATTACGAAATGTATACACCGGAAACACGAACTGTTTGTATATATAACATTGAATTGTACACATTTTATGATTGTACATCATAAATTTTACACAAAAAGAAGGTTTAAAAAGTATACATTTGGATTTATTCCAATAACCCTCCCATCTTCATGTATGCATTATATTTATAACTTCAAATAATGAATAAATTTAACTGGGTGAGTGTACATGTATGAAGCGGGAAGTGAAGAACAAATTTTGCATCAGAGGAATACACCATCACCACAGACATGCATATTTACCTGCGATACTGTTAGTTTTTTCCCTTTTGCTTTCCTTTATTTTTAATTTATTCAATTAGATCATATAAAAGTGAGTTACATAATTTTAATTTTAATATAATCAAAGTCAAATAAGTATTTTTGTGGAGGGCCTACAGAATTCAAACCCAGTTCTAATTCTGGTAGATATTTCGCTTTGATACTCTATCCAAAAAGAATATTTTTAAAATTATTTTTTGCAGGTTCGACTCTATAGTATAGTCATTTGCAGTGGGATTTAGAAGTGATGATTTTCCCTTGCATTTCTTTGGAAGTTAAAAAAGAAAACTAAAACTTTAAAAAATGAGAGATGGGGGCAGGGGATGGGGGGGGGAGGGGCTGGGGAAGAGAAAGAAATAGAAGAGAGATGAGGGGAAAAAAAAATAGTGACAGGACAGACTAAGGAAAATATCACCATTCAGTGGATCCCAGTGATGCCCTGTTGATCCTCTCCATCTGGTCTTCTTGGCAGTGAGGGTATCCCCAAAAAAAACCCCACAGAGGCCAATGGATTAATATACATATTAATTAGCCAGGAGGGAATGCCCAGATAGCTTTCCTGAGGGGGAGCAAGTTTGACACAGGCTCCTGCAGCAGACTTCTGATGCAGATGTGTTTTTTCACTTTGCGTCATGCACAGTCCTGTGCTGCAAGGTCTCTGGAATCTGGAGGCACTTTGGGGGGTCCCTGATGGGTTATGACACCTCCTCTGCCGCCTCTCATGTGACTGTCCCATGGATGTGGCCTTCCTGCGCTGGGGAGGTGCACAGCTCAGCCGGTTTGCACGAGGGAGGATGAGTGCTCACTGCCTCTCACCAGTGGTTACGACACACATCCAAAATTCTCCTCTCCCCGCCTGGGCTGGTGGGAGTGTGCGCAAACCTGCCCTCAGCAGATGAGTCTGTGGGCTATGGCCTCCCCGACTCTGAACTCAGCCAGACCTGATTTCCAGAGCAGCCGCTGGGTTTGGCTTTCTTGTGGGTACATTTTTCTCCCTCAGCCTTGTTTGCTTTTTCTTAGACCTGACGTGATTGAATAGTGTCACCTTTACCTTAAGTTCCCTCAGGTGTCCTAACTCACGGTCCAAAGTTTCACTCAGGAGGCATCTTTAGGCACAGGTGGGCTTCAGTGGTCACAGCTTTTTATAAAGATTTCAGAAGTCCTTCACACCAATGTTTAAGCCATGAACCATAACATTTCAGTCCCTCAGACATCTACTCTGTGGATATTCTCTACAGGCAATCACTATAAAAATATTCTGACTGTGAATTTTTAACATTATGGAGAACAAGAAGATTTAATTTCCAGTGCATACTTACATTTTCAGAAACCTTCCTCCAATTTTGGGCTAACAACATGCAAACACTAAATACTTATATTTTAGGGAACAGTATGAGTCTTTCTAACTTGGTTTAACTTGTTCTAAAATTTCCAAAGAAGTCTTCATGTGCAAAAAGTCATTCCAACTAAAGCTAAAATTAGATATTATGTTCATTATTTCTTCATTATTTTCTGCGCATTAATTCAACTAATTCTAGAATCAAGTTTTGTCTTTTCCAACACTGAATTATGTATAATGCAAATTAATTTAAGAATACTTTCAGCAAGTAGAGCTGTCAGTTTGGATGCCATTGTTTTTGTTAAATGGAATTGAGATTAGTAGTCTAAAAGATGTGGAGAGTAGGATCTGTATCACGGGGCAGTTTTTCCAGTTGTTTTAAGAACTGACAGGACTTGGTTCCTGGATAAAATGTTTAGCAAGGCCCCAAGACACCCATAGTCAAAGCAATTCAATCTGCATTCTTGTTGCGCTGTGAGCGGTCATTTCCCCAGTGCTATCAGGCAAGTGTCAGCGGTGACAGCTTTACGAACCATGAACTCCAGTGGAAAAGTGCAGTTACTTATCTGGCTTCGTCACATACAGAAAACAGGTCTGAGTCAGGCATTTCCAAACTCTATGTTTATGTCAAAGTATTCATGGAAAACCTTAGTAGCTTTTTTCCTTTCTCGCACCCCAAATATTTGTTGTACTGTTCACTATATCAAATGTTGTCTGCTGTAATTTCTTGGTCCGAAGAATCCAGTAATCCTGGTTTAAGATGCTCCCACTTTTTCTTTTCATTCCACACCACTGTTGTTTGCTGTTCCATCTGTACTGCTTGTGGCTCCTTAACCAGCTACAATTTGTTGGCAGCAGCTGCTGGCGGAGTCATTTGGTGAGTGGGAACAGCAAACTGATTCAGGTTTTAAAATGAGTAATCCCACCTTCTGTCCTCATTACAAGAAGGACGTGGAATAGTTTCAGTTGGTATTTCCACCAAACGCTTCTTATCATGAAATCACCTCTTGATGCTCTCAAGGTTTTGTTTTCATTAAAAAGTCAAATTTATTTGGAGAATATGAAGAGGCAATGTTTGTTTATTTTTAACAAGGAAGCTGATGAAATGAAAAGAAATGCTTCATTGTATAAAATTGTTTCAAAAACATTGAGCATTTTAAATGAGTAAGTAAAGAAATAAGTCAGAGGGAAAGGTGTAGAACTAAGGATCCAGTGACACATTTCTGACTCACATACACTAAAGCAGCTGTCTTCTACACATGACATGTTTTGTTGAGTTCTCTTGTAGCTGGTGTCAATTTCTGAATTTGCAGCTAATTATTTGATTGCATACAAATTGTGAATAATGGGTGGTACTATAAACACAAAATGTTTCCATTTTTGCTCTTAGGAACAAGTGCTGCAAACAATGGAAATCAGATATTTGTGAAAAAAAAACCTAAAATATATAAGAAAGATGAAAATATATTTGTGAATATGACCATGTTTCTATGTTGCATGACATATACATGTTTGGTTTTGCTTACTAATTGTATAAATAATTGTGCATAACAAAATGAAAAAAAAATCCAACAAAATATCACTTTTTTAACAAATGAAAGCCAAAGAGAAAAGGGCATAAATATATATAAGTATTCCCATCCTACGAGATAGTCTTCATTTTTACCTATGACAAACAAGCTCTAAGAAATTTCTGTGTGTATCAATAACTACATTACAAAGTAGCTACCTTTAAAGACAAGATGTCTACAAATATCTCCAATAGCATTATAAATACAAGAGGGTTTTACACACATGCTGAGAATGGAAACCAAATTTAATATTCTTAGGGTGTTTGGATATTAAAATTAAAACATTCCCAGTAATGTTCACAAAATCAAAACATTAAAGAATGAAATATTTTTTATAAATGGCCTTTATGATTGATCATAAATGGAGGGTTATTGCTGTGGAATCAATCTTAATCTGAATTCTATTCTAATTCTATTCTATTACATGTGTATTTATAAATAACTTTAATTTTTTTACATTCCTGCCATTTTACTAAACTAAGTAGTTTAGTAAAGTTACTTAAAAAGTTATTGCACAGAGCAGGAGATAATCTTCTGTCATTAAAAAAGCAGAAGAAATCACATTCAAATGAAAAAATAAATCTGAATTTTTAGGTCAATATATTAAGTCAGGTATAAAAGAAAAAGGAGCTAAATAAGAACACTTGAAAGTCTGTGCTGAGGAACTCAGTCTTGGAAATTGTTCTTAATTGAAACAATTTACTTTTCAATAGCAAAATCATTTACTTCCTGGAACTGAACAAAGTCATAATTTTTGCTCTAAGGAATTTGTGAAGATCAAATCATACCATGAATCACTTACTGAAATTAAAAAGTAATTAATAGTATGACTTAGGCTTCATTTTAATATCTGTTCCCTTGAGGGAGTTGTCAGAGTGCTGGACATCTCTCATCTGTTTTTTGTGTTGGGGGTTTGTTCTCCAGCAATTTTTAATGACATAATCTTTTCATGAAAGGCAGATACTGATATTCATGAACATAGTTTGCCTTGAAATGTAATTGAAGTCCTGCCTTTTATCCTGTTTGACCACTTTTCTGGTATTTCTATCTGTATATAATGAAAGCAAATTTCACCTGGAATATGCCTACAATGTCTACCAATGATTTTTACTCAAAAACCTAATAGATCTAATAGTATTTGAAGTTGTCATTCAGGTGTAAGACAATCTTTTTCTCCTTGTATCCATTTTCACAAATGTGGATTGGTAGAAAAATTCAATAAATTTAATTATAGTATTTTATATTAATTGAAGAAAATACTATGGAGGGAAGAACAATGCAGTGGAAGGACTTTAGATCATAAATGTGGATAGAGTAGACTGGAATGATTCTTAGACTAAGATATGATAGAAAGGGTTGGAAAAGGTAGAGGGAGTTCATCTGGGCTCTTTGAAGCCTTCTAGTCATTTATGCTTCACAAAATAACTGTAAAAATAACCAGTGACCATTCCAAGACCATTGTTAGATTTGAGATTTTGTAATGCAGCTCTCTGGTTACTCTTGATTCATAAATTCACCAATTTTGGTGGACACAGAACACATACCATGCTACTGTTGATGTAAGGGTAACAACATTTTGCATGTTCTGTAATGCCCTGCTCTTCTGGTATACCACTAGTTATATGTAGCTATTTATTTCTTTATATAGTCTATTCAATACACGTGTATAAAAGATACATTCAAAACATGTAGGATTATTTCCATTTACAATAAAAGTAATTTAAAATCATTGAATATAATATTTTAAATGAGATCATATACTTTGTAAATGAAGATGTATATAAGGAAGTTTTTTTATTTCTTTTATCTATACCAAAAAACTAAAATAATATCTAGGTAGTCTATGCCCTCCTTAGGGCAGGGATTATTCAAAAGAGAATATATTTCTCTCAACTCTATAGAACTTAAACTTACATTTATGTTTTTTTACCTTTGTAATTTATAATGGAAGCTGAAATCTTGAAAGCTTTATATCCCTAATATTCAATATACTTTATATTCTACATATCTTTGTGATTGGAGGAAGAAATAGTAGAATAAAATATACAACTCAGGCAGACAGCCCTTAGATGTATTGGAGAAAAAAACGAAAATGAACTGTAGAATGGAAATGTATGGCTCCAAAAATGCACCATTTACTGAAAACATCTATTGTAAAAGTTTTATATCACTCTATTTCTACATATTTCTAAATTTATGTTCAGCTGGGTTATTTTCAATAAGCTAGGCTAGCTTTGGCAGACCCATCTATCAGTTTTGCTTCTTTCCTTGGCCACAGGTGTAATCCAAGGCCAGGGGTTTTCTGTGTAGCGCACGATGATATCTTGATTATTTTCTCTGTCGGAAGTTAAAATAAAGCCTTAACTATATATGGAAAACATCATAGTGTTTGAATAGAAATCTTGTTAAAATATTTACATGTGAAGTTAAGTAACCAGTTCTAAGTTCATCTTTTGTTGTTTTGCTGTTTCATTGTCTTTTGAAATATTATTGTCTAAAATATAGCTATAGAAGAGTTTCTGGTATGTGGCATGTTGATGGTATTGCAGAAGTAATACAGGTCAACTTCAGGCTGCATTTGTGCAGGCAATCTGTCAGTGCTGACTAACAATCAGTTCAGGTGAGTACATGTGCAGGTTCTCAATGACAATTTTTACCTACCAAGAAAGAAGTGATTAGAAATAACTGGCAAATTAAATTATAACTCAGACAGGTATGCCTGTTTCCTCTGATGCTTTCTTGCAAATGCATACATGCAAATAGGAAAATTAGATCTCAAATTAGAATTCATGTTGCTGTCATGACAGATCTTAAGAGTAATTTTTTTGTTGTGGATTTTTTGGGTTTTTTGTTTGTTTTTTTTTCAGTCCTCTTTTAGACATAGAAGAGTTTGCTTCAGGAGTATTTATTTGTGGTTTGTCTCTCTGTTTTTAAGTACTCAGTAGTTAACACACTCTGTAATATAAGTAGATTGTCTGTCCATGCACAATGTTTAACCAACTGTGCTTAAAAATTTCAGACCTGTTTACCTTCGGAAATTTGAAAAAACACTGCTGTACCTTTTTTCCTTGCAATCTATCCTGTTTGGTTTATAGTTCTAACAAACACAGCTCTTTTCTGTTAACGTTTCTCGGTGAATGACTGAATGCAACTGATATATGAATATTTTGTCCTTTAAAAATGTTACCCTGAATCTCCAGCCTAACACTGACAGGACAGCCTGTATGGGGGCATGGTTCAAATAGTTTAAGAGCAGACATATTCATTTGGATGTGACCCAAAGATGTTCAGCAGGCCCAAAGAGGCTCCCATAGCAGGAGGAAAGTACTCAATTTGCAGAAGCTCAGTACATCAGATTTATCTGTAAGTAGCAGAAATGCCTGTCAAGGGGAGAAGTCTACCTGAAATCACCACTCAGACAGGGGAGGGTTAGATTACATCTGCTCAGTTGTAACTGACAAAATTTATGCTCTTTTATGCGCTGGAAAACAAAGAATCAAGAGTTGAACTTTGTAGCACAACTAACGCAATGCAGTCTATAATTTTCAGCAGCTCCCCATGGCTAGATTCAGATATGCAGTGGAAAACCACAGGAGGACTGGTGAGCGGTTAAAGATTTTACTTCCTTTTAGCACCTTTGTGGTAGGAGGCTAGAAGGTGATATTTGTACTATACGTGAGGAAAGTTAAAGAGATTGGCCTGGTCATTACTGATGAGTCTAGCTTGAAAAGCAAGCTGGATGAAATGCATGCAGTGGCGAGGGACAGTTTGCTTCACAGTAGAAAGGATGGATTACAGTTTGTTGCTTGTTGTGTGCTTCTACAGGTGTAAAAGTCTATTAATCACTATAAAAACAATTTCTGAAATACCAGTGAAGTACAGTAGTGGTGTCACTGATCTGATCATGAAAGCATTCATGTGTTTCTAAAGGTAGATGCTTAGGCATGACAGCAGATATTTCAGATCTGTGAGTCTTGAAACACAGAGGCAAGCATTGGTTCATTAAGAACATTGAGAGGACCTAAAATCTATAGTTATATCCCAATACGAATACCATGCAAAAGTTTAAACCAAACTAAAGAGAAAGTTTTGTCTTGTGGTTCATAACTCATGTACAAAAGCCATCTTTTTTTTACAGGCACCCAAATGCTGTTTTAAAGACACTCCAGCAGTTGTTTAATGCAGTTTCCTAGTATGAAATAATCTAATTTACATATAGATTAAGAATCTATTTATGGCATCTGTGATGCAACAAATAAATGTGGGGGCACAAAATCTTTATTGTATCTATTTCAGTGCTGTTTGATTTCTGTTTGCATTATAGTCCCATTAATGTTACTACTTTAACATACAGCATACGTCAAACATTTCTTACCAAAACGGCCTGAATTCATGAAAACCTTATCAATAGTCAAGTGTTAGCTTTAATTACTTAATCTAAATATACTTTGAGACTTAAACAAATTGGGGCATCACATATTGCAATTCTACTGCCTACTGGAGAAATATCAGACATATGTTCTCTATTATAAAAGCAGTCACAGTGTCACAATATTAAAACTAATATATAAACATAGTTATATGTAAACTACGAGTTCATTTAAATTGTAGGATTTTAAATATAAAGCAGAAAATACAAAGAAGGTTTCAGCTTTGAGATTGCTACATTTTCTAAACTTTATGATCAACACTGAAAACTAAAGTTTTCAGCTCTTAGGATAATTACCTTTGTATCCTGAAGCCATTCTTTTAAGTACAATGTTTCTGAAGAATCTGAAGAGTCCATAAGAATGATGTATATATGGTCACATATTCCCATTGCTAGAGAATGAAAACGAATTACTTGCAGAATTTGTTGATAATACTAATTTGATTTTGGTTGATGTTTTTCCTTTAACTTCAACAGTTTAGTACATTTTAAAAATTTTATTTTATTTTTTCAAAGCAATATAATTGCTCTTTCATATAGTTACTTTTTTATTTGATTTCTCTACCTTACTATGCCACATGTTCCATATATTCTCTGTTGGAGATTCTATTCTGCATGCTTCATTTTTTTTTATTCAATTTTCTATTAAATATATTCTGTAAATGCTATCGATGTGTGAAACTCTTAACCTTTGAACTGGTTGACTTTGAGATTTAATGGTGCGTACTTAATATAGAATTAACATAGGTATTTTGCATTTAATATAGAATTTCTAGGTAATCCATCAGTCGTGGGATCTCTTCTTGCTTCAACTGTGTGTATGGAAATATTTGTCCTCTTTTGTCAAGTTTTTGGGGTTTTTGTTTTTTTTAAGAGAAGCTCACTTTTGCCATGTCTCTAAATTAAGAGAAGAAATTAGTATTTTGAATACAAACATAAGTTTCTGAAATTTAGGAGAGTTTTCTCAACAGGGAGACTGAGGCTGATTTATAGAGTCAGCCTATATGATGGGGCATGGGCAAGTGTGCAGCAGTAACTAGGAGAGGCAAATTTGGAAACTAAACTGAATGAAAAACTTCATCTGAGAAGGCAACAACTAAGACATTGGATCTGAAGATGCCAAAGCTATAATAAGACTGCAGTCATGTAGCTAAGGGTCATATTACAAAGCATCTACCAAAGACTACTGAAATAATACTGTGCAAGGGTCTTTGAATTGTCTGAACTTCAAACAAGTGAAATGTTTCTATGATGGTTTATTTATTTATGTAGTAAACAGCATAATTTATAAGACCAAACTCTATTATTTTTAAGGAATTTTTAAATAAATTCCAGAAATGTTTAGTTTTTGCCAAGTCTTTTTGCTTCAAAGACACCATTTCCCTATCTTCTTTCTTCAATTTACTAGGAAATGCAATGGCTTTGTGATGTTTTTCTGCCTGCTTGGAATCAAAAGTAAAACCTGTTTCATGAATTCAATACAGCACTTAATTCACTCTCTACTAACATCCAGCCAAAAGAAAGCATGGAGGATCTAACAAATGATGCCAGCTTTTCAATTCCACAAGGGAGGACCAAGCAGTTTCAAATTGAAGAAAAGTTAGGGAAAAGCATCCATCTATCCCTAACATATTTAGACAGGGAGATCTAGAGCATGAAGAATATGTAAGTTCCTTAGAAGGATGACTAGCTGTCATCATAGTGATGTGAAAAGAAGCAGAAGAGTGTTTTGGAAGATTTATGTGGCAATTTAGTTTAAACTCTGATAATCTGGATTGAGCAGACTCCATTTCCTGAGAGAAACTACAAGTGTATAGAAGAGAGAAAAACAAAAAGGAAATTAAAGGAAAAACTCCCACCCCTCCACCCCCCTGCCAGACTGAAAAAAACCATGCCCAAAAAACATTCCTGTTGTAAAATCACCAGCTAGACCTTTTTCATAGAAAGGGGAGTAAAGGTACATTTTATCTTTCAAAGAACTCTGATTATGATACCCACTAGGTGACTTACTGCTCCCCACAAAAGTTTTTAACAGTAGTCAGTGTGAGTCTCTGAAATCAAGGAGGTACTTTTTTCTGATGCTCATGCCAATGAGGTACTTGAAAACAAAGCTGTTACAAACACAAGGCCTAATATTTCTATACACTGGTCACCAGGAAAAATGCTCTTGCTAATGTACACACACATACCACGTCTTTTTCACGACATGTGCCTTATCACATTTCCTCTAGAAATATGCTTACTGGAGAAAAAGGAGAGGAATGTTTAATGATTTATGATTAAAATCAGAGGAAATCAGAAATACCAAAATGGAATCTTGATGTTTTGCAAAAAACATGTTCTTTAAGAAGGGAAAGACTGGTTTGCTATATGAAAGGGTTAAAAGAAACAGCTACACAAAATGCAGACAATGCTGAGAAGTGGATTGCCTCTTACCACCAGAATGTAGAAGTTTGGACCTGGCTTGTTTAATATTTCACATGAAGAATCCTCAGAGACTGACTTGACAGACACAGCATTTTTGGAGTAAACCAACATCTTCAAAAGCAGAGAGTCACCACTCCAGATGGTATATACACAGAAGTGTAAAAAAGCTTAACTGTGCAGTGACTGAGCTGACAATAGAAAGATACAGTCCCTTACTCCAAGCAGCCAAATGGCTCAAATGTTTGCTAAGCTAAAATTTTAACCGTGCACTGATTTCACTGAATCATGCAGAATTGTTGAGTTTGGACGGGACCTCTGGAGGCCACCTGGTCCCACCCTGCTGCTGAAGCAGGGCCACATAAGGTCAGTTGCTCAGGACCATGTCCAGATGGTTTGTGAAGATCTCCAAGGATGAAGACTCCACAAGTGCTCTGAGAGGTGTGTGCCAGTGTAGAATCACAACACAGTAAAACAAGTGGGTTTTCCATCTGATTCCATCCATGTTAAGATGGAATCTCCTGTGTTTATGTCCATTTGCCTCTTGTTCTCTTTTAATTACAGTTTAGCTACATATTTTATCGTTATATGTTATAAATGTCTCTGGGACATTTTAAACCTGTCAAGTCTTTACATCAATATGTGACAACTTGCTGTTCAAAAAATAATTTAAAAATGGGACTTAGAATACCATGAAATAATGAAATATACCCAACATAGACAATATATGTTGTCTACAAAAAAACCCCAAAACTAAACATCTTTCCTTCAGTTCTTCATTTAAAGTGTAGATGTCAAAAATGTAATGAATAAAAGAAATTTAGGAACATGCTGTATTCAGACTTGCAAAAATTTGTTCATTTGATTTCATATGGAAGAGCCTGTAAAGAAAGTAAAATACTGATGGAAAGAGAGGCAAGGAAGATATAGATATAACTCTCTCTATATACAAAATACATATAAAAGTATGTAAAAATACACATATTGATCTATGTGCTATTGATACATATTGATCACATATGCTGCTAACTACATCTCTTAACATGTCCAGTTCCAAATGTAGAATCTTTATCTAACAACAAGGGTGAAGAGGTTTTCAACAGCAGTGAGTTTCTATAACTCCTTCTCTCAATTGTTCAGTTAAAAGAGATAATGAGAGAATTTTAAATATGTTGAATCATTGGGTGGATCCAAATATCTGTTTCTGGGAAAATGTGTTATTCAGATGGCTAATATTGTGTGTACCAGACAAAATAATTGGGGGTGGATTTTTTTTATTTTTGAAGGCAATACTTTTACAGTTGGCCAAGCACCAGCAACTCCTAACTTCTTGTTTACTGGTGTTATAACTTGTATCATAAAATATCACCTACAGACTAAAATTTTCTGCTTCCCTTTTTTTTTTTATTAGAAGAAAGTGGGTTTTTCTTTGGCCAAATATGATCATTTTATTTAGATTCCTAGCGTGAAGCAGTTGTCAATTTCTTATCCTCAATAATAAAGTCAGTGATGTATATCTATACAGATATATAGATATATAGATATATAGATATATAGATATATAGATATATAGATATATAGTATAGTAAAGTGTCTTAGTTTGAAAAGATAGGCGTCTACTAAGTAAGGCCAGAGTCTCTCTTGAAAATGTAAAACCACTTCCTCCAAATTTTTATAATTTTGAAATTAAGAGTCTCTCAGGCAAAGATATGGGAGTAGGAATAGCAGTTCTTTATTAGGAAAAATAATTTTTAAAAATGCAGTAATACAAAACAACACTGACAGAGTCAGAATACGACGTGACACCCTGTGGGTCAGAGTGTTGAATGGGGGCTGCAGTCCTCCTGGAGTGGCAGATGTGGTTCTGTTGAAGCAGTGATAGAAGTGTGTAGTTTTCCTCTGAAGGTCCAGTGGTGGTGCAGATGGGCCTTATCTTCCTCTGGGAATCCAGTGGGAAAAGGCTGCCTGTGGTGTTCCAAATCTCAGATTATATCCAGTTAGGAATGCTTGGCTCCTCCCCCTGGGCAAAGCAGGCCACAACGGGATGATGTAATTTTATCAGTCATGCAGCGGGGCTCAAGGGCCCATTAACAGGAGATATTTCTCAGAGGGAGGATGGGTTGTGGAAGAGATAAAGTAAACTGCCCCACCCGATTTTAACAAGTGGCCTATTAACAGAAGATAACAGCCCCACCTCTAACAGATGGCAGTGGTGGAAGGATACGTACCCCTGGCCACATCTTGCATTTGCAACCTAAGACATAAAGTGAGCAGTTTTTTACATGTAAGATGGAAAAAATGTCATTTCTTTATTACTACGTAAATATAAGAGGTTTTTACAAATCACTTAACATTTGATAAAAATGGAGTCAGGCCAGAAAGTAAAAAAGAAAGAAAGATGTCCAAACTGTTTGTTCAGTAAATTGAAATTGAAGATTGAAAATGGAAAACTTTGATTTTAATCTATGTCAAAGGGTATATTTTAGCTTTTTTTTAAGACAAGTTTTATGAAATATTTATCTTAGAAATGGATTATTTGCTTACTCTGCTTCTTGTTCACCCCAATTTTCTGATGTAATTACTGCTTAAGAAGGCTAAGTTAAGAATGCAGTACTATATATTTGAGAGTCTTTATCCTCATATATTACACTCAGGAAAGGCTGAAATACATTTCCAGCAACAGCCACTTGATGTACTGTGCAAACAAATACTTCATGTGACCTTTCAGAGAAAAAATATTTTGTGATTACTATAGTCATCCAATTAAAACAAATAAACAAACAAACAAAAAAACCCCAAAAAATTCAAATTCTTTACATACCTTTCACTTTCTCAATGACAAGCTAAAATCCTGTTCATGTTGCCCTGTAAGATGGTAAGTCAGTCTCAGACAACCCGAGCTTGCAACATATGAGGTAAAAAGAATACCACTATTGTAATAAATGTCCTCATATATGAAACATGAAATATGAAACAACCTATTTTATACTCACAAGCTAAAAATCTTGTGTTTCTAAGCTTTAGTTAATTCAGTCACCAAGATGTTCTGAAAACCTAAAGGAGCTTAAGTCCAGGATTAACATGGCTAAAGTGGTTCATGATTATTTCAGGATAAAATAGCAAATACCCTGCCACAATCATTTTTTCAAGTCCCTACAATGTAATTCTATCCATAACCAGAAGGAGAAAGAGTAATTTAGGGAGTTTGCAGGTGAGTTTACAAACCTGTTCATGCTGAGCAAATTTTGTTGCACAGTTCAATTTATGATTCAGTACACAGAGTAGTCAAGAACACAACAGCATAACTATCCACCAGGAAACTCACACTGTCTCATTCAGAGAAACATTTACAGATGATGGCTAACTATTATATAGATAAAAATGCTCTGGGATTTGTGGTGGTTTTGGTTTTATTGATTGGAGGATGATACTGATGTTGGTACAATTCCCCCAGTAAATTAAATCATCTAGACCAAAATGAGGCTTTGAATCAAAAAAAGAGGTTTCCATTATTTCAGAGAGTGAATGCTATGCTTTTCACTGATTAATAAGTAGCGTTGAATACCTATAAGAAACTCAGAAAATAAATTTTAGGTAAATCTCTGAAATTTTAATTTGTACTTGGACTGAGTGAGCAGTGTATAAGACAAAGGAGGAATCAAAAATGCTAATTGTTTTTCATGATTTATATAATTGTGAAGGGAAAACCATAATGAAATCAAGGTGCTGTGCCTCATCAGAGCTGTGACCTGATTTCAAATATCACCTCTGATTCTCTTGTACATTGCCCTTTTATTTAAAGATTTAACTTTCTGAAGCACATGGTGGCTACAGCTAAAGGACTCTTGAGTAAAAGCAGAGGAGAAGAATATATAGAAAGCAAATAATGTTTGCATGTTTAGTAATTAAGTAGTACAAGACTAAATATGCATAGTTAAAATTTTTGGAAAAGTCATCTAATACAGCACCAATTTTATAAAGCTATATAACAAAAGAAATTGTTGTACATATTTATTCATACCAAAGGTAGAATCCTATGTCTAACCTTGAGTTCATTGTTTTCTGGATGCAATTGACCCTTAAGTATTAATTCCAATATTAAAATATGTCATAACAACATGCACAGAAAAAGAAAGTGTTTTCTTTTTTGCACTGATTGATCTAGAAAAAGAACTTTGTCCATCATGTAGCCACAATATACTTTTAGCTGGAATAACAACAGATTTAACAACAGGGTGAATGTTTTTCCCTTTTCCTAGGTAATGAAAGTTTTAAAATCCCTATTATCAAAGTTCATTTTGTTGTTTAAGAATACAGGACTTCAAAAACACAAGGGAAAAAGAAAATAAGACAATTATTCTGCAAGACTAGAAAAAAAGCTGGATGAGAATTTATTTTACAAATATTTAGAAATATTTTTCTTTCTTACATCTGGGTGTTCCAATGTCTGTAACACAGTTGCATACTCTTGTGTTTGTATATAAATGCCATCAAGACAGAAACTTCAAAAATATTTTTTGAATAGCGTAGTCAGTACCTCACTTCAGATGTTTTTGCTTGGTCTTTGAAATAGGTACAATTCTGCTGAAGTTATAAGAGCTATGTTTTGTTATTTATTTTCATGATAAAGCTGGTCTTCCTAAAGTCAACTAAGTTCTTTGCTAGTTACATGTACAGTTACAAACTAGTATATGTCCCCAGATTCTTTCATTTTCCATTCAGCCATCTTTTGCAATATTTTTTTATTAACTCTATGCTCATGTTTTCCTTTTTATTTTAAAGAAATAAAAAGAATTGTTAGAACAAAAAATATAGTAAGCTTCTGTGAATGAATTCATCATATACTGTAACTTTTACAAAAGTACTGTGCCAAACTGTAGTGCCAGAGAGGAATTTAGTGGAATACAGATTGAGATATAATTGGCAGTTAGCTGGACATGCTTGCTTCTTCTTGCAGTATAATATGTACTAAGTACCACTGGTAGAGGCTTATTTTGTTTTATGCTGCTTTTTTTAACCATATCTGTGAGAAAGAGAGAGTAGAACAAGTTTTCTTTCCTTGTAAAGCCTCCAAGCTTCAGAAACTGAGTGTCATTAACAGTGATAGGAGAAACCTTCAAGAAAAACATGGCCACTTGAAGCTAATGAATGCACCTACTCATTTAGAATGTTTTTAGAAGCTCTCATTCATTGTCTTTTTTTTTTCATTATACCCTGGTCTTATTTCAAATCCAACCCAAAGTAATTTTTGATTGTCCTGCTGTTCTCTCTAACCTTGTGACCAGATGTAACACTGCATGTTTTCCCAAAACAACTTTTAAGCACTCTCTCTGACACAGTCTGAGCCCCAAATACACAGGCCCAGGTAATCCTATTCATACATGCATGTATATACATGGTTTGTATTCAAGCTTTGGCATTTTTACTGGTCTATCTGTGGACTCTTGCAGCCATGTGATATCCTAATGATATAAAATTTCTAACTCGTATTGATCCTACCTCCTACTGCCCTTCATTACATCCTTGGGGATCACTGTGCTCCTCTTAGAATACATTAGGCATTCATTACTAATGCCATAAAAGCCCTGGAGTCCTGGAAGAGAAGAGTCTTTCCTTTTACCTTTCTGCTCTCTCACTCTTAATAGATAACTCCCAGCTGCTATTTCATTTTTCTTCTGTCATGAAAGCTGTAACTACATTATTAAAATGGCATGCAGCTCTAAAACTACTATCAATTACACTAATTAAGGTCAAATAGAATTGAACAGCACTCATTGTGGAAAACAATGAAAGCAATGTAAACCTCTATTAATTTATTTTACATCATATGTACATATGACAGTTTCTACACATCTTCTTATTAATTATTTTTGGGTAGTCTCTTATAATGACTTCTCTAGGATGCATTTTGCTCTTTTCCATTTGAGAACAAAACACCCAGATGGAAATTTTAATTTTTCTTTTAACTGTGTAAGTAGAAATGACCTCTTTTCTTTAGAAAAACTATTTTCTTGGGTTTTGTTTGTGTAAAGAAAGAATATTATGAATTTTCAACATTTGCCATCCCTGCAGCTACAAGGAGGATAACAAGGCAAGGAGGACTTGACATATCTGTAAGAAATATGTTCTAACTAGGTCTAAAATCTAGTTTTACAATGGAAAATGCATGTTTCCTCTCAGTAGCTGTCCCTCAGTACTGTCAATCTGAAAGACACACTGTAGAAAATCACATTTAGTAGAAAATAATATATATATTCTAAGAGACTTTTTGAAGGAAATGAATGTTCTGATTTCTGTTTTATATCATGCAGATTATTTTCATTCTGAATGAGAAGCTGCTAAAATTTGGCTAAAGGAATTTAAAAAACCAAAAAAACCAAAACAAACCACCTAACAATCTGACTAAATATTTCAAATTATTTACTAAAAACTGATGGCATTTTCATCTCTTTACTGAGAGATCCTATCTAAGCCGTAATATCTCTCCTCATCTGCACGTAGTCATTTTTGAGTAAACAGTCATTCTGCTTAACCAGCAGGGGACTGCAAGGAAGATATTTTTCATTTTAAAGGATACTGGAACATGTTTCCTCTCTTGGTATCAGCAGTGCTCACTCCTGACCATCAGAGTGAATTGCTGTTTTCCTGCATGTCTGTGAGCAGGGTTCTTGAAGGCAGCTGAAAGAAGTTATTCATCATGGAAAGTTACTGTGCACAAAAAATATCATCCTTGAACACAATAATCTTGATGAACAGTTCTTTAAATACAAAGCAAGGCTAGTTCCAATACAAAACAGTGTTTCACAATGGAAAATAAGAAATACCAAGAAGAACTCCTTTCTTTTTAAGCTTTTGAAGCACAATCATTGCCTCTTTATGAGTGTTTCTAACTAGTGCTTCAAGGTGTTGAATAATGCAAACAGAAGGAGAATGAGAGTGAGGGGTCTAAAAGAGCTGCTTGAGAGAATGAAGGATCATAGGCTGCAGCAATGACTCATTGTAACACAAAATGCTCTGTGGTTAAATTATTCAGACTAGACAGGGTGTTATAATTAAAAGTAGTTACCATTCCTCCCAGATAACATCCCAAAGAACTTTTCTTAATGAACAGGATCATTTCATTAACACATTTTTTGTGATTAAAAATTCAGAAATATCTTCCTTTAAATTTCTTCTAAATGACCCCAAATTAACCTACAGAGACATTTCACTCATAAGAGATGCTTTGGTACACAGTGAAAGTTTCAAATGAAATGTTGGCACAGCCCCATTTAATCTACAAAGACACAACTGAATTTCAACAAATAAAAGCTGCAAATTAAACAACAAATTAAATCTGCTGGAGATTCAGCCTCACCTAACTTGAAGGCAATAACTAACATTTTGTTATAGATTATGTGTTCCCTATCACATTGAGGTAAAGCTAAATAAAAAGGTTGAGAATTTCTATATTAGTACACTAGTGTATTTTATACTAGTTTTATAGATTTAGAAGCAGGCCTTCATTTGGTAGACCTTCTTTCTAACTTTTTTTCACCAGCATCCCACTCTGCTGTGCACTGGTACAGCTTCACCTTGAGTCCTGTGTGCAGTTTTGGGTACCACAGTGCAAAAATGATGTTAAGGCATTAGAGAAGTTCTAAAGAGCTCTGACGGTGGTGAAAGGTCTAGAAGGAAAGCCACATGAGGAGTGTCTGAGGTCACTTGGTCTGTTCAGCCCGGAGGAATCTGAGGGGAGACTTCATCAAAGTCTAAACTTCCTTGTGAGGGGAAGAGGGGCAGGCACTGATTTCTTCCTTGTGGTGACCAGTGACAGGGACTGAGAGAATGAAATTGTGTTTAGGGTGGATATTAGAAAAAGGTTCTTCACCCAGAGGGTGGTTGAGCATAGGAACAGGCTCCCCAGGAAAGTGGTCACAGCACCAGCCCTGACAGAGTTTGAACCTCTGGAGAATCCTCTCAAGTGCATGGTGTGATTCTTGTGGCCACTCTGTACAGGGTCAGGAGTTGGACATTGATGATTAGTGTATTATATGATTCCATGATTCTCATGTATTACTTGCTATTTTTGAGGTTGGACTAGATGATCCACTGCGGTCCTTTCCAACCTTACTCATTTGTGATCCTATTAGTCTGTGATTCTCTGATTCTTATCTATTTAGGAAACATCTAGGTAATGTAGTTTTAAAATTATTTTTATGTAAAATGTGATTTTAAAAATGCAAACTTCAATCACAGCTTAGGGATCACGTGGCAACAGAAATAATGACTGATGAAAAGATCCTAAGCATGGAGGTTGACCAAAGGTCTGAAATGACATCTTGGAGTTTTGAATATGAAGTAAGTAAACATTTCAACCAGCCTACAAAACAGACTTAGAACTCACCTTCAGTTTTTGGTGAGTTCACAAAGGACATTTATTTCAGCTGTCAAGTTCAGTTCATGTTAATAATTTCAAGCCAATTGAATACATAAAGGGAAAAACCCTCAAACATCCATCTTGTCAATAAGAATACTGATAATGTGAAAATTAATTTTTTTATAAGAGATATCATTTATAGCAACTTTGAGAGTTCATAAAAGTTATGGTTTTGATTGGTTTATGTTAGGATTGCTGGTTTTCATTGCGTTTTTTTTTTCCCCAAGGGGCTACTTTTGGGGTGTACATATCTAACATTGGCAAACATATTGACAGAGGAAACTCCATTTACATGTCTCATTTGTATGCACAGTGATAATATACAGTCTATTTAAAGGCTGTCGTTGGACTTAGACAATTCATGGACTTTGTTCCTACCTTTTGCCACAGGGATGAATTACAGCCACACTCCAAATTTGATTGTGCAGAGAGAGCATGTGGGAGGAAAGCTGTGCTGCAAGAGGCTCAGAGTGCACCTTACTGAGACAAAACAGAAACAAAATGTAAAAAATACAAATAAAACATAAAATGGGTAAAAACTAAAAAAATACATATTGGATGGGAAGAGGATACAGAGGTGAAAGAAACTCTGTATTAAAGCAATAGATTAATTGTTTAAAATAATTTTTCTTGTTATTCTTTTATACCTTTCATGGAAATGAAGAAATTATGGCAAGGAAATTGTAATAAAGGATTCTCTCATCTAAATAAAAATTAAGATCAACTGATTAAAGGAAACAGTTTTATTGAATAAAACAAAACTGGATTCATCAATTTAAGACACAGAAAGCAAAAATAGATATGAAGATTTAATATTAAGTCAAAGAAAGGTTGCAAAGGTCATACAGATTATTAATTTCAGAAAAGAAAAGATAAAATAGGATTCAAACTTTATTAAGCAGATGAAGTGGAATATATGAGTCATTAACTTCAATAAGAAAACTCAGAATAGATAACATTTATATAATTTTTTAACTTAAAGTAAGGCAGAAAATAATCAAAAAAGGGACTAATTATTAATTGAATACGAAGCAAGGTTATATCAAAAAGTATATGTTCGAATAAATTTTGGGAATTTTTTAGATTAAAACAAGATTACTGTGGAAAACATGAGTCTTTGTTTTGGTTTAGCAGAGCTGGTGGGGGAAAGCCTCTACCCATGAAGTCAGCACAGTCAAATAGTGATCTGATCTGGCACCATTTCAAGCAACTCCTCTGTCATGCACTCTAAATAGGAAGAAAACTTGTCATTGCGGCACAGTTATCATGTCCTCTAAAAGTGGAAGATTCACTGACCCAGCAGTATATAAAGAGGACTAAAACGTAAAAAACGTTTATAACTAAGAAAGATGTGCTTTACGGAGTTTATTGGCTTTGTGTGGCCAGGTTTGGGTAGTGGCAGAAGGCAGCTGCAGGGATGGCTTCTCCGAGAAGCTGCCAGAACCTTCCTCCATGTCATGCAGAGCCTCAGTGGCTCCAAGATGGACCTGCTGCTGGCCACAGCTGGGACAATCAACAATGATGGGAATGTGATGACACATTTAGGAAGGCAAAAAAAAAAAGCTATTACTCAGATATAATTGTGGCCAGAGAAGAGCAGGTGAGAGTACGTGAGAGGACCAGCTCTGCAGACACCAAGGTCAATGGAGGAGGGGGAGGAGGTGCTCCAGGTGGCAGAGCTGATATTCCACCGTGGTCCACGCTGCCATGGTGAAGCAGCCGTGCCCCTGCAGCCCATGGATGTCCATGGCAGGGCAGAGACCCACCGACCCACCTCCAGCCATGGGGGACACCCATGGCAGAGCAGCTGAATGCATGAAGGGAGGCTCTGAAACCCATGCTGGAACAGGCTTCTGCCAAGGACCTGCAGCCCTCTGGAGAGAGGAGCAGGTCTCCACGATGGAGTAGATTTCCCGGTAGGACTTGTGACCCCGTGGGTAATGAACACATGGCAGCAGTTTGTGAAGAACTGTTTCCCTGGGGATGGACTTACACTGTTCATGTCTCCCATAGGAGGGATCCCACGCTAAAGCAGGGGAAGGTCTCCTCTGCCTGAGCAGTGGCAAAAACAACCTGTGATGAACTGACCATGACCCCCATTCCCTGAGTCCCTGTGCTGCTGGGAGAGGAGGTAGAAGGAGGAACCCAAGAAGGAGGAACAGGTTGGGGGAAGGTGTTTTTAAGATTTATTTTACTTCTCATTGCCCTGCTCTGATTTTGTTAGTGATAAATTAATTTAATATCCCCAAGCTGAGTCTGTTTTGCCAACGACAGCAATTGGTGAGTGATCTCTACCTGTCCTTACCTTCACCCGTGAGCCATTTGTTATATTTTTTCTCCCCTGTCAGTTTCTGGAGGGTAGTAATAGAATGGTCTTGTTGGGGGCCTGGCATACAGACAGGGTCAATTCACTAGACACAAACAAACAAAAAAAAATCTACTTCCTAAAATTAATTACAAGCAAGAGAAACACAATAGAATTAATATAGAAGCAGTGGATTATATAATTTCATTTAACCAAAAAAGTGTTACAAATTTGCAAATGCAGTGAGATATTGTGCTAACAGGTGCTAGTGTACACATATAATTCCTTGATGTGACTTCCAGAAATAAGCAACAAGAGAAAAAATTACAGCAAAGGTCTAGCAGAGGATGCATCTCCTATGTTCTCATGTTCATATTGCTCAGATTTTTCTTTTGGAACATTAAATTTCAGTTTTATGCAGAATGATTCTGCATAAACACTCTGCTCTAGATATCCTAATGTCTACCTCAGAAAAAAAATCACAAAAATAAAGCTATTAAAATCTCAGCCTCACAACTGAAAAGCAAACACATTATGGAGAAGTCCTACCTTAGAGAGCACATGTACTCTTACAATCCTGCTGATGAAAATAGCCATATACATTTGGTTTTCCTTCCTTGGTGTATTTTAGGTAATATTGAGACAATAAAACATAATATTGATCACCATTCTTCCTGTGCTTCATCTAAAAGTGCAAGATATATATGTAATTTATGCTCACACTCCACAGAATTACAATAACTGGCTTTATTTTACCTCACAGGTAATTTTTTTTAAGTACACATCAAAAGGGAAAACAAGTAAAACATACATTCTTTGCAAAACTGGTTTTTGGATTTTTGCAAATTGCCGTTCAGTTGCCTGGCCTGGAGACCTTGGATGAGGAGGGTGCAGGTTTCCTGTAATTCCTGTGTCTACACTTCACTTTTCAGAAAGGAGAATTCAGCTACACTGGCATGTAGTAGCTGAATCAGCTGATGTGAGCTAGGTTGCTTGTGACCACCTTGTGACCAGCTGAAGTATTGCAGCATGTTGATGCTTCAGATACCCTTGGCCATCTCAAAAAATATTAAACATTATTTAGAACAACTGTTGTGTTTAGGCAACTGTATCTGTCGAAAGATACCTAGTTTAAAGCAAAATTAAATTATTTCTAGGCTCCAATGTTTGCATTGATTTGCTCTGCATGGTTATAAAGTGAGGTAAGATACCTACCCCACGTGTAGATACCTGAACTTGTGAGTGTTAATTTAAAACTGAACTCCATGTATAGCAGAAATTTCACATTTTAAATCATGCAGACAGATTTAAACCAAGAAAGATTTAATCTAGCAGGCTAATTGAACATTCCCCCCAAAATTCAGCTATTTTGTGCAGAATGGTTTGACCAGCTTTAATTACTAAAGCTGTTCTAAAACCTAAGATGTTATCATTTTAATAGACTATGCTTAATAAAGTAGTGGTTAGTATTGTATCTTGTATGTGCTTTTCAATCTACAGGAAACTGTATGTGTGCTTTACTGAATAATAATTCAAATTGCACCTCAGTGTTGAAACATTCAAGACACTATCTGTGATGGCAGATAATTATGATTTTGTCAAACTAATAGAATCATAGAATGTTTGGGATTGGAAGGGACTTCAGAGATCACCTAGCCATGAGCAGGGACAACTTTCACCAGGTCACATTAATCAAATTATCCAAGCTGACTTTGAATACTTCCAGTGACTGGGCATCCACAGCATCTCAGGGCAATGTGCTTCAGTGTCTCACCACAATCATAGCAAAGAATTACTTCCTTACATGCAATCTAAGTCTACCATATTTTACTTCAAAAATATTTTTCTTCTCCTATCATTACTACTGTCCCCTAGAATTAGATATATTAAGCAGTACTGAAAACTTGTATTATTATTTTTTTTATTTTATTTTACTGCCTTCAGAAACTCTACTTTAAAATATGCCTAAATGCATTGTATGACATACCATATACACCATATATAACTTTGTATAATAATATGAATATAACAGCAATTTTTAAATGCATCTCACCAGTCACCAGCAGAGACCTCTGACAGCAAACTGTCTTTTTCACTTCTGTTTCTCAAACCAATGTCAGGAAGAAGATAATGTCTTCAAGACTAAATCACTTCATAGGTTAATATCCTCAAGGTCTTCATCTTGTATTTAGTATTCCCTTAACAATCAACACTGAAGATGAATACCTTGCTTAGTATCCTCTTTAATTTTTTTTTCTGTATTTTCAGTATGCTTATTTTAATAATGTAATGACCGCATTAGATATTGCTATAAATGCTTTTGAAAAAAACCTTTTTTGTGTATAAATAACAAAAATGTAGTTATTTGTCAGTTCAAATTTATCTTAACATTTAGCACATCAGAAAGGTTGCTTGGTCAGTCAGCAGAACACTGTACCTCAATCATTCACCTCCGCCTTTTTAGTGTGACATGGTTTTGTACACTGTCATGCTAGCTGCAGAAACAAGCTCTTCATTTCATACTGGTTCAAAATCTCCTGGTAAAACACCAAACACTGACATATTTGTTCTGAATAATTTCCTCTTTGATAAGCTTTCAACTGAACAGCTGAAAAAGTTGTCATGTGAGAATGAAGCCCAGGAACAAGTTGAATCCCAGTGTGAAGGAGAAAGGGTTGTACAGCTAGTAAATTACTACCTCATGTGATGAATTTATGACATAATTTATGTATTTTGTAGACTGTCATTAATATTGAGTACCTTTAGTATCCCTTGCAAATTGGAATTTGGCATGCCCAATGCTGGAAAACTTCAAGAAGTGGATGCCTGTATTGTATTTTGTAGTGATCACGAGAGGTGTTCTCAAAGACCAGAATTTCAGACTTGAGTCTACAAAAATTGCTTTTGTCTGCTGATTTAAATGTTAACAGAGCTTCCCTCGCTACAGTAGTGTCTGAAAATTCTGCTCCAAAATGGTCAACTATCTTACAGGTCAAGATGTTGAAATGAACATTAGTATTCAAACCACAATTTTCAGGAAGTTCTACTCATTCTTTTAGCCCTGTGACCCTTAATTTGGGTAAACTATATTACAAACCAATCACAGCTTCCAGCAGTGCTTTTCATCTTTCTATTTGATAACATTATCTTACAGATAATGTTATCAAAAGGGAAATTTAAATTAAAAAAAAATCTCTGAAGTTTTTATTTTATAACTTAGGTTATATTCTTGTGTGTGAAGTCATTATGAGTTTCTTCTCTACTGTCTGCCCTTACCAAATAATATTTCAACTTTGAAACTTTAAATGCCTTATCTAGGCATCAATAATGAAGTAATTTATTAACAAAATATAATGGACTAATATTCAAAACATTTCCAAAGCAATTATGGAAACTAGATGCTGAGTGGGTGGTTTACAAAATTATCCTATTTTATGTAGAAAATTTATGCAACTGTGTTCTTATCAGTTTTGTCTTGCAATTTTTTTCCCAGAGATTCAATAGTTCTGAGATCTGAAAATTCATCAGAGTTTTTGTATAAATACCATTCAGCTCTAGAATCAGATTTGTAAAATATTTCTCTGAAAGTTCCAGTTGTAGAAAAATTGTAGCCATTTAACAAGGAGATGCTTGTGACGACCTTGTGACCAGCTGAAGTACTGCAGTGATGTGATCATCAGAGAAGTAGAAAATATTTCCACATTTCAGTAGCTTTTTTTCTGAAAATTTATCTATTCAGTGTAAAAATTCAAAATTCACATTCATGTTTTCTTATTGAGAATGCTGCCAGTACTTGGCCCAGGTAGCTTTATTGCATCATTCTAATCCATATAAAATTGTTTGGGTTTGGGTTTTTTTGGAAGTGAATTAAATTAGACCCTCACAGTAGACCCAAAATAACAGCCGACTTATGCTGACATAGAGCATCGCCTCCACATATGCATGTGCAGAAAAGTTGAGTCTTTTCTCCTGACACTTTTTGCAGTTGAGTTTATGGAATGAACATGTAACTTTGTGACATAAATGTATTTTGACATTCTCTGATGAAAGACCAGCACTTCTGTTGTGACAATACTCTGACGAGTAGTGTGCTGTTACAGTTGGCTGTATGAACCACTCGCTCTGGGATTGTAATTTGTACTGAATCATCTGCTCTCACACAACTGAGTGCAGGTTCATATTGTGCATTGGGCAGCTTGCCTTACCTTCACAGCACTCTAAACTATCTCCAATGGCCTTATCCTTCTATCAGATCACCTTTTCTCCTTAGACCCTTTTAATCTGCTTCTCTTCTTCTGCTCACCTCAACCTAGGCAATGCTGATGTGAGCTAAGTTGCCAAATATGATCTTGTCCTCTGGAATTTCACATCTCAGAGTTGTGTTTTCTCCATTGTGTAAAACACTGAGAGAGCAGGTACGTGCCTCCAAGCCATGAATCTTGGCCTTGCTGCCTGGTTAACAAGTTCCTGCCCATTAGGTGATCCATCGCAACCATTCACACATGTACTGCTGCCCCACACTACTTAAAAAGAGTTCATCTCTTTTTCATTAAGATGGAAGCTACATCAATCAATTCTGCATTTTCTACAAGCCTGTAAGCTCCTGTGCACTGATTTATAATTATATGTGTAAAGGGTCTTGGTCAATGATAAATTCTAGGAAAATCATAATTCCTTACTCCTGTCTGAGGGATCAGTGATTCCACTCCAGAAGTGCCATCAAAGACTGCACACAGACAGGGAGCTAGGCCAAATAATTTCCTTTGAAATGGCTATCCCATGGGCAAACTGTTTCCATGTTAAATTATGCATTGTTTCAGTAAAGCTTCATTTTAATTTACTGGGTTTCATTGATGGAAAAAATGCTTCCACATCTAGTCTTGCCAACTGTTTCAGCTGTGAGTGAACCCCTTGGAAAGAGCCAGACCCTGTTATTTATGTTTTTCTGTACTTTATCCATTTCACAAGGCACACATGGTTATTAAATGTCTGAGGTTGATACATACATAAATATCTCAGCATTTCTTAACATAGAAACAAAGATATCTATTTCTATTAGGTTTTAGTAACATAAATAAGTATTCTTGATGAGTTTAGGCATAAAGCAAACTAAAATTACCTAGAGAGGAAACCTTGGAAACCTATGTTTCCTTTAGGCAAACAAGAATTTCCTTTTCTATCAGTAAAAACTTTCATACTCTTTAAATTTAATCTGTTAAAAGTTATGCTGGGTTTGATGGCCTGGAAATTAAAGCATGAAAAACATATGGGTCTTAATGGTGATTCTTTAAAAAGCTCTAAAACTAAAGATTGCACTGTTGAATGTTCTTCTTATTCTTAACTTAGCAAATTTTACCTCAATATTTGGGTTAATCAGTGTATATCTATTGTGCTTGTTTGGGGATTTTTTTTAAATTCATACGCTGATAGAAAATCATCTCTGCTATAAAACTAAAAAAAAATACCATATTATGATTTTCAAGTTGAACATTGCTAAAAGGAGTGACCACGCAAACAGAGCTGCCATCTTGTGGATAAAAATCTCCTAAGAGCTGGTAACTCTTGTTGTCTGAATGCAGGAGGAAAAAATGTTTATAATAGTCATCAGGTCTACCTGACTTGATATTCATCTCATGTGCAGGATTATGAGAGCTGTAATTTTGAGCTTACACAATCAATCTCTAAAAACTCATCACCTGACTGAGTTCTAATTTCCCCAAAAATCTTTAAACCTAGCCCTTGCAATATTAATAATGTATAGGTTAAGCAACACTGAAAAACCATTTGTGTTTTTCAATTAGAATTTGGTGCAGAAATATGTTTTGTAATATAAATAATTGGTTTAACCATTAAATTGATGTGACAGAAGTAATTGTCAAGCAATTAAATGCAATAATGATTTCAGCTCATGGGAAATATATACTAATAAACCTGAGTTTCACTTTGCTCGAGGACTAAAATATCCCCTCTAGTTAGATTTTTCAACATTATTCATTCATCAATTAATATTAGGTTATAGAAAGAAAAACAGATAGTTATTGAAAATAATTAGTCACTTCTCTTTCATTTTCTTGTTCTTTTCTTTCTTTTTCTGTGTGATTTGAACCTGAAACTAAAAAATGCCAAGAAATAACACTGCCAATGGCACCTTTATTGTTTGTGCCAGGTGGCACAAGCCAATATTTTCAGAAATGGAACTCATGGCACAGTGATAGGAGTGTATGAATTCTGTGTTCCTGGGTTTCATACACAGTCTGCTTTGAGTTCTTGTAACCTATGTTTACTTCATTGAAGAGATTTTTCTTCTAAAGAAATGGCCTTACAGCTTATTCTTTTTTTTCCTGAAGTCGCTTGCTACTATTGCATATTTAAAGGGTGCAATTTAAATACTATCATATATTTTCATTATTTGTATTTCAAACTGTTTATAACCCGTGTGTGACAGCACATTGCAGGGTGTAAAATGCTGTGTGACTTGATGAGGATCATGGAACTGCTCTGCTATCTGCAACTCTTAACTTTGTTCAGCCTGGATCTCCGAATTCTTCCATGGTTTTAAAAATACGGGTAATAGACAATTTTTGAAACAAGGAGCATGGAAAAATTGATAATTTATCAATAAATTCATAAATAGTTCAATTTCAAGACATTCGCTAATCATATATTACTGTAGAAAAAAAAATTTTGTAAAGAAAGTGTCAAATTTTGCAGGTCATTTACTAAAAATGTATTCTACACTAATATTTCAAATTAGCATTGATACTACATTAAGTAAATTTTCTAAGTTACTGCTTAGTTTATAAAGCATAGGTTCTCTATTATCACTGGAGAATAACAAACTTTGTGAACACTGAGAACTTTGTAAAAGCATGGCACTCTCCCATTAAAGACAGTCTAGCAGGTAGTCTGTGAGTGATACATTCTTTAAAGGCATAAAGTGTACGCTACACAAGAATAAAAAATGCATAAAACTTTAATTCATCATTTTAAGATTAACTAGATATGGGAAATCCAAGTAATCCAAGTATTTTTCATGCTGAATCAACCAGTGTAGTAACATTTTGGCAACAATGCGTCAGTTTGGTCTAGACTATAGATACCATTAAATATTCAGGAGAATATAACTTTTGCATATGATACATTTAAGCATAATTTATCTCATCAATAGTTCTTTTCCTTATGACTCATGATACTACGTCTTACCTTTATCATTAATCATACATAAGCAAAGCTGACATTCCCATTGTCCAAATTAGTCTTTTCTGACCTGAAATTCAGTTTTTTCACTTTGCATAGCAATGAATCTGTTTTATAGTTATTTCCATCTGAACTACTATGTTTTCTGAGCAGAAATAAGTGAACAAAGGCTTTCATTTTGGACTAAAAAGTGTTTTGACTAATAGGTTAACCTCCAGATCCCCACACAAAACTGCTGTTATTAAGTCCCCAGAATTTAATCTCCTGAGTCTCTAAAACTTGTGAAACAGCCACAAGAAAATGACAGAGCTCTTGATCAAGTTTATTCTAGAAATCTTACCTTACATATCTTTTAGATTAAGTTAGATTGTGTTTGATTAAATTTCATTTTTCCTGGGTTTTTTTTGGCTTGGTGTTGTTGGTTCTTTGGTCTTGTTTTTCCCCCCAGAGAAAAAACTGAGCAACAATATTTTCTTTTTTTGAGGGATAGGAGACCAAAAATAGACTGGTGTGTTATATCACTTACTGTAAATACATTTGGGATCGGGTTCCTATCCATTTCAAGAAAGTATTAGTTTCCAAGATTAAAAAAAGTTGACATAGAACAAAAGATACAAATACAATGTGTGGTAGATCAGGGTTTTTTTTTCATTTTTCTATAGAGCAAAAGGATTTTTTGCCACTGAAAGATGAGAGATCAAAATACTCATTTATGGAAAAAGCAATTATTTAAGCACTGATTTGGACTCATTTTAGAGTTCTCATGATTTATGATATTGCCTGTAACATAGCTAAATACTTAGTGCCACTATATTTAGGACATCATACATTGGGCAATGTGTTTCATGCCTCATTCACTACAGAATATCTGGGCTGCTAATTAGCATTCAAGGAATGACTCTTCATATACATTTGTTCATCCCTATACATTTTTCTGTTAGTTTTAAATTCCTAAAAAGACACAAGAATTAACCTAACATTGCAATAGTGAAATATTCTTGAGTTTACACCCTTTTCCCAGGGTTTTAAATACCTAAAAAGACACAAGAATCAATCTAACATTGCAATAGTGAAATACTCTTGAGTTTACACCCTTTTTCCAGCATGTGCTTTTATTAACCTCATGCCTGAAGAGGATGCAATGCAAAATCATTAAAAATATGAGTTCTCCAGGTGCTGCATGCATTAACCTTTCCTTTAATACCTTTTCTGTACAATATTTTGACGATTAGCGCCATTTAGCAAACAGATGACGCAAACCCAGTTTACCTGAGGCTCTTGTTTAATAATTTAGGCGAATTAGCTTTTTTTTTAGAATTTGCTTAATTGCTACATTTCAACAGCTAAACCGCACCGCCGCAACAAGCAAAGCACCTGGTCCCCAAAGCAGGAGCTTCTTGTGCAGCCTCATTTCCTCCGAGGGGAAAAAAAAAAAAAAAAAAAAAAAAAAAAAAAAAAAAGGAGAAGAAGAAGAAGAAGAAGAAGAAGGAGAAGAAGAAGAAGAAGAAGAAGAAGAAGGGGAGGGGGGGGAGGTAAAGAATAAGAATAAATGAAAGGTGAAAAAAAAAAAGGGAGAAAAAAAAAGAGGAAAGCCAGAAAGCCCCCACCTGTGCGTATGCATGCACGGATCAGACACCTTTCTTTCAGCGGCGGCCGGCAGTGTAGGGTTAAGGGCCGGCGCAGGTGAGGGAAGCCAATGAGCGCCCGCCCGGGGCCGTGCCTGACATCATCCCGCCCGGAGCGGAGCGGAGCCGAGCGCCCAGCCCAGCCCAGCCCAGCCGGCCGGGGCAGCGCCCGCCGCTCCCAGCCCTGCCCAGCCCTGCCCCAGCCCGCCGTGATGGATGCCTACGGCTCCTCCGCCAGTGCCAATTGTCTCGCTGTTGTGTGAGGCCCAGGGATCGCTCCGGCTGCCTGCTCGCACACGGCGCCGCTGGAGCCAGCCGAAGCGATTGTTTTCCCTGTGTCTGGTAAGAGCCTGGCGTGCTTTGCCTTCTCTTTCGGAATAAAGGTGATGCGCCTAACCTGGGAGGGGAATTGCTCCCCTTATATGCTTATATGCCTATAATATGTAAAAAGCAGATTTTTTTTTTTTTTTTATTCGCAGAAAGGAGGTCCTTTAGAAAGGGAATGGTTTTAAGGGAAAAAGAAGTCTGTGTCAGGCAAACTCTACTTTGCAATATGGAAATAAATAGCCTGCATGTTTGCGCTGCTCTTCAGGTGGACTAAAGAGTTCCTAGGCTGACAAGAACATCGGGCAGATCAGTTATTTAATACTTGTATTTTTCCTTTCTTTTCCTTCACCACCTGTGTTTTTCCTTTGAAATCTAGCTTTTGTTGATGAACAGAGAATCAGGGAGATTTTAGAATCAGGGAATTTAATTTTGTAACAGGTGTAAAAATGCTCTGGAATACTTTTGCAGATATCAATCAAAACCTGTGAAAAGTATTGCCAAGATTTTAAAGTTTCCAGTTCTGGAATTAGCTATAGTTACTTTGTTCTGCTAATTTCTGTAATCTAAAGTGATAAGAAATTAAGTCAAAGATAAAAGTGTTCAATATACAACATGCTGGTATCAAAACACCCAATAGAGTTTTTTGTTTATATGTTTTTCCTGTTTATGCTCTGTAGCTCATCTTAAAAGCAGCTCATTCTGCAGCTACATAAGAGTGTATATACAAGCGTTTATATCTTTTGCACTGTTGGCAGGTTCATGGCTTGCACAGAGAGAGGAGGGAGAGGGGAAGGATTCTGCCTAACTTCCTGGTTTTGCAACTGAATAAGTACATTTTAAAGCTTCTGAACCAATGTGGATTTAAGAGATTAGAAGTGACACTGACACTGACAAATCAGATTCAATAAAGACTTTAATTGACTGAAGGAGTTCAGGGGCTACTGTATGAAGAATCCAATAACCAGTTTAACTAGTCAAATAGTGTACCTAATAGGAAATAATAAATAGCAGGTTCCAGTTAATTTAAAAGCTTGTGACAGTTACTTTATAGTGATTAGAATTCACTAGGTCACTTAAGAACTCTATCTTTATTTCAGTAATCCATGATTATACAATCCATGATTCTACAACACAAAGTTTAAAATAATGACATATGTAGTGAGTATTACAAGTGCTTGCAAAATTGAGATATATTGTCATTCAATTTAGCTATGACTATCTCTGCTCTAGTCACTGTTGGAAGAATAATAGTAATTTTCATCTCAAACACCACTTAAGACAGTAGGGCTTCTCAGCTGTATTACACTTCTGTGCTCTTTACTAGTTCAGTCCTGTCTGTGCTGTTCCTGGTACTTACCATTGTTAATTCAGCTCTGGATAGTAATGTGACAAACAATCCCAGGCTTTTATTAAATGACATGTCTATAATATGGATTGTGTTAGAACATATTTTTGTTAAGGTGAAGCCTTTATTATTCTTTCTTGTCTTTTTACTAGCAAATTTTCCTAGGTGAGATGACCATGGCCTATAAGGGAGAGGAGTATTTAGCATTTTATTACTCTGCCCTTATAACTTAGATGATTATCAAACTTGAATTTATCTTATGCTAATCTTGCAGCTATGCTTTTAATGCTTTTTAATTTAAAGAAAAAGTGTTTTCACCTGTACCTCAGCTACATACCTACCCATTGCACAGGTCCATGTCATTTAGCAATGCATCGTTACCAGGCTTAATATCAGATCTCCCAATATTTCTGTTCCTACTCAGTTTAGTATGAAATATAAACAAATTATCAGTTATTCCTGCTAAAATAAAGTGTGATGCATATAACATAGATGTAAGGCTGTTTTGTTACACGTTCACAACGTTCTGAGCCAAAGCATTCAAACACTGTTTTAATAAGTATGTTCTTTTATGTATCAATGCACATTGTTTTATTAGATAGTAATCATGGAACTGCAAGCCAAGGAAACTTAATGATATGATAATCCAAACAGATAGCAATCAGCTTCTTTTAGGAAATGAGACTTTCTTCTTTAGTTTAACCTTTCAAAAGGAAGAGAAATAATTTCTGGTACACAATTTTATGGGGAAAAAATATAAAGTTTTTTCTTCTTTTTAATCTGAATCTAAATTTATTAGAAAAAAATTGTAGAAAAACTTTTTTTTTGGGGGGGATAAAATAGTGTGATTTTTTTTCCCTTAAAATAATAAAGATAACTTGTGGTAATGCTATCCCGAGGACTGCCTAGCAGATTGACCATGACTCTTTGGAAAAGAGTCCCTCTAGTCTTCTACTTGGTTTTGCTCCCTAAAGTCCATGTTATATCACTGGCCTGCTGTATTAAAAGAAGAATTAGCATGAGGTTGCTTGATTGTTTGCATAGGCCATTTTGTTTGTCTGATTCTCTGTGAATGAGTCAACTCGAACATTTTGACAATGACATCAGGTAATAGCCCTTACAATGGAGATTTGAGTCATTCCTCCTACACAAGGTACTCTCTTCTCTTGTCAGGTAATTTTGAGAAAAATTGGCAAAAGGAGTTTTTGGCAGTTTTTTGCAAAAATTCAATGCATTCAGTACTTCCTAGAGATAATAAAGGTGCCAGATAAGCAGAAATATGATAATAACATCAATTTCTCAAAAAGTATCCACACATCTAGTAGTAAAAATACAAATTGAAAAGAATCCTTCTCCCTCTATAACTGGGAAAGCAATATTATCCGTAGAAAAATACAAATTAAAGTAGTATTGAAATAGCACATTCTTTTTCTATCCATTTTCAATAAGTACAGGAGACAGAGGAGTTCCTTCATACTCCAAGCCTTGGTCCATGGGTTAGAATTTTGGTCTAAGACAGAGTACAAGGACACTCCTCTAGGATCTTCCAAATTATAAAAACTGTCTTAAAACCTTGTGCTGCAGCCATCCTCCTTGTTCATCAGTGAGGTCCTTTATGCGTAAGTGTGCCAGATGAGACTTGAAAGTCTATTTTGTTCACTTAGATTTTTATCCTTATATTCCACTACCCAAGATAAAAAAAGAAAAAAAAATCCTTTTCATCTAGGTAGTGATGAGGAGATTTTTTTTCTTTTAGATTTTTCTCTGACTAAATTCAAAGGCAACAGAGATTACACAGAGTATTTCTGAAGAGGAAAAAGTGAGATGCAGATTTGCATCTCTTCTTCCAAGTCATTGTTTTCCTTTGGAAAGAAATCCAGATGGACAGATGTGGAGAGCACACCTTGGATATCCTCCAATAGGACACCTGTCTGGATGATGAAAGGAGCAGTAATGTACATCACATGTTTGTCACACAGCACAGACACAACTTTTTCCTTTTCATTTTTGTTTTGAATCTTAAATTAAGACCAGTGGATGCCCTGATACCTAATAAAGATTGTGCTAAAATATGATTACGATCAAGGACTTACAACTCAGATTTTAAAGTAGTTGTGCAACTTTAGTCTTGATCTTTTGCTTGCATATAGTATGGTGCTTTTTGTTTCCATAATTTTTGTATTTCCACACAAGTGTGACATTGTGAATGCATTGAGTCAATCCTACATGGTTTAGTGATAACAGTTTTGGCTAATTTTATCCAGGAAGTTTCCTCTTCTAATCTGTGGAGAGAAAGAGTCATCTCCAAAAACAAATCTATCTCATCATTTAGTTATTTATTTCAGATATATAAGCTGAATCACTCTCTGGAGGGGAAAATTCACTCCATATAGACAACTTACTCAAATACTTTCAATTATTTGTGGAACTTTCTGATTTTTAAATATCGACTAATTAAGTTCTCCTAGATTTGAGTAGCATTCAATTCCACAAGTAACATAAATAATAAATGAACAAGTAAATAGCTATACTTGTTATTTGTGGCGCATAGGAGTCACAGTTACTCATTTCTGCAATAGAGGGACTCTGGACTTCATCTCTACAGTGGAAGGGTGTTGACCAGAGCACCTGGGGCAAGACTTTGAGGTTCTACAGGTATTTGCTAGTGGTCTTGTCCACTGGTATTTGCAAGAAATGTAAAGGTTTGGGAAATGCACATTTATGGCTAGCAAAGGGGGAGCATGCTCCACTTCTTACATTCATTCAAGCATTGTCTCCCATGCTTAGAATTTATAATTCCTCTCCCTGATCATTTGCTTACTTTCTGTCAAAATAATTGGAGACTCTAGCTATTTCTCACATGCACTGCACATTTTTGAAGGATTACAACTTGATAATTTTTTCCCTCTTCCTAAAAGAAAGAGCACACAAGTTTTTTCTGCTGAAAGTCTTCAGTTTCCTGTACTAACATTAGGACTCCTCAGACATTCACAGTATTGAGCATAGACAAAAAAATGTCACTTGTCTAGTCTCATTTTTGACAACAACATCAGGTGTCTAGAATGTGATAATTTCAGAACAAATGGTCACGAGTTTATCCTTTCAGTTGTCAGTCCATCCTTTTTGGTTCAGCTTCTAAGCAGGGATTCTTAAGAATCTTCTGAACAGTGTAACAATTTACTCTGCTCTGATGCAAAAAACACCAACACAATGTATTTAATAATCCCTCATTGGGCCCATGATTTTGGTTGAAGTACTTTGTTGCAATTTAAAAATACAGGCATGCAAAATATTAAGATTTCAAACAAACTTGTGCCATGGCTTCTAAATCCAGACATGTATCTGGGAATTACTGGATACAGCTTTGAATCTTTTCTTAACTACCACAATCAATCTTCTAATAAACCTTGTATTTTAGGATCTTGAATTTCTTAGAATGTTAACTAATTGAGAAGGAAAGGATTATAATGCAAAAACAGAAGGTGAAGAGTACTTTCGAGAAAGAAAACAATGTAAAACATCTTCTCTCTTCCTATTCCCTATAAATTTAACAATTTAACAAAATAATGTGTTCAAAATTTCAAAGATTCAGAAGAGTGTTACCTGAAACATAATCTATTACAATCTATCCTCATAGAATAATATTACATTATCAATTTCAAATGAGAAGTGCAGCTTTCATAGTTGCCAAGCTGTACTTAACCACATCTGATGGTCCCCATTAATTTTTAACAATCGTCCTGTCACCAGTCCAGTGAGCTGTAGAAAACACTGTGGAGATGTCACATTCCTTGATGATTGCAGTTAGTGCTGCTGCCCCTCTGAATCAGCATGAAATGCAGACACTTTTATGACTGAATCTGCAATTTGGGATTTGATCATGCTATTTATAGTATTGCTAATGGTCTGTAGCACTGACAAGGGGTGTGTGGAAGTCGTTCTCTCAGTTGCTCTTGTTTTCTGTTATAAGGCAGAACAGACATCTCGATCTTATCTTTCAGTAACTAGACAGAAAATAATAGCACAAAGAGGTCATGATTTTCAGTGGTGGAAGATTTTAATAGGCTTGGGGTTTTTTGTGTTTTTTTTTTTTTTTCAATATCTGTGGATGTTTTTTGATCTAGGAAAAAGTAGCATTTTATTTTGAGCTAGTTTCTAGAAGGTCAGTTTCAATCACATGGTAAAGTGAAAGGAGGTTTAGCAACATCTCAAGAAAGTAAAGTTTAACTTAACAAAACCAGCTGTACATGAGATTAAAACTTGCCATGAATTACTGTATTAGCAAAATGCAGTTTTCAATTTTTATCTAAATGCTTTAGAAACGCTGCATCACTTCTGAAAAGAATGGTTTACTTCCAAGTCCTCCTTTTGTTTACAAATCCAGTTCCTATAATGTGTAGTGTCTAGTTTGTTTTAATTTTGAACCTTAAAAAAACCCCATTATGTACTATTAAAAATATCTAAGAAGATTCCTTCTCAAGGTAATAACATTAGACTATTTAGGAGATTGCCTAAATTTTATTCATCTCTGAAAGTATATCTCAATATTAGCATAGCTCCAAAAGTGTCAAGAACTCTATTTAATGCCACAGTTCTCATGGTTGCTGTAACCAATGTGTAAAGAACAGTAGGAATTAAAGCATTTTGCTTCATTATTTCATCTTTTAATTCTCATAGAACCATGGGGAGGAAAAAAACAACAGCAACAGCTAAGTAAATTAATGATCCCTGGAAAGAGTGCTTGATTTCCTATGGGTTTGTGTCCCTTAATTAATTAACTACTTAAGTGATTTATACTAAGATTTCTTTTTATCTCTCCGTATGCTTGTAAAAATTAAGCCATTCTTCTCCCTGCAGGACAAGCAAGTACTGACTCATGCCAACTTGACAGAATCACACACTGTCTCTAGCATGCCAGGAGAGCTGTTTTCTCACTGTCTTTTGGTTTTCCTCAACACAGAGCATGGGGACTAAGAGATGGCTTAATCTAAACTGCTTTAATTGGCACTATAGAATTGCCCCTTAGATGTCTATTTTTGGTGTCTGCTACTACATTCAAAGTTCTTCAGTGGGGAAGAGTAGGCCTATTTTCTCAAGAAAACACTAGTTTTTTTAAAATGTATGGACATTAACACTGTGTTACTCTTCCACAGCGGTGCTGGGAAGCAACTGGAAATTTGTAGGTTTTAGAACAGCCATGTAGGATGAACCATAGAAGCATTACATTTCATGGACATCGTGTTATGGGACACAGCCCATAAAGCATGTCCAGATGCATGCTAAACATTTCATCTGTGCTGTAGTATATCTTTTGAATTTTTACAGTTAGTCTTTCCTATGTACTAATTTAGCTTGTGGGAGTATGATTTAGTAAGACATTGAAGTAGGCTATGTATCAAATCCTCTTCTACAGATTCTCAGAAGAACCAGTAATTCATTAAAATCATTCCAGAGCAATAAAACTTCTGAAGGCTGTGATTCTTTAAAAAGGTGAATTTCTATGTTTGGTTTAGCCAAAAAGTTCTAAAACTTAAGTCTGTCATTCCCAGCTGGGTAATTATTTCTCCCTAATATCTGATAAAGACCTCTAAGTTGCTTCTGTTAGAAGTAGAGAACGGAATAAACAGACCAAAATCCTCATAAGACTTGTTAACTTCCTTCCTGTGACAGACACGGAAAGGAGGGCTCTGTTTCTTGCACACCTGGAGTGAATTTTTTTCTGAGCCTTCCAGTGTTTCACCCTGGCACTGCAGTAGATTCTCAGAGCTCCAGGAGAGCTACACTAAAAGAAATAGCTACAGTGACTTTGCTAAGAGTTTCAGAAATTCAAGAGTCACAAAGAATTGTGACAGACAACTGTATCATCATTTATATGAACGACCATACTTAATCATACTGATAAGAGGAGCTAATTGACTAGGTTCCACATGCTCCGTTTCTCCAGAGGGATTCAGAGACTAAAACTCCATGCACTTGTGCTGGAATCAATCCTCTTCTTGGCACAACCTTACTTATTTTCAGTTATTTGGTTGCACTAGAAAGTGCATTACTTTTAATATCTTGGATTCTTTTTTTTTAATTAGGCATTCCTGAATGAATAAATCTTTCTTTTTTCTTTGTCATATATAATGTGGTCTATAGTACATCCCAGGGACAGTATGCATTTGAAGTTAAAGCTTTTTAAGCAGTTGTGTTCTTTTACTCAAACATGATGTCAGGAATCTTGAAATTAAATCACACGTTAAACACCTGAGTTCTAGGCAAACTTCAGTCTGAAGGAGCTGAAATCTATGTAGTTGCATGTATGGGATCATATCACAAGCACTCACCAGCAGACACAAACCTCTTCTCACCCAGCCAGCTGCATCTGGGATACTGTGCAACCACAGCAGTACATGAATTTAGGTATGCTGGTTATGTAGGAAGTCAAGCAGCTTTACAGCTGTAGTACTGTGATTAATGACAAATTCTGGATTATTTTTGAGTTTTATCCAGGGGCTGCTTAGTACAAAACATGCAGACAATTCAGAGTTGGCTGCAGAACCAGGGCAATTATGTTCCAAAGAACATACTGCATTACATATGCATTGCCTGGTGCACAGCACAGGTTTGTGTGCAGATCATGGCTATGTCCTCTGTCCACTTTGGGATGAGAGACCTCTGCATCCCTCTAGCTCTGCATCCTTCATTCCCCACTGGAGGAAAGACTGTGTTCCACTGTGTGCTACAATAGTTACTTGGATCTGGGTAACTGGGAGCTAGGACAGCGATGCAAAACAGACTGCCCCGTGGGTAGTGTTTGTAGACAGCCTGATGTGATCTGTGTTCAGCACACAGCCTTCCCTAATAATCACTCAAAGACACTTAACTAATATAGACAGAGCATCTAAGATAGGTAAGCATTATTGCTCACTAGCCACCTATGTTTATGTGGTCTAATACTTAAATTTTCTGACTAAAATAGACTGCCTGATTTTGACCTTAGGCACTATAAGAAATGTTACTCAGAGTGCATACTACTCTTCCTCATTTTTCAATGTTTGATGTCACTTTTAAAATCTTTGCTTAAATCACAAAAAGATACTTTCAGTAGTTTATTTGGTGTAAGTCCTCCTATGTTGGTCTTTTTTCCTTGCCTATAGGTCTACCTCAATACTCTTTAAATCTTAAAATAAATTAGTAAAATTATTCTGTGAAGGACAGAATAAACCAAGACAGGCTGAAGATATCTGATTTGGTGTCTTTCCCCGAGTAAAGATTTGTGGTTACACTAGTCAGACTGGGACAGGGAAGAGCCTTTGGCACACATTAGGAATGACCATTAGTTCCCATACATTTCCTTAAGCTGCTATTGTCAGAGAAAAACCTCTAAGTTCTAGCTAAGTGTAAAGATGTGCTAAAATATATTGGTCTCTTCAGACAGAAATTGGCTGAGGATATACTAATGGGAATGCTTTCTAAAGTGGTCATATTTCTCTGTAGTCAGGTTTTTAGGTACAAACAAATTGGTGCTGGGTTATGAGGGGAAAAAAAAATTCTTTTTGCTTCACCTGATTTCACCTTTTTTGAAGTTATACAAAAAGCAACATCCTCTTTCTGCAATATGAAACCACTTTTGCCCTCTGACTAATGCTTCTCTGACTAAAGTCAATGTATGTGTTTCCTTAATATCTATATCTTTGTGCTGCTGTGGGCAAAATTTGTCAGTATAGAAACTCAGATTCTTGAGAATTATAGAGTTCAAACTGACTTTTTAAATTCCCTGTTGATTTCTGTATAGGTTTTGTATTGACTAAAAGTTTATTTCCAGCCTAGAAAACCAATTGCATCCTGCATAAAAAGAAGTATGGCAGGTAGGTCAAGGGATGTTACTTTGGTTTTTTCTCCCTCTACTCTGCTCTTATGAGAATCCTGCCTGGAGTGCTGCATCCAGCTCTGGGGTGCCCAGAACATGGAAAGATATGGACCTGTTTGAATGGGTACAGAAGATGACTGAAGGGCTAGAGTACTTCTTGTATGAAGAGAGGCTGGGAGTGCTGGGGTTATTGAGCCGGGAGAAAATAAGACTTTTGGGAGAACTCATTGCAGCCTTCCAGTACATAAAGAGAGCTTATGAGAAGGATAGCAAGAATTTTCAGCAAACTCTGTAGTGATGAAGCATGGGGCAACATTTGTAAATGGAGAGAGAATAGATTTAGATGGAACATAAGGAAGTTCTTTACTTTAACTGTGGTAAAACACTGGAAGAGATTTATCAAAGCACAATCCAACTTGATTCTGAATGCTTTTAGGACTGGAGCATCCAGAATTTCTCTGGAACTTCTCTGCGCAATCTGATCTATTGAACGATGTCTCTTCCTGTGACAGGAGGTTTGGCCTATGTGATCTTCAAAGGGTCCTTTTAGTCCAAACCATTGCACATTTTCATAAGTCTACGGAGTGTTTCTACCTTCCTCAATGAAAATCCATTGGATTAAGGGCATAAACTGAAATGAACAGCTTTAAATTCACATATTTTAAAGCCGCCACCAACACATGTGTAAGCGTTTTTTGGGTTTTTCAGGATTTTTAAAAATAGTTGTCTATTCTACTCATTTCACAGTATTAACAAAATGCTGCAAGTATTTCTCCAAGATATTAAATAGATTGCAAAATCATGATTAGAATGTTTACCCACTGGCATAGCCATAGCAGGAAGTGCTGTGAGGGGATTCTCAGGCACCGGTAAGGCCATGCCTGAAATACTGAGTCCAGTTCTGAGCTATCAGATATGAGAGACATGAACATACTGGACAGAGTCTGATGAGGGGCCACAAGGGTGATTAATGCAATGGAACATCTCTCCTGTGAGGAAAGACTGAAGAGCTGGGACTGTTCAGCCTGGGAAAGAGAAGGCTTGGGGTGATCCCATCAGTATATGTAAATACCAGAAGGAAAGGTATAAAGAGAACAGAGAAAAGGTCTTTTATTCTGTGGTGTCCGGTGACAGGACCAGAGGCAACAGGCAAAAATCAAAATGTGGGAGGTTCCCTCTGAACATCAGGAGACCCTTTTTACTGTGCAAATGACTGAGCTCTGGTACTTCTCAGAGCATTTGTGAGTCTCCCTTCTTGGAGATATTCAAATGCCATTTGGACATGATCCTGAGAAATCAGTTTCAAATGGCTCTGCGTAAACAGGGTGGCTGAACATCCAGGTGTCTCTTCCAACCTGAATTCTTATGTGGTTTTGTGGTCCTTAATCTTTTGAGGACCCATCAGTACCAGTGTTACTTTTTTCTCAGGCCAAACAAACTAGAAATATAATAAAAATAATTGAGCGTGAAAAATTGAAATGGGACCAGACAACCCAGTGTGGTGGGTTACCTTAGCCATTCTGTCATTCTGTAATACTTTAGACTGGTAGAATTTCAGGCCAGTGTCTATCAAAGCTGCACTGCTTCGATCTCTATGGTTTGCCTCCTGCAGCTGTTTAAAGCACATTGATTTTGTGGGCTTAGAGATTAGGAATTAATATTGGCTAGATGGATCAGTGTCAACATGCAATAGGTGATCCCCTTTCCCTGACCATTTAGAACAGAGGAATGACAAACACACCTGGTGTTTCTTTCATGGCTTTCCCTGTGTCTAGGTTTCATCAGGGATGCATCCATATGCAGCCTGGAAGTGCTACTCATTACTTAGAGTCAATATAATTTTAGATTCACTGATACAGAACTGTCACTCAGAGCCAAGAAACTTGAGAGACATTTGCTTCATTTAGTACTTGTGCTCTCAGCAGCACTGTGAGCCAAATTTTTGTCTTGTACGCTCACTAACTACAAATATACCTATTCTTCTTAAATGCATGGTTTGCCTACCTTTTTCTCATTTTGTTCACATTTGCTAAAACTTTATGGTTTTCTTTGCAATTAAAAAAATCCGTTAACATGCAGAAAACAATAAAAAACAAAAGGCCAATGGTAAATATCATTTAGTTTCTTTAAAGCAATTTAATTTAAGCATTAATGAGACTATAACATCATAAAGACTATTGTATGTTTTATAATGTAGAGATGTTATGACTATGAAAGCTTGTGTAGTGGTTTTGGTAAAGATTAGTGAGGTAATTCAGGCAGTCTTGAAAGAATTTTGTTGATGTTGCTTTCCAGTTCAGTGCCAGATTGCAGATGTGAAAGCACTCTGGTGGCTCAGTCACGACCAACTTTTGTAATATGGATATGTATTTCTGAAGCACTGCACTGTCGACTTTTGCAGCAGCAAGATTTGATAGAATTTATAAGGTATAAGATATTCCAATCTCATCACATGTATCATTGCAATATAGCTTCAGGTTTACAAAAATAATTTGGTCACCTGAAAATATTGCCTATGTAATGCCTACTTTTGTGCAAATGTGAATTTCCAACTGTGTAACGTGGAAGTGTAGGTAAATTCAATTTAACATGCCCAGAGGCACAGACTGGCATACTCCTTTCTGAAATTAATCAGTTATTCATTCATGAATCTCATTTCCCTAAGTCGTATCTACATACTTTTAATTTCAACCTTACATTGTCTTAACTTTCAAAATTCAGTATTCAGCTACAAACAATGAAAAACATTTAATTGATGTCTAAGGTACTCCAAATAATCTATTTTTAATTCATCTCCTTCCTCAAAGAGAACAAGTATGACTTGGCTTCTTTTTATGACAAATGTGCACTCTCTTCCCCACCTCCTCATAATTTTGAACTTTTTACCTAGCATGACAGAGAAAGCCAAAGTTTAGATAAGAACATTTCAAGTTCTGTTAAATTACAGAATGCAGAGGTTCTGAAAGGCAGAAGAATCTCATTGTACGTTGACTGGCAGAAGCCAGATGCACAATTGGCACATGCAGATTGGCTGGTGGGGTTCCTAAAGCTTCCATCTGCCTCATGACTAGCAGTGGTGTCACAAGTGTCCACTTCATGTGGAGATGGCTTAGGAAAAAAAAAGATACACATCTATAAAAAAGTTTTTCATCTGTTCTGAAAACAAGTTTTTCCTGCTAAGTATTCCTACTAATCTGTGATTATTCTAAGTTTATTTCTTTTCATTTGCACTTCTTGACCAATATCTTCCCTTCTCTTTACTCCTTCTCCATTAACTTTGCCCTTTACCATTTTATTTCCTACTTAGTCTTACTTGTCTCTATTCCTTCTGTTCTGTCTCATGATCGGGTCTTCAAATTATTCCAGTGTTTGTCATCTTGCAGCATGTGGACTACAGGTGCTTCACAGATAGTGGAAAATGGTATATGAGGTGCTGAGTTGTTTTCTTTAGTCAGACACATTTACACACAGATTTACATAAAGAAGCAAAGCAGAGACTGTCATAAATGTGGTTGTCAGTGTGCTTTGTATGTAATTTCCTGGTTTTTTTACCCTTGTAGAATTTTCATTGAGGATTCTGTCTGACCTGCAATTACAGATACCATTTTTTAATCTCATGTGTTAGCAGTTTTCCAGGGCACTAGAAAAACAGTTTGCACTCATCCTGTTACAAGCTACAGTGTTCTGGGTGAATTTCTAATATCCCCTCTATGTTCCATCTATCAAAGAATATGTAAAATAAGACAGAATCACAAGTGGGTCCTCTTCCTGTATTTTATACTACTAGGGCTCAGGTTTTAATATTTTGATTGAAAATTTTAAATGAGATCTGCTCCATCTGATTTTTTATTATTATTTTTTATTATTTTAATGTTTCAGTTGCATTATGGTTTTGCAGGCTAAGAGAAATTTGACATGTCTCTGCAGGACTCATTATACTATGCTATAAACTAAGCAGAAGACATGTGGCTTTCTTGGTGCTGGGTAATAATTTCTATCACAAGGTTTCCATTATAACAGGCAAGATATAGCCATCCCAACGTGGTGATTTGGTTTTGGGGTTCAGCTGGTTCTCATCCTGCTTTCCTGCAATGTTGCAAGACTGAACTCGCATCTTCCTACAGTGCAACTTACTAGTGTTGAAAGTAAAAAGCAGTAGATTAGACTAATAGCTTCAAGATTATGTGGTTTTCAGATTATATACTCTTTAATTTTATTCTCAATTAATCTGTTTTGTTATTGTGGTTTAAGTTCTGGAAATTTAACACCACACAGCCTTTCGCTCAAGCCTTTTTCTCTGATCCCCACCCCAGTGAAATGGGGAGGAGAATAAAAGTAAAACTTCTATGTTAAGATAACCAAACTTTAATAACTGGAAGTAAAATACAGTAATAGTTGTGGATGATAATATAGTCTTTCAGGGAGGAGAGATGGAGTGAGGGGTTTGATTGTTGCATGCTGCACATTTGAGTCAGTTCCAACTTCAGTACTGCTGGACTTCTTCAGTTTTATCACCGTTCATTCTTCATTAGTGGGAGTGTGATTGTCAAATGAAAGTCAGGCTCAGACCCCCAGAACCCTTGAGGTTAAGATCAGTGCTGTGAGGTGATGGACATAGAGCCATCACAGAAACAGTAATACACAGTGTGGAGTAGTTATTAACTATAGCTATTAATTACAGTTTGATTCGTTGCCTATTTTCACCCAAAATCAAAACCCATTGAGGCACACCTTGGACTTCCCCATTTTCCTGCATTTCCCATGAAGTACACCCAAGTCCTTGTGTAAAAGCAATCCTATGGATGGGTTTACCTTTGCCTGAGGCAGGAATAATCCCTTTTACCAAACCTTTTTGCCAAGCATAATTTTAATGTGCCCTACGAGAACTTTATCTGTTTCTATGGTCTGTAGTATTTTGATTAGGCAGGGTCAGCCTGACTGGCAGATCCTCTGGTGTTGACTACCCAGGTGGCCTCTGCTTAAAATGTATTCTGGAGTTTGAAGGTGCCACCACCCATTGCTCTTGGTGTAGTCTCCAACAGCTTGACAGACATGAGGCTGCTGGTGCTCCATATGCTATATCTCAGTTCAGTAAAAAAATTTCTCTGTAAAATTAAAGTTTATTCAGCTGCACTGCACTAAACTAATCCTTGGATCTCATACAGCTGAGCCATTGCACAGTGGATTACAGATTTTTACTTGATATAAGGCCAGGTGGATACAATAATACTTACAAATTGAGAAATTATTAAATTTAAAATTAATTTTTAATTTAAAAATTTGGTTTTGTAGTAGATTAAAAAGGTGATAAGGAATAGTGGAAATGCAGCAGCATAAAATCAGTGCAGGAAACCAGATTCCCGGCAGCAAACCTAAGATCCTGATCAAAACAGTGAACTTAATGCTTAGCATGTGACATGGCAGTGCACTGCTCAAAGACAAGAATATGTTCAGCTAAGGACAGGGTTACTTTTTTTAACTTTCTAAAAGAAAGACATATTTGTATAGCTGCTGCTCAAGGGATCAGAAAATTTCTATGGCATGGTTTTGAACCCACAGAAATACTTTACATTGCCTTTAAGCACTATAAATACTTTTTACAGTATTATTATTTGCTATATACTGAAGTTTTAGTCCAATAACTATAAAGAGTCAATAAAGACTGAATGTCCAGGTCCACAGGATTTGGGTTTTTTCCTGTAGTGATTGCAAAGCTTGAAGTCTAGAACAGCAGTTGAAAACTTTTTGCCACTTATAATTATAATAATATTACAGATTGCATATGCAGCTACAAACTGAAAAATAGAAAGCTTAACATAGAATTTGTGGATATTTTAAGCATATGGTAGACCTTGGCAGTTAAGTTAGCATATTGTACCTGAGTTCAGGATGAGAAGATTAGTTGTGTAGCTGTATGTGTGAGAAAAGAATATTTTGAAAGATGGGGAGTGCCAACTAGATTCAAGAAAAAAAATCATCCCTCTACCTCAATGTATATTTTTTTTCTAACATTTAGTGGTAATCAGTTACTTGCAGCAAATTTTTATAATCGGAAAAGGTAAAACTATTTTTTTTAATCTAGAATATAAATAAGGTTTTTATAATATGATGTAGCTATAATATTTTTCTTTTAACATCTTATTTATATTACTGTTATTCTGACCAGTTTAGTCTCCTAGTCCTACACAATGTCCTATCCTAAGCAGTGACAAAGCAAAATATTTTTAAAACAAGTGTCAAATTTTGTCTAGATTAAATAACCAGAAATAATTTCACAGGATAGTGGCAAAATTTAATATTACATTAGCATATCTTGAGACAGAGATGAAATGAAGTATTTAATACTAATTTGATAAATTTTGTGCATTTTATACAATTTATACTAGATTCACATTACGTACCTAAGGGACTGTTTTTTCCCATTATCAGGTAAGATGAAAATCCTTGCTTTCTTAAACCCTAACCTTTGTATCATAACTAGTAGTATTCAGCTGCACTGATTTGATAACTGAACTTTAAACTCCTCTCTAATTCACTAGTGATTGAAAAACCTGTTTCAGGAAAACTCAAACCTTTCAAAACTCACTTTTATCACATTTTACAACCAGACTGAACTTTTAGACATTTGTAAAACACTGCAAATAGTGAAGGGAAATCTGATCTTCTACCATCCAGAGTGACTCTTAAAATTATATGAAGCTGAAAATTTCGTGAGCAAGAGTATAATTTTTCAGTGTCCCGATGAATATGAACTTTTTTTATTTTGAAGGTTTAAGAACTGAGATATGACTAAACCATGAGCTAAAAAATAAATTAATGCATTTCCATTATTTGAACATAATAGAGAACTGAGTTCTTTTCTGACTCCTGAATATTAGATTCATTATGTCAGCCAAATGAAAGCAGAATATGTATTCAATTAATGTTGAAATATGAATTAGAGGCCATAAACTCTATTTGAATGGGAAGATTTCATCTCCTTATCAGCACAAGATGAAAATAAAACAGAATTCTGCTTCCATTGGAAATCAACTTCAGCAGAGGATTGTTGGTTTTTGGTTTTTTTCTGTAGAAAGCATTTTTCTATATAGCAGAGAAGTTCAAGAACATCTTTCTCTGACTTTTTTCACAGATTAAATGCAGTGAAATAAATTGTGGTATACAGGGTATTGACTGCAAGTTGAAGTTCTTGCATCAATGAATTTTCCATTTAGTAGTATAGTTTGCTTTCTTACTAGAGTTGTAAGTAGTGTATTTTTGTTATATTTCTGACTCTGAGTCCTGCAAACATTTTTTTTAGTGTAGTAATTAAATGTTTAGGGGCTGTAGGATATCCTAGCACAAATATTAGAGATTATGTGGATAATAAGGATATGCTTCTAAGGAACTTTTAGTTTAGGCTGTCATTTTGCAAGAAAATTAATTTTGAATATATCAGTTAGAAGTTGTCTTTGAAAGAGAGATCTAGAAATGAACCTATAATGCTTATGTAGCCAGTATCTCATTAGATAACACATTTCCATTGATTTAACCTCAATTTAAGAGTTGGGTTATTGAATTTCATATTACTAATGAAGGTATTTAAACAAGAATTCAGTTTCAATGTAGGAATTCTTTCTATTCTTCTTCTCCTCTGCTGACTGTGGATCACTTCATTATCTGTTTTGGTTTCCATAATTTTTATTGTCACAAACAGCATACAAGAAAAAAGAATGGCTCAGAAATGCTTAATGATGTTTTATGCTCTTTTGCCATCTACAAATACATGTAGAGGAACAGTTTCTTTTTGTCTAACTCAATACAAACACTTTAAAATAAATTTTTGTTCTGCTACTAGGTAACAAAAAATAGAAATTGGCTGTTTTGCAAACATGGATGTATTAATGTAATACCTGACAAAAAGCAGAGTGTGAATTTCTGCCATGGAGGCTTAATCCCTCAGAACTGACATTTCAAATGGTAATGGCTTCTGTAACATCACATTGTTTTCCTTTTAAAATGAAATATATAGCTGACAAATAAAACTAGAACAATAATTATTACTTAAAAGAACTTTACAGTACAACAATTTTTTTAATACTTTGAAATCCAAAAGATATGCCTTTATGAATTCATTAAGTCTATAATGAACATGGAAAAGTGAAACCCAAACAAACGTTCAAGGCATGAACATGTGATCTGCTGTAGTAAAAGCACAACTGATATTGTTGGAATAAATGATACCTTGGATGAGAATATAATTGGGTTTTGCCTTAAAATTTTCTGTGGATGTGTTTCTAAATCTTTTCACGTAATCAAAGAAAAGAGGTAATTGAATGGATCAAAAGAGACCACAGTTTTCTTACCTCACTGTTCTGTGTAGTATCCACATTAATGAAGACTTTGGTGGGGGTAATAGAGGAAGAAGGAAACTTCATTCTGTCTTTTGAAAGAGAAAAATAGCATAGATATTTGTCCTGAGAATTTTGTAAACTGATTTTCTGAGTGTCATATTTACAGACCCATTCTGTACTAAAATGATATAGAAATACAATGTTCTTTATTAATTAAATCAATTATGTCTTTCATGGGTGCCAACACCAACTTCCACTAGGCCTTATTCAGGAGAGCTTGGGTTTTCATTCTAGTTCTCATCAGTCCAAAAATCCATTCTATCACTTGGTAGTTGACTAAACTTGGTGTGTGCCCTACTGATGTTTTTTGAATAAAGGGGAGATAATACTCTTGATTTATGTGGATATTTTAAGGACTAAAAAAAAGTCTGAGAAATATTCTGAGAAACACAAAAAGAAGGTTCTCTGCAATAAAAAATGGTGTTACTCTTTGGCCATATTACATCACAAAATAGAGAATTAAGGATTAAAGTCTGTCTCTGAAATTCTAGCTAAATTACTTTTGGTTACTTGCTTTGCTGAATGTCCAGAAGGTTGGCAATTTTCTGAAGGACACACCCAGCCCAGGTTTTCAAACTTTTACTTCAGTTGTGTGACATTTGTGAATTTAAGATTTACCTAATACCTGTTAGCAAATAGATTATGAGGTAATTTTCTTTATAAAACACAAATTAAACCCCCCAACAAAAATCAGTGGTGGAAAAAAAAATATTTGAATGACCAACTTAATGGAAAATGTTTTAAATCATACTTCCAAAATGGTTAAATGCTGGAGAGATTATATATATATATATTTAACTGATCTGATTTGTTGCTTGAACTGGTGTGAGGGGAATGCACCAATGTATGTGTCACCAGAGTTTTGGTGAAAGCCTTATGCAACTGATGTGGTGGTGATGCAGAGACTTTCCCTTTACTCTAAAAAGATCAATCAGATACAGAGGGAGCACTTATTCTCAAGGCAAAAGTAGAAATGCAACCTCTTAGTCCTTGTTTTCATTGCCATTTCTTTGTATTCTGTGCCTCTGAAGATCATCTATGACCTCTGAGTTCTTGCCTGAGTCCTCCAGGGACCACAGAGTGAAGAACAACTTGCATTCTGATAACACTAAGAAAGCAGAGCTCCACTTCAGCGTGATTGCTGTCTTAACTAGCAGACCATGTTGCTGTTTTATTACTAGCAGAAAACCTCAGTCATTCAGATGACTGAGAAAGCCACTGGGAGTTACTGAAATACTGCAACACTCTTCCTCTCTACCCCTCACCAAATACGCTTGGCTCATTGATTTGTATCAATGGTTTTAAACTGATTTTACAAACTTCAGAAAATGAAATAGGATTGAAACAAACTGATAATGATTTTTTTTTTTAATCACAAGAGGGAAAGAAACATTGTAAACAGAATGAGTACATGGGCATAAGACTGTGTGAGAATATTTGTTATGAGCAGTGCAGCAGGCTCACACACATCATTAAAAAATTACAGCACAGACTTGTAGCTGTAGAATTTGCATTCCTCTACTGTTATAATTTATTTCTTGTGTTTTGATAGAGCCCAGGAGTCCCATGATAGACTCCACAAATTAGTTTCGTTCTTTGCTATGCAGAACAAAAAGAGACTTTCTGTCCTCATTTATCTCACTATGAATCGATTAACAGGTTTCTATGTATTTATGAAAGTTTTAATTTAAAAGTAATTTTAATTATTTCTGATTATTAAAGTATGATGATAAGCTAGGGATGAAATATTTTGTTAGAATTAATGAAAATTAACTGTCACTGTATTGCAAAACCTCATGGGAACTAGAAACCAGCAGATTTTTTTTCAATACTAAATAGAAATCAATCTTCCTTTCCAATTGTAGAGTGAACCACAGATATTTTGTCAATAGCTCATTTAAAACAGAACCAAAAAGAGATATTTGTCAGTTCTCTCATTATTGCATGACTGCTCGTCCTATACTCCAGCATCTGGAAAAAACAAAACAAAAACCAGGCAGAGCTGCCTGGTTCAGAGAATGTTGCAAACTACATCCAACACTTTTGCTTACATACATTTTTTTCCACAGAACTAAAATAGGTGAACTCCTTCCCAGCTGCAGAAAAAGTCTAATGTCTCCAAGTACCTTGAGGTCTTTCCATCATTCATGTTGGATTTAAACAGTATGTTATTCATAAACAGCCCTCCAAACAATCTCTAATCAAAAGCTGTGGTATTTTGGTTTTTTCCCTAATAGTTTTCCCATGCTCTATTTTCTCTTCCAGTAAATGAAGAAATTAACCTGTGTAAAAGACACTTAGTAGGAACCAATCATTTCCAGGCTGAAAATATATGCATTAAACTTGAACAAAGTTTTCATCTCCTGGATATTCATCAAAATTGAATTAATATTTTTTTTTCTCTGCAAATTATTCCTTTAGTGTGTGCACTTGTACACACCTACCAACAAACAGCCAAACATAACCTTATACAGAAGAATCACCTATTCCTAAAGCAACTCTAACACTTCAGTAAATATGCATGTATACATATATTTATGCATAAATTTTATGTAAATTTTATCTTTGTTCAACAAAAAATATCCTGCAGTATTCAAGAAAACACTAGTTCATCACAGGGAGTCAGGGATTCAGTGAAATTTTATTAAATACAGTAGAAATTCAGAGAAATGGGTTATGTATTTTTGAAAATTTGTTTCATCCTTGGTTACTAACCTTTGTACTTAATTTCCTCTGTTGTTTGAATACTGTCTTATTAATCCATTATGTCAGAAGCATAATTCCTTCCTGGTTCCTGAACAAATTATTCACAAAGAGAATAAATTAAAATGCTTCTGGGGGAATGATCTGCTTTATAAGCAACCCAGATACCTAATGTATTAGACCTAATTAATATGGCTATCTGAAGCACTAAAAACTTTAAGTTTCATCATTAGATATTCTTTTGTTTCTTCAGAGGTATTCAGTGTAACAGAGATGCTGGTGCTCTTTACCAGTAATGACTCTGCTCACTGTGCAAACACATTCAAGAGAGAAAATAATCTCCTCCATAGTCTAATACACTTCACAAACATATTAAGGAAGGAAAATCAAAGTAGAAAGGCAATTATCTGATACAGGTATACTTCCCAGTGATGTCCTTTACTACAAAAGTAGTACAAAGGTAGCAGGAGTGATGGCCATGCTCCTTTTTGCTTCATCTCGCAAGCTGCCCAGAGTGTGTCTGCTTGGTCCAGTTTCTGCTAGTGGAGATTCTAAAGCTCTAAGGTGTCAAAGAGAGATAGATAAAGTGGTAGGGTGATTTATACTTAGTGCTTTTATTATGGGTAAAAAAAATCTGATCAGGAAGGCAAGATTATTTTGATAAGAACCATTTCCCTGATGCAATCAGGAATTTATTGATTTTACTTTAAAGAGTTTAAGATCTGCTTTCAAGAGCATTCTAAGATAGCTTTACATATCTGTCACTTGAAATGGGATTGATGTATCTTTCTGACCTGCCATTTCCAAAACGGAAGAGTTCTCTCCCAAATCTTAAGGTAAAAATATTGATACAGTAGTGCTTCCTATAACTTTTTCTTTAATACATATCTCTGTTTGGTAGGATAACTTCTCTGAGATTCTGAAATTCACATTAACTTCAAACCTAAATCATGTCAAATGTTTGAAATCTTATAATCCAACTCTAAGAAGTATTAGAATCCAGCTGTATCTTGACAATACTGAAAGTAATGATTTTTAACTTTCCTGTTTAGTATGTGAATAAAAAAAAATATAACCCAATACTATATAATAAAAATTATTTTGCTTTACTGGAATATTTTAGTTTGATAGATTGTACTTTATAAATTAAATTTTATTATAAGAAATTACAGTCATACCCTATTTAATGACAAGAAATCAATTCAATCTTAAGAAGAAAAATTTTTTTTAGTTTCTCAACATTGCTTGTAGAACAAAAGAAACAATGATCTCTCAGAATGTTTTTAAAAAGCTTGTGTAAAATGCAATTGTTGAAAACAGGGCTGTATTCTTTTTCCACCATGCTCCTCAAATGTTACTGTACCAAGTTGACAATTACCTTGTGATGCCCGTGTTTCTGGGTTTTACTTGTCGAATGACAAAGGAGAGGACCATTTTTTGTTTTTATGATACCTAAAATTCACAGAATTCAATTGTACTTTAATTCTTTATCAAAAATATATTGTTTGGTTCTGAACAAACAGTCGTAAACCTTGACTTTGGTTAGCGTGTATAAAAACGTGATATATAAACTTCAAACCTGTGTTCTACCACTGTGCATGTGCATATTATCAAAAACTATTTCAGCAACAATCTGCCTTTTGTGTGGTTACAATGTACATTTATTTGGTCCTTATAGGAAGAACTGAGAACAATCATGGTGTACTTGATGGAGTACTCTACAGTGACAATGTTGGAATTCCATAGTCTTTTGTTGAACACATGTTTTAAGGTACACATACTGTGGGAATAATTTTGACTCCTCCAAATAGTTCAAAAATTTATAGTTTTATATAGAGTTTTGGTTTTTTTTTTTTTTTTTCTCAAACTAAACCTGAAGTGTAGCTGAGGTGTGTATTCAGCCTGTGCTAAAAGAATCTGCCCTTCTCCATTTTTCCCAACCTCACAGCTCTGCAAACATGAGTCCCAATTATTTGTGTGTGCTCAAAACAGGACATCATTTTGCCCAAAACCAGAGGATAAGAAGTTTGGCAGTCCTTCTCTGTAAAGATATTAAGGCATCATTGCTTGGATTGAAGTAAAGGGCAAGTTGGCAAAAAAGTGAATTAACAGAACAGTACAAGGATTTACAAGCACAGTTGTAAGCAATGTTTGTTTTCATAAGCAGCACAGAAAGCAAATTTAGAAAGAACTTCTTGGTGTTAAGGGAAAATGCTGAACACACCCCTTAGCAAAACAAAAAAGCTTGAAAAATGTCTAGCAGCAGTTGAACATTGTAGATTTCTTAGTAGGGAGCAGGGTTCGATGAGCCAAAAGGTCCCTTCAAATATTACATCATATGAAAACATTTGATTTAAATTCCTTTTTTATCCGTAATTGTATATTCAGTCAATACTGGAATATATGATATTTCTGAAGCATATTTTACAGGAAGCCTTTGAAATACTTCCCAGATTATATGATTTTAAATAATGCACATAATAGCACTCCACTGCTAAAAGACCAGGAAGGTCATAGAGATGTTTATTCTTCTATGTCAATGCTTTTCTCTAAATGACTTAATTTTACATTTTTTAAAATTGATGATCAGACAAACAGTTGTCACACTAATGTTGAAAGAAAGCATGTAAATTTATATTTCACATTCTTATTTATGTTTTTGAGAAAGGAAATTTTTTGACTCTAAAAAAATGAAAATTAGGATTGTCTTACCTCAAAATATATTAATTTTGTAAAGTTTCTTTTTTTTAAGACATAGGAGTCTTTTATTTTACATTTTATTGTTAAAATATACTTTTAAAATATAAAAATAGTGGATATGAAATTTTAATGCAAATTTTTCCAAGTAGTACTGTAGCAATGTAGCACAATTGACATCTTCTGCCCAATTATCTCCATAAATGTAAAATACTAATACTTTGAATATTATTTTAAAATGCATAAAACCGTGATGTAAAAAGTGCATAGTCATTTATTTATCTATCATGTCCAAATGCATCTCATGATCACTCCAGAAGGCCCAGTTCATATTTCCTTGACAACATCTTTGATAATTGCTGTTAAGTTTCTCATGCTGGCTGGAGAGAGTTCCTTGGGGACTCAGTCCACAGAATCTGTTTGTTTCGCTTGACTTTGCTGATCCTAACAGGAATGAATTCCGTTAACACTGGTGAATGTATAAATACTGAGGCATGTCTAATCTGATCTTGTATGCAAACATGAAGTAGGATAATTTTTGTACAGAACAATTATGTGTCTTAAAAAGAAATCATATTCTGTTATATAGTTCTTTCAGTGAAGTCTCACGAGTAAATTCTCCATTCTTTTCATCACAGCAGTCTAAACAAGGTAAAATTGGATCTTGTTACTCAGTTGTGTCTGATAAAATCTGCAGTTGAATTTTTTAGGAATGTAAGTTTCCATGGTCTGCCAGGACAGTAAAAGGTTCAGCAAAAAAATTAAGGTATTTGTTCTCTTTTGCTAAGTGATTGTGAGTCATAGTTACAAATCATAGACTCACAGAAGCAAAGCATAGTTAAGGTTGTAAAAGATGTCTAAGATCAGCAAGTCCAACCATTAACCCAGAATCACTGTTCTCACCACAAACCCACATCCTCAAGTACCAAATCTGCACACCTTTTGACCTCTTCCAGGGATGGTGATTGTACCACTTTCCTGGGCAGAAGGAAAGTGTTTTTTGCCTGTCTGGAGCAGGTGATGCTTATAAAAAAGATAATTGTAGACTCTTTCTTGAATGCTGCAGATCTTTATCTGAGTATGGGCTGATAAGGCATTAGAGAAAAAGAGATATTAGGGTTGTCACCGAATTTGAATGGCTTGAAGGGTTTACATTTGACAGCTACATATATATCAATCCATACTTTTTTTTTGGTCATAAATATTTTGTGTAGTCAGGACAAGAAATATGCTGATTCTGAAATAAATATAATTAATGTACTTGGATAATGAGATGTACTGCCATTTTCTGAGACAGAAGCAAGAACAGTAAACATCACTGCACAATGGAAAGATATTCTCAGTTTAGATACTATTGTGGTGTCTTCTTAGAACTGGAGTTAGCTGAATCAAATCAATGGTGAAAATTCACTACTACTGTTGAATGGCCAACAAAATACATAGACAACAGATACCACCTTAGATAAAGAGGAAATAATGTGAAATAAAAATCTTTTTATTTAACCATGTCAGTTTCTTGGGTATTATATAATTTGCAAATCATATTATAATGTTTTTATTATACATAGAGTGTCTCTTATTCTTTTTTCTCTACTTTTGATGGAGAAACTTCTAAAATTAGATGATTTGCTCTATCCCCTCTCCTCGTTCCAGAGGGACTCTCTGCAAATTGAAAATCACATTAGGAATTAAGAAGTGTCAATTTACTGCAGTGAATCTAAAAACGTCTTTAATATAAACCCAAAATTTTAATGTGCACAGAGTTCTAAAATCAGCTAGAGTAGAATTACAATGAAAGAAAAGCTGAAATCTGGGAGCACTCTGCTCTGAGTTGTGCACAAATATTGAAAATTAAACTGCAATGCATTATTGATATATAACTTAGACCAGAAAGTACTTCAGAATATTTGAGGAAACTATTTAGATTATTTATTTGTAATTCAGAAAATTAAGTAAAATTTAGCAATAAAATTTTATAGTCTGGCAACAGTAGCCACTCCATTTGTTGTTTCACCTTTAATATCTTTGGATAAAAGAGAGCATATATACCATATATGCCATACATATTCATATATTTACATATAGGTACATACTACATATATATATATTTATCTGGTATTGTGCACCCCCCTACCATTCCTGCTTCTTTTGTACTGGGACTATCCAAATAATTGTTAATAGAATCATGGACTCATTGAATAACAGGTTGGAAGGTACTTCAAGGACCATGTGGTTCACTTTCTAGAAAAAAGCATGGTCTAGACAAGATGGCCCAGCACTCTCTCCAGGTTAAAAGTGTCCAATGTTGAGAAATCCACTGCTTTCCTGGGGACATTATTTCAATATCTGATTGTCCTCATTGTGAAAAATCATAATCTCCTCAGGAGTAACTTGTACCCATTTTGCATCATCTTTCCTATGTGATTCCTTCTAAAAAGGGAGTCTCCATCTTTTTTGCAGATACCCTTTAAATACTGGAACATAGTGATCAGCCTTCTTTTCTCAAGGCTGAGCTAATGCTGTTCTCTCAGCCTTTCCTCCCATGGCAGGCTTCCCAGATCATCTTTGTGGCCTTTCTCTGGATCCCTTCTGGCATGACCACAATTATTTTGAATAGCAAAACCTGAACACATTATTGCAGATGTCACCCGACAAGCCCTGAATGGAGTGGGATCATCTGACATGATGGGGATTTGATGATCTCTGCTGGTGATGCAGCCCAGCACCTTGCTGGCTTTCTGTGCTGCAGTAGCACTGCTCACTCCCACTGAGCTTGTCCACCAGCACTCCCAGCTCCCCTTCCATGGAGCTGTTTCCCAGGTGGGTGGATGCTCTATTCCTGGTGGCCTATGCTCTATTCCTGGATTATGTTTTTCAGGTGGAGGACCTTACATTTCTCCTTGTTGAGCTTCACAAGGGTCTTGTTAGCCTGCTCTTCCAGACTATTCATGTCTTAGTGCTGAGTGACTCTCTCTTTCCGAGTGTCCACTGCCCTGCACAGTGGACATTAGTAAACTTCATCAGGATCCATTAAATCCCATTCCAAATGATTTCTTAAGATATGGAACAGCACTGGGCCCTGTACTGGTGGTCTCCACTAGTGGCAGAACGCCATTTAAAAAAGGAACTGTTTACAACTACCCTTCTGGATGCCCCTGGACAGACAGATCCCCACCTACCTGGACCATAATTCATCTGGTTATTTTGGGAGGAGTCTGTGGGAAAGTGAATGGAAACACCTTGGATAAATTAGGTAGATGGTGTCTACCCAAAGGGCAGGAACTGCTGAGCCTCCTATTCAGGCCCAGCAAGGTATCCCACCTCAGTGAGGAGGGTGGCAGGCAGGTTACACAGAGCTGCTGCATGGCCTCAGCTCACTGCAGGCCAGAGCGATGTGACACACTGACCTGACCTGACTGATCTGTCAGTTTGGGTTAGTAAAGTTGGATACTAGAGGAGCAAGGCTATCAGAAAATCTCAAGCAAATGCCAAAGATGTCCTTCAGCTGCAAATTTCTCTTTCTATCTAGCGCAAAGAGCAGATAGACTGAAGGCCTAGCAGTCGAGAAAGAAAACAGGTGCCGTATCATCCTGATAGACATCCCTGTCTGTAAAAAGCATTTCTAACCCATTCAGAAATTAAAGTCTTCCCCTGGTATGCCAGACATATGCATCTTCAGATAGGAGGCTGAATGGGGAATTCTCCCTTTTCCAAGTGACAAGCTCCAGCAATATAAACAGAAAAAAAATTTTCCTAATATCTGAAGATGAAGGGTGGTCTTTCAAATCTGTACAACACTGCAGTGGAAGACGTTTTGTCTCTTATGCTTTGAAGCCCTTCTGAATATTTTACAAATTGACTATTGTTACAGTTTTAGTTCAGTTTTATATGGTGACTATTTTACTTTTAAAAAACATAAAAATCAGGACATCAAGAAATAATTGCAAAGCAGAATTTTGTAGCTAGCAATGCTTTTTGTTTCTCCCAAAAGTAACATGATATTTAAGCTCTTCACTTGAAGATTGATTTATATTAATTGTGTTTTGTTTTACCTTACTTAAACAGGGAATTCATTAAATACAGACAAGTTCAAAAGTAATCTGTTTACTTATCATCTTGAATGAGGTATTTAGTTTTATCCAGATCTCAGAATAGCTAAGGGAGCACATATTTATTTAACCTTGTCACTACACTGGGGATACATGCTTTTTTTAAATGTATCTCAGCTTGGAAGTCTTAATAGCTCTGGTCCTCATGCTATTTTCCAACAGATATAGTAGCTATTTACTTACTAAACAGAGGTAAATGCTGAAAACTACTAATTTGTGACTGATGCCAAAAATAATGCGTGCTGCTGTTTTACACTGGTTTCATACTGTTTGATGGTATATTCACATACACAAAAACTTATCCTTCCCTTTTAAATTCTATTCTCTAGCCCTATTTATTACTCTTTTTCCATTTGAGGAGATCATTGAAATAATTATTATCCTATCCTTAGTAACCTTGTAGTAGAGACATATCCTGTAATCTCAGTAATCACATGTAATCTCATCCATCTATTGGTGATTGTTAATTGGTCACACTCACCTAACCTTTACAGGATCCCAGTCTGTTAATTCTGCTCAAGATATTAGTCATGTTTAAGGCTTAAGCATGTTCCATTACAGTTGCTAAACCCATTCGGTCTCAGATGGGCTTAGGATGTGCACTGGTGTTGTTTTTAAATAGGAAGAGTATACCTTATGGATTGAGTGCACCTAGGTGTATAAGCAGAATTTACAAACACATTTGCAAATGGCAATGGGTTCCTGAATCTGAGGCAACTCAGAGTACAAATATCTGAGGAGACTTGTGACCAAATTTTGCGATACCAAGTGGTTTTATGAGCATGTGATTCTTACAAGGTGATGGTCAGAGTAGTCATAATTCTTTGGCATCTCATATAAACTGAGAATTGAGTTATCTGAACACAGTAGCATATTTATTTTCTGCAATATAATAGGATCTATAATTTCTACTTAAATAACTGTCAGGTACTCTCTCATTTTCTTGCGAGTCTAAATAAAAACTGTGCAACCTTAAATTTGGATTGTATCAAGATTATTGCTGTTTCTGTTAATTTGGTAGAACTGGGAATTTTGCCATGCTTACACTATTATCCTGCCCTACCAGTCCCTGCTATGAACTTTTTCATTTGGTTTGCCATCTCAGTAACTTAGTCATAAATAATACGGGCTTAGTATATGTAGTGGAATATGCATAAGGATTAGAATTTTCTCTTGTGTGTGTTCTTAGATAACTTATTTTTTTGCTACTTTGCTTCTGAGAGATGTGAGATACATAATGTATGAGCTCCTTTAGAAACTAATGTATGAGCTCCACATTTACTCTTCCTGTGAATGCAAACGTCTGCTTTATGGTCTATTTTGCCACTAACAATGCATATGAATTGCCACTTGCTATAAAGCTATTTGTATTCCTCATTTATGCATACCTTGCAGTAAGTACCGATGGTCATGTTGATTGAACACAATGATAATATTCATAATTATAATTTAGGCAAGATATTACTGCTGCTATAATCAGACAGCCATCTTAATCCTTAAGTGTAAAAAAACTATATAATGTTTCCTTCAAATATAGTACTTTATATTAAGGAAGGTTATTTTCTAATAAAAAAATGAATAATATTTCCTATAGCAAGTAATTCTTCATAGAAAGCTAACACTATTTTTCATAAGTAACTAATATGATGGACTTCTGTGTTTGTACTGTACCTAGCAGTTAACAGAACAGGACCTCAATCTTGATAGGGACATAGGCTGTGACAGCAGTATAAATATTTAATCAAGTTAATTAAGTGTAAAAGGAGGGTGATGGGAGTAAACTCAGTGTCTAAGGAGTATGTTCAATTGAGTGAAACAGTACTCGGCTGAAAATACATCAAAGACCCATAAAATTTGAAGTTAAGAAATAAAAATAGAAATAGCTATTTGAGGTCACTGTTATACTTTCACATACTTAAATTTAAGTAATATCCCCACAGTATAGTGAGGTATTAAACAGTTACAGCTGTTTAATATGGTAGGTAGCTCATTAAAACAGTCCAAATTCTGCAATATTTCACAGCAGGGAAGAATGTTGGCAAAATGTGAAAAGTAAAAGGACCTCTGAGAGACTGAAGGAGAGAGGAAAGGGAATATTACAGGGATTGAAAAGTAGGCTATTGACAAGCATATGCATCAATTATTTTCTAGACAAATAAGAGTATGACTTAAAAATAAACATAAAAGTTTAATATGACTCTTCAATAGTAAAATTAGTATTAGAGAAAAAATAATAAAATAGATTAAATTAACAGCATAGAATTAGTAAGGGACTCTTACAATGACTTTCACCTTCACAATTCAGAAAAAAAGTTTGAATATCTCACAAAAATAAAATCTTTACGTTGAGCCTTTTTAGAGGGTGGTTGTGAATTATAATATTATGTGTACCCTTGGACAAAAAATACTAGATAATTTCAAATGTCAATATAGAGTTGTGTTTAGACAAAATTATAAAGCCTCATTCAATTAAGCTTAGGAAATTATTCAGGTGAGAAGACACCAGGTGTCTAAAACAGACTGAGCAGATTCTCTGGAAAGATGCATTGCTTTTCCTAAGTACAAATCAGTTGGGCACCCAAGGATACCTGAGATATCCTGAGCTTTCTCTGAGGAGCTGGCCTTTACCTGCCTATCCAGAGGAACATAAAAGAAGAATTTATCCTAGCTTGCAGCCCTTTGCAGACCTCTCAGAAACCTTAGAATATCTCGGGGTACCTCAAAAGGCACTAGCTTCCTCTGTGGGAATCATATGATGCCATAGATCACCTCTGACTATAACAAATGGTGCCTACAAAAGAGCTCACGTGCACACAGTGAATCTGCATTGAGAGCTGATATTCTTGAACTGCATATCCCACTCCAGGTCCCCGTACGTGGAGCTGCTTTATTGGATCACAGCACAAATTATGAAATTGTGACAGCACAAAAACACGAGTTACCCTAAGTATCTGGACCGGCCTGAAATATGGCATTGACCTCCATGGCATTGTTTATCTGTGTGCTGAACAGAGTACTGGACACCTGAACTCCCTTTAAATCTAAAGTGGAAAAAATAGGCACTCCATTAAAAGCGATTTTTGTGCCATCTTCCCCAATAACACTAAAAGAATTTGGAGCACCAGGGCCAATGTAAATATCTACTCCGTGAAGTGTTTGGTGAAATGATTCTCAATTTTTTTCACTTATTTCCAGAAAGCTTATTTCTCTTCTGCTCCTGTGAAGTCAAAAGTAGCTGTAGGACAGCAGAGAAAAAGGAATACATTGCAATGTATTAAAATGACAGAAAGCATTTCACATAGTACAAAAACAAATTACTTGTTGGCCTGTTCTTTTAAGCCTTCAGTATGGTTTAGCAGAAATGCGCAACAGGGTAATGAACCCTGCAAATGTTACTTCATTAGGAGGAACAGCCAATTTCTGGATTGATTTGAAATCTTCCATACTTGACACACAAGTGATATAAAATAATTATCCCTCAAAAGGGAAGCTAAAGATAATTCATAGCAACTTTCTGTTGTGAAAGCTTAGTTTAGCTTCTGTTAAAGTTACAAAAGATAAAGGGACAGAATACCAAAATTGTGACTGAAAAGACTTTATTTGGTTTTCATACACTGTTCTTATTCAAACAGTAGTTTTCTCTGACATGGTTTCTCAATTTGCAATGAATAGTCAGCATTTTAAATTGCATATTGAATCATTTTTCAAACTACTCCAATAGGATGTGGTGATTTCACTGTCATATAAGATGACAGAGTCAGAACAGAATAATAAAATTTGAATCAGTGGAAAGAAGCTTCATTGAAAGTTTTCAAACAAATAAAATCTAGGTTAAATTTAAACTACTACATCACATATTAATTATCAAAAATATGTTGTTTGGGGGAAAAGGATAGATTTATTTCTTGAGAAATGTGTAAGCATAAAGAATATCTACCATCTGCTATGTAATCTATCATCTGCTCTTAGGCTATGGATTGAAACAAATGTTGTAAATATCAGGAAAAAAAGAAAGATCTGAAAAAAGTTACATCTTTAGCTGAAGGTTAACCTCAAAAAGAAGGGGTTTTTCCTAACTCCTGAAGAGGTTTTTTTATGCTTACATATATGTCTGTATATACACTCACACCAAAATATAGTGGAGAATCATATCTCTACTTAAGAAGGAGATTGAAGAACTTGAATGCCATCCCAATGAAAAGAATTTCATATATTGATGTCAGGTTTGGGGCAATAATGACCTAAACAGTGGTGTTTTGGATATTTATAGTAGATTGCTAATATCAGAAGCACTGAAAGGGGGATTTTGGGTTATGAGTTTATGCAAGTCACCTATTTTTTTTTTTCATTTTTATATAATAAATCATATAATCATAGAGCAGTTTGGGTTGGAAAGGGTCCTTAAAGATGATCCAGTTGCAACCTCTCTACCATGGCCAGGGACACTTTCCAATATTCCAGGTTGTTTAAAGCCTCATCCAACATGGACTTGAACACTGCCACAGATGAGACATACACAACTCCTCTAGGCAACCAATTCCAGTGCCTCACAGTAAAGAATTTCTTCTAATATCTTATCTAAACTTTCTCTTTCAGTTTGAAACCATTCCCCCTTATCCTTGCTATGCTCTTATAAATTGTTTCTCTCCATATTCCTATAGGGTCCCTTCAGGTTCTGGAAGGCTCGAGTTAGGTCACATCAATGCCTTCTCTTTTCCAGACTGAACAATCCTTATTCTCTCAGCCTCTCCTGGTAGTAGAGGTGCTCCATCCCTCTAATCATCTTGATGTCCTCCTCTGGATCCACTCCAACAGCTCCATGTCCTTCCTGTGCTGGGAGCCCAGAGCTGATGCAGCCCTGCAGGTGGGGTCCCACAGGGGCAGGTTCCCCTCCCTCCCTGCTGCCCACGCTGCTTTGGGTGCAGCCCAGGACACCTTTGGCTCTCTGGGCTGGGAGTGCCATGGCTGGGTCATGTCCAGCCTCTCATCCACCTGCACCCCCAAGTCCTTCTCAGCAGGGCTGCTGTCCATCTGTCCGTCCTTCAGCCTGTCCTGGTAATGAGGGTTGCCCCGACTCAGGTACAGGACCTTCTGCTTGGTCTTGTTAGACTGCATGAAGTTCCCATTGGCTCCCTTCTTGTCTTTGTCCGGGTTCCTCTGGATGGCATCCCATTCTTCAGGTGTGTCAACAGCACCAACTCAGTTTGGTGCTCTCCAATATGCAAATTTGGTGAGGGTGCTCTCAATCCCTTTGCCTATGTCATTAATAAAGATTGATATCCCAGTGTGGACCCTGGAGGGACATCACTTGTTACTGCCACCCACTGGGACTCTCCGCTGTTTACCACTACACTCTCTGTGTGTGACTGTCCCACCAGTTCCTGATTCACATAACAGTCCACCATTTGAATCCATCTTTCTTCAATTTAGAGTGAAGGATGATATGGAGGACTGTGTCAAAGAGTTTACAAAAGTCCAGATAAACATCTGTAGCCCTTCCCTTGTTCCCTGATTTAGGTAGTGACTCCATATTAGATTGCATATAAATTGGTCAGGCAGTACCAATAAATGCCTATTTTATTTGTAAAAAGGTAATTTTTAAATTAAATAGATTAATTCCTAATCTCCTATTTTTTCTTTTTAATTTCTTGTTACCCAGATTAGCAATATCCCCAGAAATATTTTGCATAATCTCAGGCTGAATCAAAAGTGCACATTAGTAATGGTGTATAAAGGTTTTGACACTTTTACAGAAGCAGCATGACTCCATATTTGCTATGTCCACTCATACTCAAAGTATTAGTAAAAGGCATCCTTATTTTATGAAAGTCAATATTGCCCATATCCAGGCTCCACATCAGGATTTCCACAAAGCAATTATTCCATTCAAACAGATAGCAATAAGCCATGTTCAGTGACCTTTACAATTCCCAATTACAAAACTGCCCATTCTTGCAGTGTTTTCATTTACTATTTTTTTTCTGTTCATTTGTCAATCAGTCAATTAAAACTGCTGCTGTTTCAGGCAATAAACTAATGTTCACTATCCTCTTGGCACATATTTTTTTTGTTGAGCAGAGGCTAAGTATTTAAGTTGACAAAGTCAAGCTCCTCCATGACTTTATCAGAGTTGCTGATAACAGTTTACTGTCTTGATCCTGCTTCTTTTCAATTAAATCAAACCTAGCTACATTTACAATTCTTTAAACCTATGTTTGACCTGTAGCCCATGACCAATGCCACTTGAATCAGCTCTGAATTCTTCCATGTGTGGCTATCCCCAAATTATCCCAAACTATATAGCTTTTATATATTAAATGATTGAGCCTTATTATTTGAAGGGAACAAAATGACAACTGATTATCAGTTTTCATCAGAACTAATCTGATTTTCCTGCCCTGTTGTAAAGTGTACTTCAGTGTTTCTATCACTGATTTCAGGTTCACATAAGAGATCAAAGGTCTAACTTAATTTTTTGTTGCAGTAACATAAAAGTGGTGATATAAAATCCTACTCTTCATAATAGGATGTAATTAACAGCTAAATTTAGGAAGGAGTGGGTGCCCTAGCTAGTAAATTAACAAAGGTTATTCTTTGGCCACTTACTTCATGATCATGATAGAATCAGCAGAAGAGGGCAATGGACAACTCTGCCTGTACGGACACATTCGTTTGTCATTCAAGAACAGATCTTCAGCCATGACTTTAACTATGTTCTCTCTAGAGGGAATATGAGACCTTCTAATTCTTAAAGACTAAATCACCTTAATGTTCTGATTATTTCATCTATCAAACTGTTTAATTTTGCATTCATATGTTTCAAGAAAATATTTTTAAATATTTCCTGTGGAGGAAGACAATTGTTTATCCTCATTTATAGATATTCTGTGACTTGAGTGTTTTATTCCATCTGATGGAATTTATTTATTAGTGAATTTGAATTTATAGCATCAGGTTTATGCCTTTTTGTTTATGAGATCATGTAGTTTTTACACGGATTTGAAAACAGTGGCTTCAGTCATCTGAAGTGTAGTAACTCAAGCAAGGAAAGTTTACAGAAAAAATACTGAATCATTGTCATTGGGTTTTGTCTTAGTGCTTCCTTCTTAGTTTCACTTTTTAATCTTTCTTTGCTATCTCTGTACATTCTTTGTCCTGAAACTGCCTTCCCCATAAGTTATTTTGTTTTGCTCATTCTGACAATTCTTTTCCAAGTGCGTAAAAACTGGAAATTACTGCTTTTGTGTGGCTGAGCTTCTCTCTTTCTAGAAGAAAGTTCATTCCTTGAAAATTGTAGTGATGCTGCTGATTTTTTTTTTTGAGAGATAATTCAAGACTTGCTAAGACAATGAAATATTTTCCCTTTTTATCTGCCCTCACTCTTTCTACTCCTCTCCCTTTGCTTCTTTCCATGACTGCCACAATAACTGCTGTCACCTTATTGCAAAAGTCCCATACCTTCTCATGGGCAGCTCCTCACAGCACTGACTCCTTCTTCACAGCACAGCCAACAAACTCCAACTCTCTTCTCAACTACCTAATCCACTCTTTTGTAGCACTCGTCTTCTTATTGGACCCAGCTGTGGCCTATTAAGGGCAGGCCTGTTCCTCATCTTTGGTGATTAGTACACCTGCAACTCCTCGGGGGTGAGATTGCCTTCTGCACTATGCTCTTACATTGTCTCCCTCCACAAATAACTATTTATTCCTAAAATGTTGGCATCATACTGTGGGCTTTTTTACATAGACAAAATTAATTTACACAGAACTGAACCTGGAATATATGTGTATGGGCACTTTTTGTATATAAATCCACACATGCAACTTAAATATTATTCAGGTAGCTTATTTTCACTTAATCAGTGATCTTATTTCATATGTTGGTGAATAAACTCATGTTTTGAAAGGTCACCTATGCTACTGCATGTTTAGAGTGATTTCCAAATTATTTACATAGCAAGGATTTCCCATGTGGTTTGCTTTTCACTACAAAGGCAGTGAAGAAGTAGTGTTTTCCAACATCAGGAGATTTAAAATCTGTGGTAAACTTTTTTTTCTATTTTGCCCTTATATATCAAATATATCGCAGCATATCCAATTTTTATTCCTATTTTTCTCCTTCCAGAGAGTTATTGCTATGATTGAATAAATAGCATGTACTCCAATCACTGCCCATCATCATTTTGCTAAATGGATTTAGTCTGGATGATGTGTATTTGTCTTCAGGATGTCCTCTTCTGCATTTTTGATGCAACAGAAAACCAAAACCATGTATCTGGTGTATTAAGAAAACTATAAATGTTTTAGAAGTGTGTGTTTATAGAGATGCTTCAGATAAAAAAAACAGAAATGTGTTGTCAGGTGTGACAGGTGCCTCTTACTCTGTTATCACAGTGTGCCAGGAAATTATTTCTAAATCACAGAGCCTCACTTTTGATCAAATTTCCACCAGCTGGATTCCCACTATTATATAATAAGCAAACTTTGTTATGTTTATAATGCTCCAAAGTTATATGACTTCTATAGCAAGATTATTCCAGAGTCTTCCACTCTTCATACTGTTTTTTCTGAAACTCCTCTATATTTTTTATCTTAAACTCATTGAAATTGAGAGAACTGAGCATTACCTTTTACTGCATCAATGCTCAAAACCAAGGAGACACTTAATTCCAGGATTTTGCAATGCACAAAGTACCCAAAGCAACACAGCTGCTCACAGGATCCCAAAAAATTGTAGATGAACAGTAATATTCTGTTTTTCCAGTATTGTTTCATCCCCAGTTGGAAAAAAAATAATCAAACATTTCACCTTTTTTTCAGTGTTCAACTTACCTTGTGTCAAAATCATACACCTCCCACGCCAAAGAGTACTGTTCTGGTAGTGAAATTTAGGGACCAAAACTTATAAATATCACCTTGTAATAATTCTGTAGCTTTAATTCTTAATTGTTGTAAGAGGACATCGAGCTATTCACACAGCAATCCAGCAGCATGTTTACTTTTTTGCCCTAGCAATGCGATTGAAAAGGAACCTTCAAAAAAAAAAAAAAAAAATATATATATATATATACTGGGATTAAGATTTATGAAATAGATTTCCTGACATTACATTTATTCCTGAGCTAGAGAGGAGTAAGGAAATTCAGGTGAGAATCTCTGGAGGAAAATTTGAGAAATAAATTGGAAAACAAATTCATTGTTTGCAGCAAAGTGTCATCTGCACTTTAGCCACTGGCATTTTACTTGCTCCTCAACTTGGAAATGAAAATCTTTACAATGGCATTTTTCCCTCTGGTTCCTTTTGGGAAGATAACTTTCAGGTTGACAAGGAAAATGGGTTTTGGCAATGTGAGTAGCCTGATAACAATTAAAAAAAAAAAAGGATAAAAAGTCTGGGGGAAAAAAACCCACAAAATATGGACCTTATTCAGTTTAACTCCTGTCAATGTTTCTATCTTTCATCTTTAAGTTATAAAACAAACAAGAAAATTGCCAATAAAAACTCATGGCTGCTACAGCATAGAAGCAGATGTCAAACATCTAAACTTTTCTTGATGACCCCATATTCCTGACTCTGCATGAACCCAGTTTCTTAAGAGTTTTCAGAATGTTCCTGTGGGAGGATTTTCCATTTACTTTTACTTCAAATTATTAAAATAATAATGAAAACTCTTGTATTCAACTTAAATGCAAAACAAACAAAACAGCTCATTCCTGACCACAAAGCATTTCTAATTCTTACCTAATTCTGATGCTTGGGCTATGAGTATCAGTGAGCATTTGCATTTTGGTTTTGCCCTGTTGCACAGGTATATCAAAATCTAGTAAATTGAGGAAAAAAAGAAAAAAAAATACAGACCTTGCAATATCGGAGCAATTCAGAATTAGTTAAAATTAATCCACTGCTCAGATGATAAATGGAAATCTGCCAATGGAAGCTTTTGTAACTGCTCAAATTTTATATTGCAAAGGGCCAGGAATACTTTTTCAAGGATGCTACTTATTTATCTTTTTGTTTCCAGTCATTTTTTTTAGGTTACCTTTAAAGCTGATAGTTGTGCTCAAAGCTTCATATCAACTCAAATCAGAAACAAGAACTACTACTTTTTCCAGACAGGGTGATTCCAAAAGCCGGGGCATGGTTTATATTAGAGAACTCATGAACTCCTTTGAATGGGTGCACTCCCTAACCATGTCCCAATTTTCCATAGAATCATATGCAAACTCCCCTCTTTTCCCAGGAAGTGTCTTGTACAGCAAATATTGTAGCCACCCCTGGCAGAAGGTCTGCATTGCTCCTAACAGGGTGAACTTTGGATGGATGGTAGGTATAAACACTGTATTTTTGGGCAATGGCACTCTCTGAGCAGAAGTCACCTTGCGGATTCTAACAGGTCTTCTTCAGCTGATTCAGAGTATACCTTTGCATCTCACCCACTAAATTGCTTGTCCTCTTATTTCCTGGCCTTAATTATTAATTTGCAGTTTTCAATGCTGACTAACTTGGAAGTATTTTTTCAATTTGTTGGTTTTGTAGACATTCCTTGGATTGTTATGTAGTATGAAACATTTTCACAGGTGTCATGCTCATTGTACTCTGGCATACTGCAAGGTGGCTGAAGGCAAACATATCTCACTTCTGGAGTATGTGATAACTAATTCACCCCTCCCCCCCATAATAGTCATTATTTCTTCACAGCGTTCCATAAACTTACAGCAAAAATTAAATATCTGAAGGAAAAGGGTGAAATCAGTGCAATTCACAAGTGGCTACCAGTCCTGTCATAAAATATTGGTATTATATACTTTAATATGGTTTTGGGATGAAATATACAATGACTATATAATAATTAAATAATTTTTTGGAAATGCCATGCAGCACATCTTATTTTTTGCTCAGTGCAAATGTAGTATATATTCTCTCCAGGTGAGTTTTCCTGAAACTTCTCTGCTGTGCCACTCCTTTTTTAAGTTTGAAGAGAAAGCTGCATAGGAAGAACAAAACATTTTGGAAATTTGGGGTGAAAATAAAATTAATGCATTTAATACTTATGTAGTTAAAAAAATAGATAAGTAATATGGGTAAAAAACACTTTGTTTATCTCTGTTGATTGAAAGAAGCAAGGGAATATTATTTTTTTCAGAAAATGAAAGAAAGCTTCTTATGTACATTTAATGGTAAAGTTCTACATACAAGGCTGAATAGAAAGTGTCTTTGCACTCTGGGTGATCTTCGGCAACCTGTATGAACCTATCCATCTTGCAGACTTTTGTTAGGCCTTTGCTTGTGTATTTTTGATCCAGTTTTGGCTGGTTTAAATACCTCTGCTTAAGGCTACCCACTCTATCACATTTCACTTAGCAATGTGATGCATTTATTCACTGACAAGAATAAATACAGTGTCTCTTGTTATTAGAATACTCTGAAAATATAATAAAGGAAGAACTGTTTAGAACAGCGTGAATCTCTTTCATAAAATTCAAATTGTAACTATCCATCCAATGGGCTAATCACAATGCATTACGCATCTTTTCTGATAAGCAGGAAAATTGCAGAGAGCGATTCAGATAGATACAATTAACAGAATGTAGGGAACTGTGGAGGAAAAAGGTATTTCTAAAGAGGCGCTAATCACAGGGTTTAAAACAAAATCCTTTTTACAGATTATTAATTACACTGCAAAATACACTTTCCTGATCATCAAAATAATAGTTTGTTTAATGTATGGTCTTTTATTATCCTAAATAGCAGAGTTTGGAACCTCTCAGGATAGAGATGGTATTTTATTATGCTTCTGGATATAAGTAATATATAAACCACATTTTGTAGGTGAAGCCTTAATAAATAAAACTATTTTCTAAAATAATTATAGATTGTATTAAATTTGCCTTAGAGTTTGATTATCTGAGGTTGGTTCATCCTCATATTTTCTAAAGAAGTATGTTATCTTTTGTGTCGGCTCTGTTTGAATTCTTTCGCAATTATATATAACACAGCTTACCAGGTGATTATTGAAAACACTGTCAGCTATTTCACTAATAACACAAATTACACTGGTACAATTATAGCAGGAAATATTTCTGACAGAGAATTCTGAGGAACTTCTTTCATATAGAAATTTTAGGAAGCAGGGGAGGAGTGATGCATCAGAACTTCTGTTGATGTATCCAAATCTTCCTAAGCTCATAAAAGAAATGTTTATGGGTGTTTCTGCAAGCAGGAATCATTTTCCTCTCTGAGCTGTTAGAAGATATCATGGTATAGTTCTTATTGAGACTTCCCCCATCAAAATTTGTTGACATGTAAGTAAGTATGACTCCTGAGGAGAGTACAGTATTCCTGTCTTGAAGACTGCAATTTCCACTAGTGTTGAGAGGCAGCTGTGAAACTCATACTCAAAAGCAAGCTTTCTTGGAAGAAAAGGTATACATGTTGTGTTAAGTCACGTGAAAACTTTGAATAATGGACTACTATGAAAATTTACCAAGTATCCAAGACATATAATTTTTTATTCTCAGTGACCTCTAGAAATTAGGGAAGAAGTATGGGAGCATTGTCTGATTATGGTGTTACATGTGCAATATAAAAGTTTTTTACTTTCTTCATACCAAGTAATTAATTAATAAAATGCATAAGCAGGTACTGGAATTCAGGAACTTTTCTCCAAGTTCAGTCTCTAATATACTTTGTTCTCTGGTGCATAATGGACATGTCTGTGTCAATATTTTTGTATAGCTCTGGGGTGAGCTTTTGAATTAGTTGCATCATTTTCTCCATTTCCTGGAAATTACCAGTGGCACAGCTATTGCATGAAAAATCAAACTATGTGTTTTGCATACTTTTCAGACTTTTCTTTGTAAAAACAAAACATAGATTTGGATGTGAAAATGTTTTGATAGAGGAGGGCTTAAATCTAGGCCTACTGCTTCCCAGGTAGTCCTTCTGCAGTAGACCAATTTTACAATAAATATGTAACCTTTAGAAGGGACATGAGAGAGGGAGAAAGCAGAGGGGGAGGTTCATGTGAAGTGAGCACCCTGCATACCCCAGAAGTGTGGTGCATCTTTGAAATTAGGTTCTATCAGGCTACAAGTTATGTCAAGATATTTTTTGTTAAAGGAGAGGAGACATTGAGTTGAAAGCCGGCCTTCTGTACTCTATTGTCATTCACATACTGTGCTTTTGAAATGAGCATCCTTTAACCCAGATTTCTTCCTTGGACCAGAATCTTTTTGATGGTTGTGTAAATTGTGAAAAGTTTGTCACGATCCTTTCCAGGTGCCTGCAAACAGGTTTTCAAACTTGCAAGGCAAATAAATCATCTTTCCTTCTACAATAATAAATCCTAGTAAAGAAAAATATCATACAATAATCATGTGGAAAAGCAGACAATACATCCCATGTCTCCTGTGACGGTGTTCACAGGGGTTCTTGGATGAGGGAAGAGACGAGGATCTGACTCCATGTTTCAGAAGGCTTGATTTATTATTTTATAATATATATTACATTAAAACTGTACTAAAAGAATAGCAGAAAAGGTTTCATCAGAAGGCTAGCTAAGAATAGAATAGGAAAGAATGATAACAAAGGTTTGTGGCTTGGGCTCTCTGTCCAAGCCAGCTGGGCTGTGATTGGCCATTAATCACAAACATCCGAGATGGGGCAATCACAGATGCACCTGTTGCATTCCACAGCAGCAGATAACCATTGTTTACATTCCGTTCCCGAGGCCTCTCAGCTTCTCAGGAGGAAAAATCCTAAGGAAAGGATTTTTCATAAAAGGTGTCTGCAACAGTCTCCACAGCACTTTCATGAATGAGGCCTCTCAAATTAGGACCATAGTTATGGCATTTTGACTTTGGCTTTTGTACAGGACTGGTCTCCTCTAAGTGACACATTTTCTTCTTTCCTGTTTTTGACACTTTTCTGAATTTAAGGAAATAAATTAATAAACAAATTAAGTTTGCTTGATCCTACTAAACCTCTTCATCTGCAGGTTTTAGGTTACTACATATGTTTTTAGATTCCTAAGTTCTTCTCTTGCCATCCTTCATGTAATCTGATGTCATATACTAATAGCTTCCCCAAAGGGCAAAACTTAAGCAGTCCAGAGCAAGTTCTTTCAATTCTGACTTAACAGTGACTACTAGATATCAATATAAATACAAAGGAACAATAGATAGAAAAACACCCTTTTAAAAAAATCATGTTGAATACTGCCCACTACCTGATCTATTACATGTCTATATTTTTGGTGCTTTATACTCCAGATTTTGTTGTGTCAGGTTGCAGTCCAAAGCTGATTAAGCTTAATTTATTTTGGCAGAGATGTAGTAATTCCAGGAGTAGAAAATAATTATATTACTAATCAAATACTGAAATCTCAAAGTTGTAAGATGATAATGAGAATTACAAACATTAAGGGGAGTAATATTTAGTCAACTAAGTATTAAGGTTTTCAACCATATTACTAATCTGCCTTGTGCTGAGTGTCAAATTCTGATTGCCATGCTGAACCAGAGGGTGAGCGAATTGAAATGTGTTTTCCTCTTCCTCAGTTTCTGTCTTTACAACATCAACTTTTTTCTTGCCCTTAAATATATTATATCAGTAGTCTGAATTTGCCACAAAGAAACATGGCACATCAGGACTACACTTACAGAACAAGGTTTTGAGAAAAGGTGTAGGAGAAATAGGTATATTACATACTGTGGAGAAATGTATATTACCAATACCTCATTTGACTATATTTCTCAGTGTTATATTTGTGTCATTCTGTGGTAAAAAGTAGAACTACTCTTCAGAAAAAAAACCCTTATATTTCATGAATATTCAGTCTGGAGTTCAGTAATCCGTGGGGAAGTTACATCTCTTTTTCACGCAGAGAATTTAATTACATAAATCTTGTTTATGCAGAAAAATAACTCAGACTATGGAATAACTGCCATGTAAACTTTTAGCATTGTTGTTCTCTCCACCTTTCTTTCCTTCTACAATCAAATGCATTAGGCTTTTTTTTTAAATTCTCCTTTGCTACAGGTTAGTTTTTAGTTTCTCATTTTGGAGTTTATTCCTCACTTCAAGGTTAGCATTTCTATTCTGGAAGGGTGCAGTGAAAAAAGGAGTTTTGATGACTTTAAATATCAGAAAAATCAGGATTTCTTTAAAATTTATTTTTCTGCTAGTGTTTGTTTGATTTATGTTCTTGTTTGTTTGTTTGGGGTTTTTGATTGGGTTTTTTGTGTTTTTTGGGGGGCGTTGTTTAAATAGTCTGGAGATGCTTTTTAGTCTGAAGTGTATGGAAAGTTTCAGTAAATTCAGTACCAAAGTCATGGCTTCCTACTGTCATGTATTGCTCTACCTTCTGAATGGCATATGCTGCACATATCATAAGAGACATGTGGCACAAGTGAGCTCTTTTTAATGTTATTGTTATAATGTAATCCCTTGAAATCGATTGCCAGAAGAGAGGGTAATTAGAACTAAACTGAAGAGAGGCTTAGTGATCCATCAGCTGAATATCTATAGAATTGCCAAGGTTGTGGGTAAATATACTGATAAAGATATTTCTAAGTTGTGTTTTTTCCCAATTTTAAACGCTTTTTGATAGTTGCCAACTGCACTTAAGTTCACAAAGGAGTAGAGTTCTTCTGCTAGGGTTATTTCTATTATTTTTATGGAGAGCATTAAATGAGATTTTCAGATATATATTGGAACATAAAGTTCAAACATTATAGGTTATAACTAGGCAGAAGAATTCTTCAGATGTGTGAATGGAATCAAGGTCTAACATTGTACGTTTTAACTGCTGCTAATTTTCTTTTCTGGAGCAAGATGACAATGATACCTTGTGACTTAAAGCTTTTGAACTATGAGTAGAATATTGAAAGCAAGAATATTTTACACTTTCCCAGGGGAGAGATGTTTCATTATAATACATTATTTTGTCGTTGTCTGATTTCTGACCGTGGGATTTCAAACCACAGGTAAAATTATTACCTTGTTTTAAGCTGTTCTTTGAGAACTACCCTTGATGTTTTGAGCAGTTCAATAAGAATTTTCTGGGAACACATTTCTGAATGGGGGAAGTGACTTTAAAATAAATAAGTTAGAAATTTAAATAACGAGATGCCAGGAATATGCATATGGACTTGCTTACCATGGGCTGTAAACAACTGGGCACACATAAAATACATATCCATTACCTGGATCACTGATTTCACACCACTTAGTCTTGTGTTGAGCTTGTTTGCATCTACTTGCTCCGCTGATTGGATAATCAAATTCATTTGGCATAATGTTGGAAGTTTATTGTGAAACTGTGGCTAATTTATGCCATAGCAACCCATTCTTGTGGTGTAATAGTGAGGATTTGGTCATCTTCTGTATTAATGTAATTACAGGAACTATGTGTAAAACATATTTAATGTCTATGTGAATAAATAGAGTAATGATCTCTGATTTTCCATACTATGAAGATTTATGTACTGTGGACTTTCATTTATGATGAAATTTCATCAGAACGACAACATTGTCCTCTAATACCTGTCTTTTCTGTGACAAGGCAAGATTGAAACCTTTTCCACTGCAGTTTTGTTATTTTTTTGAAAGTAGGCAGTTGATCAAGTGCCATGCGTGCCTGGAATAAGAAATACGCAGTCTGAAGATATCCATAGACTCTAAAATTATATTGATACATACATGTGAAAGCCTGAAAACAAGTACAACCTTTTAAAAAGGCTCACTGGGTAGATATCTAAAGATAAATGCAGTTAAGTCTCATTCATCCATTTACCTGTGGGGCTTAAATTCACATGGAACCCTCTCAACTAATTAGTGAGAAAGATCATTTACTGTAGCTGCTTTTATTAGCATAAGAAATAGTTTGAATAACTGAAAAAAACAACCAAATAAAACACCCAACACCTAAAACCCTCACAAAAACACCACATCCAAAGTCATGTAAACATTAAATCAGAGTGAAATTCTAATTTCTAATAATTTTTACTGTTTGTGCACGTTTTTTTCTCATAAAAATGAAAAGAAGCTATTTCAGTCTGACATAATAAATTGTAATAATAAGAGGGTCATATTTGAGTGTATAATGTATTCTTCCCCGTTTTTCTGCACACCTCTGGGAGTAAGCAGCATCTGTTCTCCCCAGATTCAGTGAGTAGTTGAAGAATGTTCTCAATTACTTTACTTTATGCAAATCTTATTGTGTGTACTTGTTTGTAGAATAAAATAATATTAAGATATTACCTCTTTTATCTCTAAAAATAAATTAAGAACATTGTTTTTATAAGAAAATCCTTGTAGTTCTATTGGCAATAGAAATAGCTTTGGAAGCAGGCATTGTATTTTATAATAATTTATTTTAGTAATAATAAAATAGTATAGAACATAGAAAATTAGTAGTATAATATATATTGTAATACAGAAAATTTTTATGGTGTCAACTCTAAGTATTAACATCTATTTGTTATGATACCAATAACTTTCTAAACAATATATATATAAAGGGTTTAAGCATATTAATTTCAATAAGGGGAAATAGAATTGTGTTATGTATGGAAAAAACGAGATTTTGTGACCTTTGTTCTATCTCCAGAAGATAAGTCATTTGAGTCCATTGTGATGAAGAATAAATGCTGTTGGAAACTCTATCATTAAAATAAATGGTAGTCTCTTAACTGGAAGGGTATCTGACTGCATGCTATCAACAATTTTGAACCAAGAGTTACAGCATACTGTCAGCACAAATGTTCCTAGATTTAGTCTACAACTTAGATCTTAGGTAATGCCTAGAAAGGGCTCCTATGTTGGCAATTCTGTAACACTTTATTACTTTGGACTTTTCACATTTCCAGGCCAAATTATATGATACAGGGCAAAAATCCCAGTATCACAAACATTTTGGAATTCTTTCTTGGTTTATGCATTTTTGTTGCTAAATGTGAAGTTACTCAGTTGGTTTATGTTTCCTTTAATCTGATTCAAAGGGAAGGATGTTCCAGGGCTCTGTGGTGGAAGCCCACAAGAGACCTCAAGGGAAATCTGTGCTGAAAGGACAGGTAGATCTAGAGTTTCTTAAGGAGGAGTCAGAACTGAGTTTATGTAGAGAAAAAAGGCACTGGTTCAGCAACATGGAGAGGAATGAGTAAGTGGCCTGATATAAAGCATCTCTTCCACATGCATGTTGTTAGACACTACTCCAGCAATGCAGCAGCTCCTGCATTGGACCATACCTTGTAGCCATGTTGATCAGTTGTATAAATCTCATTTTCTGTCTTGCAATAGATTTCTGTGAACAGCATGGATTCTCCATGTATGTTTTTCATTTTCAGGTACTACAATAAACCTGAAATAGCTTTTTTTTTCCTTCCACAAAAATTAACATCTAGTGATATTTATAAAATTTCTTCTTTATTCTCTGTTAAATTATTTTACTAAGACCAATATTGTAGTAGAAAGAAATCATAAGGTAACAAAGATCATTGGAACATGCCAGCTTATCATTAATTTTTCTCTCACAAATTCTTATGAGAGGAAAAATGTGATATAAACCTCCTAACTCATGCTGAGTATTTATTGTGATTTTTTTGTTGTTGAGTGAGTGGATTTTTGGTTTGGGTTTACATTCGCTTTGGTTTTCTTCTTTATTGTTTTCTAGTGGGACATCAGAAGAAAAGTACTTGTAAAAACACCTGAGCAGTGAAATAACAAAATCTAAACATTATTGTAGAATAACTTTTCATACTTGAACCTTAATTCATTCAGTCCTCATGGCTGTATCACAAGATCTGGCACAAGTCTACATTTTCCAGGGTGCTGAGAACAGAAATGGCCCCTTAGGTCTTCAAGAGTTACCCACACCATCATCAAAACAATAATCAAGAAACAAGAATTTAAGTTTGTCTTCTACAAAACTCAGTGACCCAAAATCAGGTTACTCCTCAAAAATTTGCCTTAAACTTTTTCAGTCAGCCAGCATGACAATATTTTTTCAGGTACCTTTTTGCTTCTTTATTTTGCCTTATAATGTCCCATTAAGAACAATTATTTTCGAGTTGTCTGATGTCTTTCAGCACTATGCAACTTGATGAATCTCAAAGTAGATTTCTACTACCTTCCTGGAGAGGATTTCTGCTTAAGCCCTACTCCATAAATCCTGAAATAACTCCCACATCTGTCTTTTTCTGTATCTACCAATGGAATTCGAATCTGTGCAAAAGCAGAAAAGTGAACATAAAAGCTGAAATGAAAATATACAACTAATTGTACATACTACTAAAAAACAAAATAGGCAAGTGTTCCACAAGTCAGCTCTAACTTTTTCTTTCTATGACATGTTTCCTACATATTGCATTTACATACTGCTTCAACAGGGTAAAAAGATAAAGATGTAAAAACTTGCTTTGTTCCACCTACATGCTACTACAGAAGGTGTTTGGCCCTGATCTTATAAATAATTTAGCAGAATTAATATGAATATGTTTTTTTCTCATGTCTTAGTAATTGGATGACACAAGAATATGAACATCATTTTGTGTAAGCCAATGATAATTAGCTTTGGAAATCAAAAGCATATTCATTGACTCTGACTACAGGCCAAAAAATGCTAAAACACACCTTCTCATGCAGAAAGCATCAGAAATCCTTCATCACACCTTTGCGAACAGGAAGGCAAGGAGATAATCTTTTCAATTTCCTGGGCAAGATGGTGAAGTAGCATCTTTCACCATTGATTAGAGTTTAGATTTCTGGTCTGACATCTTGGATATTTAGAGTTGAGATGACTGCCTTATAATTACAAGTTGTCCTATGTAATAGAACTTCTACTCATAGCTGGCTAGTAACAAGTGAAGATGGTGGGTTTTTTATTATTTTCCCTGTTTGGTAGAATCATTTAATTCCCATATTTAACTTTGCGTTCTATCATCTTAAGATGGTAGAAGAGTTAAATCATTAGCATCTTGTTCACTTTATTCTTTTTGGACACAGTCCTTTTAGAAGTGCAATTAATGCACAGTTTTATGTTGGGGTTTTTTTGGTTGGTTTTTTTGTTTTTTTTTTTGTTTTTTTTTTTGGTTTTTTTGGGGGTTTTTTTTGTTTTTTTTTCTTCTCAAAGGTTAAATGAAAGCTATCTCACAATTTCTAAATTATAGATTTTCTAATTTTCTTTCCTCCTTATAATTTGTCTCTTGAAATGCTTTTCATTCCCTACAACAATTCCAGCAAGGTTATTTCCTTTTTTCCACCTTTATATTAAGCTAATTCACGGGATTTCCATACTGAGCTTGGGGAGAAAATATGAAGGTACTAGAATGTCAGTTTAATATCTTCTTGGCCTTACTACTTGCATTTCACTGTACTGTTATCTTCTGCAAAGAGAAAACCTTGCCATACCCTGCTGCTATGGCACCACACAAACAAGAGATTTAATGGATAGACCTTGTTTTCTCTCGTGTTTAGAGCCTGTAGAACACTTGGCACTAATTCCTTTAAATATGGGAGAATGACATCTCATATCTGATGGAATAAAGAAAATGCTTTTCCTGTGTTCTTATATTAGATTTAAGAAACAACTGCACAGAAAGCAAATACAGGAAATACTCTTCACCTCTTCTGAAGAGGTGAAGTACCATTTGCAGAAATATTAAACTCAATGTTTAGAAATCAAATGTATATGAAGACAGGCACAATTTTAGCTTCTTTATCTCTTTATAATGGAATGCAAAAAGCTAAGTAAAATGCAAAGAGATTCTCTTAATAAGGAAAAAAATTATAGTTACTGGTGTCTGGTCCATCTGAATGTGAAGTCTGTCAACTCTCTATCCATTTGACATGTCAATATTTCAAATCAAATATGCATTTAAATATTTTAAACTGCATTAAAATTGCTAATAAGATAAATAATTTCATATGTCTTTGATGGAATTTAGTAGCAGTTTTCACTTAGAAACAAGCATTTATAAGCTGATTTGATGGCAGAGTACAAGATGCACTTTACTCTTCCAATTATCAATTCTTTTCTTATTTCTAAGAAAATTCAAGAAAGGAAGGATAGAACAATAGGAACAGCAGTACTGTCAGAATAGCATTGAAACACAATTTCATTCAGATTAGGTAATTTGCATGCAAAAAATTTCTCTCATTAACTGTATCAAGCTTGTGACATCTCTCCCTTTTACAGGTGCCATTACATTTACTAAGGTAACTCTCTTCATTGTATATGAAATGTGTGACCAGTACATAGTTTGTGTGTGATATTGAATTCTTAATAACTATTTGTCTTGTTGTGCTCTAACACAGTCCTTTTTATTAACCCTGCTTGAAATAGGATATGTGGCAACAAGTCCCATACCAGGATTTTTTTCCAATTCCTTGTGAATATTTTCCTCCATTCCTTGTCAGGGCTTTTTTGTCAAATTGAATGCTTTCTTAGTGATCAGTAGTCCTTTTTTTCTGCAATATTCAATTGACTTAAATATTTTAAACAAAGATATTCTTTCGTTCAGATGGATTATATGGATTTTTTATAGTCCATTATCTCCTCTTCAGTATATCAGATGCAGAATTTTTTTCCACTTCCCCATATCAAAACCATCAGGTCTTGCATAAATTTCTAGTGTGATTACTGGATGTAAATACCTTGCAGGTGACCCCTAAGTTTTAGACTTTGGAATCACTCAGAAGCCAAGAGATACTGGAACAGAGACTTTGTGGTGGCTGCAAGCTAACAGAAAAACCAGACCCCAAGAGGAAATCCAAGGCCTAACAATTTTGCCATGCAGTCATGTCATGGATAGTGAAAGAAAGTAGAATCTAGGGAGAGAGGAGACAGACAGTCCTGACATACAAGTTTTTCAACCTCTCAGAACTCTCCCAAGCCCTGTCCAGTCTGCCACACAGCAGAAGGGAGAGGGGGAAGGCAGCAGATATTAGGTCATCAACAAAAAAGTGAAAACATCTTGAAAGTCTGTGAGACTGTGATTTCTTCAGTCTGTCACTAGTATAAAAATTTCCCTGTGGAGTGGTAGGCAGCTGTTAAGGCAGAGTGTGTGTCAGTAAAAACAGAGTGGGAAGAATGTTCACATGCCTTCAGCATGTGTCCCCCAAGCCCTAGGAAGTGCTGAGTTTTGTTTGATTGCTGGCAGTTGATGGGGAGTAAAATGGAAGAAAACGGGCACAGAACATTTCGGTTGTGGAAATTATTTACTCAGAGCTCTGGATGAATGGGGAAGAAAAGGACACATCTTCCCCTGTCTCTCTGTTTATAGTGGCAGGTGCCTCATTGTGTTAACTTTCTTTTGATGACTGGAAGGGTTCTTTGTCAGAGCTGCTACAGTGCAAGGTAATTGTTTATTGAATCTGCCCTCCGTGCTGAGGGCAACAGTGCTTAAATAACTAGAGGCATTTGGTCTTTCAGATAGAATAAGAAAACAATTCCAAGGAGCACTGAAGAAAAGTGGGTAATTTTTTTTGGCATTCCTAGGAGATGTTTGAGATAGATTATTGACTGTAGGAGAAGCACTTAGCTGTTAGGTCGTACCTATTAATGTTTTATATCCTGCCATTGAAAATATTTTTAAATTTTTAGAGACCAAAAGTAGGCCAAGCTAATTTTTTTAACTTACTTCTACAGCAATCAAAATATGAATGATTATAAGGAAAGCAAAGCAATCACAGTCACCATTCATCGAAGGAAGCAGATTAATTGGAACCAGATACAGAAAAATAGATCCGAGGACAGAATTTCTGATTCACACGTATAGATAGAACATATAACAATTTATCCCAAGAGGATTTGCTATCCAGTTTTTTTTGTTATCATCGAAATATTTTCTGCTCAGAGTTCTCCCTGGGAGGGCATCCTGTCTATGTTCTGAGTTAGTAAGAAAAGAAGGATTCTTCCATGATGTGAGTTGTTTTCTAGGACTTGGCCTATATGCCTTCATCAGTCCATTTTTTTACAGTTTTTCGATGTGAATTTGTATAGCTTCCATGTGCATCAACCCATTTTTGAAAAGAAATAGTTAGACTTACAAGAGTACTCTGAGGCTAATATTATGAAATATATTTATATTTACATAAATAAATATTCACATATTCATATAAACAAAATAAGAATAAATTTGTATTTGCATGCACATACAAATATAGTCATATTACTATTTGCATAAATATTGTGTAATTATTTATAAATAGATGTATTTATATATTGACTATTTATTAATATTTTAATTGTGAATATAACACCTTATTTATATAAAATACTAAAGATACTAAAAAACCATGTACTAAAAAGCATATGTTTGTCATCTGATTGTCCATAATTAACTGCTTGTCTGTGGAGATCTACAACATGATTGCAAAGAACATCTAATATCCATTTTTGATTTTCTTATGAAGATTCTATTCTGCTTTGCAGTTTATAAGGGGAATGGTTTCAAATAAATTGCCAACTTGGCTAATGAGGTCACATCTTAATAAGGTGCTGAGTGGAGTGATGTTATTATTAACCTAAATACATTCTTCTGTTAGATTTTTATTCATTATGACCTGCTTTAACATACTTGTTAATAACATAAGTGAATCCATTTCTAAAGACTAGAATGTAATGCCAATTTTTTATCTTAATGAGTTAAATTCACATTAAGTCAGATAAAAAATATAAATGAAAATTATTTTTTCATGCAAATAATTTCTAATTGGATGCACCATGATGAATTTCATTGTAATGTATACCTCAAATGCTAAAAACCACTAAAACCAGAAAATGTAAAAATCTAACAAGTTTTAGGATCATCCCCTGAAGCTTATAATTAGCTGTGATTATATCATCAAATGGCACTCTGTATCAGCTCCTAATGAATATTTTTACTAAAAATATAATCAGTTTTTTAGCTGATTTCTTCTTTGTTCTGATAGATACTGCTTCTGAATTCCCCCTGAATGCCAAATTCAAAGACTTCCTTCAACTTTCCCTGCATAAAGAAAATGTTGCCTTAGGCTTATACTCCATTAACTTGAAATCACCTACTTTCTCAGTGATTATAAAGTGATACTTTTACTATTATTAAAAATTTCTTGAATTTCTGAATCTCATTTTTTAATTCCTAATATATGTTTTTTCTGTCTCTTATTGAATAGGCTGCATTTATTTTTCAAGCCATACCTATGTGGAACTCCTGCCATAGAGTAATGCTGGTATCCCTTCCCAATATTGCACAAAAGAAATATTTCTTTCACTCATTGCAGAATTATATATTCACAATTATTTCTGTTGTATGAGTGTGTCATGGTTTGACCCTGGCACAGAGCCAGTGCCCCCATGAGAATACCCTCTCCCTGGTGTCTGCTGTGAGATGTGACCAGGAATAAGCAAAGCAGGCTCCTGCTTAGAAATAAAGAAAACTTTATTAACTAAACTACAAGAAAAAAACCACAAGGAAAATGAAAACCTTACAAAAGCATTTTCCTCCTCCCCCCGACCAAATTTCCCAATGCAATACATTCCCCCAAATCACCAACTCTCAGTCCGGCACCACCCTTTAGAATACTCAAACTTCAGTCCATGAAGAGGAGAGGAGTCCTTCTTGCACCATAGGCTTCCCCTGGACACACGCTGAAACCTCGTGTGCTTCCATGTCACTCGGCACCGCCCGGAAAGTCCTTTGCCATCGTGACATCTTCCTTCCATGCCCAGTGCTCTCACCACTGTGCACTGGACCAGAGCTGCTTCTAGGGTTGTCTTTTAAGGAGGCCTTATCTCGCTCCAAAAAAGGCACAATCTCTCCTTCAGGACATCTGTCCCCCCCAAATTTTTTGCACCCCCTGGGGCTGAAGGGTGCCCACACTGAGCCCTCCTGGTTCTGAGGCACTGCCTCCCCCTAAATGCAGTCTCTGTGTCACAGGAAAAAAAAATGGTTCAGCCAATAGCTACACAAGGAAAGTCCAGCCAAAAGGCCACTCTGTCATCTCTCCTCCCACTCAAGAGTCTTCTGCAATTCCCTCGTGGCCCATCCCTTCTTATCTCATCTCTTATCTCTCTTCTCATTCAGCTCCAGGAGGATCAGCATTTGCAAGGTTTCAATCATGCAAGAAAAGGGTTAAAAGTTTCAGTCACTGCTTGTCCCAGAGCTCCGGAACTCCCATGCTGCCCTGCCGGGCACCTTCTCGCTGCACCCCTCCCTTGTCCTCCTGGGCCGGCCGCTATCAAATTCAGATGCCTCTCTCTCTCTCCTGGGGAGGGGGATGTGGCTGCCCGATGGCTGTCTCTTGGTGCTCCTCCACCCTTCCATCCTCAAGGGCCTCCTCACCCCCCATCTCTGTCCAGGCCCAGGCCTACCACATGGCTGCCCCTCCCCTGCCCAGCAGCAGCAGCTGGAAGGGGGAGGGCGATCCGACCTCTTCGACTCCGAAGTCCCAAGAGAAACGCCCAGGGCCGAAGCTCTGCTTTTAACCCCTGTGTGTTCTCAGAGGTGTGTCCGAACCTCAGCTGCTACATCAGGTGCCAATATTAAAATCTGAGCATCCACTGGTTTGACTACAGCATCCCAGAATTCCCTTTTTCTGGTTGAACCAGCACAGAGTGACAATGTTTACTTCATTAGCTCCTTTTCCCAGAGTCTGTTAAGTGTTCTTGCACATCCCTTAATACTTTCTGTGTAAAGTCATGATTTAAAATTTACTAATTCAAAATATAAATTTGTAAGAGAGATAAGGCCTTGATAGAATCATAGAAAAATACTCTGAGTTGGAAGGGACCCATCAGGATCATCAAGTCCAACTCCTGGCCCTGCACAGGACACCCCAAGAGTTACACTGTGTGCCTGAGAGCATTGTTCAAATATTTCCTGAGCTCTATCAGGGCTGGTGCTGTGACCACTTCTCTGTGGAGCCTGTTGCAGTGTCCAACCACCGTCTGGGTGAGAAATCTTTTTCTAGTATCCGATCTAAACCTCCCCTGACACAATGTCATGGCTCTCCCTTGAGTCCTGTCACCGGTCACAGGAGTGAAGAGATCTGTGCCTGCTTTGTGAGGATATTGAAGACCACAATAAGTTCTCCCCTCAGTATTCTCCAGGCTGAACAAACCAAGTGTCTTAGTTGCTCCTCTTGTGGCTTCCCCTCCAGACCCTTGATCATCCTCATGGCTCACCTTTGGACACTCTCTAATCGTCTTGGTTACATTGTGGCCCCAAAACTGCCTGCAGCACTCAAGATGAGGTCACCCCAGTGCAGAGCAGAGTGGGACAATCCCCTCTCATTCCCAGCTGGTGATGCTGGGCCTGCTGCACTCCGGGACAGGGCTGGCCTTCCAGGCTGCCAGTGCACTGCTGAAATGTGTTAAACTTGACATATACCAGGACCCCCAAGTCTCTTTCAACAGTGCTGCTCTCCAGCCTCTCATTCCCCAGTTTATGCATATAACAAGAATTGCCCCATTCCAGGTGCAGTATCTGGCACTTGCTTTCATTAAACTACACATGGTGGGTGACTGCTAGCTTCTCTAAGTCATTGACATCTCTCTGCCCTTGAGGGAGTTGACAGCTCCTCCCAGTTCAGTGTTGTTAGCAAACTTAGTTCATATTCCTTTGAGTCCCACATTCAGGTGTTAATGAAGATGTTAAAGTGCACAGAGCTGAGGATGGACACCTCTGGAACCCCACTAGTGCCCAGGTGGTAACCAGGTGACATCCCCTACACTATAATTGTGTCTGACCTACAAGCCAGCTGCTCACCCATCACGTAACCTAGTTATCCAGCTGGGCATTGGACATTTTATCAAGAAGGATACTGTGAGAGGCACTATCAAAATCTTTGCTAAAGTTCCAAAAGGATTACATCTATTGACTTTCCTAGACCAGCAGCCTAGGATACCCTGTCACAGGAAGAAACCAGGTTTGACACACAGGACTTCCTCCTCATGGAGCTGTGCTGGCTGTGACCAATGACTTCATTGTCCTCCAAGTGTTTTAAATACCTCCCAGAACAATCTTAAGCATAATTTTACTGGGCACCTGTTATCGTAATTCCAGAGTCCCATACCATCACAATCATATTTCTAAAGTTCCATACCTTCTCGGTGATATTTCTTGGGGGCGGTTCTTCACCTGCTCCTGCTCCTGCTCCTGCTCCTGCTCCTGCTCCTGCTCCTGCTCCTGCTCCTGCTCCTGCTCCTGCTCCTGCTCCTGCTCCTGCTCCTGCTCCTGCTCCTGCTCCTGCTCCTGCTCCTGCTCCTGCTCCTGCTCCTGCTCCTGCTCCTGCTCCTGCTCCTGCTCCTGCTCCTGCTCCTGCTCCTGCTCCTGCTCCTGCTCCTGCTCCTGCTCCTGCTCCTGCTCCTGCATCAGGGCTCCTTCCAGGCTCTCCCTGACTGGCCAACCCACCCCCTTTTATCCCAGCTATCTTCACTAGCCACGGCTGCCACCCAATTAAGGCCATCACAGCTGCAGCCCATTTAGAATACTAGGATTGGAGCAAGGCCACTTATACAATACATATTTTACTGAGACTCATACTATAGGCACTGAAGTGAGACTCGCAAGCCTGTCATTTCTGAGGTCCTCCTTCTTGCCCTTCATTAAAATTACGACAACATTCACCAGCTTCCAGTCAGCTGGGACCTCTTCAGGTTCCCAAGACCACTCCAAAATGGTTAAGAGCAGCTTTGTGATGACAACAGCTAGATTTTTGGGGATTCTTGGATGAATCCCAGCAAGCCCCATAAATTTGTAGGGATCCAGCTGTTATGTATTTTGTCAAAATATTATTTCATAGCCACAAAACAAAAGCCTGTGTTTTTCTTTTATTTGGTTTGGATGTTTACATGTACCCATTATACTTATTTTTATCCTATTACTCTGGTTATGCATTCAGGCATTTTTTCCCTGCTAACCTAAATGATGCATATTTTTGAGTTTATGATTTCCTTATTATCAAGAATACATTTACCTATCATTTAAAGGTAATGTTCTAACTTTTTGAGACAAATGTATATTCAGCTTAGAGATGTTTTGCCTTCAAAATCAGGAAATGTCATCAAAGATTGCCTCATTTATCATTCTCAGGTATTTCAGTAGCATTACTAAAATGTATCTTTTTCTGACATTTCAGTCAGGAATCTGACTAAAAGCTAACTGAAATCTTACAGTTTATAGTCTTCAAGAAATGTGCACGCTCAGCCTAAAGTGGCTGCGGTTCTGCAGTGACCAAGGGGCTTGAGATGCAGCTACTGTTGGCAGAATATTTCATGTGTTTGCCAACCTGCATCAACAGCCTGTCTTCTGGCCTGTGACTATGAATTAGCTCTGTGCTGAGCATTTTCTTAAACATTATTTTAAGAGATAGAAATTCCTTGCATCCAGCAATAATCTTTCCAATGTAGAAAGCAAAATATCTCTGGCAGAACAATGGTCAGATACCAAATATCTGTTCTGGTGTGAATCACAATCACATCATAGCAAGAAGTTTATTCCTTTCCTTAAATATCCCAAGTTCTGCAAGCCTTCTAAAAAGCTCAACTTTGAACTCAAAAGTAAACAAGTGGTTAGAATTAGAAGACGTAGAAAAAGGACAGGGAACTGGAACATGGAAAGTTTAGAGCATAAATAGAACTGTGACCCTGCCGTTTGCTTTTGGAGCATTGCATACGCGTCACACCCTCGCAAGATACCTGGGATTTGAATCTTTTGAGTTAGTGAATGCACATTGTTTTATAGGAGAGAAAGGACTGTCAGGCATGAAATAAGACTAGGCTTCGTGATAAATGATACCCTAACCAATAACCCAGCAGTTACTGGTTTTGACAATATCAGGGAAGAAATTCTTTATCAAAGGATAAGAAGAAAATGGTAAAATAGAGATCCTAAATACTCCTTCTGGAAGAACAGAAAATGAAATGTAGGATATTTTGTGAAAAGAAGTTGAAATACGAAGTATTTTCTGAAGAGCAGCAACAAATAAATTCAGTGAAGTAATATGCCTCATATTACTGCTGGTGACTGAAAAAGTGGTTCCATATAAAGCAAATTATAATTAATGAGTGTTGTTATAACATAATGAAAGGAAGAATAAGGAGAATAATTAAGCATATATAAAGTTATGGCTGTAGAGAGAAATGTGTTTCATAAACTTAGGGCTCATCTGCAGTCCTAAATGAGGTAAGATATTTGTTGCTATCAAGCAGTTTAATCATGCATTTACTGGTTTCTGACATTAGAGTAATATCAGGAACAAGATGAACCTCAGGGAAAGTTTATGCTCAGACCACTGCCTTAGGAGGGTGTTTAAGAACTCTCTGTGACAGAGAGGTAAGGGAAACAGAGGAGCTACAGGTAAAACTCAGAACCTTTGTGAAAGCTAAAATACAGAAAGGAATATTAAGCCGAAAGTAAGGGTTTTGAAGGCTACAGTGGAGATGTTTTTCAGATGTTGCTGATACCTTATGTGACATGTTCAGGCGTATACTGAAAAGAGACACCAGAGACCATGAAAATGAAGAGCTGGATTATTTGAGGATATAATTCTACAGCTTCCTGTCTGTAAAATGAATTGCAAGCTACATGTTTATAGAATCAGTCATGTCTTGAGGAATGTGAAAATAAAAAAGAGATCAAAAATGAGAGACTAGTAAGATATCTCAAAAGGAAATATGTTATACCCATATAAAATCTTCACCATATTTTTGATGAAGAAAAAGAAGACAGAATGAAATACTAATTATTTGGGAAATTTGTAGGAATCTCAATAAAAAGAAGAGTGACTATCAAAAATGAATGAATTTCCCAAAGAAAAAAACTACAAATCTTTAAGTCACAGAAACTTCAATTCCAGAAACAGGAATTATACAGATATAAGCTTTGAAATAATGCTTTCAGATGCTGGTCTGATTTGTGAGCAGGAGTAAAAAAATTGAAGAATTTTAAAAGTAATGAGAAAAGAAAGCTTAATATTTTACAGCATTCTTGATAAATTATTCAATGCAAGAAAGGATAAACCAAAAAATGCTTTTCATTTTAGTTTAGTATTTTGAAATACTGAAAAAAACCATAAAAAACTTGAACTTAAAAAAAAAATATGTAGAAAGCACTGCAAAGCATCTTACCTCAGTGCAATCAATAGAATTATATTTATATATATCTATATCATAAAAAATGATTATAGGACAGAATAGGATTTGCAACTCTCGGTAATCTGTTCTGTCTACAGTAATTATCTACAGTAGATGGCAACAATTTGGAAAATTTAAATATCTTTGAGTACTATTTATTACTAACAACCTAATAAAAAAGCATGATTATAGTGGAAATTTATTATCTTGCAGACAATTTTTAGGTTAAAAAAGACTATACACTATAACACTACTGACACTTTAAATGCTACAATGTCATTATCTGTAAGAAATGAGAACTCATCACTTAAGAAATAGAAAGACAACTATATTTAAAAATATTGAGAATATTGAGGCAAATTTTTTTCAAACAGAGAAAAATGATAAATTAAAAAGATCTAAGGAAGACTTCAGAGCTCTGTCAAAAAATTAATAGTGCAAAACAATGAAATACCTACAATACGATTTGGCAGGGCATGTAGTTAAGAGTGACAAAAGCTAGACTAGCTAATTATTTAATTGAAGAGTATTCCTCCAGTTTTCTCCCTCAGGGGAAGGGAGGCCAGAACATTGAACAGGAGTAGAAAATTCTTGCTCTGAATTAGCAGAAGGGAGGGCACAGCTGTGACAGAACCTGAGTTCCTCCTGAGCTTGATACCATCTAATATAAAGAAGTTTTCAGAAGAAGGAGCAGGTTGGATGTGTGGAGCACCTTTGTAGGACAGATGACAAACTGCTTGAGAGCTTGTGTGGTAGAGTAAAAGAAGAGAAAAATGGCAAATCCTCTGCCTGGGGAGGAATAACAGCTTCCAGTGGCAGACAAAAGGACTGGATGGAGAGAAACTCTGCTGAAAAGTCCCTGGGGCTTGTGGCAGACAGAAAGCTGCATATGAGCCAGATGTGTGTTCTGATAGCAGAAAAGACCAATGACATCCTAGACTGCCTTAATTATCCTCTTTTAATAGGTATTATTTGATATAATAATAATAATAATAATAATAATAATAATAATAATAATAATAATAATATAGTAATAATAATATTGTCCAGATTTCAGGCCTCCTCATTACAAGAAAGATATTGACAGACTGAATGAGTTCAGTGAAGCCACCAAAACTATCAAGCAGTTGGTGCAGTGACCTGAGAGTTGGGACGCCCTAAGCTGAGGGACTGCGGTTGGTTTTTTCTGGAGAACAAATGGTTTTGAAAGAATTTAACAGTGGCTCTCCATGAGGATGTATGAGGAAAAAGAGCTTCCACAGTGCATGGTGGGAGGACAAGAGACAATGGGTATAGAAGAATTGAGGGATGCTCTTACCAGATGTGAAGAGAAACTCTTCAAGTTTCTCAAACGAGGAAACAGATTCCACAGAGAGGTGAGGAGTCAACACCCAGCTGGCTACAGCCCTAAGCAGCCTGGTCTGACCTCTGAGCTGACCATTCTTTGAGCAGTAGATTGGGTTAGGGATTTTGTGAGCCCCTCATGCCTGAATTATCCTGGGAATACTCTCTACATATAAACTTCATTCTGCTTCTGTTTTCCTTCCCATATTTTTAAGGAAGAATCCTAGGAAGAAAGTAGTAGCATTTCCAAAAGATCACTTAATGTAATTGTGAAGGTGATGCCTAGAGATTTTTTTGTTTTTATACATTTTTTATATGCTTTTAACTTTGTAGACTGCTAATATATAGTTATAAATTATAGTACTTTTCCTGCCTTCTCCATAGTTTACCAAACTCTTACCAATACATACTTAAATCGTGCTTAGTCTTGCCTTGAGTCTAGCAAGGCAATTTGTTTTGCACCACTCATCATACACACAATAAAGTGTGCAGCTGAAGGATCAGGGTGGGAGGGGCCTCCAATGGAGCAGAACCTGGGGGGAAATTACCTAACCTTATAAAAGTCTTGAAATATCACTGCATATTGCCATATTGATCACCTGAAAGCTTTCATTTAAAGACTTGTTTCTATATTATCATTTTAACAATGTTTGCAAAAGTTTGTGTTTTATTCCAGACAACAATGGAGGAATGATTTGAGTTTAATTGCTGCACTTCTTGTTGTCAGGCAATGACTCGAGCTAGGGAAATAAAAGTGTGGATTGTGATAATGTTTTAGCTGATTTCTTCTGGTTCTGGTTGTTTAGTTATGGTGGGACTTTCTACATTGTCTTAGTTTGGGGGTGCGGTTTTTTAATGATTTTTGGCACTTGCTCATTTTCTTTTGGGTTGAAACCACTATTTACTTGGCAGGTCGTTAAATACTAGGGATAGGTCTGAATAATGAAACTTAATTTTGAAAGTTGGTGGAGTTGAAAAGAGCTAAAGAAAAAGAGCAATTGGAAATATAAAAGGGAAGATAAGTGAAATAATTAAGAAAGGGCAACTAATTAAGCGCAACACTGATACTTGATAACCCATGATATTGAAATGAGACTACCGGTATGGAAAACGTTTTCCAAAGTCATAAAAACATATGATCAGTAAAATTCAGAGCAAGAATATGGTGAGAGATTTTGGCTATGTTAAAGGTATTAAATTTGGCTTCAGGCTTTTAATAAATAAGAACAATGTGCATATCCTAAAACCAGAAAACCATCTGATTACAGTAGCGCATGCTTATGCACACACACACTCTTGCATATATAGGATAAATAATCCTCTAGAACATTTCAGAATGATTGGTCTGTTCATGTATATTGTATTTACAGCCATGCTGTTGAAGTATTTTAGCACAAATTCTGTTGCTATGATGAAATATTTAGCTGGAGTGATGGCACTTGGTATACATCATTGGAGTAGCAGCTATTAGAGTTATGTAGTACATCATCAGTGTGACAACTTTGAGAGGACATGTAATATATAACCAGAAAAGTCCCATTTGGACATCAATATGTGGCATTTTCTGGTATTAATAATGCAGTGGTTTTAGTTTCAAACAGCAAATAGACATAATTCTGATTCTAAACAGCAGTGAAATTCCTGTAAACAGTGCCACAGCAGCTTCTACCATGCAGTGACCTTTGTGATAAGAAATTATTCTCAGCCTAGAGTCTATGTATACAGATTACCACCACTTACACTGCTATATGGGTAAAAAAAACACCATTACAAAAGAAACAAAAAAGGTTAAAAGCAAATGAGACAAAATATTATAAAATTAAAGCAAATACAGATAGAACTGGTCAGCCATTCCATCAGCTAAACAGTTTGGTACACACTATGAATTATTCTGTGAGTAAAAAGGATCACTGAGAGCAAAATGAAGAGCCTTGAAAAATAAGAAAAACTCCTTGATGGTTGTGGAAATAGATGTACAACTTAACTGATACACCTTCATCATTTAAACATAAAGTCATAAAATAGGAGATTCCAACATATATTTAAAGTGTTAAGGAAACTTCCCAGAGCATTCACGAGTCAGAGCATTCACGAGATTCTCTGTCAGTCACACTCCCAGCACCAGAGACTGTCACTGCTGGGACCAAAGCTCCTCCACAGCTCCAGTGAGCCCACAGGTGCCCCACACACCCCACTCACACCAGACCAGGTCTCCTGAGCAGTTTAACCCCAGGTTTCCCATAGCAAAGTCTGAGATGTCTCATTCATTTATTCAGAGTACAGTAACACAAAAACAACCTGGGCTTGTGCCTCCAAGGAGAAACCCCCAAAAAAGGAACCAAAGTGCTTTTAGTAGATTTGTGTCATCCTCTAAAGACCTGTATTTCTTGATTGGAGCTTAAATTTTTTAAATCAAGGTTTTTCAGCATGAAATCTAAATTTCCTGCTTCCTATTGAAAATGTTTACTAGTGAAGATGGCTTCAGCATTTGTCCCTTACATTTGGGCAGTCTTGAACTAGACAGGACAGGGAGCCATATAGTTGTGTATATGAACCCATTACAGAATGTTCTGGATTGTAATTCCTTCCTTGACTAATAAACTGGTGATTTCATTAAGTAACACATTACACAATGCATATGTTGCACTCTGTACTGACAATAAATTTTTCTGATAACCAGCAAAGTTCCGTATCTAATTTTACCCCTAGAGACTGCCTAACAAGATTACTTGTTTACAAATTTGTGCCTCCACCTTTAAGCTTTATTTTCTGATAAATTATCAGTTAAATGTGTTGGAAAAAACAGGCTTAAAAAAAGAATAAAAGATGAATGAAGAAAATACATCTAAACATTCACACTAATAACATTAGATGGTTTTACATAATGTTTATTAAAATATTCTCTGGTCTTTCATATATTTTTTTTTTCACATTTGGTATTATCTAGCTGGAAAGTGTCCTTTTGAAAGACATGCAAGAACTTTTCTTCCTTGTATAAATATGAATTTGACAAAATGTTCCAACTTTAGCATTATGCATATTTGTAATAGCCTTTCTTGTCCTTTGATAGTATGCTAAGGGAATATTTTATTGTTTTTAATAAAAAAATGGGTTGTATTTTTTAAATAAAATATAACAAAGAATTCTTATTAATCAGAAAAATTTCACTCTAGATTATGGTCTTTACATATTCTTCATATTATCAGTGTGACCTTATAACAATCAAAATGATACAAATAAATAGATTCCAAATACCTAAATACACGATTACTTTAAATGAGTTTAGATTAAGAACTAAATGAAAAAATGCAAGAATGGTTATTTAATGTAACTAAGTGTGACTTTTAATCCTATATGTTTTTAGGAAATGAAGGTTGAAAGAAAATGTGTTATTTTTTCTTCTATTTAATTTTTAGGGCTTGTTTGATTGATTTTGTTTTTTACTTTTTAATCTAAAATTGTTTATTATAGAAACTATGTCTCATCTGATAGAATAAGGAAGGGAAGTAATCACTGACACACAATTAGGTGCTCATTTCAACATAATTTCCCAGCTATTTCACAGTAGTGAATGGGGACTGTGATTTTTGGAACATATTTGGTGATTTATGAAGTAATTAAACAAACACAGTTCAACAATTGTCTAGCTAATAAATCATGAAACACCCCTTTTTAACTTTTTCTCTTATGCATGAATTATTGATGCTCATGTCTTCTGTTGTAATATCCTTCTAAAACACTGTTAAATATGGTGTGAAATAATGTGATATTGTTGTAAGCTTAAATAGTAAGTACATCAAGATAGCTCAAAATATAAGAATGCCTTTATGTTACTTTGCTTCTTACCAAATGCCAGTCTGGTCTGTTATTTTCTGATCTATTTCTACTTTTCTTTCCTGTTCCAATCCCTCACCCTCAGATATTTAAACTGCAGGTTTGACCTATCTCTCTTTCCAAATGATGTGCTACTCCTAATATTCATGAAAAATAATTAATTTTCACTATTGTACAACTCATATATTGCAGCTCTATTATTTGAGTCATATGAAAAATTCCTTTTCTTGTGCCCTTTTTTTCCTGCTGCTCATCATTGCTTTCTTGGATATCAGAGCTACTCTCCTCTGAATGCGCTAGGCACTCATGAATAATGACATAAAAGCCTGGCAATGCTTTAGAAGAAGAGACCTTTATTACACTTTTCTAACAACCATTAATATTTCTAATACTCAGCAGTTTTCTGATTTTCTTTTGTGAAAGGATGAATCATGACTACATGGCAAAATGGCATGGGGTCGGCAACTATTACTGCTTTCATTAATGCAGCTGAAATGCAAAGAAGCAGAATAATACATTTCTTCTGTGTCTGACAGGAAATTTCTAGGTTTTCAACACCTCTTATCTGCTTTCATTGAGTTCATAAACCCTAATTAAAGCAAAAGTCCAGCATGATGGTTCACATCATTTTTCCTGGTCCGTGTGCCTGAAAAACAGCAGGGCTGCATATACATCAAATAATTTCTTTCTTCATGGGAAATATCATAATTATTTTTTCCCCATAATAATAATAATAAAACTATTTAAAAAAGAAAGAAAAGAGTTATGACCCTAGTTCTTCTTCATAACCCTCTGGGGTCATGCCTGAAAAACATGGTCCATAAATGCTAAAATTCATGATGGGAGAAGCAAAGGAAGGGAGGAGGAAGGTAAGGAAAGCAAGGTTAGTATTTCATTGCAATCCAGTGGAACATTCAAAATACAAATGTATACTCCCAAAGTGACTTGCTGATTTTTCTCTAAGGACACATAGCACAAGTAGGAAGACAAGGCAGTGACCCGAATGTATTGTCTTGACAAACACCTTGGAACACTGTGTACTACATGTACTCAGTGGCTGCACTCTGATTAATTCCCTGAAAACTTTTATTTAGTGTTTTCTCATTAAATTTTAAGAGAATCTTAAAGTTTTACTATTCTTGGGAAGCAGTCAGTCAAACTTTCTACCATGAAGGATCAATTCAGACCTGCTGGGGAGAACTCTGAAGCTTCATACAAGGAAATGTAATTTGACTCTGAAAAAGCTTCCCAGAGAAGTTAATACAGCGGCACTTTGCAGACAGCTTAAGCCTTCAGGCACATGACCAGAACAGCTTGTCCATGAACGATATGAAAGTTCCTACTTTGCTGTTCCCAGCAGCAGTAGTCAATATGACTGCCTTCCAGGCAAAAGATTGTACTAACATGCCTGAAGGCAGGTCAATGCAGACAGACATCTGTCTATAAAAGTCTAAACTCAAAGTATTCATGTTCTAGCAAGAAACTACTTCAGAAAGCATCAAAACCAAGAATATATCTAAAGGAAATTTATAAGCATATAACTTCTCTGAGGATTAATAGATCAATTGACAGTTTTCTACTGACATTTATAAAGTGTGTAAGAACATCAAACACATACACCCATAAAATTGTTGGTAATTTAAAACTAAATTTAAATTCATTTTTAAGCCTCACAAATTGGAAAAATGGCAAAGTAGATCAATAACAAAACCCGATACTTTCATTTTTATAAAGTGTTGACATGTACGGTATAAGCTCTACGAACCAATTCTTTAAAAGCAGTGTTCTTAACTATCAAGCTTATTGATATCATTACTCTCGCAATTATCCTTTCTCCCTTTCTCCATCATGTTCTGGGCAGGGTTTGTGGAAGGAAAAAGAAAGTAAATAAAAATGGCTTTTGTATTCAACTTCCACTGCCCGTAAAGATGGTTGTCCTCATTTAAGGTAATTCACCTTGTAAAACTCATATTTCTAGAAGCCATTGTGTAAAAGATAGATGAATCTTTTTAATAGAGGAGCCAAATAAACAGTATACTTTTAATTTATAGCTAGTAGTAACTGAACTGTGTTTAAAAATTACTAGTTTTCTAACAGCAGTCTCTCATTTTGTAAACACTTTTTTCTATACTAATAAATGATATATATTTGTATCCCCTGTCAGGCATCTTGTCTCGAAAAATAAAATGTAATTTAAGGTGTGTCACTTCAGGAGAAGCCTCATGGGAGGCACACAAAAAACCAACTTATATTTTTCTCAAGCAGTAAAAATAGAGAGACTTTTTAGTATTTCAGTTTCCCATAGCAACACACTTGTTGACCCACTTTAAACTATTCTGTCCATTTTTACCTGATTTTTGATTTTCAAGACTAAGCAAGAAAAGAAAATGATAATTACTGAGACCTAACTGAAACTTGATTCCTTAAAGGAGTCACTGAACACAAAAATTCATGGAGTCGAGGGGAGGTGGGGTATAAAACCTGTTTTATTTTCATATTTTTTTCAGAAGCAAATTTTGTATATGTATGCATATATAAAAATATAATGACCATATCAATGCCTTAATCTTTCTTTTGGCTTTTGTTTAAGTAATGATCATACATGCCTTATATAATCATGTACTGTTTTATCAGTACTAAAAATCCCAGAAAGTAATGATTAAACAGGTAGTATAAATAAATGTCACTACGTCACTAAATATTAAAAAGTGCAGCAATGAAAAAAGCTCATTTGGCCTCATCAACTCTTTCATTTTAAAAGACAATTGAGTCAACATCCACTTGTTCTTTTTTCTCTCCAATAAAATGAACTGAGTTCCAACACATCTGTTGAAAATGTATTTCTGGGCAACTAGGAGAAATTTTCAACTCTCACTGAACTGAAAATTGAAAAAAAAAATTAATACGAGAGGTTTTGTAAGGGTATTGTCCCTTTCTGACTTCCCTTGTGAGCCTGTCTTCAGAGAGAAATGCAACACAGAGCTGAGCTTTGACTCCAGCCTGTTCCTGCTCTCAGCTGTGAAACACAGGGCACTGGATGTGCATTTGTAAGACACAGGCTGGTCCTTAGTGGCCAGTGCTGCACTGAACTTCAACCTCATCCTGGAGGCTGTGCAAGAAATAGATTTCTTTGTTTGTCTGCTGCTTGTGGTCTCAGTGATCCCTGACAGCAACAAAGAGTGATAAAAAGTGAACCAAACTTTAATAAAACTCAGTACTTACTTGTTCTGCAGGGTGCTTGGTGTGTCTCAGGTTCTTCACCTATCTTCACCAGTTATAGCTGCATGTAATGTTGGCAGAAAAAGGTAACATCAGCCTTAGAGATATTTGAATGAAAACACTGAATCTCAGAATTCAGTGACCAGACACCCAGAATTCATGCTGTGACATATGATATGGAAGGGGTCCCTGTTTTCACATTATACATCTACTTATAGTCTGCATATGCTGATAATAATTAAGTATTTGAAAAGCCACCATTTTTCCGTTTTATCTCAAGCAACTTCCCTCCCTCCCTTGATATTTTTCCTACTTTTCTACTGTTTATTCACAATTTATATACTGACTTTACACTCTGAACTCTTCACTGATATTTATCCAAATAAGCAATTATAGGTTTTGGTTACATTTTCGTTGTATTTGGCAAACAGTACTTTAAATTCTACATAATTTAGATTGCTGAAGAAGCATAGATATTTTCAAATTATTTAGACAATAACGGCACAAATATATACTCCAGAAATTATCCAGAGTGGCAATTAAAAAAAATTTAATGAGTTTCTGTCTACAAAACTGTTTTTCAAAACCTTAATGCTCTTATGTTATTAAATAGCCAGAGATACTCAGTAATAGTATTTTTTTAAGTCTTATATATATACTAATAGATTATAAAGTTATTTTTGCTCTGCAGTGGTGTAGCAGACATGGCCATAAATGTAATGGAAATACGCATTTGCATACCTAATCCACACTGCTTTATATTGGACTAAGATTTTTCCATCAATATAGCTGTGAAACTAAAAAACAATTTTAATTTGCCATTCATTGAAGAACTGTGTTCCCATTTGGTTTATCATAGTGTTTGGGGTTTTTTTCCCCATAATATTCTTCATTGATTTTTTTTCATTGTAACTGCAGTTTGATTTTTCAAGCAGACTCTAATATTTACCCACTGGAACTAAACTTTATGTCTAGGAAATTAATTCTTTGATAGTTAAATTATAAGTTGACCTGATAGTGCCATGATAGCTCTTGAAAAGGCATATTACAGATGTCAAAAGCAACTGTTTCTTACAAATAAAAGGCCAATCCTCAGTGTAAACCTAAGAAATATTCTGCTTTCTTTATTCATCTGCAACAAAACCTCAGTCATTACACTTGCAACACACTTTGCCCAAATAGACGCATATTCTTTCCACTGGAACTGATTTATTTTATCTTTCCTATTAATAAATGTACTGTCAGGTATTCTGTTTATTAACAAAAAACTTCGGCTCTCGTAGTCAGGAAACTGGTAAGAAATTTACAGTACTGTAACCTCACATGGTTTTACTGCAGCTTGGTAAAGATTTAGTTTATAAAAACGTTATAGATTGTGGATGGAAAGATGAAAACACTTAGGAAGAAGGGAAACTATTTTTTTAAAAATGCTAGATCTGGAAAAGAATTTTAGGATGCACTTTCCTGTTTTTCTGTGATATTCATTAAAGTTAACTTTAGTAAGCATGATGTATAATACAAATGACTAAACTTTATAATGCAAAAATAATGCCAAAACACTTCAGTAGCTTCTGCATGTCGCACGCAAATTACTACTTTCCAATCAATAGGCATCTTAAGCTACAGTTGATATTCTGGAGCTGTAATACACAATTTGTGCTATGGATATTATATATTCAAATCATAGATAGGAGCTCTAGAGAAACAATTACAATACATGCTGCAAATGCATATTAAAAGGCAAATCACATTAAGAACCGTGCTTTAAAAGGAGACATAACCCAGGCAATTTTGCACCTGCAGTCATTTCCAGAATCAACAGGATGGCCACATAATTGCAAAGCAGATGATTGTATTCCTTGCAACTGTTGAGATAGTTAATTTTCAGGTTCAGTCATCCAGTTACATATTTAAATGCTGTAATTTGTGTCAACAATTGTTAATGCATACAAGATTGCCAATATAAAATTTATTTTGCTTTTGACAACTGAGCCTTTATGCACTATGTTATCTTCAGGTATGTTGTTGGTTGAAAGAAAGGAGGATACTTCTAATGATATTTAAAAAAGGACATTTGGTATTTTCTTCTTTTTCTTCTTTTTTTTTTAAAGACAAGTATGCATTTCTGGTTAAGTTTCAAACTATTCTTTATTGCATTTATGTCAGCTGAAAAACATGGGGTTTGATATATAGGAAATACTTGGGGATGCATAAAGTGGGTTAGAGCTACTTACAATTTTTTTTTTTCTAGATTTCCAAAGTTGGAATTTTCTTAGACCATTTTGACTAATTTCATTTCACCCCAGAAACTGGCTAGCTGCTGTTAGCCAATTGAGTGTAAGAATGTTATTTGCACACACCAGCTGTGGTGTGTTGAAGGTGCTCACTTTTGTGCTGGATATAAAAACCCCTGTGTTATTAACAGACATCCTCCAGTATTCCCCACTCTGAGAGAGTTCTGTACATAGCCTACACAAAATCTCAAAATTCTGCCTTAAATTCAGCAGAAGGTTTGGACAAGATGTTCTGGAGTTTAATTAAACACTATTTTTTAGTGAAACTTGGCTTTGTCAGAAAAATTCCTGTGAGAAAAATTTTCATTTCCTGTTATCTGACCTTTGAGTTGCCTCTTGCAATATTTTTTCAATAGTTGTAAAGATCATAATTATGAAGATGAAAGACTGCCCACACTCATGCAGATAAATAGATTACCTGAATTTGCAAACAGATGGGTTATTCTGAATAAGTTTTGTGTTGGTCTTCCACATGACCAAACCACAGCCCGCTTACTTAAATGAAACATGTTAACAAGAATATTTGACTTTGTGTTTGCTCGTTATTTGCAGCTACCAAGCCATAGCTCAGCTGTAGAAAGATGAACACCTCTTTAGGAGAAACACTGAATGCAGTGATTCTGCAGCACAGAGGGATGGTAGCTTGCCACACCTCAATGGCACACTTTCTAAAACATATCTTTAAGAGATCCTTATGCCTCACATCCCTTTTTGCACAGATGTTTCTGTTTTGAACCATGGAAATAGCTGATTCTCTGGGTATTCAAAATATTTTCTTATTGTCACATGAAAAAGATCACATGAACTGCCTTCTCAGGTATCCCTGGCCTTCAGTTAAGACCTGAGGTTTAAAATAAGCAGAGGACTGCCAGTGCAGATTAGCTGAGGTCCCATACATGTTTAGAGATCATGCCCCTCACAAAAAAAAGTGCAATAGTCAGAGAACTGTGAATGGCTATGGAGTTTGCCTATTATCCAGAATAAAAATATTTTAAAGCAGTCAAAAGTGTTTTGAAAAAATGATGGCTAAATTACTATCATCACTCAGGGTAGGATTTAGCACACAGATTAGGACACAAATGGGTATCTACTTATCTAGTCAATATTGTCAATGTTGCAAGCAGAATCTCAAAAGCTGTTTAGCTGATCAGCCACTCAAACACAGGACTAATTTCCCAGAGGCATCTGTTGTCATTGTAAGCCCTGTGACACATGCTCTTGGGCTCCACTTAACTCTTCATTTCAAAAAGATGAGAATCTGTAGGTTTAACATTGAATCTTTTAGCCACATAAGCATGATTCATATTTCTCAAAGGGTCAAAGATGGCACCAAATTGTAATACTCTGCAATCTCATAAATTGATTTTTACTGAACTGAACTGCTGAACTGTTGCTGGCTGAAGTGCTCCTTAACCATCACTGATTATGTTGAATATCATGTGGGCAACTTCCCTTCAAGAAGGCACATTGTGTCATTTTAGGTGCTCTAGGTTATCTGCAGTCTTCCTGGATGCAAACACAGTGCAGAACCTATAGAAGAGCAAAACCCCAATAGCATGGCAGATGGAAAGATTATTGAGTGAATATCAGTTGGCAGTATTTAGCTAATGTACAAAGGAGCTGATCTCTCATTCCCATGTGAATATAGCCACACAGACATCTTCATCTGTAAGAAAAATCTCAGTGTCATGAGCTTTTTGGAGTAGACTTTTTTTTAAATATGTGAATTTGTATGGAATTCCTTTACCTGAGGTAAAGGCAGCTGTGCTTAGAAAACAGGACAGACATCCTGGTGAGTAAAAAGATGTGATCTTTAGCAGATGTAAATACATGTAGCTTTATTGTTTTTGATACTGATTTAGATCAGATGGGAGCTGACTGAGCTATGACAAAAGCACTCAGTGTTGTCTCAATCTGTATTCCGTGACACTAAAAATTGTAATGTGGCAGAATCAATTATCCTTAAAATTCAAGAGAAAAAAAAAAAATGAATTGTCTTTCACTTAACTCTTTTAACACCATTTGCATACAAAAACATAGTTCTTTAATCTTTCAGAAGTGCAAAATCAGGTATTTCTTGGAAAGACCTGCCTCAGAATTGTTTTAAACTAGTTAATTCTTCAAAATGTAAGAAAGCGGAAGACAGTAATTTCAATTATGAAATAATATTTTTTAGAAAGCAAGATATTTATGTTTTACTATTTAAGAGAGAAAGAAATAGCTAATTTTGCAATTAGGTGTTGTTGATTTTCTAATAATTGTAAGAAATACCTTGATAACTCTCCACTCATAATGGTATTTACTCTTAATAATATAGCTTTATGTGTTCAGCTGTGGAATCTCAGTAAAAATTAATTCATACAAGATTTGTAGTGAATTCTTCTTTTTTATGATGTCTTCTTCATATGCCCGTGAGTGTATTATTTGCTTGTTTCTTTTATAGAACATTTATGAGTGCAAATAAAAAAAAGCAATTTTGAATTGATTATTGTAGGTTTATTTTGTTTTGATATAGGCCTGTGCAGGTATGAAAAATAAGTGCATGAGATGGATTCATATTTTCCTTCAAAAGAAAAAGCCTACATTTTTATACTCTCTTTGAAGCAAGGTTTTGTGTACTTGATAAAGCTACTGAGTATGGCACAGGCTAGTGACCTGAATCATTAAACGCTGTCAAAAAGGAGCAATGTTTTTCTAGCAACATCAATCAAATGGTAATGCCCTCTGACATTATTCCTAAAGGACTTTGGAAACCATAGCAGACAGCTATGGGATGTTTTATTATTGTACATGAAATGCTGAGCAGAATTTTTGAGTGGGCAGAGGGATTACGTGGTGCAGCACAAACACAAATCTTATTTTAATAATATCATATGTGCATATATATATATAGATATATAAAATTATTGTGGACTAGAATTTCATTATTTTCATGTAAAAGCTGGATAGTACATGTAGCAAAATCTTACCATCCAGTCTCTGAGATCAGAAAACACCAAACAATTAGACTGCAGTTTAACTCTCACAGTAAAGGTCGGTACTTGATAGCATTAATGATTTCTAACCCAAAGTGCTATGGCCAGAATAGAAATGCTTAAACTTACTAATTAAGAAAAGTGTTAAGTAACCTCTGAAGACATGCCCCAACTTTTTCTCGATGCTGAAGACTTTCTTGGCGCCACTTAAATAAACACAAAGTCAGAGATAGCAGTAAAGACAACTTTCAACTTTTCTGACTTTTCCAAACTCTTCAGCTTGATCCAGTGCTGAGATGGTTTCTAATTTATACCAGCTGAAGGGCTACTGAGACCTTGCCTTTCTTCACCTCTGGCATTTGTTCCAGAAACAACTAGAACTGACATGTCATGAAAAATTTTCAATATCAACTTTACAGCCCCAGAGAGATCCCTCTGCATTCTAGGAAGCCCAAGCACTCCCTAAGGGCATTTTCCTGCCCTTAATTTAAGCAAGTGGACTAGGAGCTAAACCCAGTACATTTTTCTTACACCAGAAAACTTCAAGTTATGAAGAAGTTTGATCAATACTGTAATAAATATTTTAGGCCTCCAAATATAATTTTTGCCTATGATTAGCCATCTTTTTTTTTCTGTTAGATGAGATATAACTTATTTTTATGACAGTTATCTATATCGTAATTGGAAACCTGGCTGCCACAGGAAATGATGTGTCATGAGACAGTTAATTTTACATTCTATTTTAAGTGGAATAAAAATTGTCTTTCCTTTATGTGGTCAGAGAAGATCCAAAAGTGCTCTGGTTTTCCTATACTGGACTTCCATTGTTAGTGGAATAGTGAAAAGAGGCTGACAAGTGAAGACTGCTGGGAAAAGAAAAATATAGTCTGGGATCACAGAATGGTTATGAAAGTATGTAATATATGTAACCAATATTTGAATGAATTTTACCCAATCTTGATAAAATCAATTAACTGCTGATTAATTCTACTAAGTTTGTTCAGCTGAGGTATTTTAGGAATGATTTAGTTAGTCAGGATTTGAATAAAAAGAACAAAAATTAGTGCGGAACAATATTTTAGAATTAAGCATGACTTGATTTTAGTAAGTTTTTATAACAAGTTTGCAATGAATTTCATGAATGAAAACAACTATACAATAATTTTTAAGTGGTCTCAAATATCTGTATATAAATTTTGTCTGAAATTGGAGATGGTTACCATTCAAACTAAAAAGCAACAGTTTTTAAACAAGACACTTTATCATGATCAAAATATCTACCTACAGACTTTCCAGAAAATCCTTTTTTCTTCACTACACCTGAAGCCATGGGGCACTGCTATAAAATGAAGGGAAATGCAACTACCTGTAAAAGTTAAAAAAAAAGTACAATGCCTAAAATATACTTTTTTCTTTACATTAAAATAGTCTTTTATTCAAAGAGTAATGTGTATTCTGAGACATGACTAAAAATCTCAAGAGGAAGTTACAGCTCCTCTGTGTTTGAAATTTTTATAGCAATGATATTTTAAAAATTTAATAACAACACACAAAATGAATGGCAAAATCTACAGTTAGCTCCAGGTACCTAGCATTGCCGTTCAGTGACAATTATGTAACTATTCAATAGATATATTTTTTTCATTTATCTGTGCCTTTTTTTTTTTTTTTTGGCATGCTAGTAGGTTATTAGTGTGAGTATGGTAGCTCAGGGAAGGTTCAAAGAGTCATCTTTTAAAAAAAGGTTTTAAGAGTCAAGTCTTTTTTATATACTTCCATAAAAGAAGGCTAAAATGCTTTAGGGAATATTCTTCTTGGTATGAACATGAATAATTCCCATTAGCCATTCTGGCAGTGCAGTATATGCACAGAAGAGGGAATGGATCTTTTATGATGACTTTTTAAAAAATAAATCAAGCTGGCCATTGTTTGTCTACTCCTTGGAAAATTTACTGCTTAAAGAATTCTGAATAAATCCTGATACAGATTGATAAAGTAACATTGGTAAATAGATTAAAAACAGGAAGAATTTTGTATATTTTTAATACAAGCCTTAAGAAGCTCATTTTACTGTGACTCCTATTAAAGAATGATACAAATATATACTACTCTGATTATAAAAAATAACATATTGATAAATTATTTAATAATCATTTACTAAATATATACATAAATTATGATATTTTGCAAGTAAAATTTAATAAAGGTTTTACTGAATGTTGTCTGAGAATGTTTAAATTGCGAGGAGAGGATTCAAAGTTATTGAACAGGAGAGCCCTTTTCCTACTCTCACACCAAGCTGATCTGTGGCCTGAAACATATCTTGTGTATTCTTTGGTAAAATATTGCTTTAATGCACTGTAAAGAATGTCATGTTTTCTTTCTTGCTGTCTTGAAGTTTACCATTTGAAAATAATAACTATATCCTATTATATTTGCATTTATAGAAAACATTTTTTTCATGTTACCAAATGGTTGGATTAAAAGCAATATCAGCTGCCTTCATGGGAAATTTGTGTTAAATGAAGACCTCTACCTTTACTAACTTGCTTATGGTTTCCAGCTCAGTCATAATGAGTCAAATCTCTGACTTCAATTTATATGCTTGATTTCATGTTTAGTCCCACCTGGGCTCTCTTGATACTAAGTCTTTATGTGCAGGAATAAATTTGCTTATTTATTCCTAAAGTCATCCTGGATCTGCTATACAATGCAATGGTAAAAAAAGCATGAATAGATTTACCTGCTACAACTCTGCCTGTTTTACTCAGGGGACAGATTTTTTTCTGGTGGTAGTATTAACAATCTAGGAAGGGTTATAAAAGAAAGAATGTGCCTTATAGGTGTGTTTCCAAATAACTATCAATCAGATTCTTCTGTGACTGTTGCAATTTTCTGTTCAATTGTTTCATGTAAAAATAAAGGTAACATTTACTGAAGTACAATATTCACAATGGCAGAAAGAACCCCATTAAAATTCACTTGTATAATCTTAGGGTAATAATATTAAAAAGTGTGTCTGAAATGAGCACATTGACTTACTTAGTTTATTTCTTTACTTGATGTCTGAAGGTATTCAGATTACTTTTTTTATGTTTCTGTCTGTACCCTGGGGGTTTCCTAATAAAAAAATGGGAAGTCTGGTTGATCATGAGTTGTATCCAAAAGACTGTGGAGAGGTAGCTGTCATCCACTTCCAGGAATGTCATGAATTGTTGCCACTGGTTGTGTAATTAATTTCCAGTTTTGTCACTGATGGTAATGATAATCTCACAGGGGAGAAGCCTCTTTTTTTTATCTGATTTTACTTTTAATGAAGAAAAAAAAAGGAAGAGGATGATATGTCATCATCAAGAAAAAGAAACAATGAGAAATTTTTCTTAATGCAGATGTGGAAACATATTTGATTACTTCATTTTTAATGTTGCAATAGGGTAGTGTGCAATTGTACAGGAATTATGAGAAAAGGTAAAACTGAGTAATGGGAAGAAACTATTAAAGTTAACTAGGAATAGGTCAAGATTAGCATATTTTGTATCTGGGGAAAGGCAAGTTAACAGCATGGCATTTCAGAAGCAGTCAGAATTTGACAGGTAGTAAACTACAGACTAAACTCTGATAGAAAAGAAAATCCTATTTAGAATTGTATGCTTTACAATGAAAATTTATTATGGATCACCTATTAAGCTTCATCATTTGAAAACCCATATTAAAAAAATTCTTTTAAGGACATAATCCCATTCGCCTTTTTCAGATAAAACTTCCCTTGACCTCAATGTCTGGGAATATATTAAATTAAAATTTCCATTGTCTGACCTATTTATGTTGCTGTATGCTAGCAAAGCATGCTGTTGAACTTGACTTCACATCTTTCTCCCCATTAGAATCACAGAACAATTTGGTGCAAATACATTAGCAGATAGTTATTTCCAAAAATAATCGACTATGGATTATAAGACTATCCTTTGGGTTTGTGAATATCAATGGGAAAATAACTATATATTTAGAGTCTGTCTCCAAACAGACCCTACAATTTTTTACTGTTATTTCTACATAAAAACTTAAATACATTTCCCTGAGGAGCTCAGCTTTCTCAGTTTTCACCTTCTCAGCTTTCTCCTCACAAAGGCCCCCCTGCCATGCACCCAGGACAATACGTAGCAAAACTTGAACAGCTATAAAAATGATGGGACTGAGAAAGATGTAATGGTGAAGCTCACAGGCAGCCTAGGAACAAAGAACAAGTTCTCTTTTTATGATTAGTATATTAAAATGGAAAACAGCAATAAAATATTTACATAGGAGTCAACCAAAAAAACTGAAGGCTAGTAAGTGCTGGTTGCTTTTAAATCAATTAAAAATGCATCTGTATGTGCTAGGAAATGAATGTGCTTCTTCATAACCCCACATGGAAGCAAATGTCTCAAACACAATAAAGACAAAATAAAGGAGAAAGAAAACATACAAAACTTCTGGCAGAGATGATCTATGAACCTTTGTGTTTGTTCTTCCAAAACTCTCTTGGTTTCCAAACTGACTTGCTCTATACTTTTGTGTGTCGCAGACATTTCTTCACAGAAATCCTTTCTTTCGGATTTCTGCGTCTTCTGGAGGCCAGAGGCCTCAGAAGGGAAGGTAAACAATTGTTATCAGCTGCTGTGGAATGTAACAGGGGCTTTCTTGATTGGCTCATTTTCTTTGTTTATAATTTAGGGCCAATCACAAAGTGTAAGCCAGGGACTCAGTCCTTGGACACAACTTTGTTGTAGATTCTTTTCTATTGATTCTTAGCCTAGCCTAGCTGCTCTGCAAACCTCTCTCTTTATTCTATTTAGCATAGTCTTAATGTATTATATGATATATAAATAAATCAAGCCTTCTGATTCAAGAAACAAGATTCACCGTCTCTCTCTCACCACCAGCAACCCACTCAGGCGCAGTAATATTTGTGTTCTTTAATAGAATTGTATTTTATTAATGGCAAATAAATAGCTAGAGCATCTTCCCTGGTATACTTTGTAATTATAATACCCATGAGGATGAGAGAAATAGAAGGAAAAGCCTCTTTTTTGGGAAAACAAATAGGAATATTTAGTTTTCATGCTTCTTGGAAAAAAAAATTAAAGCTAAGAATATTAGGATAAATATATGAATGTGAAAAAATAAACTAAGATTTGAAATGGTTTCATTTTTCCTGCAGAAAAATAACTATTGATGGACTTGCCAGAACTTTCCCTGTCTGTCAGAGAGAAAAGACTGGTCAAGATGTGTTCACAGTCAGACACTTTTTTGACAGATACCTTCATATGTTTTATGCTAGATAATTTATTTATATTCATCCAATCCCTTTGTTGTTAATCAGACACAGCTCTATTCTTATTTTATATTTCTGTCTAAATAATAATATTGATTGTTCTAAATCCTTAATTTTTTAAATCAAATTACATTCCATAAAATTACCTATAATTTCTGAATGAAATGCATAGTGACAGATTATCTAACATATGACAAGTGCCCCCTTTCTCCAGCAAAATTCTGGGAATAAATTGTTTCATTTAATAAGTTTTTAAAAAGCTAAATATAAAGTCTATTTTTTTATTGTTTCTAGATAATAGGCAGTTGCTGTCTGAGTCTGCCATTTCAAATTTTTCTTGAGCTGCAGTTTGCCACAGATTGTATATTGAGAATGATGAGATATAACAACAATAGCAACTACAACAAAAAAATTTCTTCTGGTATTTCTACACTATGAAATCAATATAAATTATATTATCTACCACAGTATAGAATATAGAGTCATCCAATGCTATCTCTGGAGGAAAAAGCTTCAGAAAAGTAGCAGACAGATTGTGAATTTTCCAACTAAACAAGAAAAAGACTATTCCTATTTTAAATCTGATAGGAATTGCACAATGTATAACTTTAGAGTTTACATCCCTCTGGTTAGGCAATTTCCATCCATAAAGCCTATGTTTCTGTAAAGAAAAAAAAAAAAAAAAAAAAAAAAGGTAGGTTTGTCACATGAATAGATATTTGTTCTGATAGCAGTGATTCATTCCTGTGGCGGCGTGGCTTCTCTCCCATCTCTCTTATCCCTCAGGATTCTGTCAGAATCAAGTAATTTTAAACCCCACAAAAGATATTGATCAAGAGGTGGTGGAAGAAGAATGATTTCTCTCTATATATCCTCAAACAGGTTATTGTTGGTTGTGATTTCTGGTTTTGCATTTGAATTATTTTAGGTATTTAAAATGACAAAAAAATTTGGCATATAACTAAAAAGATATTCTAAGAACATTGATCTTTTATAATTACAGTGTTTAGTTGCCATCTTCTCAATATACTTGGAAGACCATCAAACACATGTTCCAGCCTGGCTTTAGATCAGATTCAGCTCATCGTCATTTTTACTTCTCGCTCTGCCTTTTTCCCATGTGTAAAGGAAAATAGGTGCCCAAGTGATGCTTCCTTTTGCTTTGTTTTAAAGCCTGACAGAAAATCAAGCCACCAACGGGCAAATAAGGTTCTTTTGCCAAGGGGTTAGCAAGCAGTTACTGAGAAAGACATGGACAGCAGCCATCACCAGGAAGGCATTTCTCAGCACATGGGGGAATTATGATTGAGAAAAGTGTCCTGAATCAAAATTGAGGACATTGATTAACTATTTAGAGGTGACATTCCTATGTGAAGGCTATGCAGACCCTCTAGAACCTATTACTTAAATACTGAGGGTTTTCATATTCTTTATTCTAAGAGCTTATATTTCCTACCTAGACACAAATTCTAATGCTTCCCTAGCATTGCAATTTGCTTAAATTGATAGCTAAATATGTATGTCTTTGGATTGTGCCATTCTGTTTCTTAGATAGTATTTAGATAATCTAAGGTCTGTAACTAATTCAATGTACCAGGTGTGCTTTATCTAATTAAATTCTACAATATTTAGGTATCACTGTGCATGCAGACTGATTGTATGTATAGAGGAGATGCATGGATAAATAAATTTGTGACTAATATTCTATTCAAAATTAGTAGCTTTCACTCTACAATGTGTTAACATCCATCCAACTAAATTAATTAGCAAAATTTTAGTGCAGTAAAAGGGAAACATATGTGTTACAGTATCACAAGAAATATTATCTGTCTCTGAAGCTGGGTTTATATGAAAACAGAAAAGATCTTTAATAAATGGAAGATTTATCCAGCAGTAATCATAGAGTAAGACAAGAAAGACATTCATTCTACTGCAAATATTTGTCAAAGCTGTCTGATCCATTCTCCATGGACAACAAATGCTTTTGAGAATTCTCTGTGATCCACGTGTAAACTACCAGCTTCCCACTTCCCATTGCTATTAGTCAGATTCTTCTACATCTCAGAATCAAGCTCAATGGCAGTAACTTCACACCTGTTATTTTGTCAAGAAAAAAATAAAAAATGTTTAGCTAATTTAGAATACTCTTTCATGAAATGAACCCGATTAACCTGCTTGTAATACATTTCATATTAAATTGCAAGATTTTTCAGTGAGCCTGTTGCTAGTTTAAAATTCTGTATTCATTTGGGAATTATTAAAAAGTGCTTAGGTTTGCCTCATAATAAGTCCTACATTCACATTAAATTGCTGTTTTAAGTCTCCTTCAGCTATTTCTTACATTAAAATAAATCTGAATTAAGTGTATGAGAAAATAAAAGATTGTATTTTTTTTCTTAATAATTTTCTGTTCTTCATTATCCGTGGACATTAATGGAGTTTTAATTTCTTGTAACACCAAAGTTTTACACTTCATTAAATCTACATGCCGATAATTACAGGCCTTATTGATTTCCTGTCTTTTTAGGTATTCAAGAGCTCTTCAGGGTTTGTCTCGCCCTGAATTGTTTTTCTCACATGGAGATGTGATTCTTAATCTTTCAAAAGAGAGGTTGAAAATGTTTAGGCTTTCTGTAACACATTCTCATCTTCTTACCCATGTTACAGTTAATTAGATGAACTCACAAGACTTTCTCCCATTATGCATAGAATAATTCAGAATTATCTGTGATAATTCTTCTATAGCAAAAGATTGAAAAAATCCTCCCAGTGGTCTCACAATATGCAACAGGGTACATTTGCAGCACAACAATTTAGTTTTTCCATTAATTCAGAGAAAAATAACCCAGTTAGACAGAGAAGGATGGCACAGATAAGGATTAATATTCAAAACTGAGGAAAGGATTTAAATTGCTGAAACAGGATGTAGGCAGATAACAGTTGCCTAAATACAAAGCACTGTTCTCTTTTATTTTATTGATGACCTGATCATGTAAGTGTCTAAACTCACCAGGTGGGCCTGATTTGACCTACAAGCTCCATGGAAGTACAATTCCATCTGCACATAGGTCTGGAGCAAATCAAACCTAAGCAGGCTGGAAGCTAAAGTAGTCAGCAGTATGTGAGATCCAAAACCTTGACAGACGTATTTCTTTAGGAGAACTTAGAACATATTGACAAATCAAGAGATGTAGCAGAGCTGTTGCAAGTAATATTTCTTATTACTTGCTACAGCAAGTATTAAAAGTATTATTTTTTAATCCAGAAAGATTTCCTCAAATTTCTTATTGTCAGATTATAGTTTAAAGTGTATTGAATCATTTTCCATCTTTCCTAATCAGTCTGGAAAGCTGTAATAAACAATGCAACATATATAGGCTAGAAGAAGTAATAAATAATAGAACAAAGGAAACAAACACACAAGGAGCCTCGTCTCTGGACAGACAGTCAGGAATGTCAGCTGTGACAAAGGAGTCAAGTGTTTGGATATGGGTTCTGTCTGAAGTGATTTTATTGTCTCATTTCTGTTACTGTGTGTCCTGGTTCTGTCCAGAACTTGTCTTTAAATTATTTTCAGTAGCCCAGAGGGGGCATGGCTAGGACCTGGAGGTTATTCCATACCACCTCACATAATTTTCTGGGGTAGCAGGAAGACCCTCATATCAACTGTATTTTGATACGTAACAAAATCATTGCTTTCTTTTGAGATTAAATCACAGCACATAACAGCAGGGTTAGATATGTCAGTATTCAGGAATAGAAAGCATTATTTAATATTGTGGCACACACAAGTTTATGGAATCATTTGGCATTGCATTGCTCAGGACCATGACAGTTATGTCTGATGTCATTTGTGCAAGGCTGCCTGTCAATGCTCAGCAGTATTAGAACATCAGCAGTTTGTAAATAGCCCCATGCAGTCCAATATTCGGTTCTTGTCAGTCACAGTTGCCTCCCCCATGGACAGAGACACAGAGCATAACTGGCAATTTTAGTGGCAAATCTGAAGAGGCTGAAGACTGAGCAACAAGATAAAAATTTTGGACTCTTCAGATTAGTACATTTATAAACTCAATTCCCAAAACCATTCAAAAGAAATTCTCACTCTAGAGCAATTAGAAATTATGTAAATAAGAATACAGATCATTCTGAATGTTAGTAGTAAGAACTAACCAAGACCAAATGATTATTTGATCTTCAAACCAAGTGTGTGTTGAGTCCTAACTAATATAGTATTAAAAGTGTCAAGAATATTTTTTATACGACAAAATTATTGCTCTTTTTTTCCTCTACGAATCATAGGAAAAATTAAGATATGGATTCCTTCTGAATGGTTTTTTCAGATAGGAAAAAAGATTTTCTTTTTACGAATAGAATATGTGCTTAACTTGCTGACACAAAAAGTCTACTAGATTTCCTCAATTATCAGAAATTAAAGGACACAAAAAAAAAATCTACTAGGGAATCCAGGTAGCCAGACAAGACTCCAGTAATGCCATATTTATAATTAAGCTCAAAACACTGACAGGTGCTCTTCAAGAAAATGTTTTTTTAGGGGGTTATTATCAAGCTATTATTTCTTAACTGTTTGCTTACAAAAAGACAATATTACAAGATTATGTAAAGTCAATGGATTGCAACACTTGTTATTCCTTTTCTACCTATAAAGATAATTATCTTCACAAAGTTGGGAATTAGATTTTCCCAAAATCTACATTTATAAAGAAATATATATTCCATATTTAGAGTTTTATTATCACATAAGTAAATATATAAATAATGTCTAAACTCTTTTCCTAGTATATTCTCAAAAATTAGAACTAGATTACTTTAGCTATAATTGTACAGGTGCTGCTTTTCCTCTCTTTACTGAGAGATATTGTCTTTTCTTTACCTCATCTCAGTGTTGTCTTTCTTTCAAGGATCTTTGTAATCTCCATAAAGCCTTAGAATAAAAATTCAAAGATAATTTGAGTCTTTTTTTTCTCCAGGATTTATGGTTAAAATAGGACACTTATCTTAAAATAATTGATTGGAATTGGATTAAATCTGTTCTATATTTTTAATTATTTCTATTCTTTCAATTATGTTTCTCTCTCTCTTTTTTTTTTTAATTTGTTCATTAGTTGAGTACCTGGTAATAACATTTTCTGTAGAAAATAATGGGAAAAATGTTCCTGTAATTTTTTTGCTCTTCAGAGTAGTCTGCTTGAATGCTTATCCTCCTTGATAGGCAGTAGAACTAGACTTTATTTTTCTCTTCTTCTTAGCATGTACTCTATTATCATCTCTAACCTCTATGGTTTTAATGTTCTCAGAGAACTGCAGCTCTTTTCTCTCCTTAACCTTTCTGACTTTATCCTTACATGACTACTTGCCCTATATGTTCTTACTTCTCTTCAGTAATATATGATTACTTCTATTTTGTGAATGACCTTTTTGATTTCAGTGCCATCAAATTACTACTGAAACAGTCAAATATACTTCATCTTATGATTTACTCTTTTCTGTGGGCTGAATTCATTAGCTTTTGTAAAAAGTTAGTGTCAGCTTACTGTATTCCCTTTTTGCTGCATAATTTTTTCCTGAGAGAAATTAAATATTTGACTTACTGAGGTCAGCTTTTCAAAGTGTATTATTTTCCTTTTCAACCCTTTTTCTTACGAAGTCCTTTCATAAAAATAACTTTCAGTCTTCAGGTTCTTATAGTCATCCATTTTTAAATCAGAAGAAAACCAATTTAGCTGATATTATCTTGTTATAATCGGCTTTACTCACCGAACTGAAATGTTAAATTACAAAGAATTTCCCATGTCAGTGAATTCAGTATATTGCACTTGACAAGCCTTACAACTACTGATCTAAGCTGGTCCATCTCAATCTTAAACAGCTTCATATGAGAAATTTGTTTTAAATCTTACCTTTTTGTAATTTATAACCCAGCTGTGCTTACTGTATGCATTAAATTCTTGTGCCAGTTTCATTCTTATTTTCTTCTTTCTATTCGTTTTTGTCCTTCATTTTGCTTCCTTATTCCCTTAAAAAATTATTATCAACACATTTTAAGAATATACTGAGCTGTTTATTCTACTGCATTTTTCAAAGAGAACATTTAAATATTAGTTCCAGCTGGGCTTCCAAGATTTGTATTTGTATCATCTTGTATCTCTAGAAGTAGACTTGAATCAACAAGAAGATGGAATTCAAGTCTGAAGTTACATTCCCATTATTAAAGGAGTTTAAGATCAGGGGTTTGGTAGTACTTGAATCTTTTGCTACAGTCAGGGTCATCTTCTTGTCAGTAAATTTATTAGTCCCCTTGCATCTGTTCCACATTTGCATGGGTGTTTTTGTGAACAAATGTCTCATAGAATTTATCCACTAATGAGTGGAGGGACTTTTAGGGTCATTTCAGATAAAGATTTTCCAATTCTCCAACAATCATGATGGAAAATGCTAGTACATTAATTTCTTGCATTTAATATATGTGACTGGGGTGAATAGAGAACAAAATTTGATTTATTAGTTTACATAACTGCAGTAACTACAAGGATAAAAATCCCTGTGTGACATTAGGTACTAAATGAAAAAAAGGAAAATATTTAGCATTAAATTAAAAAATACAAATAGCAGTGTTTTTATTTACATTTTAATTCAACTGTCTAAGTTTTCATTAAAGTTGCACCTGTGAGAAGATTACATTAGCATCTCTTTCACACCAGCTGAAAAAACCTCAACAACCGAGTTATTTTTTCTGTCAAGCAGCCTGGCACAAAAGAAACGAATACATAAATATTGGACAATATTTTAGAATCTGAAAATGACTCTACACTGCTCAAGAATAAGCACTTTACATGCATCCTCAGTTTTGGATTTCTAAATAGCATTTATTATTTTGCATTTTGAAAAACTGCCTTTAGTGGAGTCAGAATCAAACATATATTTTCCAGAAAAAAAAACTTTCACCTTTAATGATGGTTCATAATTATAGTCTTTCCCTGAGTGATTTCTAGAAAATGGTGGGTTGTCTAAAACGTATATGGTTTGCTCACAAGCTAGTATTCCTGGGAAATCCAGGGGAAAAAATAGTGAAGAAAATTTAGGCTGTTTTTTTCTAGCCCGTGGGACTTCAACTTTCCTTGCTGAGAGCAAATGACTCCACAAGAATATCTTCTCTTTATCAGTTCAGTGTTGGTCCGTACCGCCTTGTGTTCTGAGCTCCAGACCACTTCAGAGTGGGGAAAAACTGTCAGGACCTTAATGCCAGCTCCAGTATTCTTTCAGGAGCAATGCCTGGAACAGGCCTAAGTAAAGGCAGCTGCCACCCAGTGCACAGCAGAGACTTTTAAAGGCTTGTACTGGGCACAAATGGCAGGGTCAGAGGGGTTTGAAGGGACTGCGCGCAATGCGGGGCAAGAAGAAGGGGAGTTAAGACAGCTTATGCCTTTGTTTCTCATTACACGAGTCAGCAATTGAAAGCTGGTTACAAATTAAATGAAGGAAAATTTCCCAAGACCTTTCTTACCAGCAGCAAAACTGTGAGTTCACACTATATTTAGGCCAAATCGAAAGGGTGAATAGACAAAAGTATGATCATGAGACTTGGCATGCTTGAGACTGACTGTACCATCGCTGGCAGTGTAGTTGGAGGTTTAGTGTTTTAAGCTGTGCCACATAAGTAATCAGAGACAACCATGTTAACCATTGATTAGTGGTCACTGGTGCTTGTTTTCCTGAGTGGCTATCAAAGACAAAATGGTAACTTTTAGAAGAATTGCATTTTACAGTAGCATTTGGGGAAAGCACAGCATGAAGTGTCACTCTAAACCACACAGTGGTGATGAATGCTTTTTGTGTCCTGCTTCCACGAGAAGCCATGGTGCTGCTCATTAGCTCTAATACGGCATTAATATCAGCTTGTGACAGTAATGCTAGCATTAGTAGGTTTGCAGACACTGAGATGTGACTATAGATGTAAAACCTAATATTTTTTTCTTTCTTCACTCTGGATGCTCAATACTTTTTGAAGTAACACTGAAACACCTATCTCCATGTCTCTTCTGATGTGATGGGATTTTAATGGTCAATTACATGGGACTGTAGAGATGAAAAACATGGCTATTATTTCAGTTGAATTTATAGTATGTTCCAAGTACCTTCAGAATGATAAAAATAAGTTGAACACAATTTTCAAGACTGAGATATCTCTAAACCACTTACTACATCACTTGAAAAATTGCCTGATTTTCTTTTCTCATTTCAGTGTTCATCTAATGTTGTTTCAAAACTAAGAAAAAAATATGAAAGTAACTCAATAATTTGCACCTATCAGCAATTGTATGTGCTCAGCATCAAGAATTAAATGAAGGGTGTTGATTATCTTCATGTAGTTTGTTTTGAATTAGTGTAGAGTTAAAAGTAAACCATACTATGTTTAATGATTCAGGAAGTGAGTGGTCTGGGCTAAAGTCCCAGAGACTCTTTTGACTTTTTTTGTTGCTAGTTCTACTTAAAGTTATATTGTTAAACACCATTTCTAACTAATAAATGTTTTTTTAATGAAATTAAATTAAATTAAATTCTGGTCCTACCCTAACTCTTGGTAAGACTTGCTAAGTACTCAAATGTGGCACTATCACAACAGAAGCAAGGACTGAGGAGATGGAGCAATCACACCACTTCAGTAATTCTATAGTATGCTCTTGTTTCATGACTGAAATTAATGTGCAGTATACTTTAGGAGATCATGTTCATTTTTCCTCGTGGGAAGTACTTAGTCTTCCTATCTGCAGCAGAACATGCTGGCATCTTGTTCAACAATTATGGAATTAAAGAGTGACTCGCTGTTTCTTCAGGATAAATGGAAACAAAATAACTTGTGCCTTTATTGCTATTTTATGAGTTCTATCCCAGGGGCCAGTCTGAGGGTGAACACAAAGTTGTAAAGAGAGCAAAGAGACAGTTGAGGTATTTCCTAATATTTGACTGCTTGGCTTTCAGCACTAGTACTGACCCTTAATGCAATTTTGTTCATAATATTAAGAAATTGGACTATTTAACTTGCCTATGGATTTATTAGCTATCCTTTAGAGGCTGAGAATCAAATCAGAACCAAACTCCTTTTATTTGCTTTTGCTCTTTTATCTCTAGAGTGCTGTAGCATTCCTATTTCTTTTATATGTCAGCTATTTCCTTCAGTAAGAAAGGAACTTGTTAAACTTGCTTCTGGCATTTGAATTCTGATGGCTTAAAATTTCAGAGCCTTTTTTCTTATCATCATTTGTCCAGTACTTCTCAGCTTGAAGTGTAGCTAACTATTACACTGTATGTGAGCTTTCATTCTTTACCTGAGCAGGGAGTGTTGAGTTGAAGTCATTGATCATATCAGAATTGTTGCACATACTAATGTTGTATTCCACTTTTAATTTCAAGCATTCTTTTAATTTACAAGTATTTTAGTAAAATGTATTTTTGTCACATTTTAAAATTTTCCAAGAATAGATCTCCCTAATTCTTTTACAGCTATTGCTATATAGAATGAATAATACTGAAAAATATGGAAGTGCTACAACATATATATTTAATATAGGTTTCTGTGAACAAAAGTATAATATGTTTCTAAAAGGGAACTGCTACATATACATACATATATACATATATACATATATACATATATATATATTTATGGCCCACTGCTACATGGAATATAATAATCTTGTGACTCAAAGCTAGCTAAAGCTTGTTTTCATAACAAATCTCATCTAAATTTCATCACATTTAAAAAAACATACACTTATATTTAACATGTCAAGTGTTTTCTGTTACAGATTATCATCACAAACTTTACTCTGTACAATTGGAAAAATGTTATGATTTATCAAGTGACTTTGCTTCTAGAAGCAGTGATTTTATTGTCTCTTGTGAGAGTCTGCTCAGATTTAGTGAAGTTTATATAACATTAAATATGTTTTTTTACCCTTTCTCACCCATATTCCTTCAAGAATTCCTGCCAGAATCACTGAATGTTCTCAGTGGAGCTAGACTCTTGACAGACCATGGAGACATGGTGTGGGTTCACTGAGCAGAAAAGTTTGTTGTCACAAGGTCTCTGTGTGCAGTGGAGGTAGAAACAAACCCTTCTTCCACAAGACAGCTCTATGGAGCTGAATTCCTCCCAGCCCATAAAACACTGACAGAGACAGGCATTCTTGATTTCTTTCTTTCAAAACAACTTTCATACAGGCAAGAGGCTATCAGAATTTAGTGGTGGGAATGAAGGGGAAAAGGACAGATTCATCAGGAAATACTAGATCAATACATGACTCCAAAACTTCTTGTCATGTAGAAATTAGATAGGCAATGCAGCCTATGTATTAGGTAAACACAACAATGGCATTACCTAGAGGGAAAAAAGAAAAATCTTTCACAATAAGAAAACTTAGTTTGTAATTCTATGCCTGGATTCAATAGGCTAGCTAGAATATCCCAGGGAAACAATACTAGCAAAAACAGATTAAAACACTGTCCCTGTGCACGTCTTAGCAGAATTTGTTTTTGTATTCTCCTGTCATAAATACAGTAAATGTTTCTGTGAGCCATATTGATATTTTTACAACTAGATTATTAAGTGCAATGCTCCGGTATCTTAATTACGGATGGTGGTAGTTTTGAATTATGTAAGATTCTTCTCCTGTATTGGTAATTTCTCTCTGAGATTTCACAAAACTTTTTATTTGGATGCTTTTTCTTGAATTACTTTAGTATTCCATAAGAAAGATAAAGTGTACAGAGGAGTCTGATAGTCTCTAAAATGACTGAAAAAATCACAGTCTATTTCAGCATTCTTCGTAAGAAATTTGGACAATTATGTACTATGGCTTTGAATATGGTTAATTTAATCAATTTTTCTGACATAGTAGTTATAATGGACTGCATTCTGAAACCCTTTCACTAAAAATTCGTGATATATCCAACACAGAATATTTCTAATTAAAGATTAACTATGAAAGCACTGAAAAACAAGGGCTTCTTATCTTGGATTCTGTCTCCTATTTTCTAATAAGTGTATATGCATATACATAACTCATATATGATGCATATGTATATGCATAATTTAATGCATATGTACGTATTTAACTGCACCAGAATAAATTTTAAAATAAACTAAAAACTAAAAATCTCTTTAAACAAAGTGAAAGTTAAAAAGAAAAACTCTTGGGTTTGCTTTAAAAAACCCACCTAGTCATCCTATTGCATGTTAGTTTGACCATGACCTAGTAAGTCCCCCAGCAACTCTAAGGAATAGTGATTCTTACTTTTTCTGTAAATAGAAATTTCTATAAACTTGAAAATTCAATATTTTGTTCTGCTTCATAAGGGGTCTAAGGGTTTCATTTCACAAAATATTGGCACCTAACTACTGTTGAGGGCAATGTTATGCTCAGAAATGGTGTTGAAGGCCTAAAGGTTAAGACACGAGCCTGCACGCCTTCTAACTGCCATGACCCTTCAAATTCCACAAATATTTCCCCTGTGAGGCTTAGAGCTTCTGATTGCTTACAGAGCTCTGACCCCTGAGCAACATAACTTTCCAACAAAAGGATTTAACAGAGACAAAAAGCTCAAGTTTTAAAGGTGGTAATAGGTGAAGAAGGATTTTTCTCCTTACAGTTATATCTGGCAGCTTCATTTGTTTAAGTTAGTTGCATCTGTAATTTGAGGTGCAGCTGGTAGTATCTGAGGATAAATAAATCCATCCAGAGTTGTAGCATGCTGACCAGTGCCTTTGATCTCCCCCCACTTCCTCTTAAGGAAGTTTATATTGCCATTCTGTGAAGTTTATATTCCCATGCTGCCCTATAAATCTAAGTTTTCTAAGATAGGAGAAGTGCTTTCTGACACACAGAGAATGTGAAGCTGTTTGTGGATTCTTTTGGATATCATGCCTGCTGTATGGTTGTAAAGCATTAGGTCAACAACCCAGAGGATTCCTTTAAAACCTTGGTTACCCTGGAACTGGGGAGCAGAGTAAAGTGTCTTGACCCAGCTGACATGGATTATTTGTAGGCAACAACTGTTGAACCCAGTTTTCCCAAGACAGGTATCAGCTCTGAGAGTTTGCTGTCTTGTTATTAAAAGAATGCCTATCTAATAAAAATACCCAGGCTTAAGACTCATATATATTTTATTTAATGTAAACACATGGGAGATTTTTCAGTTTATATCTAGAAATAACATCTCTTTTTCCTTAAAGAAACTCATCAAGAAGCCTTCAAATTTTTACTGTTAATACTACCAAATTTTTGATTAGATTAACATCTTTTTCCATCAATTATTTATCTCTCAGCTTTAAATATTCAACTAAAATGGATAATAGTCCACTGTAGACCCTTAACATGAAGCTCTGTGATGCACATAAAAGGACTTATAAAAATATATATATAATTCAGTGATCCTTACCTAACAAATAACTTTTAACTTACAATTTCCATCAATCATAGCATTGCTTTCATTATTTTTCTGAATTTAATAATGCAATTGTAAAGCTATCTCACAATGGAAGTGAGATCTATCTTCAAGCAGTAAGCATTTAGCATTTTGACTTTCTAAATATATAAATATTCATACTTAGAAATTATTGTAAAGCTGTAAGGTCATTATGCTGTTCACTGAGAGTCATTTGGGAACTGCAAGACTCTACATGATCCTCATTAAGTGAAATATCTGCAATGATAATATATTATTGTGTCATCTGCTTAAGAAATTGGTATAAATTAGCACTATAATATCTGACCCAATATTAATCAGTACAATATAAACCATGTGCAAATCATGTATATCGGGATTAATGGATTTTCCGGCTTCGTCTGAAACTAAGTTTGAAAGCAGTCCGAAATAATATTTTAATCAAAAGTCTTCATAACACAGGTCTGCATTGTGGTATCCAGTCCTAGCCACAGGATCCAGCTGGATGTTGACACACAGGAATACCATCTCTCTGGGCCTCTGAGACCTATAGGGGACTTCCCTACATATTTATAGGCCAGAAATAACAGCATAACACATCTACTGGCTCCCCACATCTGGACAAGAAAGGCAATAAGGCAGTGAGTCGAGCTGTGGCTTACTTGCCTGTTGTCTATATAAATGGAGAAAATACTGACTGTTGGGACCAGACATGTTCCCAAACTTGAGAAATCACTTCAGTCCTATTTGTGTCTTAAAGTAAGAAAGAAAATAAAGGTAATAAAGGTAGGAAAAATAATTGTACCTGGAGTATTAACATATTTGCTACTTGGAAATGTCTGTGTTAGCTATTAGATCACTAACTAAACTATTGATTCCGTTGTTAAAGGTGTATTCAGAAATTTGAAATACCCACAAAAAGTCTTATATTGATATACTTAATTTTGGACACCACAATAATTATTTTTTCTAACTCCAGTATGAAGCACATATTTACATTGAAAAGACAGTTTAGCACAAATACTCAGTGAACTGCCGGATGAATCAGAATATGAAACACAGAGCAACGCTTGCTAGCTCTTGTGCATGTTAATAGCCTTCATTCAGGAGTCTGCCTGACACTAATGACATTCATGATGCACTTATGTATCAGTGATGTCAGAAGGACTAATCTGAAGGCATTTCTGGAGCAGCAGTTGGCTCTGCTGTTTGTCCTAGCGACGCTATTTCTAATGAGCCTGCAGACTTGAAATCCTTTTCAGCTTTAATTGTGGTCCTGCTTTTTTTGCCATTGTGACAGCGGTGGCACTGGATTGAGAGCCTTTGTGTTGGTCTCTGCTGCAATGACCTCAGTAATCATGTCCACTAGGCAGTGACAGGAGCCTCAGGAATAAAAGCTTGCCTACCACTGTCCTGCCTGGGACAATAAGAGAGGTTTTTTTATGAGAAGGTGAGGATTTGGTGCCCATTATGTAGAAAGAGCTCAGAAACTGTTTTCTTCTCTGCCCTGGGCCTTCTTGTCTGTTTTCTTCTCTGTCCTATGCCTGTTTGGCTGCATGTAGCTCTCTAATCTCCGGGTTCATGGCTCTGCACAGCAGGATCTGGCTGGTGTTTGCCTGTTCCTTCACATCCCACCAGCTCTTGTCCTGCCTGATGCTCAGGCTCTGTTCCTGAGGGACAGAGGTAACCTGCCAGTCCCCAGTGGCATACTATCATTCTCATTTATGCGTCTGGAACACATTAAGAATAGATCTTTTCTTTTCATTGCAGTGCGTGATGTGCCTGAAGGTATAAAGATCACGTTAATAATCTCTCTCATTTTACAGAGGAGTCTTCTGTCCCCTGGGTTCCAGCATGCAGCTACAGGGTACAGTGTCCCAACTCAAGAGAGTGTTTACACAATATCTCCATTGGACCCAGCTCTGAGGTTCCAGTGCTGTAACTCCAGATCCCACCATCTATCCGCTGAGCACTAAAGAGGGCACCACCCAGAGACAAGGAAGGGCCATCCTGCCTAACATCTTGAGATTTATCATCCATTACATCTGTAGCATCTGTAGACACCAGACACCTATTTGTTGTGTCTTTTTGGACATGAGAGGGAAATGCAAACTCCTGGACTCTCTTTCTTGGTTCAGTTGCTAGGCCCAGTGAAAAGACTATGTATCAGCAGACTGTGATCTGCTACTGAGTGAACTCTGTTTCCTCTCGGAGCTGCTGGGGTCACAAAGGAGTAAAGGTGACTCAGGATGATGCCTGGTATGCCAGGGTCCTCCACCCTAAGGAGTTTAGATAGGAGAGAGACTTTTCCTGGGCTGAGAGAGAGACAGAAAGTTCATGGAGATGGTAACATTTTAATTTTGCTAATGCTTGAAGGCAGACTCCCCAGTGTGCTTTCTTCTTGCTGTGTACTGGTGCAGGGCAGTGTGAGGTGTTGGATGTGCCGGGTTCTGAAGGCAAGAAAAGACCATACTGAGCTTTCCATAAAGGAAATATGGAATTTGTGCTCCTGGCCTGCTGGTGTGTATGTATGCATGGTAATTAGTGTCCACCCACAGGTATAGTTTCTTTCATTAACATATCTTTTGGAAAAGAGAAAGGTAAGAGATACAGGGCTGCCAAGTATTTTTCCCAGAGAAAAGATAACACTAATGTTTCTTAGACTCAATGTTTCTTAATACTCAATCAAAATCTCCCCTGGAGCAACCTGATACTCTTTTTCTTTTTCTTATTTCTTGAAAGAAGAGACTGGCACCCACCTGGTTACACCCTCCTTTCAGGCAGTTGTAGAGAGCGATAATGTCTCTCCTGAGCCTATTTTCTCCAGGCTAAACAACCTCAGCTCCATCAGCACCTCCTCATCAGACTTGTGCTACAGACCCATCATTGTCCTTTGATGGACGTGCTCTTCCACCTCAATGCCTTTGTTGTAGGGAGAAGCCCAAACTGGAGGTGACAGAAGAACCCCAATCTGTGCCTGTAGAGACCAACAAATCTAAGTCACTGCCCTCTGTGGACACATGTTGTTCAACTCCCACAGGCCATTCAGCGTGTGTGGCTTTTGCCAGCTCCTCATCTTCCCTGCTTTTCTTCTTCTTTCCTATTCTGCACAGCATATACTGTGCTTTGCCCTCCAAGCCTTCCCACCTTTGCTGTGCTACGAGAGCAGCTTTGCAGCACGAGGACAGGAATGAACAACTCACCATGGAACACGGGCTGCAAGGCCATCTCACAGAGCAAGCTGGCAATGTGGGATGTGCCTGGTGCAAAGCCTCCCAAAGAACCAGTCCTCTCAATGAAGTGAGATTTTTGCAGAGCAGTATCCCTCAGCAGGTCTCCTTGCTGGGGACAGGGATGCCCCTCCATCTTCTCTCTTATTTGAAGAGCCTGAAAGCGAAAATTCACAGAGAGAATGTCAGTGCTGTTCTAAGTGTCTGATACTCCATGGGGATCTAGAAAATGAGCAAAGACCACTTTTCCAAAGCTTTCCTGGAGAGGGAATAGTCCAGGTTGTGAGGAAGGGAGCATGGCAGAAAGATGCATGTCAGGTGTCAGTTGCTTAAATATTTGTAGATGTCTGGCACTGCAGAACACTATAGCTGTTCACTTGGCTCTAAGTTTTGACTTTGAAAAAAAAATTAAGAAAAGGTTTTGGTCCAAATGTCTCAAAGATGATGTCCTGTATAAGAAATCCAATCATAACTACCTTGGAGCTAAATCTTTGTGCTGCTCTCTGTGGACTGTACAGTGAGAAGAAGTCTTTAAAAGTGAAATGAACTGCCTACAAATAGATAAATGACAAGAACTTTTATCTGAAGCCTAACCAACTGTTCAAAAGTGGCTCATCAGTAGACAGTAAAAATTTATATTTTGCACAATATACTCTTTTGTCAAGGGATGCATTAAATGTCCAGCTGGTTCAGGCAACAAAAAAATACTTAGTTTTGAATATATTCCTACTGCAAGAGTTTAACAGAAAGCCGCATAAGAGAATACAAAGAAAATATTCCTTACCAAGCTGCTTCACTTTTCTTCTGAAGTGATAATGTAAAAATGATGCATTGGTCATTTTCTTGAGCACCTAGTGTTTATATGTGAAAGAATTTTAGTCAAAAATATCAAAAGATTATAAGAAACACTCTTTTATGAGATTCTGAAAACCAAGATTGCTTTAAAACTATTATAAACTTTTTTTTTGCTCTCTTTCAACAAAAATTACAACCTGTAAGCTTTCAACACATTTTCTAGAGATGATAAAATATTAAAAAGCAAGTCATTAATCTTTTATGTGAGTTGTACTTTATTCTTAGCATGTCCTCACATGGTTATAGGTTTCTTTCAATCTACTAAAGTCAATAAATTGAAAGAACATTTTCAATTTCTAGAAGTTCAGTTCAAAAGTCTTTATGCATTAGTACTGAAAAGCTTTTTGTCTATTTAAACTGTATATCATAATTATACCACAAATATATCACTAAGTAAATCATCAAATTAAATTCTTTTTATAATACTACAATTAAGCTATATCAATAGCTCTAAAATTCTAACACACATAAAAACTCTCCTATTCTGTCAATAGTACTTCTAAATTTAATCTGCCTGTCTTTATTCTCACAAAATTATCTTCACTTTTATTTTTATAAGGGCTAAGAAAATAAAACATAAAAATAATTTATAAACAAAAGAAGCTGAACTTTAAATGCTATCATTCAGTAAAAGAATTTTCAGTGACATTTTGTCAATGTAAATATGTTTAGTACTTTAATTGATGTGACTGAGAGCTTTTAAGAACCAAATGGAAAATATTACAACTTTAAAGTTACACTGTAAAATGTGAAATTTTGAAAAACCATTTCTGATATTCAATAACACTAAATTAATATCTCTTCAGATATAATAAGTACTGACAAGTATCTGAACTGTCTTGTAATATGCTCTTTCATATTGAATTGTTTTTAAAATTAATCACTACCATATCTGAACAGATACTGTAATACTATAGTATGCAACATTGTAAGGGAAGAATATGAAGCTATTCCACTCTGCCATTAAACATTTTAAAAACTCATAATTATATGCAGAGCATATACTTCTTCCATGCTTGATACAAATTTGCTTTTATATTTTATGGTGGTAAGCTAGCGCCCAAAGGCTTATTTTTGCACTGTGATTACCATGAATTCAAAACTGTGAATTATAAATTCTTGGTTTTGTTTCTGTTCTACTCCCAGCCTTAGTGGAGCATTATTAGTTGTCCCAGTGTAAATGGATCCCAGCATAAGTGGAATTAAGTAAAACCTGAGAACATTTCTATCATTCTATGAACTTTAAATGTTCTTTCCCACTTCCTTCCCTCTGCCATTCTTTTCTGTATGTACAGATGTTTAGGAAACAAACAAAAATCAAAAGAGTCAGATGTTATATTTATCCATTCGATGGTAGCCTTCCATTACTGTGGACTATGTTTATGAAGGTTTCCCTTTTTACAGTATGCATGAAAAAATTGTTATATCTCATTGGCTGTTTAATAATTGGTAATTGCAATTGTTTAGTATTGTTATATTTGTACTTTTTATACAGTTCCATTTTAAATAATTTTAAAATTAGGGGAAAGCAATACATTCACGAGGTGAGTGAGAATTAAAAATCTCATGTAGGACCAACCTATTTTTACATGGTGTTTCTGGTCACGTAAACCTTTTCCCAGCACAATATGTCAAGATGTGAGTTGCTTAAACATGTGTAGATGCATGGCACTGCAGAACACTATGGCTCTTCACTTGGCTCTACCTATTGACTTTGAAAAAAAAAAATTGGGTTTGTAGTGCTTTCTGATTTTCTCAGACACCTCACTTCCCAGGAAGGTGCTTCTGACATTTACACAAGACTAACACTGGAATAACATTGCCAGTCTTCAGGAAGCAATCATTTCTCCCAACCCAGTAAATAAGAAAGAGCAGCTTGTTCTATAAACATAGCTACTGAACGATTAGATAGATAGATAGATAGATAGATAGATAGATAGATAGATAGATAGATAGATAGATAGATAGATAGATAGATAGATAGATAGATAGATAGACAGATAGATAATTTTGTTTGTATTTCTACTGAAACGGAGAAAGAAAAACAGTGGTTTGGTTTGAACACATATATTAAAATCTTCTTTACTATTTGATTGCAGGATGCAACAATTACTAGAAATTAATCTTACTAAATGAGTAGCATAGATGATTGAAAAGATGAAATGGCTTCTGACAGGCACTGACTGTTTAGGAAGTGCTGTGTAAAACTTTATAATATCAAAAATAAAATAGGAAAAAAAGAGGTAATGCAGACAGGTATTAAAAGTTATATTTAAGTGAAAATGGAAGATAAAAGTAAAGTTTTTAAAATTTCCAAGTGTAGCTTTTAATATTTTATTTAATTCTGATTGTAAGTCTTTTACATAGATGTGTTAGCAAGCATTTATTTATTCACAGATGCAAGAGGAATAGTACCTAAAATTATGACATGGACCAGTTGTGAGGATCAGGAGAATTGGAGTTTGTGTTAAATTAGTTCTCTAAACATTCAGGTAAGGCTTTAAATATTCTAGCCCATCTTGCAGACATGAAAACTTCTCTATTGCTGTGAAAAAAAAAATCTGATGTCAGCTTCTAAATTTAAAGAAGAAAATATATAAAATAATATGTATTTTTACTTCTTTGTTCTATTTTCTGTAATTACACAGATTCATAGAATTCACCAGGCAAATTGAATTTAACATTTTCAGGAAAGCTTATATAAATTCCTCTAACAGTTTTAGTTGATCCCTTTGGAAAATATCCCCCTCTTTACACATCAGAAACTGCCTTTGCTAGAAGAGATGAGTCTATGTGGAAACAGCCCTTTTCCATCCCCTGCTTTTCTGCCTTAAATCCTTAGGCAGCCCTCGAGGTTCCCACTGGGCACAAGAGCAGCGATGCCTGATACAAACACGGGCTGGCTTGGCACAGTGCCCCTCACATCCAGCACAGCTTTGCTCTGGGAATGGTGCAGGTTCCATCAATGGCCTTCAGAGCCGCTGCCAGGAGTCGCTCCTGGCACACGACAAAAGGAGATGTGTGCCATGCAAACAGCCTTTTGAGAGTTTCAAGGGATTAAAGAATAAGGACTGGAAGAATGTGGCACAGGGTCGGGCTTGCCTATCATCCATGAGGACTACTAGAAAGAGAAAAATCTCCTTTATGATTATTTAATAGGTTAGAAAGAACATTGGTGTGACTTCCCTTCCAGTACTCTTCTAGAGTGCCATAATATGTCAATCATAAAATCCTGCCCTTAGCACAAAAAAATATAAGGACAATATATTATGGGTATGCAACGTAGGAAAAGTGAAGCCATTTGAAAAATTATTTAAGAATAATTTCCAGGCATGATTCTGAGTAACTATTTTCAGTAGCTTATACACATCAAAAAAAAAGAATCAGCAACAGCTTTTGATCTCTAACTGGAGAGAAATTAAGAAACAGCTTTCATGGTTTACCTTCCTTTTCTTTGTCTATTGATACGAAAAATAACTCCGGGGGAGAGAAACTCAAACTGAAGAAAAATTTCTGAGAGGGCAGAAAAAAGTGATTTCAATTTCAGTAGACCTGTGGCAATTTGCATAAACCAGGGGTCATTCTTTCAGCCTTCTCAATAAAAAAATTAAAAAAAAAAAAAAGGAGGAGGCAGAATAATTTTTGTCCATTCACTGTTTGATCAGTTTGATTTGTGTTGTTCCTGCTCCTCTATCCCAAGCAGAAACTCTTCAGTAAGAAATCACTATTTTCTAAGACATGAGCGGGAGCTAGAATTGTTATTATCTGAGGAGAATATTACTGTCATATAGTGGAAGCAATACAATATAAAAATGTCATGCATTAAAACCAAATTATATATTAATTATTTTTCAGTGATTAGGATGAGGCTTCCCTAGATTTGGATTTTTTTGAGCTTTTTTCCCCTTTTTTTTTCCAGTGTGCACACGCACAGCCTCATGATAAACGGCCAGACATGAGGCTATTACTAGCTGACACTGTAAGAATATTTACTCCTGACAATGCTTAGCGCTGAGATGATTTTCATCGTTGGAAGCCTGAGGATGCATACCATTTAGACATGAGTTCTGCTCTTCCAAATTATGCTCTGATATTTTTTTTTCTTTTGGCAGTTTAACATGCTGTCTTTGTTGTAGCATTATTATTATTATTATTATTATCATTATTATCATCATCATCTACATTTTAACAGCTCTCTTTTTATAGCTGTGTTAAATTCCTCACAGTCTAAGCAAATACACCATTGACCATCATTTATGTCTACAGTAATAAAAGAATTTATCATTTCAGCAATTTTCTTGGCTATTTGTAAAGGGAGTTTTATCCTATCTACTCAGGTTTCATTTTGTTTTGAAGACCATGGTGTGCTTTAGTATGTGTAGGAATCACAGAAGCAATCTATCTGTCTACTCAAATTTTGTATTTAACAGGTAACATCACTAAGGATTTAATGGCAAAGGACAAGCTGAATCATTTATCTTGGTACTGCATCCCTATGCTGTTTTCATTCTAACACAGGGAAGTTATAAAACTAAAATTATAGGTGAGACTGTAATTTCTCATTTCACCACAGGATAAAAACTTCTTGTTTCATTTCATTTTAGCAGCAGAATTATAGTGGTCTTAACGAGTAGAAAACTGTATGTTAGTAACATTGTCCAAGGTTAAGGGATGAACAGTTTGCCAAAGGTACTGTGTTCTTTACTCACCTGTAGCTAGATCTGTTGTCTCCTGAATCAATGTCCTTCCCTTCCCTTCCCTTCCCTTCCCTTCCCTTCCCTTCCCTTCCCTTCCCTTCCCTTCCCTTCCCTTCCCTTCCCTTCCCTTCCCTTCCCTTCCCTTCCCTTCCCTTCCCTTCCCTTCCCTTCCCTTCCCTTCCCTTCCCTTCCCTTCCCTTCCCTTCCCTTCCCTTCCCTTCCCTAGACATCCTTTTAAAAGCATTTTCTTCTGCAGTTTGTAGAAACACTGCTGGAACAATCAGAAATATGTTCTCATATTCCTAATATGCCACTTATTGTAGCACTCTCCCCTTCTTACAGTTGTTCAATAATGCTTTCAGAATTAGGGCAATCTGATTTACTTTTGATGAAAACATTACTGGTTCATTGGAGATCCACAGGCAGATTTTCAGCTGGCTATCTTCATTCAGATAAGGCATTTTAAGAGATAACACACTTCAAGCTGTGATTTGCCTTCCTTCTATCTTCCCCTTTGCACTTCTTATTTCTTCCTGGGTATGAATTTTGAACTACTGTTGAGGGTGTGCTATGAGGATGTGGGTTTATCTGAAAATTGGTAATATTAACTGTCAGATTCTGAAATACAGATGACTGAATATCATCTGCATTTTAATTGTTGTATAGATAATTTAATAACTTTCCCATTGATCTACACTGGTAGTAATTACCATAGCTGTTCCTAATAAATTTGGTGAGATTTGAAAAATGTATTTTCATTTCTTGTCTTTCAGTTTCTCACTTGGATCTCCAAATGGTAAGGCATTCTGCTAGGAGAGTTCTCATGTCTTTCTTATGAGCTGTTGTGAGATGACTTTGCACTGAAGTTTTCAGTTCCTGCATCTGGTGGCACAGATGAAATGTTGTAAGTGCTTTTATGACTTTTTTTCATCTTTAATTTTCACATTTAATACTAGGTAGTGGAACTGCAGCTTTAGTTCCCTACCAATGTCAGAGGTTACATCCTGAGAGTTTCATATTAGACACCTGGGCAAGAAAAATCTACTGGAAGGGCAGGGCAGCATTGCGACAGGGTACCAAGAAGGTTGTGAAATGTCCTTGGAGATTTTCAAGTTTTGACTAGACAAAGCCAGAGATGACCTTTTCTAGTGTTGGTTATAGCCTGATTCCATGTAGGAATTGACCTGTATGAACTCCATTGACCATCCCCTCAAGCAGCATTTCTGTATTGGAAATGCTGTGACTGCTTAAAACAGCCACTATTGCAAGGGCTGTATATAAGGATAACCTTTCTGGAGAATGAGTGCCTCTGGACTTGTCAATTTTCAGGAACTGCTCAATATCACACCAACATCCTATGATTAGAAGGGATGATTATGAAGCTGGTCACTTCTCTTATGTAGTTGACACAGTACTAAGAAGTGTATCACAAACCAGAGCCTCATTTTCATAGCTTATTTTAGTCTGACAGGGAGTTGCACCAACATTTACTCTGGATTGTTTGCAAATTACATAGCTGTGTCCTCCTGACCTGAGTCCCACAGCACAGTCTAGGCAGGACAAACAAGGAACTTAACCTAGGGATTTTTCAGCCAGTCTTTAAACCTCATACATCACTACATTATCATCAAATGGTGATTCATGGACAACCTTTTGTAAACGGCAGATATTCTTTATATATGTAAATTCATATCTTTATCTATGTAAATTCATTGTTTCCTCTTTGCTATAGCCAAATGTGTTATTCCTGCTACACCTCAGCATAACTGATAAAGTTATTACAAAGAACAGTACAGTCCTTCTGTTCTCACTTCTCACTATTTCACATTTCACTAAGGCAAACTGACTCACTAACAAAATTATTTGAATTATGTGGTCTCCTCAAATGTCTTTATTACAGTCGGTGGTCCTTGATGTCTTATTGAGATTCATCAGTGAATGCAGAAAAAGAATAACTTCCTTTTTATATTTTTTCTAATGCTGATAAATCAAAATGTTGATAGGCTAAATTTTAAATACTTCTTACAGAAATCTGCAGCAAAGGGTATAGTTGTAACTTTAGAGAAGACTGTATAAAATGAAATGCTTAGGTAGAGTTAAAAAACCCCTTAAAATAGCATTTATCATATTTTTCTCTTAGTGGGTATGCTATCATACTTGTGTATGCTAATGTTGTTTCTGCTGTTCAAATAAAGCACTCCATGCAGTGTTTCAGCTAACAGTGAGCAAACTCAATACTTTACTATGACATCTCTATTGTACTTTGCATTTTACCTCCTGTTTGATACAGATAAATTCTTTAGCTGTGCCACATTTTTCCTCAAGATTGGGCAGATCAGTGAGGGCCATAAAATATTAATCATGAAAGCTTAGAAAATTAGATGTCTGTGACTGTATGTTTGTCTTGTTGGCAAATCTTTCTCCAACAGAAATGATGCGCTGTTAAAGGTATTATGTCAGTTCAGATTAAAATATATGTGGTTTTTCAGAGCAGAAAAAGGGTTTGATTTTTTTATTCAATGCTGCAAGTTTATTTAAGAATTTTATACATGCTTTAGTACTTTTGTTGTCAAAAGCAGACCTGATTGCCAGTATGCCATTTGCTTTGATTTTTCCAATTATGACACTCTCCTGCAGATCACATGGAGCAAAAACAAAGGACAGAAGTATGGAGAAAGAAAATTATACCTTCCTTTGTAAACTCGTGCCACTATAGGGAAAAGGTAGTTGCTTAACGAGGTAGTTGCCATGGTGGGTACGAGTGTTACAGGAGCTGTTGAGAGACCTCTAGTTTTTGACTAGGCCCTGTTATTTGGGGATTGATGCGAAGTGATCACTCCCTCTTCCTTTCCAATACTCTTTTTAACCTATGTGTTTGGGGCTTGCTTATATTAAACTAAAAGCTATCAAAATTTCTGTCCCAAACATGGAGGATTGAGTGGACCTTTTCTTTGCTTGAGAGATATTTTATCTTCCTTGTTACACTGCTTGTATTTCTTGGTTTATTTCTTCTTCATTTAACTACTATTAACATGGGTTAGTTAAATAGAAATAATTCTAAGTCTGAAGAGGCAGCCATTTTTTTTCAAATTAATATTAGCCTGTGCTGGGTAGATTTTAATGAATTATCCATAAAGCAGCATAAATGGAAATGGGTATCCCGACTCTGCAATGAACAATAAAAGTCATTACACAAGAGCAGGTCATGTTAAAAGTCCTTGAATGACAATAAGCTGTATCTAATTATTAGTCTGTGACAATGTGGATTTTTACATCCTTGAAAATTAATTGTATAGCACTAGGAAGAATTTGCATTTTTCCTCCTACTTGACTCATGCTGCTTGTCATGCATTTGTTATTTCTCCTTTACTTACTACTGTGATGGGATTCTCCCACTCTCCTTCAAATAAAATTTGGAGAAAATGGCTCTACATTTCTAGACTTCTCAAAATCTACAGCAGTATCTTAAGACAGGAGTCAACTTTACTCTTGAAAAAGTGGAGTAAATGGAAGGAGTTTACCTATTCAGAGCACCTTTCTGAAACAGCTATGTCAGTATACATTTGATTACTTTATAATGAGTACCTGTGTAAGCAGCATGGATTATATGACTAATGCTTAGGTGACTAAAACCAGAGGATGAATTCTTTTCTAATGGTTGAAAGTGTTGCTGTTTCTGCTCACAGTACTATCAACCGGCTTCAAGGTACTGCCTTCACAGCACAGAGTGTGGGAGACAGTGACACAATGATTAATTCTTGGGTTTATGCCTTGTCTAGGCCTGGTACTACATTAGTAATCCCAGACTGTCTTTTTGATTATCCTATAAAAAATTTTCCCACAAGTTTCCTTGTTAAATGTATATATCCATCAACGGGGACTCAAATCTCGTGAACTCTGTCCCAGACTCCCTCAAATTCACTATCCAATATTGTATCCATTCTGTCCATTTCTATAGTTCTTTGTAAATCAGGAATTCGACAGTCCTTCAGTCCCTGAGGCACACCAGGAGATGCCAAATTTGATGATGTTTCTGGGCTCCCCATACATTTTGCTTATTGTCAGTACCTTCGCATGTGTGCTGCTGATGGTTTGCTCAGAGTATTTCCAAAAGTCATAAGGAGTGAGGAGCTTCTGGTGAGACATAAGCAGGACAGTCTGGCACTCTGCTGGAAGTTCCATTGTTGTGGAACACTTTTAGCAGTATACTTTCCGTTCTTATGAGAAGACTTTTCTCAAAATGTTAGAAAAGGAATGTGAGTTTCAAGACTTGCTGCTTTCTGGAAGACACCCTAATATTCCTCTTGAGATGACCAGAAACCTTGTTGTACAAAACAGCTCTGTTCCGTGTCCAATGTGCTTAACAGATCAGAGCTAAGGTGACAGTGGTGGGTAAGAACACTAATCCATGGTATATAATTGGTGTCATCCCTACCAAAGTCTCATTTTTTTAACCTTGTCTTTCATCTGTTAAAATAAAGAAAAAAGGAAAAGCAGCTTTCCTTTAGTCTAGAACACCAAGTTATATGTTTCACAAACACAAGAAGAATCAGGAAGTTTACTATGCCATGTTGGCCTTTTGCATGGTGTTAAATTAAATCACACATTGCTCAGACTTTCTAATTAACAGTGTGCTATGTGGAGGAAGTCTTTCAGTAATTAACCTTTCAGTTAATCAAAGCACATTTTCTGCTTCCCTCCATCTTAAATTTATTTCATGTTTTTTTTCTCCCTTTATTTCTTATCATTTACTTTGTGGTCTAGATCTTGCCTTTGAAATACTAAGATCAAATCCCTGATTCACAGCCATCAAAATTTTAAGCTACACTGTAAGACAGCAGAGAAGGGTAAAGCCTATTTTAATTCTAATATTTCTGAACTAAAATATCAGTTCTAGTATGATAGAAAAATAACTCCCATGAGACACTTTTCTTGGTTGAAATCATATGCACTAATAAAGATGTTCTGCTTTTCATTCAAAATCAACAGTTATTCGTTGTAGGAATGTAGAAGTCTTTTTGTAAAGGGAGACATAATTGTGGCTTATGTATACAATAGAACTTTATCAAACTGAAAACTGAGCTCACATATCACCTGCAGATTTTCTCTTCATTTTCCACAATGTTTCAAATTCTTAAGCATTTCTCAGGTTATAATTTTTGTCATTGTCTCCTATAAAAATACGGAGTCATTTATAAAGTGCTGTTCAAACAGGCGGCTTACAAGACAACATATACAGATTTCAAAGCAAAAAGAGGTCAGGTAAAAATCTCTGAAAGAATTGTCTGTTTAATAAAGTAATTTTTAAAAGTGCAAACTCTTTGAAAAATATAGCTTTCTCTAGCAAAGAGCAATTTTTTTCTCTCTTGTATCCACTTATGGAAGTAGAATAATGTATTTCAACTTGACTACATGGAATAGAGTAATTGCCAAATAGCCTAAGTGATCTGCTAGTTGATGTTTTATCAATATTTTTGCTGAATTAATTAATTATTACCGCATCCATGTGTGTTTCCATATTTTTAACTCACATAAACTTAGAAAAGCCTACAAATAATCTTCTAAAGAGAGAACATGTAGTGACAGAACTAGGGGAAATGGACTCAAACTGAAATAGGGCAGGTTTAGACTAGATATTAGGAAGAAATTATTTACTGTGAGGGTGGGGAGGCACTGAAACAGGTTGCCAGAGAAGCTTTGGATTCCTCATCCCTGGAAATATTCAAGGCCAGGCTGGATAGAACTCTGAGTAGCCTGGTCTAGTGAGAGGTCTGCCTTCCCATGGCAGTAATTTCATCTAATTATTGAAATATTTTATATTTTTGCACTTCTTTACAAGTCATTGTGCATTCTAAGCCAGTATAAAAACACAAACTGCATTGTCATGTAGTTTAAGAGAAACAAGCAGTAGAAAATCACTGTGTACTTACCAAGCTACAGAATATGAAATATTCATGCAAAATAAACAGAAAAATTCAGGTAATGTATAATATGCAATTTATTTCTGATCATCTTCTTTTCTGTAGATAGACAAAAAAAAAAAGAAAACCAAGGCTCTTTACTGCACACAAACTTGCTGGAATACCCTTCTTTTAGGCAACAAACCAACTTTTCAAGTATCATGTTAAAGTAATGTATTGACATAGCTCAGTGGAATCACAGAAAGATGGTATTTCACCTAATGATGTTACAAGGTTATATCATGTTGATGTTATAGGATTTGTACAGTCAGAGATCAAAAGAACATTAAAAGCCTAGGCTGATATCTACAGTCCAGATGTGTTAGAAAGTGATGCAGAATACAGTCTGCATCACTGTTATAGTACAGTCTCAATGGTCATTAGAGCTTAAGCATTCACTGCTATAAAAATTTTAATAATATTGAAATTCTTCTACTTCTCCTCCTAAGCCCAAGTTTAAAAAATACACTGCATACGTCCTGAGTAGCTATTAGATACTATGTCATACTGAGAGCTGATGGCACCTGGAAACATAGCTGCATTCTGGCTTTTGGCTTCATGCTCTGGAATTCACCAGGAAGAGTGGGAAGCAATCACATAATTTTCCATGTAACTTCACAGCTCTTCTTGAAGTGTCTACTTCCAAAACTCACGGTGAAGCATTAAAAATACCCCAAGCACAAACATGCAGAAATTTTGCCAGCAAAGAATTCTAAAAACTTTCTAGTACATGAGCCTCTCTTACTACCATATTTATTTTAATCAAAGATTGGCAACTAAGCCAGAATTTTTGGCTTTTCCCCTTCATTTTTCTTCCTGTGCTTATTATCTGCATTAAGGATTCATATAAAATTTAACAACTGTAAACTTTAAACAAAAGAAGCAAAATATCTGCCTGATTTTCCACTTGCAGTCAATTCAGTCATTTTCCTCTAATTTACTATAGTTAAATGTCTGAGTCACATATTTCCAATATACAAACCAGCAAGTCACTCTGTGCTTGCTTGGCTGCATTTGCAGATATGTTTAGTCCCACTTCCGTAATCCACACACAGAAGATCCTGTCATAAAACTTAGTTGCTAAATATTTACAGTTGAAAAATATTGATCATCAGCAATACTGATAATAATTTCTTTCCCAAGGACATTGTGCCTGCAGTTGATGAGGATGCATCCATGGTCTCTAGGGCCTCCATTAAAAAGCATATTCTCACTCAGCTTACAGCCAGAAAGCAGGGCTTCAGCATGCAGGAACATATCACTTGTTCCAGAAGAAAAACATTGTAAATAATGAATGTTCCCCTTCTTCCTCCTTCCCTTACCTTTTATATCTGAGCTGACATCACATAGTACAGAATATCCCTTTGATCAGTTTGGGTCAGCTGGCCTAGTTGTGTCCTTTCCCAGGATTTTGCCCACCCCCATCCTAGTGAATGTTGAGAGACAGCCTTGGTGCTGTGCCAGTGCTGCTCAGCAGTAGCCAAAAACCGCTGGTGTGTTATCAGCACCTTTCTTGCTAGCAATGCAAAGAACAGCACTGTGAGGGCTGCTGTGGGAAGATGAACTCCATCTCAGCCAGACCCAGTACGCGGGCTGAACACCCCGTAATGCACTGAAATGAAACAGCTCTCTGACTTACTCACCTGCCATTCAGAAAACTTATTCCACCTCAAATAAGTTCCCCCATTAACACAAATTAAGGGCATGGGTCCACTGTGGTTGTTAAGCCCTTCAATGGGTATCTCTTTCAACGTTCATATATCTGCAATAAAGCTATCGGGTACCTAATACCTAATAACATACAGCCAATAGCCACACAGCAAAGAGTCTGTGTACTGTGTGCTGTACTGTGATTAACCTAGTCAATGGAAACTCTGGAAGCAGCAAAACCATGTTCTGGGTAAAGCCATGGGGGGAAGCTGCAGAGTGTGATACCTGAAGTCAGAGAACTGGTTTGTGAAATACACAAAGGGAACTGTCTTGGGATAGACAACTACACTAGAGATTTTTACTGGAGGGAATCTTGTAGCAGTGTGCTACAGACAAGATGTGCCAGTTATAGTGCCGTAGATGGGGATGATGGAGAATGTGGCCTTGTGTTACTGCAGAATTAAGACATTTCTGAGGATAGATGCTAGTCTGTGCTGTAGTTTTATCTTTTAGAGATAGAGACAGTGGCTTATTGATTATGTGCTGTGCTTAAAAAGGAAGCAAAAGAAATTTCTAAGGGAACATGAAAGGTATTCCTCCCTTTGTGCATCTATAACTGAGTATGACATCTCAGACTGTTTTTGTTGCCAGTGAATAGAAATGGGCATTTTGGGGGCACAACTCATCTGATGTATTTTAGAAAATAGTCTTTTAGTGAGATGCATCACAGTTTAGAAATACTTTTCTTCGTTGGCTACAGACAAAGTGTGACTAGCTTAGGTGTATGTGTTTGGCCAAGCAAATGTCATTTTAAAAAAACAATGAAGCACAAGTCTAATGAGCTCTCAAACAATGGGGCATACATCCAATAGACATATCACCCAACAATCAGTAGTGGAGCAGTGGCCTGAAAGTATCACCGCAGGATCATTGTGCATCTGTCAATAAGGTTATTATGTGTTCCTCTGTTGTAGTCATTCCTAAAAGCCTTATTTGAAAAGATGCCATGTCTCTTTTCCTTGAGGCTCACTAAATCTATTTACATTGCAATTCATTAGAAAAACATAGGGTACTGAGATTTCATGAGCGTTTACAACAGTGTTTCTTGCCAATGCTGAGTTAGACTTTTGTTTTCCCTGAGCTCTCTGTTTTCCCTGAGCTCTCACTGGTGGTGAGAAGCCTCTCCAAAAGGTGATTCAGAAGGATATCGCGAGGTTGGTGTTCTAAAGGAACCAGTTTGAGCAAAGTGGAACATGTCATTATATAAGAGTCACCACTAAACTAATTTCTGCATTTCAGGAGCTATTCAAAAACAAGAGAGCTAGTGTACCTACAAGGGCAAATCTAAGAAGTGAGGTAAAATATAGAATAAAAAGGAAATTATTTTTAACTGGCCATGGAGATTTTTTTTCTGTTCTTTTTTATTTTGCTTTATTTAAGATACTGTGGATATTCTGGTTGCTTTTCTTCTCAGTAAAAGTGCTACACTTTGCTCCTAGTGCACAGGTCCAAATAAAATTTAACTTATCAGTTGGCCTTGTTTGAACTTCACTTGCAAAGAAATGTAATTTCTTTTAGTGAGAAACTCTTTTATAATACTTTTTTTCCTTCAAACTAAAATTCTCTTTTCTTTCCAAATGACACTGTAGCTGCTGGCATTGTAAAAATGAAATAAAACAGATGTTGAAAGTGCACATTTAGATTTATTGATGTTATTTTTGACCATATAGTGAGAAATCCCTTCCTGTCCATGTATTGAATTTAATTGAAATAACTAGTTTATTTATTAATCTTATTTTTATATATTGATATGGTTTAAGACACATGAAAGGGTCTTCAGTCACTAGTGTGGGAAAATATTTAATAGCTTCTTCAGAGGAAAAGTGGATTGGAAGTTTGCCTTAAAAGACTCAAGAAAAAAGCATCAAATATTTTTGTTAAATATTTTTTCAACCTCCACTACTAGGCTTTGATTATTTAACAAATTATTTGGTAAAATAAGGAATTCAAAAATATTTTTTTGTAATAGAAACCTCAGTAACTAACAGTATTTTATTGCCATGGCTTGAGTTTATTTATCATAACTGAAATATAGAATAGCAGGAAAAGTAATTTAGGCCTTTATTGATTATCAGGTTTGGCATGTAGTAAGGATAAAAAACCTATTTGGCTCACCTGACAGGTTGACTATATCATCCAGCTATTTTGTTGATTTTTTTTCTTCTGTTTTGCTTTGTTTTGTTTTCAAGACAGGAAAGAGAGAAAGTTTTTTAATTAGGTTACAAAATTATCCCTGGCACAACCTAACAGATACCACCAAACACAATGCTACTAAAGCATAAATTGAAGCTAGAAGTAAAATGAATTAAACATCTTCTAGAAAAATGGGAAACTAATCTGCTGCAAGACAGAGGTAGTAACACCCTCTCCTTCTCCACCACTCCTTTGAATAATGGTTCATCAGTTCAATGAAATCAGGCTTCAGCTTCTCACTGAATAGCCAAGATTTCCACAGGCACAGGATTTGGAGAGATGTTCCCTTCTCAAACGGAGCTAGTTTTACTTGACAGGTCACAGAGATAAAGGGTAGCATGGCCGCGCTCACTGAAAGCAGCTTTAGATAAGTCGGTGTGCTTGCAGGGATCCCATGCTACTCAGCTCCACGGGTCTGAAATGCCTGTTAGCTTGGCATGAAGCTATTCATCCAAGGGCTCTTTTCACTCTGCCTAGAGCCACTTTTATGAAGTCTGTGGGAAATCTGATGATTAAAGTTGAATTCATCATCATTGCAATTGGAAGCTGCTAGTGCACCTGGTCTGCCTCTTTTCTTTGAAGGATTTATTCACAAGGTCTCTAAACTAATATTAACTCAGAAGGCAAAAGCAGTGCTGATAATGGTAACAGAGATATTTCCCCCTCCCACTACAGATTCTGCTTTGCTTCCATGATCAAATTGCCTTAGACTACAAAATAACATCGCAGATTTTAGGTACCGCTAAAACCATCTTCTGTCACTGTCATATTTTCTGGAAAAATCCTTTTGCCAGGATTTCTTCTCCTTGGAAGCAGAGAAACCTCAGAAAAAAAGGAAAAACAATATTATCTCATTTGCTTCTCCTGTGTTTTGCTGCTTTGGAATGTGGTTTGGAGATTGTTTATCCAACAGGTGGTTGTTTGATAGGTTTCATGTGAATTGTTTTTACTTAATGACCAATCGCAGTCCATCTGTGCTGGGACTCTGGCGAGTCACAAGTTTTTCATTAGTATCTTGTTAAACCTTCCGTAAGTATCTTTTCTTTATTCTTTAGTATAGTTTTAGTATAGCATTCTTTAATATAATATGATATCATAAAATAATAAATTAGCCTTCTAAAAACATGGAGTCAGATTCATCATTTCTTTCCTGCCACGGGGGACCCTGAAAATGCCACAATCTTCCTTCTTTACAGAGTCAACATGAAATAATGTAATTGATCAAGGCCAGACTATTCCATAAATAACACAATCCACTCAACAGCAAAAATAATTTTAGTTCTTTCTTATTAAAAATCAAACTAATGCAATCAAGACTACTGGTTTTTGAACTCATGAACAGTTTCAGAGATCTAAGTTGAGTTTCTGCTAGTTACTCTGACTGCAGAATCAAAGCAGAAGATGAAAAATTTTGGATGTATTTTGTCCACACACTAGATTGCTTCTGTAGAAAATAAACTATAAAAAAATATGTTTTGGATGTGACAATAGATGAAGACACAAAACATTAAAAGAAAAGACAATTATAGCATTTTGTAAAGAATTCGTTTCATCTTATATATGGTTATTCATCAAAATTTACCGAAGAATTGTTGGCCACACACCTATCCATAGTTTTCTAAGCCTTTTACATAAAATGAGTTATTTTATTGACCAGGAAGTTGGTGCTAATTGGAAAGTCCTAATGAAACTTTTGTCTTAGAAACAAATTAGTTGTATGGCCAGTGAAAAAAAATTTCTGGCATTTAATTTTCTAATCTATTTTACATTACTTCCCAGGGGCACCATGACCTTCACAGATACATGGCTTTTGTGCAAATATCCAATTATATGGTAGAATCTCATGAGCTGGACAGTTGCCCCTTAAAAGTTAGCCAACTTTCTAAATGGACTTTTTTCCTCTTCTGAAAAAGTCAAATCTAGTCTAAGTAGATGTTAAAGGACCCAATCATGCAATTAATTTTAAAATGTAATAAAAATATTTAGAAATTACCATATAAAAAAAATTTACTTAAATTAATTTTTGATCTTGGCAGTGTCCCCCAAACTTATATCCCAATGTGAAGCAGTATGTAAGGATGCCAGGTAAAAACGTCTTTCAATATTTGACATAGGTCCATTATATCCAACACCAAGGGTATCTCCTCAGAAGTGAGTACTTATCACAAAAAATGACACTCATTCCTAATCAGATAAAATCTCTCAGGGCTGTTCATCTCTGGTGCTGCCTTTTAACAAGCCATAAACACTGTAAAGCAAGAAAAGGATAGAGAATTATTGTCACAATTCAGTGCCTAGGTCCTCCTTTAGGGTTAAGGTTACATTAAATGATAGGTTTAAATTAGTCACAAATATTTGCAAATGCATGGAGGCTCTTTGGGTTTTTTTAATTGAGGGGTTTTGCTCCTCGTCATGTTTACAAATAACTAAATGATTGTAGGTGACACAAAACTGGGAGGAGTGGCTGATATGCCACAGAGTTGTGCTACAATTGAAAGGGACCTTGACATGCTGGAGAATTGGGCTGTCAGAAACCTCAAGTGTCAGCAAGGAAAAGTTCAAACTCCTGCACCAATAACAGCCCCTTACACCAATATATGCTGGGCACCACCCAGCTGGAAAGCAGCTTAGCAGAAGAGGACCTGGCAGCCACAGCTGACATGAATTTGAAGAAGAGCCAGTAATATGCCCTTGCAGCAAAGACTGTGGGGAAATAACAGAAAATTGGCAAGGAGTATTGTAAACACACACTCAAGTGACTTACAGCTGGGGTGTCAAAAAACACATATATCATAATTATTGCTGCTTAGCCTTGCGTGTTTGACAAGCAGAACATCTGTGTTTAGATAGTATAGGCCTGTGATAGGCTTAGAGACACCCTATCAAACATTCTGGAGATTTATTCTCTGCTGCAAGAAAGATCAAGCACAGGGTAAACTACACCTGTGCAAACCCCTGATACACAGGCAAAACCAGCAGTATCAGTGACCCTCTAGCATGGACCAAGCTCTACAGTGCCTGCAGCTCTGTTTGTTTGCCTGGGTCCGGTTTTGAGGATCCCCAGATGTGGAATAACAAAAGTAAATGTACTCTGTGCATTTTGTTAAGAGTTTTATGTTTGTTCCTGCAACCTGCCTGTGCTGATTCACACAAAGGTAAAAGGTATCCTGGGCTACTCAGACAAGGCACTGCCAGCAGGTCAAGGGTTGTGCTGCACTTGGCTCTGGTGAGGCCACTCCTAGAGTGTTGTACCCAGTTCCAGGCTCCTCACTAAAGGAGAGACATGGACATGCCAAACAGGGTCCAAGGAAGGGCCCCAAGGATGTTAAGGGACTGGACCATCTTTGCTGTAGGAAAAGACTGAGACAGCTGGGACAGCTAAGTCTGGAGAAGATGAGGCTCAGAGGGAACCTTACACTGTATGTGAATACCTGAATAGATAACAGAAAACAGAGCCAGCAGTGACAGGACAGAGATAATGGGCACAAATTGAAACACAGGAAGTTCCCTCTGAACATCATGAGCGCTGGCACATGCTGCCCAGAGAATGGGTGGATCTCACTCCTTGCCTATATTCAGAAGCTGTCTGGACACTGCTGAGGGCATCTGGTTCCAGGTGGCACTACACAGACAAGGAGAGTGGAACACATGACTTCTAAAATCCTTTCAGCCTCAGCTGTTCTGTGATTTTGCAGTTCTCTGAAAAAGCACTCACGTCTCTATTATGTGAGGCTAGAGTGTGCTGATGAGAAAACCATGAACTGATTTCATCAGAATCTCTTTTCATCAGGTGAAACTCTTTCCATCAAGATTAGTCAGCTTTGGTCAAACATTTCTGTTCTTTTTTTTATCCCCAAAAGATGTTTGTCTCTGTCTCAGTGCAATTCTATTAAAACGGAGTTGTCCATGGAACTTTACAAGCTCTCAGCTCTAAACTTTGAAGGCTGTGGGACATGGAGGTATAAGTTAACGCATGGAGGAAGTGTTGCTGACACTTCAGCTCAGAGTCTGTGCTTTGGTGAAGGACCTAGAGCTGAAGTATCACACCAGGAGGAGGATGTGAAGATAGTATCTCTCTAGTTTATTCTTGCTGGTCCCTAATAGACTCAAGGAATTTAGCTTATCTGCTAGCCTGTAGCTTCTCATAATCCCAGTACTCTCATACTGTACAAATGTACTGTGTGAGAGCTATTCATTAAAGTTTTATCTTCTGTTGAATCTATCAATACGTGCATCCATGTACTCCTTTCATTAATTGATGAGTCAATGGATAAAATCTATTGGCTGTCTATCCTCACCTTTCTAAAAATTCTCTCCTCTGAATTATGCCCAGTGCTATTTTCAATGCACAGCATTTCTCCCTGTATTTCTGATGCAGACTTATACCCCACTCCTGTATCTCTAAAAGCTTCCACTCTCACTCTCCCTGGATGTCACAGTTACCTGTTCCTTCTCTCTTCATACCAATGCTGTTTTAGTTGAATCTCTGCTTTGTCTCTGTGGAGCAGAAATTCAGGGTTATTTCAGGTTTCTTTGTTATGTTTTTCTTATCTTCCAGGCTTTTTCCACATGCCATTAACTCACTGTCTATATAGTTTTTCTAAAACTCATATTTTACACTACAACTACTTGATAAAATAAATCCAGTGGTATACAGCCATCCATCCAATGATGGATTAGATAGTGCTTTACCACATAAGTCAATGCAACTTCATACTTCTCAGTCATCTCTTCCCCTTGATTAGACTTGACTATTCCATGCCAGAAGAAATGCATTACATTTTGCTCAGAATGTTACAGCCAGAGTTTTTGACTCCATTTTATATCACTCTGAAGCTGTCAGACTGGAAAGACACTTCATCCACCAACACCTGCTTTGAATTTAAGCTCTTTGCTTTTCTTCATTGTTCAGTAACTTGCCTCAGCTGAATCATCTGTTTCCTCCCAAACTCTGATCCTCTGTATATATCTATATGCTACATTAGTGTTTGAAATACTGTTTCACTTTCTGTGGATTAAGGATAATTATGTCTTTCAAATTCTCTTCTAAAACCTACTTCTTTAGCCCATCCTTTCTTCAGTGCCACTTTTGAGTAATCTGCCTACTAATATATCTCCACTTTTTAACCTCCTGTATCTAGAACCCAGAATTCAGACGATATAATCATCTTTAAACCATTTATTTAAGCATGCGTAGCCACACAATCTACTTATGATTAGTTTAAAACCTGAACTCCTCTGGATTTGTTAGCCTCATTCTGAGTTAAACTTTCCTTTCCTTCAAACTAGTTTTTATTCCCCTGCTGCCAGTGGCAGTGAACATCCTGCCTGTCAGCCTTAAACATTTTATGTGTACATTCAGGCTTTCAGTAAGGCAGTGAATCTGCCTGGGAGTCTATCTGAGCCCTATGGAATAACCCATCCATTACAATGCTCTAGTACACTACCCTCTGTAAGTCAATTCTACATCACAATTTAGGGTTCATTTTTGTTATTCTTGCATAAGAAAGTCATGGTACGTGCAAAATTTAATAATAACCATGTAAAAAATCTGATTTGTTTTGGGGCTTTTCCCTTTCTTTGTTTTTTAGAAGTGTTTCCTTTGTGACTTTATAAAGATAACTGAATGTAATTCTTGAGGTATTGTGTGCAGCCTTCCAAAAAGAAAAAAATGAAAAACACATTGAGAACTGCAAGTAAAGAAGTTCAGTAAGTATAGAATGGTATATCACAAAGCTGAGGAATAAAGTGCCTGCTTCTGAGTGTCTCTGTCAAATCAGGGATTACAATCAGATTCACAAGGGTTTTAATAATCGAAAGATATTTTTGTATTATCTCATATAATAAATGTGGCAGTGGATCAGCTCCACCTCCTGGAATATGGACTCTACAGTGGCAGGTAAATCTACATGTCTCATTTTAAAATATTAAAATATTAAAATAATTCAGTTGACATTTCTCACAGCCACCAGTGCCTCCCTAAATAAGCAACTTTTTTTGAGCTGCTGGGGCACAGCACTGAAGCAGACCAGAATATAATAGGAAGATGACCTTGTTGCTCCATGCCTGTACAGCTGTAGATACAAACAAATTAACTGTACTGGTTAAGGGTAAGGCTAAGTCCTTAACTTGTGCAGGTAACCTTAAGGGTAAAGTAACACCACAGAGCCTTTTTGTGTATCTATTTATGGAGGAAATATATAAGGAAAGTAAGTGATAATCTCTAAGAGCAGGACAAAGCACAAATCCTTAGTATTATCAGAAAGTGATGAAGAATTAGAATGGATCAAATATAAAATTGTTTACCAGAGTGAGTGTACGTGAATTAGAGAAATTATTTTATGAATGGCAAAAAGTCTTTTTCTCTGAAAAAAGGAAAAAAAAGGAAAAAACCCCTTGCTTTATGTAATTTTTTTTCTCTTGGGAATAGCCATATTGAAATCCAAACTAAAATTTGTTTTAAAATTTAAATAGACATAAATTTAAATATTTTCATTTCAATTTTTGGTTTCAGGGACTTGCCTTATTAAAAACAGTCTTTCTGGATAGTCCTTTGGGATTACTTTTTTTTTTAAAAATGTTAAAATTCTTCTGAGTGTCACAAATTCTGCAAGAGAAAACCTTGCAGTGTCATGTGAAAAACAATTCTTGACATTTTACACAGATTTCACACCTTTGTAGATCCTATAAAGAACAGCATCTACTCGCTGTAAAAGTATGTAATTGCATTTTTTGGCTCACCACCTCTTCACTGTGTGTTGTTTTAAAAAGTCAAAGGAATTATAATTTTACATTACCACGTATAACTGCACATATGTGTCTGATAGCAGCTCATACATGTGCATAGAGATCTGTGATCTTACAAGTTCCCTCTCTAGAGACTGAGAAAAGGCACACATCTCATCTAGAAAGGAAAAGATTTATAATTTATGCATGTTTATTAATTATTTTGTTTAACTGCTTCATGCCAGCTTTATGAAGCAAATTGCATTTATACCATTCTGATAGCTACTTAATTATGCATGAATAATGAAGGCATAAAATCTTCAAGCAAAGCTGCCCCTTCAGAATTGAATTATGAATTGGAACCTTTTTTTCAATATCAAAGATTTTTAGTAATGGTGAATGTTCTGCTCAAATGGTCTTAAAGAAAATCAGAGGTCCCAGTGCAGGAAACTCTGAGACTGTTTTTGAAAAGGTGAATGACATAACCTGAAAAAAAAAAAAAAAAAGAAAAAATGCAATGCACAGACTGGATACAGAGATGCCAGAGGAAGATGTAAGGACATATGGATGGTCCGGGGCGCGTTCTTAGCCGAGGGCTTACGGTGTAAGGATGCCAAGCAGCGCCTCCAGCCCAGCTCGGGCTGGGCACAGCGGCGACAGCGGCCGGGCTGGCACGGGCGAGCCTGCGCTGCCCCCTGCTGTTGTCACCAGCGGTGCCACCGCCTCCTCCGTGACGGGACCCGCCCTCCCTGCCTTTACCTGGCACGGACCTGCCAAGAGATCGGGTCGGATGAACAAAGACCCCCCTGGCACGATGTTGTGCTTCCAGATGTTTCCACGTGCGAACAGAGATGCAAAGGCGTCGTGTGCCGCCAGCGCTAGCAACGGGGGTCTTTGAGCGCTGACGGTACTGTGTCCTCCTCTCTCTGTACATCAGTCCTGGTCATGACAGTCCCTCCAGCCTCACCTATGTAATTCCCTCTATTCCTAACCCAACGTAGGAATGATCTCATACAGTATGACCAGAAAATATGGTTCTGAGCCCCTTCCTCACCCTCGGGGACTTCTGACAGGTGGCTCCGGGCAAAGATGGGGGACCTCTGTAACACTGCGGTCCAGACAGCAAATATGTTACATATATTCATCCTGTGACTGAAAAAAACACATTTATTTATTTATTTATTTATTTATTTATTTATTTTCCAAGTTTTGTTGGTTTTTTTGTTTTGGTTAGGTTTGGTTTTTTTTAACCCAAGGGAAATGCAATATGTTGACAGCAACTGCAAGGACTCTAACCCAGACTAACTGCATTTTCAATAGTCAGAATAGTTAATGCCGCTAATATGAAAAGTGTCAGTATTTAAACCATCCAGTGATCCTCTGACTGGTTGTTAAAAGAGTGAAGTGGTTTGAAAATCAGTCATTGTAATGTGAGAAGAAGGGAGGAGGCAGGGGAGAAGGGAACAACAAAAAAAGAATGAAATAAAAGTGAAACCCAAATCGTATGTGTAACACAGTATTTTCTGAAACAGGGGCAACCTTTCATTTCCACAACAGCCTGCTGGATCCACAGACAACTAGCAATAACTGTGTTGTCACAGGGAGTTGTAGGGGTACAGGGAGGCTTGGTGTTTAGAGATTCATGTCCTTAGCACCTCCTTCCTGAGGTTTATTTTCAATGTCCTTAGATATTAAGAAAAACAAAATCTTTATGTAACTTTAAAAAATATCTACACTGGGGTTTCAGAATAATCAAGGTATTTTAATTCAGCCCGCCCTAAATAAAGACAGACAAAAATGTATATTGTTACTGATTCCTTCTTTTTCTTCATGCAACCTGTAAATTGGTTTTACTCTCAGCATAGTGAATATAAAAGCATTCTGTGTACAGCCAGCCTCCATTTACTGCAATTCATTTCAAATCTATAGATTCCTTGCAATTACTAATTGCATTACAAATATTTGATATATTTACCTCCTGCTTCTCTGGAGTATAATGGACTCAAATTTTATACTGTTAAATGTGGTTATTCAGTTTGGCAAAAGAAATATACATTGGATTTTGTGCTTGGTAGATTTTTTATTATTAGGACAGAAAATTTTCTGTATGATATGACAAATCATTTATGGAACTCCTAATATGTCCTAATTTGTATCATTGTAGATGGTCAATATTTTTAAAAATGAAGATATTTAAGTGCAGGGTTTAACCATTGCATGTATCATACTTTTTACTACTTCACATAGACTAGCTTTAAAGTCTTTGTTTGTATATAACTTCTATACATTAAATTCAATTGAAAAATGATGAATTGCTGTGGAAAATAATTAGAATATGAGTAAGAACTTAATGCATAAGTAATAAGTCTATAGTCAGCTGTTTTGTTCATAATCCCTCAGACTTTGGGCGGTGAGATCTTTAATTTAAGGCCAAATCTAATTCAAACACTTACAGTCCTACACAGGTTAGTGTTACAAGTTGGTGGACAAGAACAGAGTTCATCTTGTTCTCCAGAGTAAAATTACTAAAATGAATATGCAACATTAGAATATGACCAGACAGTCCATCTTCTTGTTCTTGACCAGAAATATACAGGGGCTTCATGATCTCTGTGCCACCCTTATTTGATTTATCTAATCAGGTTGGTAAGGATTTCCCAATGCTCTGCTTAGGTGTGTCTGGTTGGGCTGGACACCCACCTTTCTTCTGAAGATGGAAATAATACTTCCACTTAACCACCTTGAGCTTCTGTACTTTGACAGGAAAACTCTAATTGATATTATACAGTCTTGCGAGTGCTTTTTCTCTTCAGGGAAGGTATCTTATTTGTGCCTTACTTGTATTTAGCATACAGATTTCTTCTATTGGTAACAACACTGAGTCAGGCAATAATTTCCTCCTTGCTCGTTGACCTGGCCTGTCCTTGGGAGGAGACACAGGTACATGGGGGAACAATGCACAGCATCATCTCCAGCCACCAAGCTGGGATCTGACACTTAAGCATAGCAAACTTAACTGTTGATGCACTCCTGCCACAGTGACATCCATCATAAATCCATCATAAGCCCACTTTAAAATGGGTATGACAGTGGGTATGTGTTTTTTCTTTACTGACACTAAAAAAAAAAAAAAAAAAAAAAAAGGAAGCTTAGTTTATGGTTAAGATTGTATATTAAACCTTAAGATGACAATGATTGAATGAAGTTGAAAGTGCAGTCTATGTATTTTTGAAGGGATTTGATACATCTGAAGGTAAGTTTAGTTGTTGTCATGCATATCAGGTGGACCATTCTTGTAATACTGTGGTTTTATTCATAGGTGACACTACCGTATGCAGTTCTTCACGAGACACAACTTGAAACATTTTGATAAAATGAGATGCTTGCGGAAACGATCAGCAGTGTCGTTCTTAGGAATCCTTGTTGTTTGCTTGCTCTTCATGAACTTGTACATTGAGGATAGTTATGTTTTGGTAAGTTGCAAAGAAGTGATCCTGAAACAACAAAACAGTAAAACACCCCGAGTAAAATGGTAAATTGTTGAGGATAAACTACATCTGAACTATTTATGTGAGCTGTTTTTCAACATGTTTTGTACACACTGCAAATCTCACCTCTGAATACTGCATTAAATGCTATTTTAGAAATAGAATTATAAAAGAAAATTTACACCCATTTTATCTACTTTAGGCTCCTTGCATAAATAATTTCATTTTAGTGAGTTTATTTTGTGTGTTTCCTACCTTTTGTAACTCAGATTTTAGTCTGATGGGTTCAGTACTACAGCATTAAAAAATAGACAAATGAAACCTAAAGTAAGTTTATGATTTTGGAAAAAAATGTGGAAATATTTATGTAGGAATTTCAACAAATAAGCTACTGGCAACATAGCACAACTCTACGGTTCATGTGTAACCTAGGGGTGTTTCAGTGCTGAATGCCAAGTGAGCCCTGGAGACTCAATTAATGGATTGAATTTCCAGTTCTTTGGAGATTGGACTGGGCCCAGTAAAAAATCATAGTGGTTGAAAACTGAATCTTGTAAGTAGTTAAATGGCTAAACAGAATTTGTTATATTGTGAAATGACTAGATAGTGCTGTCTTTATCTTTAATTGAATGGGGACACTATGGATTTTCCAATATTTTGAAGGGTGAATTCTGATCTCATTTACATCTGAAAAGAAACATAATAATATGTCTAAAAGTGTAATACACAAGCAGTAAAATCTTTATGTTATTTATCAGAACCATATATACAGTCATCATTATTTTAATTTAAAATATTATAATTATAAAATTAGTTATAACAGTACTGTAAATATTTACAATATTAATATTATGCTAGTACTTTTCTAGGCCATTTAAAAGATGGCCCGTTCTTGTAGCAGGTTACTCAATTACAGACATATTTCTTCGTTTACCACAAAGGTTTTTCACTTTTTTATTTATTTAACTTTTCTTGGTTATGATTAAATTTGACCTGACTTATCACTTTTTCTTCCTAGTGGCATTTTCCCTAATGTTTCTTCTCTGTTCACTAATTGCTTCAAAGTCCCCCAGATGTTTCTGAAAGTGTTTTTATTATCACTGCTAATGGTGTTCCTCTTGGCTTGTTTTTGAAATCTTCCTGCCTATTTGCCAACTCCCCAGATGGCTCCATGTCTTTTTCTTAATTTCTTTTTCCCCCTCCCCGTCACCTTTTATAAATTCACTCTCTTTCATTGCTTCTCTTATCACAGTTCTGGCATGTTTGCATTCGTGCAGCTCTCAGCCAAGTCTCTTGCCAAGTCTCCTGAGAGTTCTTCCAGGTCTCTTGATACCTTTATGGTCCATCAAGTGTTTTTCAAGTGTGTTAGGATGCTGACTTTTCAACTTATTTATTTAGTTTTATTCTCAAACTTCCTGACCCTGTCTGACAGCTCCAAACACACCCTGTCTGGTGTGTTTTCTCTGCTGAGGTAAAAGATGAGCAATTTCACTGTTTGTGGTGAAGAGAAATAGACTTGGGAAAAGCTTTTGAGCACAGCAGGCTAACCAGTTTCCCTCAGGGGATGAAAATCTGAAAGTCCTCAGAGCCCTAAATTGCAGCCAATCTCCTGCTGTTAGAGGAAAGACATCTGACCCAGAGTTCCCCCTGCCAGTCTCGGGCACCAGGCTGTGCAAGGGCTTGTGGTGCTCGTGTCTCCGGCACCAGATGTGACACAAGCGTCTTTTTCAAAGAGTTAGAGTATTAAAATGACATTTATTTTGGTAAACCTTAAGAAGGGAGGAGAGAAACTTTCTGGTTTTCCTCAAAGGGTCTCACGTATCCAGAGAATCCCTTCACTGTTTTCTGCAGGGCGTTTGCTGCAGAAATGGAAAGTAAGGGCCCATGTGGCAAAATGACTGAAGTGCATTGGGTGGAGGGCATGCAGTTATGCAGTGCTGATACATGTGCATTAGAAAAGCAGTTTAAGGTGTTTCATCTGCAATGTATGAACTGCATTTGATCAAGCATTTTGAAGACATAATGAGCTAAAATATACCAGATAGCACAAAATTCACAAGGGAGTCTTCTACCTACTCAGAGTTGTAAGTGTATTGTGAGTGAAGCATGTGTTCTGTGTTCTTCTATGAATACTAATCACTGTTTTGGGCAATATGCAAAGAATTACACTGTTGTAATTGACACAGCATCCTTAGCAGAGCAGGGCATCCTCATAAAGGGTGGAGAACTGCCATTCATCCTATGGCACCTGCAGGAATCTCCCAGCAAACGCTGGAATGCAAGTTGGAGTTTAGTTAACAGAAGAAAGCCAAAACCATTCCAGAAAAAGCTAGAGAAGAAAACAAAGAAGAGTTAATCAAGCTCCTCAGCTTCACTGACCTCTACATAGTCAGAGATAGAAGAAACAGATTTTAATCTTTTGAAAAAATCCAGATTTCTGTTTGGCCCATCATTCAATAAAAGAATGAAAGAGCAGCTATTAAAAAGAAATGTTAGCCACAAAAGCCATTTATTAAAGAGGGGGCAAAAAAGGAAAATTTTTGTGGTCAGTTTAGATGTTTTGCTTTTTAAAATCAAAACATTTTCTTCTGACATTGTCTATTTCTAAAAATTTTATGTAGCAAAACCTCAGCCAGCAGAATAAGTTTCCATTCCAAGACCTTATGAAACAAGGAATTTTGGTGCTCCATTCTGGAACCCATGACACAATGTTTTGTTTGCTTCTCAGATATTAAAGAAAGGTTTTGAGAAAAGAAAGTTTTTGGACCAGCCTTTTTTCTTTTCCACCTGACATTTTTAGTGGAAAATCTCCTCAAGTTTTGGTGTATTTTCTTTCAAGATCATTAAGTTACATTTTAATCTTGAACTTGATGATCAAACTTCCTCTCATAATTTATGTGCAAATGCAAAGTGGTACATAAGCACTTGAGAAAAATTACTTAAGAGACACTGAAGATCAAGAGAGCTTAACAGTGCAGGTAGATGCCCCTGGATGCCAGTTCTTTACCTAGCTCAGAAGTGCATTTTTTTACTACTATGCAAGAAAAACAATGAACTATAAATGAATGTAAGATCAGTTGACAGAAAGATTTATTTGTGCTATAAAATTTAGCTTTGACACATTTTTTAATATTTATGCCATTAAATATGAGCACTGTTTACAGTTCCTGTGGTTGTTTCAGTTAGCAGCAGTACTATTACTGCACAATGCTCCCATTTAATGACAGATCCCAAAGTTTTAGTGCATTAACATATTGCATACATCAGAAGAAACAAACTCATTCATTCATGTGCCTGCCATCAGACTAAAATCAAACCACATAAATTAAATAAGCATTCCTACTTTTAAATACAGTCTTCATGAGCTGTTAGATATTTTCTCTTTTCTTAAGGACTGAGGAGCAGACTTTCCCTGAGGCCCAAGTGACATTATGGGTAGGGCACTACTGATGAAGCCTCTCTTTACCTTCTGTGCCTTTACTATCACTAGGGAAGCCTCTTGGAAGAGGACTGAAGAAGGAGGAATGAAGAGGAGGTGTGGTCATAAATGTACATTTTGACTATGCCATCAAAAATGTTCTCTGAATTCAGAGAAACTTTTACTGTCTGCACGATCACATGCATTTCTTCTTATCGCAAACCTGAGTCAAAATTTCTCAGAAAAATGTCAAAATGAGCCAGATGCCAGGATCTAGATTTCTTTCCTTTGCAGCAGTTTTGGTATATTTTTTAATCACTAGAAACATTTTTTTTTAAATCTTCTGTGTTTTTACATCTGTGAAAGTTCTCCTATCTGTTGCTGAGTAATATTTTCTTATCCCTCTTTTGAATACCACAGCATTTTTTTGGCCAATAATTTAATATTTGCTACCTTTCCAGAGTTTTATGCAAAGTGTTTTTTTTCTTTTTCTTTTACTGTAATCTGAAGGTTTATGGTAGATTTTCTGTAGTCAAAATGTATGGTATTCAGTAATGCCTGTTGGTTTGGGGGGGTTTTGTTTGCTTGTTTGTTTTTGTTTTAAATGAGGTGACATCTACATGCTTTCCTGAAAGCTGAAACTGAAAAATGCTATTCTTGGAAACTTGCCTGTCCATGTTTCCTCTCTAACTGACATTCACAAATGTGTTTCTCTCTCTCTCTCCCTTTTTTTGTTATTTTTGTTTTCCTGCTAATAGGAAGGGGACAAGCAATTAATCAGAGAGACAGCCACGCACCAGCTCAACCCAGAGCGTTATGTTCACAGTTTTAAAGATTTGTCTAATTTCTCAGGATCTATAAACATTTCCTATCGCTACCTAGCTGGCACACCTTTGCCAAGGAAAAGTAAGTAACTGCAATTTGAATATTGCAAAATGAGGCAATCTAAAAAGGTGTAGAATCCATATAGTCCCTGTGGTATTTCCATGCAAGAGGGGCTGAGTTAAGCAGTGACAATCCCAAGAGAGTTAGTGGCCATTCTTGCGTGGCCTCTAGTCCAGACCTAGCAGCCTGATTACCTTCTGCCTGACTTGTAGATGTCCTGCAGGCAGCAGGTCTGGGGGAGCAGAATTCCATGGATCTCCTCCCAGGCAAGAGGAAGATGATTTAGGAAGCAGCAGCAAGGCACATGCTGGTGGTGTTCTGCAACCACCCTCTGAGAGCACACTGTCAATCTCTGTATAACTGGTAAATCCAATCTTAAGTACACTTGGCATAACACAGATGCATCCCTCAGGTCCACTATCCTGCCAGCCCAGTAGCTGCAAATGGACCTCCTTGCTCCTGTAGCTGTGCTAAAAAGGAGAATTGTGCTCTTATCGGGACAGTAAAGGAGGATTCTTCTCACAGCCATCTGCAGATGGACTATTTAGTTATTCTTCACACATGGTTCAAGACTTTCCTCTAAAAGTGAAATATGGCCATACCTAGGTGTCCTTTGGGTTCCAAATCAACCATTTCACATACATAAACAAAACCCTGAAGTCCAAGCCCAGAAGGTAAAATAAAATAATACGTGAGTTGCAGAAAGCTATAAAGTCTGTTCAAATTAAATTTGAAAAATCTAATGGCTCTGTATGCAGTGTAAATTACTTCTGGGGGTTGTGCTTCACTGTACCACTTCATTTTGAGCAGACTTAAGCCTCAAGGGAAACCCTGATTCACTATCAGAGCAGTCTTTTACAAATGACTACATTTTAAGAAAGTTGGGGTAGGTTCAACTTGGGTACACATTGTCAATTACACAGTCTTAACATTTTTTTACATCAGACGCTACGAAAATAGAGATATATTAGCAAACATCTGAAAAAAATCCTAATTTGGAATGCTGGTAGGAATACAATGACAGTGACTACAAAAGAGCAGAAATGAAATTTCATGTTTATAAGACATATCTCTGTCTAGAAAGAATGTAACAGCATTAAAAAATATTTGTACAAGCAAGGAGAGAAGTTCTCTTCAACTTTAAAATAATATCTAAATTGAAGAGTGTTTCCTTTTGAAACCTGATGAGTGCTTGATGAGTCCTGAAAGAGGGTTAGAAGAAAAACTACTAGCAAGGAAAAACTAGACAAATTCACCTAAAAATGAACACACTAAGAAATCACTATCCATGCAAAATTGATAAAACTGTAAAGTTATGCAGAGATGTAACTAGACTTTTAGAGGGCTTAAAATGATAGAAGTGCTGCATTTGGTAATTCCTTGCTTATCAAATATGGTGTGAATAATCCCCTCAAAATCCCCTTTCTTTTGGCAGATTTACAGCCTTATCATTGTATATGTGGTTTTCTCTACAAGGCATAAACATACACACTGCTTTGGCATTTGTCCTCAGGGTGCTACTCCTGGCAGTAAACAAGTGAATGTTTAACACAAAAGTCTCCATATGTCCATTTGCTCACAATATCACACCTCCTAATGAAAAGGCAATAAAGGTCCTTTGTCGCATGCAGCTCAATAAACTCACATACCAAATTTCTCAGTCTTCACCATTCACAAGGTTTATTTAATATAAACACAGCTCTGGAGAATATCTTTGTGATAAAATTGCTTCCAATATCAGATTCTCAGTTTTTGTTTGAACTGTCTTTTGTACAGGGTATCTTACAATTGGACTATCCTCTGTAAAACGGAGAAAAGGAAACTACTTGCTTGAGACCATCAAGTCCATATTTGAGCAGTCAAGCTATGAGGAACTCAAAGAAATTGCAGTGGTAGTACAGCTGGCAGATTTTGACTCAGCCTGGTGTGAAGGGATGGTCCAGGATATTTCACAGAAATTTGCACATCACATAATTGCGGGCAGATTAATAGTTATTCACGTCCCTGAGGATTACTATCCTGTACTGGATGGCCTTAAGAGAAATTACAATGACCCCGAGGACCGTGTGAAGTTCCGATCAAAACAAAATGTAGATTATGCTTTCCTTCTCAACTTTTGTGCTAATCTTTCTGACTATTATGTGATGCTGGAAGATGATGTTCGCTGCTCAAAGAATTTTTTGACTGCTGTTAAGAAAGTTATTACCTCACGAGAAGGATCCTACTGGGTGACGTTGGAATTCTCCAAGCTGGGGTACATTGGAAAGCTTTACCATTCCCATGACCTACCACGCCTGGCCCATTTTCTATTGATGTTTTACCAAGAAATGCCTTGCGATTGGTTGCTCATCCACTTTCGTGGGCTGTTAGCTCAAAAGGAAGTGATACGTTTTAAGCCATCTCTCTTCCAGCACATGGGATACTACTCATCTTACAAAGGAGCTGAAAATAAGTTAAAGGATGATGATTTTGAAGAGGAGTCCTTTGATATCCCTGACAACCCACCTGCAAACTTGCACACCAATATGAATGTATTTGAAAACTATGAGGCAAGCAAGGCTTACAGCAGCATTGATGAGTACTTCTGGGGCAAGGCTCCTTCTACTGGAGACTTCTATGGGATTGTATTTGAAAAGCCCATTAAAATCAGTAAAATTAAAGTTGTCACTGGAACTGAAGATCGGCAAAATGACATTTTACATCACGGGGCCCTGGAAGTAGGTGAAAAGATTGTAGGCAGTAAAAAAGGAAGACAATGTACAACTTACTTGAGACTAGGGGAGTTCAAAAATGGGAATTTTGAAATAACAGATGTAGAGCACAAAGTTCTGTTTGATATTAACTGCATGAGAATACTTGTTACTAAAAGTCAAAAAGAATGGCTGATCATTAGGAGCATTAGCGTCTGGACTTCTCAAACACCAAACCAATAGAGCGAGGCCACCCCAGAAGGTACAGAGTGCATACAATCAACTGGGTCACAACTGGTGCCACTCCCCAGAAAAACAAACACTTCAGCTCTTCACTAGAGACACAGAATATCTGGGGAAAATCACAAAACAAGTAAAGCAATTTATTTTTTACCAGTTTGGTCAGGCAATATACAAACATTTATTTGTTGAAAATTTCGAATTTTATAGAAAACAAAAGGTTCTCAAACCTCTCTTGAGATCTTTAAACCCTTTTTTAATTATTATTTCTCTGTAAGAGAGATCTTGTGGACTATACAGAACAAAAAAAATCTGTCTTATAACTGCCAAAAGGTTTGAATCTATGATCATTATGTTGTGAAAAGAAATTGGATTGCACCTTATGCACATAAAAATTTTAAATCCTATGGTAGTATGCGTTTGTACTGTAGTTGGTAATGTGTTTCTTTTCCAGGCAGTTGTGACAAGATCTGTCCTGAAACTGGCAGTTTACTTCTGAGCACTGTAAGAAAATAATGTGGCTAGTCATTGCAACTTCTTGTCAAAAGGGAATGTATAAAATTATAAATCTGACATGACAATTATGTAAAAAATAGATAATTGCATCTGTTTTTCTGTCTCAACAAATATCCTTTGTTCTTTTTCCTGGCTCCTTTCACTGAAATGAGCACTTACTTGGATTCTATATTACCTAAGGGACCAATTTATTCTCCTTACTTGCTCAAATTGCCTCACACCAAGCAAGCCTTCTGCTTGACTACCAATGTCAGTATCAAACCCAGGTACCTCAAGAGCAGCACTTGTCTCTTAGAGAGGCATCTCAACAGATCTCAGCTTCAACACTTTTTGTTCCTTCACGATATGGAGAAGTCCCTCTGAGAAATTTGCAGATAGCTGAATACTACAGCATGGTTTCCAAGGGTTGTCATACCTTCCATATCTACCTGCCCATGCGTGATACAAATGCAAAACATGCTGTGTTAATCAGTTGGGTGTGAATGTAATCTCCAGTCTGTCCTGGATGATCTGTAGTCAACAGAAGAGACACAAAATTAAGAATCCTAATGCAATTAGAAATTAATATGTTTCTTAATTAGGAGGGTTCTGGGTGTTTGGGTTTTTTTTAAGTTTTCTAATTCTGATTGTATTAGTATTGTAGACATCTTCCCACTGCCTCTGGTTATTTCCTATAAATATATTTTGCCTGGCTTTAGACAATAAGCAGAAAGGTTTCTCCAGTCCACATGACTTCAGTGTTAGCTCTGGGCTTCCAGTGCATCACACAGGGAAGCTGTATAGCATATGATTTACGCTATATGCATAGATTTAGATTAAGAGAATCTCTGGGGTTTTTTTCCTCTAAGAAATTCCCTAGATTGTCTCAGTAGACACACTAAGAAATACATGAGTTGCAAGTGTGACAGAGATGAACATTCTATTGTCAATCTCATGAAAACTGTGCTTATCATCTGATTGCATTTAGGAGGTTTAGTTAAACCTGGAAGGCAAGAATTAAATTTCAAGAATGCTTGCACTGACAAAGACTGAACTAGCTACTGGATGAGTACATACAAACCTAACATGGCTATTTCAGAAGGATAAATTATTTTTAAAATCTACACAAAACATCAATGCAATTGATTTTCCTGGTTCATAAATCTGGAGTCTAGCTTTGGCAAATTACACAATACAGAGGTAAGGTATATTGTCAAATAAATGTTCTGATATATGCTTCTATCTAATTCAGAAAAAGATCTTTTTCTCAAAGAAAGTCTTTGCTTCTTTGTTCCCTAATATATACCTAAATCTCTGGTTTTTTACATACATATCTTCAATAAAATAAATTAAAAGTGTCATACGTGTTCAACTTGAAAAGGAAAATTAAAGCTCTCTTTAAAAAAAGGGAAATACATACTAATTTTAAATTATTATAAATACTTATGAAGGACTTACATTTTAATATCGATATTCCACATTTCAATAATAATTTGCGGGTAATTAGTGATTAGTCAATCCCCATTTTATTTTAAATAAGCTGTCATTCTTCTACAGAATCACAGAATGGTTTGGGTTTAAAAGGACCTTCAGGATCATCTAGTTCCAACCCCCCTGCCATGGACAGAGATTTCTTCCACTGGATCAGGTGGCACAGAGCCAAATCCAGACCAGTATTGAACACCTCCAGGGATGAGGCATTCACAAATCCTCTGGACAACCTGTTCCAGTGCCTTGTTGTTACCACAATAAAGAATTTCTTCCCAATATCTATTTTAAACCTACTTTCAGCTTCAAGCCATTCCCTCTTGTCCTGCCACTACATGCCCTGGTAAAAAGTCCTTTTCCAGCTCTGTTGTAAGGTCTCTTTAGGTGCTAAAAGGTCTCCACAGAGCCTTCTGTTCTGCAGCTAAACAACCCCAACTCTGAGCCTTTACTCGTAGCAGAAGTGCTCCAGACCTCCAATCATTTTTGTAGCTCTCCTCTGTATCCACTTGATCATTAATATGTAATTCATTAACTTTCCTTGATCCCTCAACTATTAGGGCCAAAACAAACATTATTAGGTTAAGCAGGAACCTTTACTTTTATTCAGAAATGCAATATGTCTGAAGCAATTTTCTAAATTAGAAAATAGACTCAATCCCAAGATCTCAAATACTCTTGTAATCAAAACCACAGACAATGTGAATGGCTAGTACAGATTAAATGTTCTCAACATAAGCCTAAGCAATCTAAATGGTATTTTTTAATTACAAGCTGAAAAAAACTGCTTTCCTTTTCAAAATAACACTTGTAGTGGATCTCCTCTTTGTCACAATGGCTTAGCAGCAAGATCTCTCATCTGGTTGTTATCACTTTTGGGAGATCACACTCAAAAATGCCCTCAGAGAAAGCTTTCCTTGGCTGTGAATACTGGTAAGTGCTAAGAATGAGAGGCATGCACCATTCTTACTGTTGAATTTGACCTGGCTTTGAAGAAATAATTAATACATTTATTCCAGGAAATCCTAGAATTCAGTTTTAAAAGCTAATGTTTTGAGCACTCACTGTAGGGCATCCAGCTTCTCCATCACTGAACATATATCTTATCCATCATATTCACAAAAAAATGGTTACCAGATTCTGGAAGGGAAAAAAAAAAGAAAAAAGAAGCCATAAAATATCTTTTTGTGGCACCCAAAACTGTCCCCAGCACTCAAGGTGAGGCTGCCCCAGTGCAGAGCAGAGTGGGACAGTCCCCTCCCTTGCCTGGCTGGTGATGCTGTGCATGATGCCCCCCTCAGGGCAGGGTTGGCCCTCCTGGCTGCCAGGGCACTGCTGACTCGTGATCAACTGTAACCCCCAGGTCCCTTCCCACAGCTCTGCTTTCCAGCATCCCATTCCCCAGTCTGTCCACGCATCCAGGGCTGCCCCATCCCAGATGCAGAATCCTGCACTTGCCCTTGTTGAACCCCATATGGTCAGTCACTGCCCACCTCTCTAACTTTTTGAGGTCTCTCTGCAGGGCCTTTCTGGGAGTTGACAGATCCTCCCAGTTCTGTATCATCTGCAAACTCACTTAGTGTCCCTTCCAGTCCTGCATTTTGAGTCATTTCTGAAGATGTTGAAGAACACAAGGTCGAGAATGGAGCCCTGTGGAACCCCACTAATGACAGGACCCGAGTCCAATATCATCCCTTTCACTATAACTCTTTGTGAGCCAATTGCTATCCCATCACATCACATGATGTGTTTATCCAGCTCTGTGTTGGATAATTTTCCAGAAGAATCCTGTGAGAGACACTATCAAAAACTTAGCTGAAATCCAAGACCACATCAACCACCTTCCCTTGATGAACTAGATGGGTTACCTTGTCATAAAGGGAAATCAGGTTTGTTAACCTGGACTTCCCTCTCGTGAAGCTACAGTGGCTGTGTCCAATGACTGAGTTGTCTTTTGGGTGTTTTTCACCTGAATAATCATCATAACATTACCAGGCACTGAAGTGAGGCTTAGACTTTCCACAAATACTGAAAATATTGCACTGTGGTCCGGACAGTGATGCATCTGTTCTGAACTTACCTACATGTATTGCTCCTGCTAACACCTTTTGGGATTGCTGATTGTATAACATAGGAAATTCTTGGGAAGTAAAATATTTTTCACTTCAAATTAAAAGAAGAAACAAACACTTACTGGAGAATAAACAAATCCAGGACGTGGCAATTTTCAGGACAACCAGTTTTAGAATATTTAAGAGAACTACTACGATATGGGTAATTCACTAAGATTCTATACAAATGTAATATTTTTTAGATCCAACTGATATGGTGCTCTGTTTTACTGTCTGATCAGTATTCTCCTATGTAAGACACTAATGTTTTTGCTTTTATAAAAGGACATTGGAAACTTGTTCATTATTGAATAGCTACAAGTTAAATAAAGAGCAATCTATGGCACTTTAGAGAAGATTTCATTCTGGAAACTTATTAAAGTAACAAACCCAATATCTAACTGTCTTAAAAACTGCAGATGACATCAGCTTTCATTGTGAAGCATTTCAGAGAATCTGATGGAAATATTTCTTACTGCTCTCTAGTTAAATTTGCAGTTCTGTTAGACTACATTTAAATAAGTATTAAATTATGAGTTGTAATGCAGATCATATGTCATGAGCTCTAGCAGTGTCATACCCTCAAATGGTAAAGTATAACATTTTGTAAAGACAAGTGGAAAATACAGATGTATCATAATGAAAACAGATGGTTTTTATGTCATATGCTATATACAAAGACAAATTAATTGGAGCATCTCCACCACTCCGTCAGCTTTTCAGATAAAGCAAAATAAGGGGCTCAATTTTTGTTTTTCAATCCTTAGTCCCTGAAGACAAAAATTATTAAATTTATACTCCCTTCAATCAAAACTGTGTTGACCTATATATCATAGAAAATTGAAAGAGTGGTTTTGCAAAATAATTATATACATACACATACAGAAATATTTGTCTTATCATCTTTATTTTAGTTTTAGCTATCCTGGAAGACTCCATATAGGTGTATTTTGGTATCTTCAGATGGCATTTTCCAATATCTTGCCTCTTTTACTAGTTTTGCCACAGCAAATACATGCTGTGTCACTTAGGTATACATACTCTGTTCCTTTGGCAGAACAGTCAGTCATGTAAAGGAAGTTTACGTTGCTGTTTTTGCTGTAAAAGAAGATAAATGGGACCATGTCCAGAGTCTGTACAACACTTGTCTAAGATCTGATTCCTTCTGGTCGAGTCCTTCATGATGATGGGAGGCCATGCAAGAGGTTTGTCCTGCACATTCTTCTCCTAGATAATTAGAGATACAGAATCTATTTTTGTATGAATACATATAATACATATAAATCCAGATAAAACTACATGATTTATAGTAACTTTTATGGGTAATTTCCTATCAGCAACACCATTCTTCCCAGAAGGGATGTTCAGTGTCTTCCTCATAAATACTATCTTGCAATGAGAATAATTTTTTGAGCTTTAAAAAAAGGAGTATATATCTCCACCTCAATCCAAAGAATTATTTATTGCATATTAGTTTAACAATAAAATTAAATACAGAGACAGAATAATTTCAATACCATATCCATAATAGTAGTCTGCTGTTAAATTGCCATGAAATTGAATTGGCAGCTGGGCAGATATTAGAGTATTTTTCAGCCACATTTATAGATGTTTTTCAACTGTCATGCTACCTAATACTGTTCTCAAATAAAATTCCACTTTGCTCTGATAGTTGTAAAAAGGTTCTTAAAATTCCATGTAGAACTTGAAAGTACTTTAAGTAGGATTATATTGCTGATTAAACCCTTTGTCAACCCTCGGCTGGGCTTTGGTAAGAATTTCACATTTAACAAGTAAAGCTGAACATCAAAAGCTGATGTTCATTTCCTCTGTTCAGACTGTTAAATAGCTGCCTTCCTTCTTTATTGCTATTTACCCATTAATGTTGGTTTTACTTTTGCCAGACTGAATTCTGGAGCAAAAATTTAAAGTATTCTGGCTTTTTTTTTTTTTTTAGTACATCATGCACTACTAAGAGCAGAGATCTAAAGGTGTAAGTTAAAAACTTACACCAGCCTTTGCTGCTGCTGAACGTCTCTTGCAGTGCGCTCGTGCCACCTGGGTTCAGTTCATTTGCAACTTTAGAATCTATTCTATTTTCATGTTACATTTTCACCAGCACACACAGCCACTCCTTTCTTCTCTCTTTAATTTCATTATAAAAATACTGCATAAATGAACACCATCTTGTGTGAATATTGCCAAACCACTTTCACCTCCATTCAGAAAACTGGGATGGTTACTGCCATTTATTTCTCAGAATTACTTCCTGCTTTTGGCCATTGCTCACTACATTTAAATGCCACATCTGCTGAGAAGACAATAAGCATGCTCTAATGAGACACCCTTTTAAAAGAGACCTACTAATTCTTTTTCTTTTTTTTGCCATCTAACTCTAAGAGTGCATTATCTGATTGTGCCAAAATTATATGCATACCGTTTTACCTCCATGGAAATCCCATAAAGCAAACAGTTTTTGTTAATCACTCCTGCAAATGGTTCCTGGCAGCAGCCTGGCTTTGCATTTGCAAAATGAGCCAGGTTCCTCTCTTCCAAAGAGCTCAATAGCAACTTTCAAGGCAGGAAAAAAGGAAAAAATAAATCCCAAACAGGTCTTCTCTCTAGTGGTTGTCTGCTACCTTTCAAAGAGACAATTTCTTCCCTATGTTTCCTCTCTTCTCTCACTCAAAATTGTATATTAAAATCAACAACAGGTCCTCCTTCCCAATACCTCAACTTACTCCCATCCGTACACTCATAGTATTCTTTTGGAAAGGGGTAGTTGTAGTTTTAGGTTATACAGAAATTCTTAAAATTTGGTGAAAAAATGACACAACACGGCCAACAAATTTTTTCAAAAGTCCATGTCCGTGATGGGTTTCACTTTGGTGAAGATATTTTTGGTGCTTTCTGCTGTTTTTGCAACAGTTGTGAGGTTACTTTTGGCAAGTTTTGATTTTTTGCACTGCACCTGATGTAATCCCTGTCCATTTTCTTGTAGTCACTAAACCTTGAATTGCTTTTCCTTTGATGGTATCCCTTTCCTACAGTGTTTGTAAGTGCTTCTTTTCTGTTTGCAGGATTTTAATGGGGATGAGTTTTGGCAAGCTTTGGTGCATGTCCTTGCACTTGATGGCATGCCATGCCTTTTGATGGCTTCGACTTTGGGAAGGATTTTTTTAATCTATTTTTATTTAAATCTTTTTTTAAGTATCCATGCCATGTCCCTGATATCTTTCCCTCCAAGATGTGTCTTCCTCCTTGACTTTTTCCCATACTTTTACAACAGTTGTGAGGTTACTTTTGGCATGTTTTGGTCATTTGTACTGCATCTAATTTCCTCCCAGACCATTTGCTTGTTGTCACTAAATCTCCTTATTTTCTGGGGTTTTTTTGGAATTTTTCAATTGCATTTCATTTGATCATATTTGATCAGAGTATTTGGTAAGCCTTTCTCTCTGTTGCGCAAGATTTTGTTCCGCTCAACACATTGCATATCACAGTTTGATATGCAATATATTTATTCAAAGTAGAAAACATGTTTACTCAAGCATATTTGTGATAACTGCTCCTCACAGAAAAACAAACAAATAAAGAAGTCAGGTAAGACATTTTAGGTAAGTAAGTGCGGCATGTGCATACATAAATTCATTAATAAAAATATTGCAATCCCCCACATCTACTGTCTTCTGTACCAAAGACTTTAAACATTCTGGCTTAGGAGAGAAACCACTGTGTCAGAGATAATTTGGATATTAACTTTTATATCGTTAATCACTCTTTCTTCTGATCTGAAGCCAATTCCATAGCATATAATCTCTTGGGTTATATCACTTGCCAAGTTGTTTTGTAAACAGATGCTTCTTTTCTTGAGTATTGATTATAATTAAGCTCATTTTTTTCTGTTTTAAACTGAAGAGATATATTTGGTTTTTTCCAATGGCTTTAGCATAAAAATTATAGATCAAGGGAATAGGAGTCATATGTTTAATCTGGTATGAAACTGAAATAAACTTTTTTCCTAATATCATATTTGATAAAAGTTATCTAAGCCCTAAAAGTATATTTAAGCATTTATCTGTTCTAAAGAAACATAGAATATCTTTGTTTCAGGACCCTGTGATGAAAAATTTCCCATTTAAGACCATATGATTGGAAAAAATTCCCTTTCCCAAACTTTCCTTGCTTCTGCCAGCAGCAAGACATTGCATTTCTTTAGTTCTGCTTTATGGCCAGATCCCCACTAGGATTGTATGCAATTAGTTAATCAACATTTATCTATTTATGCTTATTAAAGATTGAGCATTCATCTTGCTTTCCTGAAGCAAAAATATTGTAAAATTCTGGTTAATGTTTCTCATTGTTTTGATAATTTTTGGATATTTTATTTTATTTATTTATCTTCATAGACATACCTTTCTTCAAGAGTGAAAATGGTTGCATTTCTGCGTCACCTATTTCTGTCATCACCTTCACATCCCCATTTCACTACTCACTTGCTCATTGAAGGCACATGCTCATGCAGTGAAAACGCAAATAAATGGAAAGGCATTGTAAGCGATAGGTTTCTGGTAGAGAGGGGAGCATGAGAGAGAGTTAGAAGCTGACTGAGCTATTTAAATTTCACTAAAAGGAAAGGTAAAGAACATTTGCTTCTGCTGCCCTGCCTTTTGACTTTTCTTCTGTTTTTTGTGTCTCTGTGGATATGGAATCTGAAGCTCACTGCACTTAGTTGGAAATTTTCTAATAACTTTGCACTTCTTTGCTATTCCACTTCAGCTATAAATCTTTTTTCCAAGCCAGCTTGCTTTCTCCTTGAGCTACACCATGTGGTATAAAATGTACCCTCTAGCTGTCTACGTGGTTTTAAATCTGGGACAAATTATCAACCCAGCAAACATTTTTGCAGCTGTTTAAGTTAGAGAGGTCTGTGCTCCTGCTGAGACTGGGTGCTGGAGCCAAACCTGGCATGCTGCATCACCTAGAGGACTGCTTGGGCATGCATTATTGCACCACAGGCCTGTGCCTCGCGTCCAGCCAGCCGACAGCTGGAGCGGTTTAAACCCTAGCACCAGGCAGCTCTTGTGGTATTCCCCTCTCCTCGCTTTGCTTCCAGTTCCACACCCAGAGTGCAGCCAGAAAAAGTGCTCAATGCAGTGTCTTTGCTGTTAACCGTTTTAATGTTAAGCATTTTAGCCATTCCGAGAGGATGAGGACCTGGCGTGCCAGAGGCACTGCCCCACGCTGCCCTCTGCTCCTGCCCAGCAGCCAACCAGCTGATTGCATTAAACCTTCAGCTGGCCCTCAAAAACAGACTTTTTGCGGTTTATTTGTCCCACATATCCTTCCCTATAAAAACTATTTTGCTTGACATTTTTAGTGGAGCGAATACATTTTAGAGTAGCAAGAGGTTTTTTTATTTGGTTGCTGTTTTTTGGATTTTCTAATAGCAAAGTAATAAAGATGTTAAGGAAATGAAAGAAATGAATGATGTCAACCCTAAAGTTTCTGAAATTAGTCATTAGTCATTAAAGATAGCTCATATACAGTAAAAATTACAAGATATTTATCATTTTTTCCACTCAAAATAGCTTTGTTTTGTGGTTTGATGGTTTTCTTTCTCTTGTATTTATGAGTTGCAGAGGCAGCTAAAACTGAAAAACAACACCAAACTTCTCCCACCCTTGCTTCACAGTTTGCATAGATTTAGAACTTTTTTAATATTTACCCACATGGAAACATCTACCATCTGGTGAGCATACTTTGGTCAGACGTTCTGCTCCCAGTAGTCAGGACATCTTGGAAAAATTCCTAGTTCTGAAAAAAGAAAACAAACCCTTGTCTGTGCCAGCATAGTTTGAGAGCCAGATGCTTATCTGAATTACACTGCTTTGAATAAGCACTTTCAATACTAATGAAAAAGAAAAAGTTTGGTTGGGTTTTTTCCTTCTTTGATTTCTCTTCTTCAATTTAACACAGTAATTAAATAGACCAACATTATTAAAATAGCCTCAAAAATCTTTTAAGGGCAAAAGGATCTTTAATTAAACTTTAAGTAAGAAGTCAGCAGTTTAAGGTTCCTTCTCCCTCACAAAAGGGAGTGCTACAGCACATTTCACAAGAATTTGAACTTTTGAATCTCAGGAACTCAGAACAGAGGGCCTCTTTCCTCTTTGCTTACCTCAGTATGAGCTATAGAAAAGTATCTTTCTTCCAAAACAGTGTAAATTCCAAAGGATAAAATTAATAATTTCATAAATGGGGTGTACATGTACTAGAACCCTTGTGGGAGCTTCTCCTGCCTGTCCCACTGTTCTAAAATACTGCATTCGCAGTAACTTCAGTGTCTTCACTGCAATGGCATTAGTGGACTCAGTTTACAGGTTTCAGTCTTTAACGACATAAAATTTAAAAATCAGGAATTATTTCTGCTCTTGCTGTTTTCTTCAGTTCACCGTACTTTTCAGACAAAAATGTGAGAGACACAAAGAAACAGAAAAATGTTTATAGCCATCAGAAGAATTGTTTCTTTTCAATCTCTTTTGTTGGAAAACAGATATTTTTTCTCTTGTAGCACCTCAGAACAGAGCTAATATGTGTTCCTAAATGCTAATTCAGCTGCTTTTTTTAGTTTTCTCTGGTATCTAAGCAATCATTTTCCATTATGGACCCAAGGTGATATTTTGCGTTTGGCTTTTTTTTTTCCTTTTTCAACCGTACTGGACTTCAGATGAGGACATCCAAATAGCTTCTTTTTGAGTTTTTTTTTTTTTATTTTAATTTTATTTTTAGACAGGATGGGTACTATTTGTAAGAAAAAAAATACATCTGGTAAATTTAGCTTCTTTTTTTTTTTCTTCTGTTTTACTACTACCAAAGAAAAGATACAACAAGAAATGGGACTAAATTTCTGGCTCTGCTACACTTTCTTTTGGAATGCCCAACCATGCTTTGGCAGTGAGAGTCCAGGGTGGCACCCTGGATACCGTCTAGTCAGAAAAAGCAGGGAAATTGTCTTAGCTAAAAGTATTTCTTGAGGCTGAAGTTAGAAATTCCATAGAACTGAAAAGGAATCAGATGCAAGAAGTGGACAACTGGTACCAAAGCAAAGCATGACTCGGATGTTTCTAGTGCTCCCCTCCCAAAACATATGGTAACTAAAAATATTCAAAAAAATCCAAAGACCACTGAAATCAAAACGATTGCGCATCTTCATTTCAACAAGTTTGATCACATCCTAACTTAGAAATTATTTCTGATCATTCAACTGGTCTTAGTGGAGGCATTTTGAGTCAATTGCCATGAAAACCAAGCACTATTGGTACGGAAGTTTTTAAAGAAATTGTGTTCAGAGTTCCACAGAATTTAATTAAAATTTATTCACCATTGTATCCCCTGCACTGAAAATAGGGGTTTAGTGGTGCTGCTCCCCTTAAGTCCTGCCTTTCCACCCACTCCATGAACTATGCTCCAGTGAATCATATAGTGAATCAAATAGAGAAATATAATATGGATTGCAATAAAGAAGGAAATAAAAACTGAGATGTTAGTTCAGTCACCATTGGGCCATATTTGCATTTGTACTGGCATAGTTGAGGGACTGGAGCTAACACAATTCAGTAAGATGGAAAGAAGACACTGTGTAGTTAATGACTGAGCAGATGTTTGCAGACACAAAGATATTTCTAAACCCTTTTCTTTAGTGTCTGTATTAGCACATACAATAGTCTTCTTATTGTCTCAGATCTGAAGACTTTGAAAGGACAAATTAAGGGAGAGAAATAAAAATTAATTAATCCAAGAAGATGAAATAAAGCAGAAAAACACTGAGTTACCAAGACCAAAAATTAAAATTATTTCAAAGCCACAAGCTGGGCCCAGAACTCAATGTGTTCTCATTGTTTGGCTGCAAATATGTTGTTCTGAATTTAGTTCTTTGGCTTAATTTTGTGTAAAATATAATCTCATGGCCATAAGACAAGCCCTCTAAATATAATCATTGCCTATTAGATTATCTAACTTAAAATTCAATTCCTGTAAATAAATTCTCTGAAATTCAATTAATAATTCCTTTTACATTTTTGCTAAGTATTGTAATATATATAAAGATTTTCAACACTGTAAAGTCATACTGATTTTACTTCTGCTTAAAATCCATAAATAAGACTTTGAATAACAGATATGTATTTTAAGTCTTTGTAGCCAAAGAGGTGAATGTTGTTGCCAGCAAACTGTTAAAGGCAACTGAATATAAACCAGAAGCATAATGAATAATAAAGAAATTATAAGAAAGCTAAAACCAGAAAACCTAGGAATACTCTTCTGGTTGCATTAAAAAAGTCTCCAGATTAGAGCTGATACGTCTGTCAATTCTTTTCCAAAATTCCAAAGCTTATGCATCTTTTCAATACACGATAACGGCATAAATATAATTAAATGGGCATGGCATGTCATTGATAAATGTCAGTAAAATGCATGAGGTTGTAGGGAACAGGCACTGCTGCTGCTGCAGGACCTCAGAGTTATCCCAGTGTTCGGATGTCTGCCTTCAGCATCTCTCACAGTTCCCAATGCTGTGTGAAGGCTCCTGCTGCACCCAAGGCACCAAAGGGTTCAATCAGGAGACAACTGTGGAGGCAGACTTCGTTGCCAGTAAACAATTTCCACTGCAAATTCAGGGCACTGTGGAAGGAATGTTGTGGGAATAAAAAAAGAGCAGTGTTTTTTTGGCATAGTTTTAAACCGAGGGATAGAAAACCGAATTCTATTTGAATTGTCTTGTATAATTTTCTAATGTAATTTCCACAATCACTGATTTTTATTTGTTTTTTAAGATTGCAAAGGGCATTTGGAGTTGCATGGTTTTGTAAAATAACAAAACCATTTGTTATTTTTCATTTGCAAGATGAGCTTTCAGCTTTTGAAATAATGATATTGAAAAAATTTTGTTATAGTATGAGAGAGGAATTCTAAGGCTGGAAAGGATAAAACTACATCAATCCCTTTCCATTTTATACAGGGTTGGACATTTATGACCTTAATAAAGTATTTAAAAAAGAAATTACAAGGGTGGAAAAAAAGACTTCTAGTGCAGCCAAGCCCATTGGGAGGTGAGAAGAGACAGAGATGTTAAAGTATCATAGCAAAGACCAATATTGGATGGATATTGGAGGGAGATACAGGAGGGCAGGTGGAAATAGAGAAAATAGAGATGAAGAATGAGGACCAATAAAATTTGTGCTCACATAAATAATTTTCCCAGAGCTGTCACTTTAAAAAGCCAACAATTCAGAAAATATATATTTCCTGGTTTTTGGGGGTTTTTTTCTGTTTTGGTGTTTGGTTTGGTTTAGTGCTAGAATAGAAAATAATGAAGTTAGATTTGGAGATGCCAAATCTCTACTAGTATTAATTGCAGATTTTCAGTGTCAAGGGTGAATTCTGAGTTTTGTGCATCATTAAAGGCCTAAAGTTAAGTTTGGGCCAGAAGATATTTTCTATTGAAGCTGGTCTCTTTGGGTGTTATGAGCTTACTGTCCCTTTTTTTAAATTAAGATTTCTTATATATTTGTTTCATATTAGAGTAAAAACTTCAGAGGATTTTCGACTCCTAATATCGAATATTTGCAATGCCTCTGGTTTAAATTAAAAGTTAAGAAAATTAAGAGAAGGTAGTGAAAAAAGAAAAGGTAACATTTCAAAATTTTCAAATGAATTCAACTTGGTTGTAGTTGTATAACTGGGAATAAGAGATAGTAAGTGTTGTAATTGTTTGCAATTGTTATCTTCAGGTATATTGATGTTCAGTACCATTTCAGGCATTATTAGGTATTATTTGGTATTGGAGACATCTGAAATCCAGAATTATTCAACAGAGTAGGGGATCTTAGGTGATAAAGCCTTCCAAAGTGACAACTGGTGGCCAAATATTTCTCAAAGTAAAAATCAGTAATAGTCAGTAATAGAAATCAGTGTTGGAGCAACCAAAGACAGAGTTATGTGGTTTAAGGTAATCAGTGTAGGTGCACCTATGGTCAGGACAGAGACAGGGGGTCTCCAGAGGGCAGTTCATTGCATGCTAGGTTAAGTGCCAAAGAGAGGTGGCTCCTCTCAGGATATTCCTGTCACAAGAGGATGTAATGGGAAGAGGATGATCAAAATGCTCACACAAGACTTTCAGTGTTAAGTGCACTGATGGAGAGACATGTATCCTACAGCTTTGTCTGTTAGCTCAATTTCCTCCCACACCTCCTCCCCAAAAGGTATTCAGGCTGATGTTTCAAACTGAAGATGGTTGTGTCTATACTTATTTTTCAAAAAAAACAGCATGTTCCTAAATGCTGCACCTACACATCTTAAATACCTGCACGGGTGGTGACTTGACTACTTCCCTGGGAAATTTCTTCCAGCTTGACCAACCTTTAAATAAAGAAATATTTCCTATGTTATTTAATAAGATAATATTTTTTATAACATCCTTCCTTGGTCTAAGAATTGCTTAAACTGGTAAACAAACTTGCTTCAGGAAAAAAATTAAAAGTTGCAATGTTCTTACAAACTAAACAAAAAGTTTAAGACATATTTTAGCATTATTATAACCTGCAGGTCAGAGGTTTATGTACTAATTGTGAATATCAAGGTCATAAATGCATAAGAGCTTGATTACAATGTGGTGAAAGTATTCTGTGTGGAAAACTGGAGTGTCTAATTCCAGCAATACAAGACCATTGATGACAGAATCTGACCCTTTCACAGTTTACGTACTGGTACCTTGCCCAAACTCTCATTAGGCTTGCCCAGCGATCTTTACAGAGTGTATGATGGCATCTGAAGTGGCTAACAGGGGAGGAAAATATTCACAATAATGAGCAAAATATCAGCTATTTGGTTCTACTCCCTCCCCCCACCCCCCTGCTCTGTTTGTTATCTGGAATAAGGGTACCACCTACTGGCCATCAGGTTTTTCTGCGAAGTTACCTGAACATATCTTTGTCTTCTGCTCAGTGGCACTTATTCCTACCCTGTTGATTAAAACAACCTAATTTCCCGTCATTTTGTACCATTTCAGCCATGTGGATTTGAACAAACATTCTTTTTGTTTTTATATACATATATCAATAAATATAAAAAAATTTGTATGCAGGAGGCCAACTGTTCTTGCTTCAGTGTGTAGTTTTATTAATGCAGACAAACAATCATATATAAAGGAACAGCTGAATTTCTTTAGTATGAGACAGTAACAGTCTCCAGAATCATGCTTTCCTACAAAGAAATGTAAAAAAAATATGTTCTTATCTCTCTGTCTCTTTTAAGGATATAGGAGATATTAAAGTCTTCTTACTCATGATTTTCAGCCTGGGGGTCTGACCCCACTAGGAACATTTTCTGCCTCTGAAGACTTCATTCCCTGCCACCATGTGAAGCAGAAAAGAGAGGAGAAAGAGGTGGAGCTCCATTTAGGAGCAGGAAGGGTCCACAGATAGACGATGAAATCCTGAGCATGTCAAGAGCAGGGTGATCTAGGCTGGGTCAGGAAAACTCTGCAGTCACTCTTCTCACTCAGCACATTCACACTACTGATGAAAAACCACTGATCTTTTCCAGTCTCACATCTAAAACCAAATTGCTGAAATTTCCCTTTTACATGCCTTAGTCTGAGCCACCCAGAATCTGGGGCATCGTGCTGGTGTTTGTAGGGTTTTATTTTCAATAAAACTCATGGACTGCTAGGTGTGTTTACTAATTTTGTGACCTTAAGCAGGGGAAAACTAAATCTTTGCTTTAAAATAAGACAAAGGAAATCAGCTTTGTAGCAGTGATAAAGGAGTTTGTAGACTAATTGTGCACTCCCTTCACGTGAAGAACAGAATGGAAGGTGTCATGTCTTTTCTCTAATAAATTTTTATTGTGGTGAAGGCTGTGTATGAAACTGCTTTTGATGCTGCACATAGTACAGAAATTTGGGGAGTATCAGTCATATCCAACACTAATGGCCTGACTAGGATAGTCCTTAACTTTCCTCATAACAGCTCAATCAGTGCTACAGTTTATATTTGTGATCAAAACAATACTGATGACACACTGATGTCACAGGCATTGATGAACAGTGTCTGTACAGCCCAAGGCCACCTCTGCTTCTCACTCTATCGCAAGTCTGATTAGGTTGGAGGTGTGAAATAGTTAAAGAAGGAAAGGCAGACAACCCAAACTAACCAAAGAGACATTCCATGCCATGTAGCACCATGGTCAGCCAAAAGAAAAGGGAAAAGAGGAATTGGTTTGACATTGGTCTATCTGAGGGAAGCAGTGAGAGATCGCCTTTGCATCACTTGTTTTGTTTTCTTTCTCTCTTCTTCCATTTATCCTTCATTTATTATTTTTGTTAATTAATGGTTAGACACTCAGGGAGCTTTTTTTGTTTGTGATTTTGTGGATTTTTTGGGGTTTTTTGGGTTTTTTTATTTGTTTGTTTGTTTGTTTGTTTGTTTTTGGGGTTTTTTGGGTTTTTTTTTTTTTTTGTTTGTTTGTTTTGTTTTGTTTTGTTTTGTTTTGGGTTTTTGTTGTTTTGGGTTTTTTTGTTTTAATGTTCTTTTTTTGTTCCCCCATCCTACTTCAGTGGGGACTGCATGAGGGCTGTTTGGTGCTTACCTACCTACCAGTGTTAAACCACAACACATGGAGAGGGCTGAAAAAGCCAGGTGATAATTTTGAAGTATTGTGGGCCCCAAGCATCTCTTAGAGAAAGAAAGCATTTCTCTGGTGCAAGAGAGCTTAAGGTAATGGATCAATGTAATACAGCCATGTTGCAATAGTTTTAGAAAGAAAAGAGAAGGACCTGTTAAAATGTAGAATATTTGTAAAAAAAGACCCTCACTTAAACAATGATGCTGTTTTTCACTCCCTAGAAACTAACATAGGTTGAAAACAAGAATTAAATCTACCCTGCTTAAAAATTTCAAGAATGGATTCGTGTTTCAAGACACCATTAATTTGTGACACTCATCATCAAGAGATTGAAAATGAATGAACAGCTCCTTACAAAACTGGCAATATCAATTATAAAAAAGCCATTCAAAATTACTATAAGTATGATAGGTCTCATCTTGTGTTCATAAATACCTGTGGCATTAAAATTGTATGTTCTTCTGAGTCATTTTAACTTCACTTTTCTCTGGACCTAGGTTTCCCATTTTTTCTTCAGCAATATGGATTAAACATGAACTTCTGTTCCCAGAAAATTGGAGTCCTTGCCCCACATGCTTAATTGCAATACAAAAGGGCTATCTGTTTGATACAGTACAATTAAATTATTCTAGTTGTGTGCCTCAAAATTAAATTGAAATTACAAAAAAAGAAATTCTTAAAAACTTCCACTTATAATCTGTACAAAATAATGGTTTTACAGAAACATAGTCCCAACTTTTTAAAGTTATATCTGACTCCGTCCAGAATGTCTCAGGTAGGAGAAGAGCTGTGGATATTGAACCATGTTTAGCAGGTAGCCCCTATTCAGGCAGAGGGCAGCAGCCAGGTATCTGCGAGCACTGGGTGCAGCTATGCATTGTGTCATCCTCATCACAACCTCACTGGAAACAGCAGGCACGACAAAGAGATCCTCTCCCGCCACGTGGCAATCACTGTCAGCACATGCCACATTCAACGTTTTCCTGATACCACTGTTGAGATCTCTTTCTCCCTGGCGTGCTGGAAGGGTTCAGCAGCGCTGCGCCATCAGAGATCCTCCCCTGCCAGCTGCATTCCCTCTATCCTTCTAGAGATCAGAGAGAATCCTTCTGTCAAGTACATGAAAGGCAGCTGTTACAATGCCAATGCCACGGCTGTGTGCACAGTGTGCTGTTAGGGCTGGTTAAAATGTGATAGGAAAACATTTTCCCATTTTTAAAAAATGGCAGTTGTCTGGCCTGGCACACTCCTGTGGACTGGCTGATCTTGCCAAAACTGCAGCAGAAACTGCAGGCTGACCCTAGGCTGTGATCGTGTCACTGAGCTCAGCAAGGCTTAATTCCCTGGAAAGCTTTTGCTGACTTGCTGGTGGCCAAGACTGTGTAAGACACCTGTCTTTAAGTCTGCTTAGGTCCTTCTGCTGCAAATTCCCCAACATCTGGTGGCATGTAGCATACCTCAATTCCCCAGATAACTGCCCAGTGGAAATTTGGGATGCCTGAGTATTTAGGTTGTGAGCCTAGCAGGTGGCAAAAAAAAAAAAAAATAAATAGGGGAGACACTGGAGATCCTGGCAAACATTTCTAGAGCAGAATATTTAATTGTAATGTAAAACAACTATCAACATAGTTGTTTGGTGCTTTTTTATGCTTATATTTTTCTAGATATTTTACTTCCAATCTCTTTGTGCCCACAATATTTAACAACACTTATTAGTGACATCACAGAAAGAACATGGTGACCACAGAGAGACCACAGATATTATCAGCATATATTGCAAACTCTGCTAACCTGTGAATTTTCATTGCAGTATAAAATGAAATTTAGCTCCCAAGGTGCATAGACAATAAGATTAGAATTTTTCCCCTAAGATTTTAATAAAAAATTTGTGGGGAAAATGGCCCAAATAGAACAAAGAAAGTAATCATGCTAACAATTTTTTTGAAAGAGAACAAAATAAATTCTACCAATACCTAAAGTATACAGCAGTAGTGTATATATCATAGTTTATATGATAAATCTTGCTTTATATTCAGAAAAATATTTTTAAGCATTTTATGTCACCATATGGAAAATTCTGTCTTGAATTACAGATCAGATATATTAAGAAATACTGAAGTCTGTATTTAGTTTTAAGAATATCCTCAGGGCCCTTAAAAATAAATAATTGGAGCAGATAAATTGAATAGAGAAATGTGAAAATTACATGGTTTAAAGTGATTTGGTGCTCTAAATCCTCAAGAGCCCATTGAAGACAATTAGTACTAAGAAACTAAAGCCTCTCAATTACGAAGACAGGTTAACTTTCCTAATCTTTGTCTTTCTCTTTACTTCCACCAGATGGTGGTGTATTGCAAAAAAAAAAAAAAAAAAAAAAAACAACTCCCGAAGACTTTTTCCTTTCAAAGCCTAAAAAGAAAGGGAAAAGTCATCATCAGGTAAAAAGAACACATCAAATCCCTATGAGACTATACAGATTTTACAGAAACAAAGTCCTAATTTTTTTAAAGTTATACCTAACCCCTAGTCCAGATTTCTGTCCATAGGAGGAATGTGACTTTTCTTCTAGTCTCTTCTTTATTATTTAAGATGCTAGACTGCTTTATTTTCAATAGATGGAGTAGGAGAGATAGTTATACACAGTTATTATGTTTTAATCAAGTCTTGTAATGTTTTTCCATTCCACTTCAGCAGTGATTCCTCACAACACTCTTTTCATCCATTTTTTTCTTAGAAGAATTTGCTGATTGTATTTTGCTCTCTGTCTCACCTGCAATACCAGTGCACCCTTCTGGAGGGTTAAGTGCAAGGCCCTGGGCACTCCAAAGCAAATATTTAAACCTTAGTAAGGTATCATGAAGCAACTCTTGAATGTTCCACACACTTTGACATCAGGTCAAGGAAGATTTAACTTTGGCTTAAAGATTGTCCTGGGCTTCAACACAAGAAGACTCCCACTGATACTGAAACCACTGCTTCAGCTAACAGACAGGCGTGTGCATAAAGCCACGTCAGCATTCCTGCTGCCTCCTCCAACTGGGTAACTCTGCAGAAACACTGGGTTTTGAAGTCCTTACAGGGTATGAATGATTTTGCCATGCAGGTGCCATGGATATTGGTGGCAGGGAGTGATGTGAGCTGTGATGTTTCAAGATTTATTCTAGGTAGTTAATACTCTTACACTTCTTCTCCAAGTATTGTGGTATTGTATTAGAATCTGTATATGTAGACATATAAGCACTTACAAGCAAAAAAAATTGCTAAAGGTCTCCTCATTAACAATTTTTTATTTGCTTCTGAGAATAGACAAATGTTTTCTTCCATTGAGAAACTGTTATTTCAGCATCTGAACTGAATGGAGGCTCTGTTACTGGATTTAACAAAGGAAAAACTTAAAAGGCAAAATATAATGCTGTTGTCTGTGCTTTATTCACTGTGTCTCTCCAGGCAGTGCCTTGATATTCACTCATGAGCAAAAGGGTTCAATTTGCTAATCCTTAAGTTCCAGAGGATGAGCTTGGGGCCCCTGGGAATATGGTGTTCAACACAAGTCCTGACACTCCACCCTAAGCTGTGTGGATTTGAAAAACAGGCTTCAAGCCTGAAGCAGGATTGTTTTCTAATTATCATCTGTTCATGTGAAAGTCAAAGTCTCAGAAGCTAAATGTAATTAAAACAGTTATTCTACCCCTTGGTACCAAACATGAAGCAGCCCAAATTCCCAGGTCTGTCATCCATACTCTGCCAAATTATTCTTTGCTGTGTTAACTGCTGCCTCCTCATCTGTGTGCTCACCAATAATGCAGAAACCCATAAGAGTACTGATTATGAACAAGAGCTATTCATTTGGTCTCCTTACTTTGGATTACAAATTGTCTGCTATGTGCCATGGTATGGCTGAACTCGTAGCATTCTCTACAACACTTCTTCTATTGCCACTCCTCTCCTCAAGTCTACTGTAGAAACTAATCTACCCCACCCAAAAAGAAGATGAAGGGAAAATACATGAGTTTTTCTTTTAAAATCAAGTGTTCCTCACTGCTTGGGTCATAGAATTTTTTTTAATTAACTCATAGCTTTATTTACATCTGAAATGGGGCCTTAAACCTTGTTAAAGCAGGGGATTTAATTTTAAAAAATGAAAATTTTTCAAGTGGGAATTTACACTTTATGCCCCACCTTGATTTGTAACTGGAACACTTGAAATTGTTTCAGTAAATAGCAGCATGCAGAAAGCACAATGTTCTCAAGGCAGTCTTAATTGACAAACTACAAACCAGACATGCAGACCTATTAGTAACTAGAGAAAAATGGATTCCCTGCTTTACAACAAGTCAAGCTGTGTCTTGCAACAATAAGGTCTAAGACTTACTTGGTGCTGCTTACAAAGTTGCTGTAAAAGAAGAAAAAGGGCGCTACTCTGACAGTCTGTCTCTTTGCTTTCTTTCTTTCTTGTCTTCTCCTTCTCTCCAGGCTATTCTCCGCCTCATCATTGGCCCCTTTTTTTACGTTAAAGATTAAAAGGAAGAGTACACGTCTGATAAACAGCATATTACAAAAATTTCAGTCCCCAGTTCCAGAATTAAATCAAATCCTGAATTTTCTACTGACAGTCTATAAAATCTGATCAAAAAATCAACAGTAATCACAAAACTTATTGGAAGGAAAATTGTGATTGCCAGCCCAAATGTTATGTAGGAAAAAACATGGCATCCTTCTCTCTGTTCTGGTTTTCTTCATGTAGTAGTGACCAAACAGCGATCATTTATTTGAGTTTCTTATGCTATTTTCCCAACCATCATTTCCAGCTTACAGAAGGCTTCCCTCCTATCACATTTTGCAATATCCGAGGGTTATAATATGTCTTCTGCTCCCTTAGAAGACTGAAGCTTCTCCATCACCAAATAATTTCCTCTTCTCTCACTTTAAATTGTGTGTGTTCAGTTCAGGACCAGTATAACTGTGCAGGACACAGACTTAATTTTCTGAATGTTGGAAGGTGACCATCAGGCATACAGTTGTGCAGCTCACACCCAAACCAGACCCAATGAGCTATGGGTCATTGTTTTGGTCAGATCTGATAACACAACAAAGAATTATAAAACAGTAACATTTTTTAGTCATTTTTTTACTCAAAACAAGCATAAACATCCATTTTTCTGGCCATGAATATCAAGTAACACCCCTGCAAAGCTCTTCTTTTGATGAGATGCATTCTAAGAGAGATAAGGCAAGAGAGCAGTGTCTCCATATAAAATGTTTCCTTGTGTGTATCAAATGAATGAATATCATAAAGTGGTTTGGGTTGGAAGGGCCCTTAAAGATTATCTAGTTGCAACTGCTCCTGCCATGGACAGGGACACCTTCCTTTAGACCCCAATGCTCAGAGCCCCATCCAGCCTGGTCTTGAATCCTCACAAGGATGGGGCATGCACAGCTTCTCTGGGTCATCTGTTCCTGTGTGTCCCCATCCTCACAGCAAGGAGTTTATTCCTGTGTGTATGTGTACCTATATATAAGCAGCAGAAATACTGTCCATTTATTTGACTTTTTCTCTGTTTACCCAAACTATTTCAACTGGTTGCACAAAGCTAGACTGTTTAAATAGCATTTAGCTTTATATATTATTAATCTCAAGGACTATCTATAATGGTAAATTTGAGCAATCCTTTCTTATACACACCTGTTGCCAAAGAAGCAGATGCACTCCTAGCAGAAAAGCACTGAAGTGTTTAAGTGAACAGAAATCAGGTTTTTAAGCACCGTGCTACAGATATTTTAACACTCTCTCTATCTAAATAAAGACTTATCACAGTACACGTCAGTTCCTTTCACATCGAGATATGCCTTGGAAAGTGTTGCAAATAGTACATTATGTTTCTTCACACACTACTGAAAGCTGCTAATAAGGCATCAAAAATCTTTTAGCACAGCATTACTTCTTATGCCTTCTGCCTTGCTGAATGTTCAGAGGAGATCTTACTTATAATCTACATCCATACATTTCACAGAAACCTGGATTTCAGGTCGAGGTCAGTGTACCATGCATTGAAGTAGAATGTTTGATTTGCCACAACTATGATAGACACATGAAGGAAATCTAATTTTTTTAAGACCAGTTCCAGATTACTTTCTTTCTGAGAATATGAATTTCTGGAGTTTATCTCTGAACTTTTATCTGAGAAAACAATCTAAAAAAGCCACGTACAAATATAAGTTTCTTATTACTTTTCAAGACTGAAATGAACTCCTGCTCTATGATAAGGCCTTCACTTTGGCTCTAGGCTTTCCTTGGTTCTTTTTTCATCTCCCCTAAAAAGGTGGTCCTATTGTCTGCACAATGGGATGTCTCCTAATTCTGAGACCAGTGTGATGAAATAGTGTCCACTTGCTTGAGACATGGGTTCAAACAGCAAGGTTTCTCAAACCTGTACAGATTGGTGTTGATTATCCCAAGCTATGAACAGCAATCTGTATTTCTGTCTTGTACTGACAGTCCAGGCTTACTGAATGACCCAACTGACTCTGATTTGTGTATGTCTTGACCCTTGCCATGCCCTCCCTCCTTTTCCTGATCAGCTTTCTTCAGTTGTTCCAGTTTCACCTTAAAAACTTTCAATTTGAAACATCTCAGCTCAAATCTGTTTTTCTTGATTCAAGGGAAGTGCTGGGAATGCCAGCCAGATGATTGCCCTTCCCATACACTGAAGGGAACTCTCCTCCTTTTTTCAGAATGTTCTGCATCTTAGTTTATAATACTAAGCTATCCACACTTTAGTTCTTAACCAACACTACAAAAGCAAAACGCAACTCAGTATTATATTCCCTTTGCTCTTTTTCCCTGACTTTTCCCTCCCCTTTTTCCTCCCTACATATACATAAAACCCATGCTTCAGCCAGCTCTGGCAATCTTTAGTTGGAGCCAGACAGAAGGAATATCCAGTTAACATCTTTGCACTTTTTTCATTAAGTCTCTTACCTATCCTTATTTTGCGTCCCATTTGTCTGTTCCCTTACAGCTCCTTTCAGTTCAACACTAATACAGGAACCTAAAACCACAGAGGTAAAGCTGAGGGGCATGGGATATTTATAAAAAAAACCAAATTTTAACTTTCACAATTCCCTTGTTCTAAGAGTAACTCTTAACTTCACTATCAAAAAAAAAAAAAATTTGAAACATCTGCCATCAGCAAATGAACTTTGAGGAGAACAGAAGTATTTGCCAAGGATTTCATCTTCAAAACAGCTCCAGCTTCAGCACTTCAGTGCCTTTGCATATTAAAAACAATACTTTAGAAATTTGTGTTATTGTCTATTTTTGGAACAAGAAGATGTAAAATACTATAATAACATGGTACCATAGTATTCTGCAATTACATATTCCTCAAAATTATACTTTAAATGCAGCAAAATTCAGAATGATTTGAATAAACCCTTCATTTGTGGGTATATACTCATGTAACTTTGCTATATGTGGTGTTATTTTTTTGATCCCTTCTTTTAAGCAGAACAAAAGGCAAGTTGTCTTTTCCAAACAGCTCTTTATTGTAAAGATCATTAAATAAGATACCAAAACACAACAACTTCTACAGTATATGATTTTACAACTACTTTAAGGATTTGGTAGTACATAAAAATAATCAAGAGATTTCTTTCATGAAAGAGCTATTGAGTAAACTATTTCTAAGATCTCTATATCTGTTAAAAATTAGGATTTTTTTTTTTCCTAGGACAAGAATGATTGTGTTGTAAGCATAGAGTTTATTAATTCAAAAAATTTGTCTTTTTGCATCCCAATAAAAGTTTTTAAAATATTAGATTAGAGGAAGAGTTGTTTTTAAATACATATAAACAATAGATTTGAAAAAGAAAATTGGAGGAACAATGCCATTCATTCCAGATAAAATTATTCTCAGGTCATATTTCATATTGCACAATATAGCACATATTAGGTTCTTTCTTTCTTTCTTTCTTTCTTTCTTTCTTTCTTTCTTTCTTTCTTTCTTTCTTTCTTTCTTTCTTTCTTTCTTTCTTTCTTTCTTTCTTTCTTTCTTTCTTTCTTTCTTTCTTTCTTTCTTTCTTTCTTTCTTTCTTTCCTACATTTTGTAGACCTTGAGATAAATGCCTATACGAGATAAAATAATCTTAAATTCTAGAATACTACATTACAAAATCTGCTATACAGCTTGGATTTTTAAATCATTAATCCAAAAAAGCTACAATAATGATTTCAAGATTGTCATTTAGGATGTTTCCAGTCTATTAGTTTCTCTGGTGTACAAATCCACTCATAATAATGTTAGCACTTTATTAAGCAGCTGGGACACTTCACCTGGATCAGGTCTTCTTGTTGCTGCCAGTCATTTAAAAAGTAATGTATAGACTACCTGAGTAGGACTTAATCTATCCATAAGAGAAATATATCCTGCAAAAGCTTCGTACGACTGATTTGCAAAAGCAAAATAGAAAATGTTTCCAGACTAACAGTGCACTGTAACTTCTGTGACAAAACAGACTGGTACTTAACCCGTTAGGAGCTCAAACAGAAAAATGCTATTCCCTGGTAATTCAAGTCCAGTTTTGTACAGTCCCCCTTTTCCTTCTGTACAATGGAATGTGATGCAATTCCTGAGATATGAGCTGTACACTCTGGACTGCTTGGAAAAAGCAAGTGACCATTGGGCAACCAAGAGTTCCTGAAGGCTTTGTTTCTTAGTAGCTGACAGCCTCCAAAAATTACTGGGTGGCTCCCATGTCATTTCCCCACATTGCTACCTCGGAGGAATCATTCAGTCAAACAAAGCTTGCCTGCTAATGAGGTACCACAAGGCTCTTTTATTCCACTGTCTGATTGACTGGTCTGGCAGACCCATCCGAGTATCCTGGATTTGGATGACTTTGAAATCTGGTCATGAATATTGTGCTTTTGTGTGTGTGGTAACATGACACCCACTGGATTCAAGAGGCTGGATGAGAATGTCAAGTTTCAGTAAAAATTAATATTAACAAGCAAATATGTTTAAGCTCTTCTTTTTTACAAAGCTTAGATACATGCTTCTAATGCTCTCTGGAAATCTGGTAAATTGAAAGAAACAAAAATCATTTGACATGTATTATTACTTCATTAGGTTCAGGGTTATTTACTCTATCTATCTATCTATCTATCTATCTATCTATCTATCTATCTATCTATCTATCTATCTATCTATCTATTTTCAGGGTTTTGCAGCTTCACTCGCTAATTCTGAATGTTTGCATTTGGCAGCAATTAAAATCTCATTCTCCAGCTTCCTTGCAGAGGTCAACCCCTCTCTTCCACTTTATTTTGCTTCATGGGGAGTGAGATACAGGTGCTGACTTGTTATACCACAGAAGTCAGCACAGTTTATTTTGCAGATTATCTGAAACTCTTGTTTTCTCACTGCGTGCAGTCAGACCAGGATTTTGGATGTGGAGGACATCAATGATCCATCTGGAACCTTAGGAAATTTAAGAAAAAACTGCTCTTCTTTCTGCCCTCCAACATGAAATTATTGTAGTGGTAGCTTGTATCTTCAATTTGAAACTCTACAGTGCAAATTGATAACTAATCTTGGGGGAAAAGAATAAAGTTCAAGACCAGTTTTTTCTACATTTTGTGTTCACTAAGAGTCGGATATGAGGCATAGCCAATATCATACATTTCAAAATTAAATCTCTCTTAATCTGAAAAGTCAACATTTCATCCTGTGGTTTGCAGCACATCCATTAAACCCTTACCTAAAACACAAAACAAAATTTTAACTTCTAATAGAAAATACAGAAAATATTAAAACTTATACCACAAGCAAGATTTAAGAACTAAAGACTTATGTTATCAGCACTGCCTTTAACCTGTTAATTGATAACAGCAACTATTATATTATAATGTTTCTTTTAAAGACAAAGTAACAAATATATGCTTCAGAGATGATAAAATTATTAATATATCTGTGTTTTACTTTTTCTGTATAGGGTATTTGAAATATTATGGATGATAACTTAAAAATATATAAAATCAAAGTAAATCTCAGTTCCATTTAATTCTTCATTAGAAAGTACTGACAGCTTTCTGCAATAACTATATGACTATATCCAATATTTTAGGAGTCTAAGAAATAGTTAAGTATGAAGTTTCTGAATAATTGGTATAATTATTCATCTATTAACTTAATTTAAAAGTCAGTGGTTCTCTGAAGACATAGAAAGAGACAGAACATCTCTCAATAATTGCTTTTATAAAACAAAATTGCCCTTATCAAAGGGAGTTCTTTAAGAAAAGGTAGTGGTCTTCAAAATAGTAATTTTAAATGGAAAGGGAAGGGAAGGGAAGGGAAGGGAAGGGAAGGGAAGGGAAGGGAAGGGAAGGGAAGGGAAGGGAAGGGAAGGGAAGGGAAGGGAAGGGAAGGGAAGGGAAGGGAAGGGAAGGGAAGGGAAGGGAAGGGAAGGGAAGGGAAGGGAAGGGAAGGGAAGGGAAGGGAAGGGAAGGGAAGGGAAGGGAAGGGAAGGGAAGGGAAGGGAAGGGAAGGGAACTCTCTAAGTTTCTGAATTAGTAAGTTCACATATTGTGATAGCTTTCTCTGACCTGAACTTCATCCAGGACTCATTCCTGCTGCAAATATAGCAGCATGGATATTGCAGGCAATGCACAGTTATGGGTGAGGCAGGTACCCTGCAGATCTCACTGAAAGAATGTGCAAAATAGAGACAAATACACCTAAGCCTATAATATTTCTGCCGTCATCCAAAAATGAAGGCTAAAGAAAGGCTGCCATTCAACAGCCTCCTGAGGCCATCAGGAGGTAGCAGAGAAGAGAGAAGGGATTTCAAGCAAGGAAGTCTCCCAGACTTCAGTATTTCCTTTAACAGCTCTGAACACCTGGCTTAATTCTATGGTTTGTGTTTTCTATTTTAATATTGCTATGCTTGCTTTTCATGAATGACTAATAAATTGAAAAGCCAGCACCGGCTTTTTTAACTTAACTGACCATATTGCAATTACAGTTTTTGTTTCCTTATCTAGTTCAGACTGTCACACTGGATGACATTCCTCTGACACCTCCATCAGAGGCTAGGGACAACTGACAAGCAGTACTTTCCAGCCATACTTTAAACTGTCTCCACCAGTGAGACAAAGTAGCTGTCTGTGTGCGGATTCACAGTCTGCTGAAAGGAAATGGGTTATTTAATGCCATTTCCAGCCAGTCTGACTAATCTGTTAGCTCTGCACTGCAAAGAGCAAGTACATGGTCACAAGGTAGTGCGGAACACTAGATGGGGATGGAACAGGGAGTATCATCATTTGAGGTCATATACCATTACCATGACTAAATTACCTCAAAATTGAGACATGGAAGGGTGTTTGTTTCTGAAAAAATTACATTCTCTATCAGATGACAACCACATTACCTTACCCTATTTTATTTAGCTTTAATATTGTTAAACTTAACATAAGAGAAATAAAATGACTGGTTTTTTTGGTCTTATTTTTCTGGTTTTCCCATGAAAAAGTGATCTGAATTTTCTTTTTTTTTTTTTTTTTTTTTTTGTCCTCCGGTTCTGCAAGCAGCGAATTTTGGAACAAACTGCTCTGCTTTGTTATATCAGAGCAAAAGGCATTTAGGCATTTTAGAATGCAAATATCCGTAATAGGACTAGGGATGTTACAAGTTTGTTGGAAAGAAAGCATTTCTTAACCACTTGAGAGCATGCTGGGTCTCCAGTCTAATTCAATGTGTTTTGTAAAAAAAGCAAGGGGTGTGAATTTACTTATTTAAGCAAAGCCCTTAAGCACATTAAGCACTTAAAACATTGGGACTGAATGTACTTAATTGCTTTGCTGTATTTGAGTCATAATGATTATTGCAATAATTAGTTTATGCTCAGGTATTTCTTGTCAGTGCATGCATTTAAGGGTTATTGAATGAATAAACTGATTAATAATATTTGCAGTGAGAAAAGGAAATATAATTAGCTTTAATATTGTTAAAATACATTTTACTTTAAAAACTCCATCCCTCCCCATGAAACAAAGTGTAACAACCTTGTGAGAGGATTTGAAAATTCTCCAAGTGTTTGGGTTTCTGTTGGGTTCTTGGTTGTTTGAGGGCATTTTTTGTTAGATTTTTTTTTGGGGGGGGGGTGATGGTGTGTTTATTTGTTGGAGGAGAATTGCTTTGAGGAAATACATCAAACAGGAAACAGGTAAGTTTTCAAAAACAATGTCTGTCCCACTTTTGCCTTCTGGTCTGAGCATCCGGGCTTCACAGGTCTTGGACAACCCCTCACTTTTCATGGTTGTTGTGGGCCCCAGCCCATTCAGACTTTTCCTCCAAACTGGAACCCAGAATCATTGAGATCCCAAATCTCATGCACACATCACAAACATGGAACTGGAAAATGTGTAACTTTCAGGCAACAGTTGATTCCTCATGGCTTGAAAACATTTTTTCCCATGCTGTGACCCTGCCTCTCTGTTAGCTTCCAAGACTGTTTTCAACTCTGAAACTTCCTGTTTTATACAAATTTGTGGAAGGAGGGAAAGGAAACGCCTTTCAATAGTAATTTTAAGATGTTCTACTTTCAATGAATCTTTCCAACATTTCACTAAATTTCTTTTTGTTTTTTGTTTTTCCTGAGCATTCATAGATTAGAAATAAAAAATTCAAAATTCAATTACAAGCAAGCTATTTAAAATATTCATTTTGAAACTGCCATTTAATAGTTAATCCTTTTCTTCCTTGGACCTATTGCTAATAAATTAAACTAGTCAAAACATAAAATACTGTGGCACTGCTTACTACTATATTATTCAAGAAATTTGGAAACATTTACATGTTTGAGGTGGTGCATTAAGAGTCTGTAAGATTCTCAGTAGGATTTATGGACAATATCAATTTACTTGGTGTTATGTTGGTGTACTTTATAAAACTGGAAAAGACTACAAGATTGTTTGAAAGCATGTTGAAATCTCAGTTTTGTACAATACATCATGCTTAAAAACTAGTTTTATTCGCAAATGTATTAGTCCAATTATCTCAAGTAGGAAAAATCCACAATCAAGAAACAGCAATTGCAAAAAAGACACAGCTATGTTATCATCTTGATTTTCCAGAGTATATTTTCACACAAGTATGATTTTAGATTTAGATAAGATAACCATAATGCACAGTTACCTATGAACTAAATATACATTGTTTCTTCTGCTGCATCAGTAATATGAACTTCTCTTGAGTATGTATGGTCTTCTAGCTTTGTTCACATGTAGCTGCCGTTTCAGAATATAGGGATTTTTTCTCTTCATGATTTCTTTTTCTTGGCTTGAGTTCTCCAGATCAAAAGCATCTTGCTGTAGTAACTGTAGGATGCAAGAAGAGACACACTGTTATCTACTTTTTTTTTTTGTAATGAAGATTATTATCTCCTCCAAATTTTAATGAAATATTAACATATTTTATTGCCACCAATACAATCTGTAGCTGCAGCATTAATTTAAAAATATATAAAACTCAAGACACAAAACTAAAATCAGGCTAAAGATGAGCGGAGCCCTACAGAAGTGATTTTTAAATTCCACTTCAACAGATTAGATAACTGGTTTTGACTAGAGAGGAAAGCTGGTTTATCCTACTTAGACCAAAACTCAAACAGACTGAAAGTTTTCTAATGACTATCACTCTGTTATCACATGTTTAGGTTAAACACCTACATGCACTGCTTTCTGGTTCCATCTGTTGAGAAATATTTTATTCTACAGTTTCCTGCAAAGCAGGGAATTGTGACTAAGACATATGGGTTATTGCATATTTGGTTCTAGGGTAGTTCCTTTCCAGCAATAAATGCGCTGAAGAAGAGCATCTTCAGAAAACTCTGGTTCTCAAAGAGGTTGCAGTCCTTTGCATGGACCACCCCAGCTAACATGAGGATTGGGAATATAAAGAGTTATGACAGCAAAGCAAAACAAAACAAACAAAACCCCAAACAAACTAACTAACAAAAAAACCAAAACCAACCAAAAATATCTGGATTCATCTAGACTGTACATGAACCTGAGATAGATGAAGAAATTTGCTTTACTGGAAAGTGGGTAGCGACACTGAGTTATCTTTTTTCACTACACAAAGCAGCTTTTAGTGTAATATCTAACAATGCAAGGGGATTGTGCCTAGTGTGCTTCTGTGTAGTCACTGTAATCGCTGTACTAAACTAAATATCAGAAATGGACTATAAACAATCACTGTTTAAGAGCAGCAATCTTCATACAATCACAATGTCAACTTCCAGGGCCCTCTTTCGGTGTAGGGACACCAAAAGCAGGAGTTACCTTGTTGCCAGTTTCCTAGCAATGATAAGAAAACCAGAATACCTAGTAAAATGGTATGTACACATGGGCATGTATCCCTGCATTTTGAATTCATTTTGCCTTAGGGTCCTCAAACAGAAACACTGGGTACATTTATTTATGCAATAGATCTATAATAACCTCATGTCTGTTAGGCAGATATTAATTATGTTTTCTGGCGTAGTGATGACTTTCATATGCTTGTTTGGTTACCTGAAATGGCTACAAAGAGTGGAGAAAGCACATAGTTAAGAAAAGTTCTCATTTATCCATGGGTTTTTGTAAGAAACAAACACTCAGGTCATCAGAAACTGCACTAATTCACTGCTTATACTGGAAGAGGCATATTATAGGTACTACAGAATATAAAAAAGGGAAGGAAAGCTCAGACAATGTGATGGAGGTCACATGGATATGGATTTTACAACATCACTACAAACATTTAATGCAGTAGAAAAATGCATTTGTGATGGTTTGTGTTACCTCCCAGTGCTGAAAAGCTCTGCTGTGGCAAACTTTTTGGAGTTGATATACTGTCAGCATTGCTTCCAAGCTGAAGCCATCCAGAGCGGCAGGGAACTGTCTTCCTGGAACCAGATCCTCCTCATCTACCTCTACTGTTTCCCCCATTTGGTTGTTTATGTTGTTGACAAGATTGCAGACATTTAGCAGGGTCACTTTCCAGTAAGGAAGTTTTGCTCTGTTAATCTGAAAATAAAAACACCCACCATTTAATATATCTTGGGGTTTTTTTTATCCATGTGCTACATTCAAACGTTTTGTTAGAAACAAGTTTATGTTTCTGAAGTGCTTTTCATCTGGTCAACTTTTAGACAATAATTAGAGCGCAGAACTTAGGACAACTCATTTATTACACACGCCAAGTCTGCTTCCTTGCAGCCTTGCCCCCCAGGTAGATATAAATGATGAAAAAGCTCAACTGCTACCAAACCAGAATGACAGCATTTCATAGTCATTCTGCACAGGTGCAAACAAAAACACAGATGGAAATTAATATAATATAAATTCACAGGTGTACATAAGGATAATGAATCAAACCCACTGGATAAATTCCCAGCTCAGGAATCCAAGCTGGATGCCTGTGGTTAACTAGACACTCCTCCCTAGTTCAGCACAAATAGCAGTCATCCCAAAATTCCCTGAGAAAAGGAATGGAGGCCCTGATTCAGGACAAGCTGTCTGATGAGTCTGGGTCTGAAGTTACAGAATCTGTAAGCCCCACAAGTTTTGGATCCTGGAAAGTGAAGAGCCTGGGAGATGGCAATTGAAGATCTGTAGGCTTAGGGAGATGGAGCAAAGACAAAACATAGCTGTGAAAACAAAGTACTCCTGATTTGGTAACTGGAGTGAAAAACTGAGACCAACTGTATTTATGTGGCCCAACATGAACCTGTTATAGAAAGAGAGAAAAAAGGAAATTTCACCATGTTTTGTCTCAAATTTTGCTTTTTCCAGTACATTTCATTATGTATGAGCTCTTAAACTATTTTAAAGAAATGCTGATAAGCATGATTTTTACTTTTCTACTGGTATTGTTTTTTCCAAGCAGTTGCAGCAGCAGTCTTCCATTTTGATTATCAATAGCAAAAATGTAAGTTTAAAACTTAATTCCTATCTCATTTACTGCTTTTCATTATTTTGCCATTTTCTTCATTCTCCCACCACTAGTTATTTCTTCTGCACTGTACTCCTTTCAGTGCTGAGTATAGAATTGAGTTTCCTTCAACTAGACCTGGTGACACAGCAATCTCCAACCAAAAGCCACATAGCAAACTCCTAGTTATTCCTTGCAAGAATTTCCTTGCTATGCACATTAGGATTAGACCTTACCTATGAACTGAGATGTAGTTGCTTCTTTTCCTGTAAGCATGAAGTTAAAAGCAGGTATGACACTAACACAGACATCGCCTTTCACACATACTCGCAGCACTGATTGAGTGTGGATGCAGTGCTTACTTGGCTGAACATCAGGAAATCACAGAACCTGTTTCTTTAGGGATCCTTTCTAACAAAGGGGCCTTGCGTGCAAGATTTATGTAAATTCATCACACTTGACTATTTTTTGAGGGAAAAGAAAGTTCAGAGAAATGAGGAAGAAACAAGAAAATTGGGCATCACTTTTAGCATTAGTTACAAAAAGTTTTCTTTTGTCCATGATCATTACTCCAACATAGATCTGAGAAATACATGCCCATCAAAATAAGAATGATTTAGCCTTTTAATAAAACTGCTGCGCATTCTCAGATTCCTGACAACATTAAACAAAAAAAAGATTATTTTGTTTTGAGGCTAAGAAACCAAATCTGAAATCTTATTTGGAAGCTTGTAATTGGTACTGCACTCTTTACTTTGAGTTCATTTGTTTTCTCATTGAAGTACCCTAGTTAGCCTATCAAATTTCTTAAAAAGATGTGACAGTTTCAAGATAAAATTATTCTCTTTGCAGAATATCTAATTTTATCAACAGAAGTTAAACTAGGGAAAAGATCAAATGCCCAAGGCAATTTCAAAATGTTCTTTGGTCTGCTTTAATATATTTTTGAAATATAAAAATATGGAGCTTTCCATGAAAAATGAGGAGGCTTCTCCAGTTCACTGCTCTCTCCTGGATATGCAAAAGAAATGTGAGCCAGCACTGCAACAGCTAAATCTCAATAGAATCTAGATGCAGTTCTATGTGAGCCAGTGAGATTTCTGAGTTGAGAACCAAAAATGTTCCAGTGGATAGAAACAGAAGAGTAAAGGATAGGGTAATTTTTCATGCCTTCTTGCACAATTTATAGAATCTTTTTGATCTAAAGTTGCTACTTGATGTCATTCTGCACATCTATGTATAAAGGAACTTTCCTCTGTGTATTAGTAAAGTACTTATGTAGCAGATTTGTTTAGGTGAAAATTGTCTTAGCTCCTACTTATGAGATGAGGAGAAAGCGAATTTACAGTGCTGTCTTCAAGCTTCTAATTAATATTTCATTTGTTAAGGGAGTCTCATTCCTATTAATGCCATGAATATATCACCTCATAAAAGTATTTTTACTTAGATACTGCTTCTGACCTACTGCTACCATTAACAATTCAGTCAGAGTGAATTTTGGGTTATTTTAATTGAATGTGGAGTTTTCCAGGCCATGTCCAGTCACCAAACAAGGCAGTCATGTTATTTTTCTGCTCCACTATCACATCAAGCATTAAAATCAGACCACTTTGCTTTCCTGGGTTATGGAAAATAACTGAGGCAGTTATCCTAAAGGTATATGTAAAAAAATAGTCTAAGATGATGATAATCTGAATTTTCAGATTAATTTATAATATGGGATAAACTTTATTTATTATATATTTATATGTATTTTCCACACAGATCTAAGCAATATCAAGTACACTAGCTCAACAAATGGTTTGGAAAACACCCACACAATAAAACAAGGAACTCTTATCTGCCAAGGTAGAACAAATTTTTTTAAGAGTAACTTGAAAAATATCTGGGAATAATCTGAAGAAAGAAAGGAAATTGAAGTATGAACTAGAATTTAAAAAGTATATGAATACTGAAGTGAATATGACGTATGTATTTCCGCTGTTGAACATGCTTGTAAATAAGAATCAGATATATAATTTCTCCCACTTCATGGATCTTGAAAGAGAATTTACGATCATCTAAGAAATTGAAATAAGTGTATTTCCTTCTTTGACAAGAGGTTTGTCCTATGCAAGACAAAAGAGATTTCCAAGTTACAATTTATATGGTATTTTATTTCCATATCTGGTTGAATGATACCCCTGATAGTTTCCCTAAGATACTTCTTTTGTTACAATCCATCCATACATCCCAAATGCTATTTTTCATTAGGGAAAATTATACCTGCTTTTTACATTCTTGTCTTTATCTAGTAAAAGCAGATAAAAAGCAAATTCATTACAAAGTAAAAATCCCTAGTTAGTGTAGGATCTCTATGGTTCTTTTTCATGATAGCAGTTGAATTTTGTTCAGATTGTCACCATAGAAATAATATACTTAATCAGATACATATGAATTCTATTAAAGAAGAAGTTCTTCCATGGTGCATATTAATGCCTGTAAAGCTAATTAATTTTTATGCAATGACTGAGTCAGGAAGTCACTAACTCCTAGATAGCTGTAGGTTCCTCCTACTTCTAGACAGCTCCTCAGACAAGGAGGCTAAACTCTCTGGGAAAATGAGCTCATAAATAGGCATCCTACAACAAGGAGAACTCAGTGGGTCCATTAATTCAGATATATTCTCCAAGGAATACTTTCATTTCACTTTTTTCCTTCCCCTCTAAATAACATAGTGTCAATCTTTTTGAGTTCAAAAAAGATTCTTCGTGCAACTGGTGGTTTCCAGCAAGCATTTAGGAAGCTAGAAACAGTTATCTCTTTGGTATGAATAGAGCTTTTTTATTTAAAACAAAAAGAGAGACAGGATATAACTGTCCACATATTTTGACAAGTCGGGTTTTGTTCTTTTACCTGACCTTCCCAATGGCTTTATGGATTTTACCTTAGGAAAAAGACAGAGCATTATAAGCATTTGTTTGATCCTTGTATCTTGGTTCAGATGTAACAGCAGGGAAGGGTGACAAACTGTATTAAGTGTTGAAGACAGATTGCAATAAGCACGAACTAATTCTTTAAGGATGGAGAGTGATTCAGCATATAGGTGACTTTAAGAGCAGCTTGAAAAGGGGCAGCAGGCACTGGACAACAGTCTGTGAAATTAAAGGCATAAGGCAATTCTTCCCATAGTACTGGATAGACTACTGAATATTGCAAAAGGTGTGTTTAAGCCCTGGTTGTAGTCTTGATACTATAGTCCACAAGTGCCTACTTAGGTAGATTTTTGTTCTATCAAATACTAAACCCTCAAGTGATCATCCATTTTGCTTCACTTTTAGATCTCAGCTTTCATAAACAGTAATTATTTTCCCATCTTAATGCTGTTTAAATTGTTAGGATTTCCTTTGTTGATTACCAAGTAAGTGTCAAATACAGTCTGTGCAATTTAGCAGTAATTGCCCTCAAATGGAACCAGATCTCAGGTACCACACAAGACAGGTATAACACATACTGTCTTCAAATTTGTCTATCACACCAGAACCATAATTTGTTGTAACAAGGGTTAAAATCTGGCAGTGGACAACAGAAAAAAAGTAATTTCAGTAATTAATGGGATTGTGATATTACTCTTGTAGAAGACTTGATACACAGTTTTTAGTGTTTCTACTATGTCTTGCTTTGATGTCAAGAGACAACATAAATTCAACTAATGAACTTTAGATGGTGATTTAAGGCAGTATAATGCAGAATTAAAGCAATGAAAGCAATGTCTCCAACATGAATCTACTGCTTCTGTCAACTTCAAGTGTCAGTTGACTGTGGTAAATACCCTGAGGGAGATGAACAGCAAGCTACAGAACATCAAAAAACGTAAGAGTATTATGGCAAACATTGTGACACTATTAACTGGTGCAATATATTTGTGCATTTGGAGTCACCTGAGCTTGTGTTCTGTGGTGAGAGGGAGGAAAAGATGGAAATCATGTTCACAGATCCACTAAACTCAGTAGCAGAAATACCAATAGCTGCAGGGTTTTATTCCAGGGCATCATATGCTTTGCCACAGAGCAAAAAAATCTATTTTTGTCGACCTCTTACACTTAAATACGTTTCAGAAAAGGAGAAGTTATTAAATCTTTCTGAACCTTGGAAAAGTGAGTGGCCAACAGGTTTATTTGTAATCTAAGGTTAACTTTCATGCCAGTAAAGAACACTGAAATCTAAGAACTGCCAGACCAGTTAAAGAAAATGCATTTTCTGGCTTTATACTTCTAGTCTATCAAATAATCCTGTGAAAAAGACCACTAAATGCAATATATGCAGAAGTCATCCTGGCAGGTTTTGTCTTTAACCTTCAACTAGTCATTGGCTTATGTAAATTTCTTTTTTGGGGGAGAAATTTTTCATTTCCCATTTTATTTTCCATTACATTTAAATAACGACTTAAACTTTATTGGAATAACAAATTAAAATATTCACCTTAAACCCACAGCATTTGTTTCAGAGTTTGTTCTTTATATGTTGTTGAAGATATATCAGACACATATGTTTCTTAGATCATTTATGGAAATTAATTGTGTTGAGAAAGTGTCTATCAGCCTGTCCAATACATACATGCAACACTATCTGCTTCACCCTGTCAATATGAGGTTTTCACTGAATTTTTATATATTCATATTAAATAACATAAACATTATTCACAGTCTGGAAACCTGCCAAGGAAATGCCATTTACAAAGTTAGTATTTTCACAGTCATGCCCCCATGTTCCTGTACTGGCACTATGATCAAAATCCTAAACCAAAATTGGCATATGTATTAACTGGTTTTGCTTTATGATTGTCCTAATTTTATATGCATATAGGAAGGGTTCTGCATAAAAATAGCACTTACAGATTTGACTCAAGGTTAATTTAGCTTTCATCGGGCATAATCTTATTGGAAACACATTTCCTCACATAAATTTACATCTCTGTACATAACACAGTTTTGACAGTTTAATGAAAGTACCAGTGTTACAGCTGAGGAACATGTTTAGTGTGTCACATCAACACCTTTATATTCCCTTTGAACTGGAGAAAATCTTGCACCAAAGTAAAACCTAACACTGAACTTTTATGTCTAGACCATAGGTTATTACTTTGTGCAAAGACTTTTGGGTTTGTAATGAGAATTCATTTGCTCCCTCCCTGTCAGGTAAAGGAAGAAAAATAATTACCTTTGATGTGTACATATTGGTCAATAAATCTGCTTCTAATGCTTTCATTTCCTCTTCTGAATCTGGGAATAAACCAGAAACATATGTTTATTATTTGATCATAAATCATGGACATTTTAATTCAACATAGAGAACTTAGATATTTAAATGGTTTTTAAAAATAAACAACAAACACAAACACCAGTGACCTAGAGGGACTGTTGCGAGTCTTCAGTTAACAGCAGCATTATATAAAAATAAATACTCAACACATTTTTAAAGCATGATCAAGCTTATTGAACTTAATGGAACTGTTCATTAATCTCAGCTTCATAGCAGAAAGGCTCATTAAACTGCAATTCCTTCAGTATTAAAAACCTGCAATATTCTTCATTATTTTCATAATAAATATTTGTAACATTTACTTACTTCGAAAAAAAATTGAGTATTTTTTCAAATAAGATTTATTTAACCAGTAATTATTTATGTAAATTGCAGTTTGATTACTTGATCAATAATCAACATTCTGTATTACTAATTAAGAATACTTAATTAAATTAATGATATTTTTACTGATATGAGGGAACTGAGCTTGACCAGTTTATGATAGAAGCTCTTGATAATGTATACACAAAAAGAAAGTATTCTGACTGGAAGTCTATGGATTTTCTTTACTGATTTAATCAACCTTTGATAGCTCAGCAGACTTGCAAGACTTATGAGTTAATAGGGTAAAAATTGCTGTGGAAAGAGAAAAAACTTTCACAGACACAAAAAACAGACACATTTCTATACACATCATCACAAGATGAAGATGACAATCACAATGAAGTTCTGGTGCCTTGGTTGCAGCAATCACAGCTCAGAGAGAAAAAATGTAAGGAATCAGTTAAGCCTTTAGGTGAAATACAGTTCCACATAGCTTTTACCTTTCCTGGAATACCAACAGTCCAAAACCAAACAATGCACTAATATTTCAAACCATACTCAACCAAAATATATACCATATTCCTATAGGTAATATCTCACTTTAAATAATCAATGCTGTTGGCATGTAAGGCCCTACCACTGAATATGGGGATAGATTCTGCCCATGCCTTCATTTCAGGGGTCATCACCATGCCGTGTCACTGCCTTTCACAGAACATGAGACTGTAAGGGACCACAAGAATGTGCTAATGTGCCACAGGTTTCTATCAGCACAGAAGGCACTCGTTACAATGTTCTTAAGAATCAGTCATATTTAATCTCAATAAATATCACATTTACTATCACTTTGTTTCTTCTTTAGGAAGCTCTCCTAAATATCAGTGCTTACTCAGTTGCTTCTGATTTCAAGTCTAATTTATTTCTAATTAGAAATGTATCCATGGTTTGCAAATAAATTCCTACACTATAAATAATACCCTTCTATTTGCAGTATTTACCCATCATGTATTTATTGAGAGGAATCGTTGCCCTTCCAATCTTAGTGTTTTTGTGTGTCCTTACAAGATTAGCAAACAAGTGCAAGATCACTGTGTCCTTTTGGTCAAAAACCATCACTCTGGAAATCCCATAAATGCTTCATTGAAAGGTTATTCCCAGATTTATTGGACTCTCACCTATTCTGCTTCCTTGCAAAAGCCTTGTATTCCCAAACTCACCAGAGCAGCCCTCTTCTGTCCCTGTGTTCTCAAGAGAGAACAGGATAGCACAGTTTGGTTCAGCTTCAATACTTAATCACCTTAATGCTTACCATTAGCTACAGAGGGCAGCTGTCTTACAAGTCTTTTGGTTTTGCTTGTCTTTTGTGGCTGAAAAACCCCAAAAACCCGGTTAGATAACAAGATAATATTTTATTCCTCAGATTTCCAACAGTTGTGTTTTTCTTAAAAAGGATCTTCTAACAGGAATTTCTATTACTTCCTAAGCCACTGCACTTTGTATTGTTGCACTGCTTCTTATTCCTATTATTTAGGTCATCAAAAACTTCCACGTGTCCCACATATCCCCTTCCTCTGTAGGGATGCTCCTGCTCACCTTTGCATTACCAACACAATAGATTCATTCATTATTTTTAGCATCAAAGCAATTGCATTTAAGTGGCTTGCTGTAATACTGATCTACAACTAGTCTTATTCAATGTTTAAAATTTTCATATTAAATAGGACTAGTTGTACACCAGTCAGCAAGTCTCTAGCCACTGATCTCCAACCTAATGCCTTTCAGCCCCTGCAGCAGGAATAGCAGCCAGTTTTGCCAGCTTTACCATAAGCCAAAGTTCTGCTAGCAGCACACAATCATCTCAGCTGAATTTCTATCAATGATAGCGTCTCCTGTGAGCAGGTGAGCACACACAATGACAGCATCATAATTCGTGGGGTCCTGGATCACACCAGCTGAGAACAATAAAAGGACTTGTGCCTGGTTAGCACCTTTGTTTCTCTAAAGGATGGAAGGTTGCTTCCACACATCATCTGGAAGATAGCTGAAGGCATAAAAGATGGGAAGGAAGGTATTAAGAAGCATTTGGATTGGAAAAAAAGAAATCTAGAGGACATTATTTAGGAGTCAAGATTCCTTGAGTGAAAAATAGAGCAAGGCTTGGAGGGAGAGAAGGATGAATGTTCATGTAATTCCAGAGTTAAAAAAAAGAGATGGATGAGGAGCAAAAGCATAAAAAGAACAGACTCTCAGAGAGCAATGTATAAAAAGCCTGGTTACACATTATTGTTAAAAACAGAGAGAAATTCACACAGTTTGATGTATTCTTAACTCCACTGACGAGAAAAATAGTTTCTACTCATATATTCACATTTTAAAGGAATAATTACATTCTACAGGTACATACTAACATCTGAGGGCAAACACTTTCAAAAAAATTATTTTTTTTAAATAGTATAACTGTCCATATTAGTTACAGATTATTTGAGCCCCATCACACAAGCTTCTCTGTGTCGTTTCTCATTTACAAATAATTTCAAATTTTCAAGCAAATAAACCATTGTGTCAGTTCCCCACACAGTTTGGCTTCTGGGGCATTTTTTATGAACCCATTTTAGTTCCCACTTAATTTATTTTTACTTTAGTAGTCTTTCATTAAGGCTCTTTAACGAGTTGAATTTGAAACTGCTTCACTGAAAATACTAGTGAAGAACTTGTCTAAAAACCTTAGAAATATATGGGGAGAAAAAAAAGTTAAGCTTTGTCACTGAGATCATGCATTCTCTATAATATACAGAACAATTATATTTAAACTGTAACAGGTATCATATGGTTTACATTTTTCTTCTGCAAGGGAATACAAACTGTAAACTTCCATCTAGAGTGAGAATTAGGAATTCTGAGTCCCTCTGAACACTAAAGTTGAAAAATAAAGTTACCTGTAAATTTACCTTGTAATTTAGTGGAGTTAAAAATCAATTTTCAAGTTAGTTCAGATTGGATTTTGCAGGCTATTCTGCTGTATATATGCGTGCATACACCTGTTTATCACCATAGCTATTTGGTCATAAACTTTAGACATAAATGGCAGATGCTTAAGATGTGTCATTTTTCAAAGAAGCAAGAAATGCATTTTAATATATTGTCCTCCTTTTGATCTTTTTAAAGCAGTTGCTCTTGGAGAAGAGATGCATTTACATCAACCTTCTTACTGTGTGATCTGCCTGTACTTCAGCGGGGTTTTTTTTGGTAATAATTTCAGATTTGTTGTTAGCAACTTTTTCTCCAGATAATAAAATTGTATTTCTCTTTCTAAAAAGCAACTGAAGGGCATACATATTCATGTTGATTTGGATCACAGCAGCTATTCACGAGCTGCAGAAATAACAATTTGTATCTTAATTTGGAAATACATGACATTCAATGAAACACAGCACAGCCAAGCAGATGGTCTGCACTGATTTGTACTTCCAATGACTAGTCTACACTAATTGCCGTGCTATGGATGCTGCGAGGAGGAATGGAGAAAGTTGGAGGAGCGGTGTAAAAGAGCGGTGATGCTGGCCAGAGCCCGTTATCAGGGGCGGCTCCGGGGGCGGCGGGCGGACAGGAGCGCCTTCCTTCCCCTCGCGGCTGCCGGTCCCGCTCACGGCCGCGGCTCCGAGGGGCGCGGGGCGGGCGGAGCGGGCACTTACCCGAGCAGAGGCTGCAGGAGGCCAGGGCCAGCAGCACCACGCACACCAGCTGCACTCTCATCCTTGCCGCGCCGCCCTCTAGAAAGTAAAGTCCATAAATCCTAGGGAGAGACGGAGAGAGAGACAGAGACAGAGACAGAGAGACAGACAGACAGAGCCCCGCCGCTCCTCGCCCTCCGCACGCGTGCTGACGGGCGGCTGCAGGCACCAGACGGGGGACCCAGACCCTTCCCCAACTATATAAGCCGCGGGGTGATGTCACGGCGGTACCGCCATCGCCTCCTGACGAAGCTCCCTCCCTCGCTCCCTGTTCCCTCCCTCCCTCGCTCCCTCCCTGTTCCCCCCGTGCCGCTGCCCCCTCCCCGCCGCTCCGCGCCCGCTGACGCCACTCGCCGCCTGACGCACTCGGAGCCCCGCGGGGCGCTCAGCGAGCCCCCGCACCCGCGGCGCCCGCCACGGCTTCTCCCGAAAGGGAGCTCTCCCGGGAATTTTTATTATTGTCATTATTATTTCCAAAAAAAGTTTCCGCAGGTGCTCCGTCCCCCGGCGCGGGGCCAGGCGTGGGGAGCGGCCGCGCCGCCGTCCTCGTGCGGTTGACGCCCTTTTTCTTTCATCTCTATAAACCTTTCCCTACAGCAAGGGAAAGAACCGCGCACCGGTGACGGCAGGGATGTTAAACCGGGGATGGGCAGGAATGCCTGACATGGGGCACGGCAGGGAGATAACCCTGGTCGTGGGTAGGAGCGTTGCATCGGGCACGGGTAGCAGGAAAAAGAGGGGAAGAAACAAAAAGGGAAGTCCGAATGTGTGAGAGATAGAGCAAGATAACAGGAAAAGCCACTTGATAGAGTGCTTCATAGATGCGCAAAAAATTGAGACCCGACCAGGCGAGACTCCCTGTTACTTCTGAAGAGCGCTTGCCACAGCCACAGCCTCCCGCTACGGTTTCAAGAGAGCGAGCGTTCCTCAGAGACACATCTCTCGGGATGTGCTTTTCCCTGCTGATTTTTCCGCTAGGTTTCCTTGCCCAGCGCTATCACAGAGCAGGCTCCGTGCCGGCACCGCGAGGTCGGGGGGCGCCGGACGCGCCGGGACCCGGGCGGCGGCGGGACGGGCGCGCTGTGCCCCGGCGGGGCGCGGGGTCCCCGTACCGGTCTCGGCACCGCCTACCCTGCCCTCCGTGGCTGCCCGGGAGCCTGCATCTCCGCCGGGCTCCCTGCTCGCAGCTCCTGAGCCGTAAAGCCCGGGAAAATGACCCGAAGGTGAGGGCAGGGTAACCTCCAACGTGTGAGTATAAAAACGCAAAGCCCAAGACTGGCGTCAGCCTCCATCGCGCTACTGCTTTCGTTGTGAGGGGCTTTTTTTGTTGTTGTTTTTCTCTACTCAGATACAGACAAATGCTCCATATGTTGAATACAGATAGAGATACAATGCAGAACATTTCTGTCTCTCTGAATACATTTAAGGACAGATACTCGTGTCACACTTAGCAGGAACACACGCTGCGAGCAGATTCTTCTGTCGTGGATGCTCCCCTCACTGCAGAAATGTTCCTCTAAAATGCAAAGAGCAGAGATGGGTGCTGTTTTCCTGCCATACCCTCTGTGATTGAATAGGTGTCGAAGAAACACACAAAATTTTCGAAATCCTGCCATAAGGAACACCTGGTGAGAAAAGTTTAATTAACTGAATTCTTTCCTCCCTGAAACAACTTTTGCTGTGCAACAGAATTTCAATTCAAATGCTGCATTGGTTTATGCTGAAATAAATACACACAGAAATTAAATAGAGTGCACTGAGGTGGTATTAGATGTTTTAAGAACACGGATTTTTGCATACAGTTGGGAACACATCCTTCTGTAATACTGAGAGAAAAAATAAAAATAAACAAAACCCCCAAATCCCCCAAACACATTTATCACTTTTTATGGGCTGTGCTAGTCTACCAGAAAGTTTCAGCTTTCATTCATATGCCTGAGAACCCAGGTTACATGAGGTAGACACTTGCACTTCCCTCTAGTCCTATTTTCTATTATTTCCATGATATGGAAAAACCAATCTGCAGCTAATTTTGCTCTGTGGGTGTTCAATAGTTCAGAAAGCTCTATGAATGAGAATCATATTTCATAGATATTTTCTAGTGCCCACTTTCTGTCACAGAGTTCTTCAGTAGTCTAATTACCCGTATTCTTATGTAACTGGAATTTAAAGGACTGATATTTTTTTTCCTCAGGAAGAGACTAATTGCCATTTTTCCTGCCATTAAAATCTGCGATCACCTAATTGCTGCCTTTTTTCTTTTTTTTTTTTTTTTTTTTTTTTTTCCCAGAGGTAATATGAAAGGTACAAATATATAGTATGTTTTGAACCATATTTTTTGCCATTGGTCTGCTTCCATTTTCTTTTTCTTGGAAACTGACAAGGCAGAAACTTCAGTGTTGAAAATCTTCTTTACTTTCTTACCATGTTTTATGTTCCTGATGTATTATCTTCAAGTTCCCTGGATCAGGCTCAACTGAGCTTGGATAATTTTTATTTTTTTTTCAGTAGAACTCAGCTGTCATCTGTTTCTCAGATACTCCTTTACCTACTTTTTCTACCTGCTCCCTACATCTGTACCTTGTACTGCTTCACAAAGAACTGTATAATAGGAATTTTAACCCTTTCAACAGTTAATTTCCTAAATCACCTCAACTTCAAGTCATCTTCATATCCCATTTCCCCCAATGCAGAAGAGAAGCTGCTATAAGGAAAAAAAGCCAACCTCTTTGCAGATCTGTCTCTCTCTCCCTTTTATTTTTAAACATTCTTAGCTAAAGAAAATATTTATAACTATTCATCAGTGCAAGTCAATTTCGGAAGCTCAGTTTATCTTTACTTGCTCTCAGCATGTGATTGAGACGGCCTGTCCAGGCCTATAAATCAGGTCAATTCACAACTGTGAGGCACTGGAGATAACAAAACAATCAGGTAAATGGCAGATTCATGGAAGAACAGATACATAAACCTCTATTTACTTTGTCATAAAACTACCATCAGAGCATATGGATAATACTGAACACAAAAGCTGTAATCAGCAAACAGAAGGAGAGAACAATTCTGCTAATGTTCCTGCAGTACAAGGTACTGAGGATTATAATAAGGAACTCTCAGTATTGCAGTTAGCAGTCTTATGTCTTTGGAATAGAAATAAACACAAAATGAATTTAAGACAATTCAAGATGCTCAATCTTGCCATTAAATATATTTATGTCTGAGAATTTTTTAATGTTTTTTTAATTTTTTTTTCAGCTAAACCTAGCAGTAGTAATACAAGGATGAAACTCCAAGAGGAATAATTCTGGGGGTGGTCATCCAGAAAATGTTTCATGTAGCAAACTGGCTAAAGATACTCAAAATCTTAAATTTGATTTTAGATATGGTGATTAACCTGCTTTACCCCTACAACAGTTTGGCCATCAGCAGTTTAGGTTAACACCCTGGGCAGAAAACTGATAACTCAAATTAATTTCTATCATGTCAGGTTAAGGGACAAGCTCAAGCAAAGCAGCAGGACAGACAGGCAAGGGAATTCAAAGCACATTTAAATCATGAATGTAGTCAGACACTGCAGCAGAATTTCCCAGGCATTGTGAATTCTCAGCATCTCTTTTCCTGAGATTAAAAATAAGTCAAGGGGGTTTATTGTGTTTGGTCAGCACAGTGATGCTCAAAACTTGACGGTGTATTCAACTGTTGAAAGTCCTGGAGACCACCTCTGCTGCAAAGGATATCAGAAAAGAATTCAAAAATAAAAGGCAGATGGTGCTTTACACATTAGATCATTTTGAGCATCCTCTCTACTTCAAAGCTAATCTCCTTTAGTCATTCAAGGACTCAGTTTTTTAGATTTGTGAGGTTGTGCACTTTAGGGAATCCTTGAGAAGTTGACTGAGTAGTACCAAAGAGCTTACTGATACAGAAAGGAACCCAAACACAGCAGCAACTACATTATTGTCTGAATCAGAAGAATTTCTTAATATGCAACAAATTTCTGCCACATTTTAAGGAGTCACAAATCTGTTGAAACTTCCTGGGTGTCCAATGAGCTCATCCTTTGTGCTTTAAAGTTCTGGGGTCTAGAACTGTGAAAGTGTCATTCTGTGCATCTTCTCCATATGAGGTATGCGTGTATGGCAGAGCTTTTTTTTGATGCTTTGGAGTTCAAAACAGCAACACCATCTCAGTACCCTGGGGAATCACGATCCTCAAATCACAGAAAGCTTAAAAGTAGCATTTCAACAGAATAATCTGAAGTATCATTTATCTTTTTATCTTTTTTTCCATTAAAGCAGCACTGTTACATTTCCAGAACTTTGGAATTCTCTTAACCCTTCTCATGACTAAAATAGATTCTATATTTACATTACTATAAAGTAAACACAACATGTATGCATCAACACACCAACAGTTAAAACAACTGAAAACCCAAAGTTTTAGGATACACATATCTATAACTATTTGGAAATTGTTTTATAGAAGTAGGTTTGGATTTAAAAAGGCCATAAGAAAACAATCTTAACTCCTACTCCAAATTTCCATTTCCTTTTATTTTTTTCCCCTTTTGCTGAAATCCTTTTATATGAGAAAGCAAATAGTGCAGTTAGTAGTGCCACCACAGTGTGTCATGGGAGTTATGCTTCGGGCACCTCCTCCTCACTCTCACTTCTCAGCAATCCATTCCCAGGCTAGACTGAATCTTTCTCATTTCTCTGATTACACATTTTCCCCAAATACCTAAGTTAATCAATTTTTCATTTCTCTCCAGTGAGCTATGAATATTTTAATTTAGGTTCCAGGATATAATATATACAGAGATATGGGTGAAAAGCCTGATATAACTTTGTTGAGTATTGAATATTCATGTAATCCACTGTTCATCAGACTGATCATGCTTTGAAATTTTGTGTTAAATTGATGAAATAGTTAAAAGTTGCAAAATTATTGTCTTAATACTGTTACTGTTGGACTGATGACAATGACTACTGACAATTCCTGAAAGAGTAAAATTAAATTGATTTCAGAGGGTTGACTCTCTTTGTCCCATGATATTCCATTTTTGTCAGCAATTATTCTTCAGCATTCTATGGAACATGGTAACCAAAGACATAAATATGCACTGTTATATTACACTGGTTCAATTATGCCATATAAATAGGAATTGCACTCCACACTCTGAAACTTTTGAAATCATCTCTCCTGCCTCCTTTACAAATTTCTCGAAGAATTGTGCTTTGCCCTTGTACCCAAAAGAGAATTTACTTTTAAGTATTTATTTAAAATCACACAGCCATTAAGAGATTTTGAATTTAAAATACTGAGGAATATTTCCTCTGTGCACAGTAAAGAGGCAATATATTATTAGTACTGTAAATCACAGAATATGGGGAGACCTTCAACTTGATCAGATAAGAGCTCTTCCCCAGGAGTCCTTAACAGTTATTTCCTAACAACCAGTAGCCTTTCCTTTTTATTCTCTTTTTTATTGTTTTTCTTTTTTTCTTTTTTTTCTTTTTTTTTTTTTTTAATAAAGGTAGCCTCAAAGAGTCATGGACATCCTTCCACAGTTCTTTCACTGCAACATAAGAAACTACAAAGAATCACTTAGAAGTGCTTTTTCCTTTTTCAGTTTGTTAGTTAATTTTCTTCTTCAGAAAATTTCATTAAGCAGGGCCAAAGCACCAGTTTTAAATTAATTCTTAATATACAAAGTTTTTTGCTTGACCATTTATGAGCAAATAATTTAGAAATCATTAAATCTAATTGTTCTGGATTTAGGAGTGATAGTCAGAGACAAAACATGGATTCAAAGAACTGTGGTTTCAGGACTGTGCCAGCACGCACATACCAAGTATATACCACTTCTGCAACTTCCAGCTTTTTTACCTAAGAGGGATGGAAAGCATTTATGTAATTTGCACATCTGTGAACTGAAATTTGCATGCATAGTATTTAAAAAATTCCTTGGAGATTGAAAAGCAGACATCCCAATAAAAACAAACAAAGTGGTAATAGGAATACATGTTACAACAGCAAACACAGGCAACCAATCATTTACAACATAAGCAAAAACATCACTGACAAATAAAGAAAGCACCCTTTCTGGAAAATAAAAAGAGGCTTTGCATCTGAAGAATATTTTGCATTTGCATAACACCTTTCAATTTCAGTGCTTCATAAACATGAATTAACTATAGCCATGTCTAAACTAGAATGCAGCTTATAAATATAGACTCTAGAAAGAAAAGTTTGTCATCTGTGGCAGCCTACAGCAGCCTAGATTGTACTGTTAAGGCTTATCTCAGGCAATGCTGAAGAGCTGCAGTGTTTATCCCTTATCAAAGCCATCCAGAGCAGCGCATCCTCCTGGGTATAAGTCCTGACAGCAGTTCCACATCTATGATCACCATCCATATCATAATGGCATCAAGCCGTGGTGCACTCACTCCTGTCTCCCTCTCTGCCCTGCCCCGCTCCCAGCAGAAATATGCTACACTGGCAAGAGAACAGTTGCACTGCTGTAAGTGCAGGTAAGCAGAGGGATTCAGTGAGCGCAGAACGCTCACACCCCAGATTAGCACGCTGATGTCAGCCATGCCTTGTGCTGCAGACATGATCTCAGCTTCAAATCACTATCCCAGTGCATTGATTTGTGCTGCTGGAGCCATGTTTAATTGAGACCCAGAGGGGACTGTTTTCTAATCACTCGATGATGTAGCCCCAATCCTGAAAACACCTCCATACACGCCTAATTTTAAGAAGATGAGCAGCATGACTCAAATGCTAAAACTTAAGCTTGTCTGTATCTGTAAATTGCATCTACCCATACGAAGGGGAACATGGATTGTTGATTGAAACAGTGAGGCCTGACTTCCAACTCTTGATTTTAGTTGAGATACCTATGGAATACTTTGGGCTTCAAGTGAAAATATTTAGCAATCAAAGATTACAAGCGGGTTTGAAGAGCATTATACTGACCTGAAGGTACCCTGTAGCATTTCATATTGTTGATTTAGGTAAAATTAAAATTTTTCAAAATCAGGAATAAATTCTTAGTGCAGACACAAACTTCAGTTTCTTCCAGCTTTTCTCCTCATTGTCACCAGTTTCCCTTGGATGAACAAGTGGTCCAGCTGTACTCATCATAACTGATGAGACAGCTTGACATCCACTGTTAGGGCTAAGAAGTAAACGGTACCTTTGTGTTCATGTAGCTACAATGCTCTCTCTCCACAGGGCTATACCTTTAGGAGTAAGGTAAAACATGGGAAGTGAATATCTCTGACCCTATTTCAGTGAATATCACAGAAAGAAAAAGGTTTATTTACATAAATGAGACTCCTTTGCTGTGTGAATAGCCAGCTGAGGTCTTGATGCAGAAAGAATAATGTTAGAGACCACCTGTGTGTACCTAAGGGGATTTAGAAGGTGAGAAGGAGTTGAAAAAATAAGCAGATATGGCATATGGCCTCTGGCAGGCTTACACAGATCCATCAGAAAACAGTAATAACTCCCTACAGTCTAAAGCTTCAGAAGGGGGCTGCCCACCACAACAATGCCTCACTTCCGAGGCTCAACTCTTACTGGAATCCTGGAATCTTTTAGGTTGGAAAAGTCAAGTCAAGACAACATCAAGTCCAAACATCAGCTTGGCACTGCTATGTCAGCCTCTAAGCCATGTCCCATATCCACACATCTTTTCAACACCCCCAGGGATGGTGACTCCATCACTTCCCTGGGTAAAATGTGTCAATGCTTGACAACACTTTCCATGAAGAAATTTTTGCTAATAGCCAGCCTAAACCTTCCATGGCACAACTTCAAGCCGTTTCCTCTCACCCTGATTCTTGTTACCTGAGAGAGGAGGCTGGCACTCACCTGCCTACAACCTCCTTTTGGTGGTTGTAGGGAGCAATGAGTCTCATTTTCTCAAGGCTAAATAGCCTCAGCTCCCTCAGCTGGTTCTCATAAGACTTGTGCTCCAGACCCTTCACCAGCTTTGTTGCCCTTCTCTCAACATGCTGCAGCACCTCAATGTCTTTTGGTAGTGAGGGGCCCAAAAATAAACTCATTACTTGAGGTGTGTTTAGTACAGGACAACACTGATAGAGTTTACCCTTCAACAAAGTTTCTCAGGAATCTGGTGTCATGTTTTAAACCCAGCCAGCAGCCAAGCCTCATCCAGCCCTTCACTCACTCCTCATTTGGGGAGTTGGGACTAGGAGAGAATCAGAAAGGAAAATGCTGGGAAACTCATGGATTGAGATAAAGACAGCTTAATAGGGAAAGCAAACACCACACATGCAAGCAAAGCAAAACAAGAAATTAATTCACTGTTCCCATGGGCAGGCAGGTGTTCAGCCATTCTCCGGAGAGCAGGGCCCCACCACATATAACAGTGACTTGCGGAGACAAAGACCTTCACTCCAAATGTCCCCCTCCTTCCCCCCACTTTATATACCTTAATATATGGCCTGGAATAACCCTTTGATTAATTGGGGTCACCTGTCCTGGCTGTGTCTCCTCCCAGCCTCCCATGCATCCCCAACTTCCTCTCTAACATGGCAGTACAGAAAGCAGAAAAGGCCTTGGTTCTGTGTAAGCCTGCTCAGCAGTGTCTGTATTATCAACCCTGTTTAACACAAATCCAAAACAGCCCCATACCAGTCTGTGAAGAAAATTCTTCTTTCTGTGAGGAAAATTAACCCTATCCCAGCAAACACCAGCACACCAGAGATAAGGAATTGGCTATTATTTACACATTTGTTTATAACATCTAGCTTTGATATAATTCTGATTTCATCTGATAGCTTGTGCTGGGTGATCCTGGTCTTTTCATGTGATAGGACAGTTGTGTTTTGAAATTCTTACCGTGTGCAGACACCAGCATCATTAACAAGACAGCCTACAACCCTGGCACCAGGGTGAGACTGTGTGTGTTTCTAACAGCAATTGAGGCAAGAGGAGAACATGACATTTCTCTGTCATGCATAGCAACCATTCCATGTCCCCCTTCCACAACACTTTACTGCTAGGCATCATCCAAATTTGCTATGCAGAATATGTCCTTTTGCATATAAAATTCAACAGCAGCAGTTTCTTGCCAGATCATAATCTTCGTGATTATATAGCTGATTTTATAGTAGTTCTAGTCATAGGTTTATACTCCCAACCAACCAGATCCTTTTGGAGTAAGGCCTTGAAGCCACCACACAAGCCTGCACAATGGGCCACAGTCACAGCCAGGGACTGCCTGGCTTCTATCCAGTGCTACACCTTTTAGATAGTAAGTCATAGTATCCATACACATTAAAGTCGGTAGGAGGTAATTAAACAGCTTTGTGGATTTGGACTGAGTCAATCCTAAGTCAAAAGTCTTTATGCCTTTTACTAAATAACTGTTTCCTTTATACTGCTTCAGGAATGAGGATACCATCAGCTAGCAGAACAGAGAAGAAGCCAGTGCAGTACATTCCTTTTATTCTCTAGAGTTTAGGTACCTGGGCCTCAGGGAATAATCTTGCTGAAGTCATAATTAACAATTTAGCAGTGAAGAAACTTGTACTTGACCAAGAGGCACAGGAGCAAGTATCCTTCATTATGAGGCATTATACCCCAGTCCAACACAGGAGAATATCTTCAAGAGAAGACATATGCCTTGGCATGTGTGCCTCTGCTGTGTAAACCATCTCATTCTCCTGCTTTGTGTTGGTCTGTCAGATGCAAACATGCAGCCCACATGGTTTTATGCCCTTTGAAAATATTGCTGATTATAGTTGGTCTGAAATGCCAACTCTAGCATCTGTCTCAGAAATATTCAGGCATCTGAAATCCGCCTAAAACTTTCATTAGAGACCTAGGTTCCTTACTGGAACTACAAGTTAAATCTGTGAAAGAGCATATTTTGGAAGGACTCCATTTTGATTGTATCATTGGACTTGAAATAGACTAAGATGCTAGAAAATGCTATATAAAATAATTTCCCTTTCTGGAGAGTAAGCACAATGTAATTTTTGGTTGGGTTTTTTGGTTTTTTGTTGCTTTTTAAAATTTCTGTGTCTCAATCTGTTTTTATTTTAATTGTTTCATTCTGAAGTTAACACCACGTTTATTCTTAAGTTAATGTTCTGTGCAATAAATCTGCTTTCTGGTTAGAAAAAGAGTAAGAAATTCTTTAGGATAGGAATTAACAAACCATCTCAAGAAATTTTGGTTGGTTTTTCTTTTATTTACTTCTAAGGGTGACAAACCATTTGTGATTCCCTGCCCCAGATACCAGTTTTTCCTAGCACATTTGCAGTTGTTCATTTGTGCAAGAAGACCTTGATCAGGCAAACACCCCTCTGGTTTCAATGAAAAAGCTTCACTTAAAGCACACAAAAATATGAATTTAATTGTCTCCAGGAATTACATCATGTGCAGATTTCTACTGTGCTGGTTTTAGGATTTTATTATTAGAAATTGAGTGAGAGATAGATTTAGAAGCTGCTTCAGCCTAGAATTTATCATATGTTGTTTATTAGAAGATTCCTTGTTCTTCATTACGCCCTTATCACCTTTAAAAGGTGATTAATGAACTGTTATAGAGCCAGTATGAGATTAGGAAACAGCAGCATTTTGCCACTGTGGAATTTTCAGTGATGTTTCCACACTTTCCTAGATGAGGAAAACATGAGTGCAAAAAACAGAAACAAAAAATCTGTTTCTGTTCCTCTGAAAAACAGGCTAGAGGGAGGGATTAATTCTACCATTTCAGTAGGGTTTGAGTATTGTGCACGCACGGCTGGAACCTAGCAAAGGAAGGGGGCTGGTGTGTTAATGTGTGTCTGGCCCATCTGAGAGACGACACGGGGAGATCTCTGTCTCTCTGCGCAGGAAGACGAGAACAGGCACGCTGGAAGCTTACACAGGAAAACATTATCAAGGATTTTGGTGTAAAGTTGCAAAGTGATGGGCTTAATGGGTGCAGGTACTGACAGGATCCCAGGGACTGGCATTAAATAAGAACATGAGTACTCCCTCTGTAATGACTGGAATAGTGTACACCTCCAGGGGACATTTGTTTCAGATGTTTGCCTCTAAAAGATGTTCTCTTCTAACAGATGAGCACACTCAGAGGCTTGTTTCTTTCTGAAAATAATTTTCAATTGAAAAGGTCAGTTCCTCTAAATACTGTAAAATCTACTTAAATGATCTAAAAATTAGTTCCTCTTGTGAAAGATTAAATAATGACCCAAAGTTAAATAATGACTCAATGGATCCAGCTCAATTGAACAAAAACTTCTGCAACACAGCCACAAGAAAAATGTTCCCTCTATATACGTGTGTATTTAAGGAATCATATCTGACCATGAGTGTGTCAACAGTTTATCTTTAATTCCAGTGACAATGATAAGAAGCAATTTAAAAATATATCTTTCAAGAAGAGAAGTAAATTCTATACACGGATTGTGAAGGCTCCTTATCTTGGAGCCTGTCTGGTTGATAGGGGGTCCTAGTCCTTCTTAAAGCTTGCTTATCTACAAATCCTGTGATCATATTTCCTCTAGTGCTGCAAGAACTCACACTGATTATCTTTGGATGTAGGTAGCATAAGTGGCTTTTTTTCTGTAGGTTATAGCACATTATGCAAATTTAGTATATGTCTTTTGAAAGAAAAATATTTTTTTTATATGGAAAAAGCTTGATTAAAGATATTCAAAACCCTACACAATGTTTGTATCAGGAAAGTATTTTTGTCACAATTCTGAAAAAAAGAAAAATATTTTGTGTCTCTTTGACTTCTAAAACCTTCCAGGCATAGAAAGTTTCTTTGATGCAGCCAGTATGTTTCAATGTGTCTTTCTCAATGGATGCAGTTTGAGCTAGGGCTGTTGGAAGTGCACTCAGATCAGTTTTAGGTTTGGTGATAAAACCAAATCTTGGTCACCAAGCATTGCTGACCCAGCAGCTTGGAACACAGAAGTTCCTATAAACTGCTCTCTTTGACTTAGATGCCAGAAGTCAGGCAGTTAGAACCAAAGAATACAGCCACAAAATACTATTGCAACATGCAGCAAAAACTATTATGACAAGTAATAGTATAATGTACTTCACAGGAGGATTAAAAAAAAAAAAAGTAAAATACAGTAATAGGTAAATCATTTAACCCTGACTGCTGTTTCCAAGATAAATATGCAAATCTGTAGGAGCTGAGAATTTAGTTAATGTGTTTTAACACACTTTTATCAAAATGACAGTCAGGAAAAAAGGATCTGCTGGAGAGCTGGAGAAAGGACAAAAGGAAAAATGATTTCATGTTAATTTTCACGTTACATCCAAACTTTAACAGAAAAGCTGCTGTAGGAGATCATCTCAAGTACCTTGCTGGCATCATGTCCTGTCTCTGACAGGTGGGCATTAGCAGAGAAGAGTGTTTGATGCTTAGAGAAGAGTGCAAAAGCAAGACAAATATCAGGTAGGCTTTTTTACTCCTAGCATTGGGTAATCAGCAATTCAAAGATTTAGAGCTGAAAGCTTATTTTGACCATTATATTTAACAAACCCCGTTACAGACAGAAGGATATTCTGCTCACTTAATTTCCTTCAGCCTTTTATTGCAGACACTCCAAGTACCTAACTGACAAAAAATTTATACCACTACAGAAAGAGTAGGAATACATAAGGGAGGAGAGTTTTGGAAATAGAAAAATGGTAAATCCAGTCACAGGACATTGTCCCAGAACCTAATGAACACAGGGAGAGAAAGAGAGTTGGGGCTGGATAAAAAATGGGCCAACTGTGATTATGCAGATAAAGAACTCGACTCCATCATATCTCAGGGTTTTCTCCTTGCCTGTGCTTAGGAGTACTTAGGGCTTGTGGAATATAAAAAACTAGTTCTGTATCTGCAACACTGGATGAAAACCTGCTTTCAGGGGATCAAGCTGACTGTTTTGTTCACTGTTTTATTAAAGCACAGGAAAACCTTTACATGGAAGTCCTCTACAAGAGGACAGAGCAGCCAAGAGGGCAGAGCAGCCAAGGTGATGCTTCATGTGGACCCAATCTGCAAGTCAGGAGTAACCTGTGAGGTTTACTGCACTTTAGGCCATGCCAGTAGCTAGTGAGCTGTAGGAAAAGGAAGGGAAAAGAAAAAGAGGTTTGAGATACAGCTGGACTGAGGTGATAAAGACACAGAATACAGCAATTTTTCTGATTTCTCTTGGTCATAAGATCCATGGTTTTGCTAATCTCTCTTTTTAACTATTCCTACTTTCTTCCTTTCCAAAATTTGCAGTCAGATGGCAGTTCTGTCATTATTTGTAGTCAGATAGCACTTCTATCTTCAAGTCATTTACTTAAAAGTACAATCTTTTTATGTGTATTTATTTTAACTTTGCTTTATGATTGTTTCTTTCAGCAGGTCCTTATATTTACACTGTGAGAAATAATTGTTTCATGTTTATTTTCTTCATGATGACGATTATCATAGAGCTCTTTTAAATTAATCAGATATTCCCATTCCTTCTGAGCCAAGAGTCTTATCTCTGTACTTTCACATGTGAAACTATTCTGTATGTCAAGACTCCTCCTGCCATGTGCTCAATGTCCTCCTTCAGATGGGCTCTGTTATTCAAAATGTGGATTCAGAGTGAAAGTTTACAGTGGCATAACAACCTTTTCCAACTCATTCTGCATTCCTTTCTCATTAATTGTTAATTCTCTCTTTTTTGTTTGTTTTGGTTTAGTTTTGCTTTTAACAGTCTAGAACATTAACCTAAGGCTTTTAATGAATTGTTCCAAATAAATTACATTTCCAAGATGTGAGAGTTAATTTAAAGGTTTGTTTAGATTTCCTTCTGAGTAAATTGCTTCACACTCATCAACATGACCCTCATCTGCTATTTTATTATCAGCCACTAGTCCTCTTGAGTTCCCTATGGAAATCTTCTCAAGTAAATTGAGCAGGGCAAATACTAAACCTCTCTGAATACGGATCACCAACTTTTCTGACTTTCAGTGGATTATAATCCCAATATTGACCTTTCCCTCTTACTCTACTGGACCATCTGGTCTAGTATCTTTCATTCATACATTTGGCTGACTCAAGCAGACACAGTATTTATGAGGTTTAAAATGAGGAAGCCGAGGTACCCAAATCACCCTATGCATGGAGCAAGGAATGGGCAATTGTCCTGTTCCTATGGTACCTTTTGCTGTCTCCACTGCTGCAGCCAGAATGAAGTTACACAATGTGGCTGAGCCAATCCAGCCGCTCGGGGCTGCTCAGACAAGACATCTTCCTCCCACATCTCTCTTCCCACATTCTTGGCCTCATCGTCCTGTTTCTCTCCTCACATACCAGATCTGCCAACTGTCTGATACCTCAAAAAGCCAATTTAACTACCTAGTCCCCTGTTTATTCACTTCCTGTGTCACGTCCATTTTCCATCCATTTAAAAAGCTGAACGGTGTGAGCACAAAGCCTTTTGAAAACCCAATTTGGCACACAGAAAGGGTCAGAAGTCTGTAGCTGGAAAAAGTAGTAAGACCTCCTCACTTTTAAAGACAGTGAGCCATTAGATGAGATGAAGTCCTTTCTTGTGAACCCACTCTTAGAACAGGCTAAGCTGCCAAGCTACATTACCACTCGGCCAAAGGAAGTCTTCCTTCTTCCCCCTATTTCCAAGTTCTCCTTCGATTCCTCTCTTTTTTGTCTTAGTATTCCTTCCTTGCATCAGCTCTGGAAATCACACTGCCTGACTGAACTTTTCAGATCCTGAGGTAAGTCAACTCATCTCAGCAATCAGCCAAAGCAAAATAAACAAAATTTATTTGCTGGGTTCCAATTTGCATAGATTGCATCAGCTTACAAGGAGATCAGATGAGATCCTGGAGACTGTTTAAGGTAAACACTGGAGCTGAGTGGTGGGTAAGAGAGGGGAGACAGGGCAAGAGGGAGCACTAGAACTCCCATTCCTCGTTGCCTTTAAGAAGTTAATTTGAAACTATACCCATGGACTGGTATGGTTAAAGCTGGGTTCTAAATCTGAATTAAAGATGGGTTTTAAAGCACTTGTGTACAGCAGTATTTTTGTAGAGAAGAATAAAATACTCAGAGTGACTTGCTTCAGAAGATGGCGGGTAATACACTAGTGCTTATAATTCCCTTTCCTTCTGCTTTAAATACAAGAATGAATTGTTGGCATGTCTTTCTGAAGATCTCAAGATTCATATATATTCATTTTTTTCAAAAAAATGATCCTGCGTAACAGACTGCCTGAAATTCATTAATTACTTCTCCTAGAGGGAAGATACTGTGACAGAGAACAATTTGGTGAGCTTGCAGGTAAAAAATGTGATGTTACCAGCTAGTCACCTTTTAGCTCTTTGCATGCAGAAAGTATGATTAGACGGTGATCATACCCAGAACTTGAGTGGTTGTTGCTTTTTATTCAACGTGGCATGCTGGGAAGTGCCAGGGCCCTGATCTGGAATGTTAGTACAATATTCCTGGAAGATCAGAGCTGCAGTTTAAAGAAAACTAAGGACGTGTACATACAGATACAGATAATTTGAGGCACTTTGGAAAGTTAAGGACAAGCTAACTGAACTGTTGTGTCAACACTGCCTACAAAATTAACCTGTCTTTCTGCAAAGTTTTGCTACTATTTCTACTCTATCCAGAAACTAGCTTAGGTGCTGGGGAATGGAAATTCAAGGCCCTTCTTTTAATAAGAGCAATATCCATGCATTTTCATGTGGTTTTGTGTGTTTTTCTATAAACTAAGTAGGTCTTTTTGCCCCCTATGTTACTTCTCTTTGTGTTTTACAGATTAATTGAATATTGGAAGAAAGTGCATGCAGTTACTCTTTCATGGTGTACTAAACATCCTTTGCTCTTGTTTTTCAGGAAAGGGCTATGTTCCTCATTCTTAAGATTCTCTCCTTTATTACTCTGTAATACACTTATCATACACTCATATACGTTTTTCCTGGTTTTGGCCAGCCTAATTTTGCAAGTGCATAGGCTGAAAGGCTTTTTTTTCCCTCAGTTGTGGGGAAAATGTCTACTTATTATGCTGGAGTCCTTTCTACAATTCTTTGCATAACTACATGAATGTAACAAACATTTTGATTTACTTGTGTAGAGGGACCCACATTGCATATATTTGGTTGAAATTGATTTTGCATTTGCTAGAGGAAGAGGAACAATTTGCATGGTATTTTAATTTTTGGAATAAATTAAAATTGTGAGATGACTCTTCATAAGTAATAAAACCAGCTACAAATATCTTTGAGTTCCCATTTATTTTCATAATTAAAAGTGAATATTATTTTGTAGATAAAGCTATTTCATTTTAACTTCCCAATAGAAATAATTACTTGAACACTAATTATTCTCTAGAAGTTCTACACTGATTTGTTTTTTATGCCAAATAGGCCTTAAACATCTCTTAGGTACTGAAAAATTTTCCCAGTCCTTTGGATATAGGAAAATTCCCTCTTTGTGCCATATATAACCTGATTCAAAGCAAAAAGAAAGACTTCTATGGACTTAATGTGTGCTTCTGTTCATAATACTGAAATCAGACTATTTCAAGCCTACTCTGGCAGCACGATAAGAAAGCTGAAAGTTATTTTATTCAGGTTCCCTATTTTTTGTCTTATTTGAATGAATACACAAACAAGGCTTTTAAGAGGCTCCGGTCCCTCCCTTTGTAGTTACAGTTCAGAGAATTCAGAGGCGTGGGACTGAACTGAAAATATGTGGGGTATTCCTAGAGCTGCCAGTAATAGGTAAACCATGAAACGGGCCTTTGCTTTGTTTTCTTCAGCAAAATTGAATTCTTGAACAAGGGAGGAAGGCGGAAATTTAGAAAAATACTTTTTTCAGATAAGCCCTTACTCTGGTAGGCTCCTATTTAATCATTGCCTCTGGTTGATAAAACAATTCCCTATTGTGCTGTACCTTTGGGCAGCCACACAAAGAATCTGCCCTGTCAGAGGAAAAAAAAAAAAAGGAAAAAGGAATTACTTACATCTAATATGTACCTGTTAAATTACTACAGAAAGGAGAGGGCTACGGTGTGCTAGGACTGTGCACAGAACTTCCCACCTGCCCTGGGATCTCCAGCCGCTGCATCAGCCTGTTGGGCACAATGGCTCCTCTTTGCCCTGCCCTGCTCCAAAGTGGTGGGCGGGTGGGAGGGGGAATAAAAGATTTTTCCTTCTGAAGCTCTGCTCCAAATCTCTCATTCCCAGAGGGCTGCTGTGAACAGGAACCATGGTGTGTGCTCACTTCCCTTCTGGCAAAGCCAGTTTAAAATAATAACAAAAAAGGTCGTGGAACAGCTTAGTACGAATCCAGTCTTTCGTGTTGCTGCCTCACTTGTTCTCTGCTAGGCCGCATTTTCGAAGGTGCATTTAATCTCTAAAGGCTTCCATGCAAACAGCTCGTTTACTTAAAAGTCCAGGGAGAGCAGAGGGGCCGCAGCGGTCTTTTTCCCTTCATCTTCGCCGTACTCGTTCAACACCTTGTGAAGAAGTACTGAGGTACCGAGAAGGCAGGTTATTATTATGCACTGGGAACTGGTGCGGCAACTGCAGCTTGCCCTTCATTAACGTGCGTTTGAGCTGAGAGACTTGACCTGAAGTGGCTGGAGCCTCCCGGGGAAAGTTTTCAGTGCATTTGTGCGTGCGTGTGTGTGTGTGTGTGTGTGTGCGTGTGTGTGCGCCTTTACAGAGTTCCACACGGGAGCAAAGCCCCCTCTTTCCCATTTGCTGCCTGCTGCCCCGAGGGTGACAAGGCTGAAAGTTTAGCAAGTTCTGTGCATAACTCCACATCACAGGAGCAAGTGCGTATTCCACCTCCCCCTCCCCTTTCTTCTTCCTGCTTCTAAACACCTCCTTCAAGTTCGCAGTTGGGCAGGACTCCAAAGGTGCAGCAGCAGCAACAAGCTGGAGTTCAAAGTTAGCAGTAAATTGCACAACTTCCAGCTCATCGCTACGCTCGGTGACTGTTAACAAGCTGGAAGGCGCTCAGGCAAAAAAATAAGGGAGAAGGGAACACCCTCGAATTCTTTGGGGATCGCTGATGTTATGCCGCTGGGATCATGGCTCCTTTTGGAAGGAATTTATTAAAAACCCGGCATAAAAACAGGTAAAGTGCGTGGGTATGTGGAGGACAAGGTAGGGCGCTATGGGATGAATTATTTTGTACGCTTTTTTATGGTTCTGGGGGCAGGATGTGTTATCCGGACCGTGCCGCTGAACTCCGGGGCTCACCTGCGAGCGGCCGGGGGAGCGGAGGGGAGCGGGCCGGCGTGTGCCGAGGGAAGGGGCTTTTCCCCGGACCTGCCGTGCCCCTCCTCGCTCTGGCTCTCTTCACTCGTGGGCAGTATTTTCCCTGAGCGGGAGGTCGCTCTTCCGGACGTGGAGCTTGCCCGGCTGCTCCGGGGGAGCAGCGGCGGTGCCCCGCGCTGGGAAGGGGCGGCTGGCCCGGGCCGGGAGAACCGGCTGCAGCCCCGCGGCCCGCGTCAGCCCGGAGCTCTGCCCCCGCCCCGGGACAGAATCCAGAGTTTCTCACGGCAGGGCCGCGCTCCGGGCCGTGGCCCCGCTGCCCTGGGAGGTTGACCGGCAGCCTGCAATCCCTTCGGATCAAGCCCGTGCCTTATCTTGTCCGCTGGCTGTCAGCCTGGGAGGTAGGAGAGCATCGAGCTCTCAGCGTGGGGAGGCGGGGGAGATGACTTTTTGTTTGTTTGTTTGTTTGTTTGTTTTGTTTAGCCTTTAGTCCAGGATAGACTTGTACTGTATATATATACATATATGTATATGTATTTATTTTATTTTAGCTGAGAAAATTCTTCAGAGAGACTGCCGTGGTCCTTTGGTCTGCCACTGAGAAGTTTCTTTATGGGGACTTTGCCCCTTGCGCCGTACATGCTTCCACATGCCCCACACGCGGGCTGCAAAAAGGGGAAGGAAGGTTATGTAATCATGTTAGGTGCTAGGGTGGTACTAGGTTTTTAAGGAGTGAATTTGCTTACACCCTTATGGAATATACAGTGGCTGAGCCCATCTAGCTAAAGCTGAACAGAAACAGGTCGCTGGAATTTTGCCTTGTAGCAGATTGGAATACAAGCTGCTACATTGCCTCAATGAGAAACTCTGAAATCACTTGTAATCTCATCCCCATTTTGCCTAGTGCTCTTCACCAAGATTTAGTTTGTATTTAAAGGAATGCAAAGGATGAACTTTTCTATGGGGAATATAATTGAACTGTAAATAGTTTTGCAAAAACGTCCCATTTCCACGTTTGGCTTTTGGTTTTCACATTTGATATACTGAAAATTATTTGGGGGGGGCTTGTATTTGCTGGGATTGTGTAAAACTATTAAGTTAGTGTATTGAATATAAATTAGAAAGACTGTAATAGTAAATGTTTAAAAATTGAATACTATTTTAGAATTATTAATATTGTAGTTTACTGATTAAATGGCATATTTTGGTAATGTGCCTGAAAACAGTAAAACTTTGATATAATTCTCATGTGACCATTTTTTGTGTAGAAGATCTAGAAAGGTGGACATGAACTTTTCTATGAAATTGCTTTCCCATAGAGCTGGAAATTTATTAGTCTTAAAGTGGAAGTTTTGTTTCTGTAATCACTTACGTGAATAAGGATTAAATCACAAAGCACAGTTCCACTGTGTTCAACGGTGAAATTGTTTCTCTTTTGGGTATTTACAATATCTTCACACTAATTGCATCAATCTCATTATGTTTGCTGATGTGACGTTTTATTCCTCAGGAAAAGAAAGTCATAATCCAAAGCTTCAAATAGGCAATAAAAATTAAAATACCAAAAGAACCTTTACTGGTTCGTCTAGGACTTTCTATTCATTTTATCCTCACATCCCCAGAAATAAATAAACACCTCTAATGGCTGAGAGGCTTTCTGGCAATAAGAAGGGGCCTGTGTGACCAGAGGAGTGTAGGGGGAGGGAGCCAAGAACAAAGCAAACTACATACTTCTTGAGATGTGTCGTTATCTATTCAGATATTTAAATTTCTGCATGTTTAATGTTAGCTTTGATACTTTTGAGAATGCAACTTTGTTTATGCAGTTAGTAAAGTGATTTTGCAGTATGACTGAAGAGCTATGTAATAATTGTTTCTTATTTTAATTGTATCTTGGTGAACTCATTTGAAACCTTGAGAAGGGAGCTTAAAATCTTTGACTGTGTTTAGACCAGTAGTTGGAGAGTTAGAACTTGTGGCTCACTACTTTGTCTAACTACCTATAAAGAGGGACCAAAAAGGGACATACACAAATGTCTATCTTTATGATGCTGCTGCAGTTTTGTTAAATAGGCCTAGTGCTCATTCACATTTCTGGGAAACTCGGCTTTTTTCATTTTCTCTGGAAGTTCTTAATGACCATTTGCTGCATGCAAATATAACTCCTGAAAGTTGTAAGATAAGCAAATGAGGAATAAAATCTCTGTTTACATGAGGACATAAAGCTAAGTTGAGGTAACAAAGGTGGGTGGAAGGAGAGCCAGAAGGAAAATGAAGGCGTTACAGTCATTTGCTCAGATAACAAGATGACACCACTGTAATTAGTGCTTGTCTTGCAGCGTTGCCCAGAGGTTCCAGATCAGGTCCCTGTTTAATAGTAGGCTCTTCACATCCAGATTGTAAATTGTCAGTCTCTGCCCCTAAGACCTTATAGTTTAAACAAAGAGGTTACACTAACTGAGTCTTTGTCTGAGCAAGAGGCGAGGGACGTTGTCCATTATGCCACCAGTCTTTAGAGAAAGAAACTGAGATTAAACCTCAGAAAGACAAGGCCTGTGCTGAACTGCTGTTAGCATTTGAAAGATCTTCAGTCAGTATTACTCTCTTGGGCTTCTGAAATGTCACTAATAGAGAGACAGCACAAAGCCCATGTAGCCAGTAGATCACTTAAGCCCTTGTTTGATTTCAGGGGAGTGACCTCTAGGATTGCGACTCCAGCGTATGTTTCTTGGCAAGAAAGACAATAGTGATATTTTCATATCTTTTTCAAGAACTATAAGTAGTTTTTACAGTATTCTTTGTCCTTCTGTGACAACCAGAAGTAATCACAGTCCCCAGAATGTGTATGTGCTTGTCACTATGTCCCCAGGAGAACAATACTTCCAAGACACCCCACCCACTTACAAACTCAAATGTGCACAGCAGGGACAGGTTGTACCCTCTAAGGCAACAAAGGAAAAATGAAAGTTTCCTGCAGGACTAAGGCTCTGCAGCATGAATAAACTCAAGGAGATTTATTTTTATGCAGATCTCTTAAAGATGCTTACTTTGAGAGTGAGAGGAATGCTCGGCTCACATCACACTTCAGAAGTGCAGTGAGGGAAGGAAACGCTTAGCTGAAGGTGGAGAAAGAGAAAAGGCACTGACTTCTTTGCTCATAAGGTCTAGAATTGATTTGCACAGAGACAAAACAGCTCCCTATCCAATTACGAGAAATACAGAACACAGATACTTGCAGTGTTTAGATACCAAGGTTTCACATTGTACTCGATTTCCTGGTTCCTAAGCAGAACAGGAATTTATACTGTGCTGTTTTTCAGTAGGATTAAGACTTCTCTGCTCTTGGTGCTAGATTTGATCACTTTTGAAAATGGGTCTTTAGGTTTATTTAAATACTTCAAGGATCTATGCCATAGTGCAAAAACTGACCTCATTGCCATTTCTTTCATCACAACCACTTCCTTGGGTTTTGCACATAAGCCTCAGACAAAATTGTTGAATGTCTATTGTTTCATTTGTGTTGTAGCTGGGATCCTGAAAGGGAGAGGGTAAACATGATCCATCTTGATCCTGTAGGGCTGTCCTGTTATGTTCAACACCTTGAGAAATACATTTTGCCAGTGTACTTCATGCTGGTCCTACGTTTACTACAAAAGTTTGTACACTCTGTTGGCATGCAATAATTCTGAACCTGGAGTAGTGTTTCATGATTAAACAATTGTGTTACAAATCTGTTAATATTTAAATGTGTTTGCTGGTTTTGCTTTTCCTTCCTGTATTTTTTTCTACCTTTTATTGTTTACTATTTTCACCGTTTTCCACTTTTACTCACTGCCACAGAAGTTAGTATTTCTCTGTAGGAGGGAAAGACTTACCTTGCCTGCTCTTTAATTCTGCTTTTCTTTAATCAGCTCATCTCTGGTTCAGAGGTAGAGAGAAAGACCATGTATTTCCATCCAATGTTATGGATAGAAGAGGGAGTTCTTCCTGTCCTGACAGTCAGAGGCCCCTCCCCAGTGAGAGACACATTCAATTATTCTCTCAGTTTATATATTACAGTGCAGGGTAGTGAATTAGATTAGAGACTTCATCTATCTGATACTGACTTAGCATTTCCATGATCCCTCCCTTTCTCCCTCCCTCCCTCCCTCCAGTAGTTTCTCATTGCATCTAGTTAGCCCGGTGATTTGTGTATTGCTCTGAACATCTCTTCTGCTCTACCTACGGTTGAGTACGCCGCTGTACATTTTAAACCTTGATGAAGTTAAACTGAAAATGCGCAGCACTGAGGTTTGGACTGGTTAAGCTCTTGGAGATCAGCTGCTTGTCTGAATGAACTGTGTATGACCCACACTGTCAGTCTCATGGGATCATGTGAGATGTCTAATACTTCTCTTGGATGAGCACACCTGGATAAAAGTCCATATGAAGCTATAAAGGTGCTTTTTGATACAAGACTACAAGGTTTTTGGTATGTATGTTGGAGAGGGTAGATAAAAGTTTTGGAATCAATGGTGCTGCCTGTGTTAAATTTTTAGATTGAAAAGATGGTGCTTGTTTTGTAATGGTAGAATGCATTCTCTTTTACCTATTTTTTTAACTTTTCCCTGAGTATGAGATGTATTAGGGAGCTATCAAATAGTTCTAAAAGTTGTTCTTTTTTGAGCCAGATTTCATACATTATAATTTATTTTCTGGTCTTCCTTGGAAGCTTTGTCTCAGGGGTCAAAATGGTTGCACACATTTTCTAATAATCTTTGTACATATTTGTTCACTTCACTTTCAGGAAGAGCTTTTTGTCTAGCAAAACACTAACCTTATTTCTAAAGAGTTAATTATCTACTATTCCAGGAGGGCAGGCAGCAATTTCATCCTGAAGGAGTAAATAAAATGAGTAATAGAAGTGTAATACTACACCATCTAAGAGCATGACTTCAGTTAAGTTGAAGCTAATCTGAAAAACTAATATAGTGTAGAGTAGGCTGAGAGATACATTTCAGACAAAAATCCCATTTTTTTTTAGTGAAAGATTAAAAATTGGAAAAATCTTGCTGATCAATGGTCATTTCCTGTTTTACTGTTGAAAAACTATGTGCATGAAGAAAGACACATTGTTAAATATGTAATTAATTCAGTAGACAGAAGCAAATTCTCAGAGTTGGGCATTTTTTAAAATTATATTAACTTTAATGAAAGTCAGTGATAATCACAGAGTAGTACCTCCTGATTTACCTATGCTCAGAAAAAAAGTTTTTTGTTTGTTTTATATGAGTAATAACAACAATTTAAAACTCTGGTCTGAAACACTATTATTTGGAAACATTAACATCGCATATGCTGTACAAGCCTTAATTAGACCATCCAGCTTCTATATTTAGTTAGATGGTAAATCCTTATTAATAGTGGCAGAAAGGATGATGCAATATAAAAATGTTAAGACCACGCATTAGGTAAAGCCTGGGACTGAATGTTGGACATGCTGGGACCCAATTGTGTGCATAGGTAACTGGGCTGTTATTGTCACTTCTCTTGTTTCCCTTACATGTTATGGTACTCTTGAGATGATGACTTTCAGTCCTCTGTACAGTGTTTCCATGCTAGCAATTCCTCGGGTATCACACAGGACAAAACAGATAAGAGAGTTTCAGGAAGCCTTGTCCAGAAGAATACTTTTTTGAACACGCTTTTGGAATTTGATTCAAATAGGCTCCGGGATTAACCACATTACCTTTTCCTGGTTTGGCCTAGCCAGAAATACACTTACGGTGCAGGTGTTGCAATAGTGATAACGATACCAATTATTTGTGACCTCAAACACCCGATAAGCTTACATAGTTTTCCTTAGCAGTAATTTGGGTGTTAATATTTACATGCCTCAGGAAAATAAGTAGGACATGACTAGACAGTGTAAAATGTGTAGAAGTGCAGACTGTGAAAGCCAGTTAGTGTGAGAAGTAAAAATTAGATCTGTGAGTTCTTTTATTCTAGTCCTTCCGCAGTCCACTAAACATATATGCCATGCAGGAAAGTGAGAATACACTGTGGATTGTTTAGGTTTGATTTTATGTGATTTTTCTGAGGAATTTTTCAATGGTTTAAAATTTTCCATAATGTTAAAAATGTCTTGTAAGGAGGGTTTTAATGTCCCAGAAAGAGAAAGAAAGAAATGCAGAAATGCCATGAGCATCTTAATGTATTTTGAGGTGGTTTTGTGAAGTGAACAAAAGAAAAGAAAATTACCTGCAGAAACCAAAAAAAAAAAAACCAAACAGGTTCTTGATGGTAATGATAATAATTTGTCGTGTAATTGTATGTAATAATATGATAATAATATGTCATATAATGTGTTAATGAGCAAAAGACATCAAACTTGAAAGAAAAAATTTTAGTGCATGTTTGGTACATCTCTCATGCACTTTGTTTATACCCTTTATTTGAAGATGTGTTTCTCTTTCACCAACTTTCTTGTTTCATTCCCACTCCTGTATGCCAGAGTGCATTTTTTCCTATGTCAGTTTGAGACATTTAAATTGTAGTTTAGATGGTTCCTAGACATGCATTTTTGAGCACCAGCACTAGAAGAAGCCAAGCCATGTTGTAATCTTGGAGGTGATGTAAACCTCTGTTTTTCTGGGTTGTGGTTGCTTTTTTATGACTTTTTTCCACATTAATTAGTAAGTTGCAGAATAATCATAGGAGAAAAACGTGTTTATAGAGACAGTGTTTGCTGTGGATATAATACATAATTTCTTTATATCGAGGGTCAAAATCATGAATCTGATTGAGTTGCTTTCTTTATTCTTCACCCCTGTTTGCTCTCTTTCATTGATGGAAAGAGTTCTGAGTTACAAATTTTCCATCATAATGATAAATAGAATCATCTCTATTAAAAAGCAGAAGATTTTATTTTTACCTCCTTTTAATAACACAAAAATATTGAAGCTTAAAATAAATATGCAAAAGCATAATATTGTCATGTTCAAGGACAAAATCAGGTTCATGAAAATTTAATATTCTAATAGAAATTTTTTTTGGTCAGGTATAAATGTGCTTACCTTTCTTTAGCTTGTAAGGGTGTATGACCTCACTGGAATAATGCAGTTGAGTGAAGACTACTAATTTTTAAGAGAGTCTGCCCTTGGGTCTTGAACATGCAATTTGCTTTGTGTTAATAGATTCCATCATCCATGTAGAACATCTTACTTTGCTTTCCCCAACCTCCTTCAATTCAAAGGAATTCTTTCTACAGAGGGTATTTTCCACTGTGAAAGCACTTTAAAGCTACTATGTTTTTCAGAGCAACAATTGGGACGCTGTTTTGATGACCTAAAGTATACCTCATCTGCCACAGGAAGTTACCAGATTTTGCTCACTGATCAAAGAGGGGTTTAGTGATATTTATAAATGTGGGATCTTGTGCTGATCTTGTTCAGCTGCTGGTGTTTTGGTTGGTAAACTGATGTTCTGAACTGCAGTTTTGCTTGGACATTAGCTGTTGACAGACTTCCTCTGGACTGATTGCTAAGGCACTGGGTATATTTTTTAAACTTGATTATTGCCTGTATCTCTTGAGGCCACTTTGTTGCTAACATCCTGCTTTACTGAAAAGCTCTGCCCAAATTCAGTTTTCTAAGGACCGTCTAGGATTGGTATTGACTTTACTGCACTTTCCCAGACTCCTGGTACTTTAAGGATTAGGTAGATAACTAATAGTGTTTGTTTACCCATGGAAGTCCCTACAGGTGTCTGACAAAGATCTAAGTTATTTTTGGAACTGCAGTTGTGGATGGTCACAGTACTTTTGCTGACACTCACACTGCTCCTGAGATTCAAGTGCACAGTGAAACACAAATGTCAAGCTCCATCTCACTCTACTTAAGCCTACTGAAAATTTAGGTATCTTGTCATCTAGGTACTCTTTGTAGTTAATGGATACATCTAAACACTTCTGGAGGGCAATTCGTTTAGTCTTAGACAGGCTGTCAGTATGGGATTAGTCACCCTTTTGGAGGTGCCTATTTTATGCCACTGATTACAGAGGAAGGTCAGAAAATTATCTTTGCACATCTACATTTTTAAATAGCTTAAGGTAGATGATATGAGCACCACCCAATCACTTTTCATGGAGCATGCTCAGATTTGTAGAGAGGGTTATTAACCATCTTTTGCACCACTCATTTTAGAAATTAAAAAGGGAAACACGAGCAGAGAGGTGAATTATAGGTAGATATGTATGATTAAGGGAGAACCATCCTAATAGCATGGATGTCTTCCCTGACCCTGCCACAAAATTCCTACCTAGTTTTGGGCAAGACATATAAACCACAGTTTACAGAACTGGTTATTCACTGTGTGCTCATCGTTTGCTAATTCAGTGTCCTGTAAACTCTTTTTACATAAGGGCTAAGCAAAGGAAGTTTATGGATGTCTTGCTTTGCACGTCTGTGGATATCAATTCAGTTAGAGTGAGAACTTAAATGAGTGGATAGCTTTGATTTGTAAAAGGAAGTTCTTTCCCTACCAGAGTATGTGGAGATAAATTCTGTAATGTCAGCCTGAAGAGCAATTAAAAACAAGATGATAAAGGACATATATCAAAAGTTTGAATTTCGAAAAGTGTCCTCTAAAAGGGTTGTACCATACCTAGGAGAAAAGATACAAATAAAAAATGTGCACATATTGAACAAATGCAAGTGATAAGGACTAGTTTTATGAAGGTGCCTAAATGAAATTCCAGTCACCTAAGACAATTTTTAAGAACTTTAGATTTTTAAATTCTGACTGGTAACATTCCTCAGCCCCCTGTTCTTCTATCATGTTTTACACTGGTCTTGAACACCGTGGAGATTGTGCTTCCCTCATTATGCCTTATTCAGGAAAGTCCTGTGAAGTTATTCTAAATGGAAATTCTCTCAGTATTTCATCTTGAAACTGCTTAATTTTTCTACTGGCTTAAGTAAGCCAGCAGAAAGGCACACAAGGACAAGGATTAGTGTTGAAAGCTTCAGGGAGAGAAGGGAATCAGGTTTTGGGTTGCTGTACTAATTAATATTTCTGGTTTTTATGCAGCGAACATCTGGACATGATCTAACAGCATCTAAGTCCTGCCCTTTTGTTCATGTTTCTGACTGCTTTAGGTCAGTTCCTGACGAACTTGCTGGTGTCAGCAAACCCCATTGTTAGGAGTTCAACTCTTTTGTAGTACTTTCTGTGGAAGTCGAGATGTCCAAGTGAGCATTATGAATTTCAGCAGCAAAGGAGATACTTGAAAGTTATAATATTTGGTGTCTGCAATGTCTCAATATCTTCTGTGTCTTGACAAAACTGAGTACTGTCTCTTATATGGATTTAAGTGAGGCAAGTGACCAGTGTAGCAGAGAATGAATCTTTCTGTGGATACACTGAATCAAATTAATTTTTGTTGAACTTAAGTAGCAGTATCTGAAATTTTTCAGTCCTTGGATGCATGCTAAACATATTTCTTTGTGCTAAAGCATTTGTGCCTGGTAGGCATATATTCAGCATAAAAATGAATTTATGACAGCTTGCGTTAGATGTGATCACAGAATGCATATGTATAGCTCATGTACTGTCACATACATACAATAAAATATATTATAAACCCCAAATTATTGTATATATAATCAATACATGTAAAAATAGTCACTTCTGTAGATCTTATATTTATGCATCTACATATTACAAACCTGAGTACACACCAGCCTGTCAGAAGTGACAAACAGAATGTGCACGTGTCACAAAAGAAAGCTAAAAATGTGTATTTCTCCCAACATGACAGAGCTGTTCACATGGCAGAGGGAAGCATGCCTTCATCCACCTGTCACTGTGGTAACCACTCAGCTTATGAAGTACCTTGTTAAAAGGCCTTTTTATCCTCCCTGAGCTGTGAAGCCATCTGAGTTGCTCATATGTTGACAGGATCCCCACCTGCAAAGACATTTGGATATGTGAACTAAAGAAACATAGGATTAATTTGAATGTTGACTCAGTGTGACTTTCTGTGAACTAAAGACAACAAGTAGTTTGTAGTGTCTTTCTGGTGTCACAGCCTGCTTGGATAATCACTATGCTGCCACAGATGTGTCTCACAAGACTGGCACCATTATTTCTCGGGCCTGCCTTGGTCTTTGGTCACAGTCATGGAGCTGTGCTTAGCTTCACTGTGCCCACTGCAGATTTTGGGCCTGCATCTGCTCTCTCTGGTCATCACAGTTCTCTCGACAGAAGCTAGCACCTTTTCAGCTGCCTTAAACTTTTGAAGTTTCTTCCTAAACTGTTCACTCACATTTGGATGGCTATCTTAGATGGTTTAACAAAGCTTTTATCTTTATGGCTTAATTCATCATGACTCATTGGAGATCAGACAAGAAGCTCAGCTCCAGTGGGAGGGTTGTGATGGACAACTGACATGGTTATGAGCCTCTTCATATGGACCCAGGTGGAAACACATTATCTGAACTCATTATGTCTGTCATAGAACAGGTTTTAGGCTTAAGTCACAATTGTTCAAATATTTTAGGATTCACATAGCTTTTTATCTGAATCACATGGAATGTCTTTCCTCTGCAGTCATCTTCCTTCATCTTCTTACAGCTAAAAATTGGGACGGGGTGGAGGGGCTACTAGACACCATTCTCTGTAAGTCTCTCTTGTCTACACCTTTCTTCTTTGCATTAATTTAATATTTTTTTCATTACTCTTGGTAATCATTATGATCCAGCTTTAAACTTGCTTCCAGATAGCAATTCATCCCTTTTTGCCTTTCCTACCTGTATTGCTCAGCTGGCTAGAGCTAGTTTTGCAATCTCCTATGCCCTCTTTTTGCATATCCATTGCTTGGGGAGAGCACAGTTGGTGAGGTTAACAATTTATTTCATTTGTTCAGTAGCTTCTTTAGAAACGATGTGGTTATATTTCAGAGACCCTATCAGCCTGTGCCTGACTAACTACATATTGAAGCATTCATTGATAGGCAATTTTAGAAAATTACTTGAAAGCATGAGCTTCACAAATCTCTCAGTCTGACAATGGACAGCAAAAATGCTTCAGGTTTCTTTTATAAAAAATTATGTCCACTCTTCTCGTTAGCATAATTATTTATCTAGTACTCAATTTAGCTCTTTAGAATGAACATTTATATAAGAGTCCACTTCATTATCTCATCTTTTTTTCCTTTCAGCTCTTCAAATACTGTAAGAAATGGAACACATTTGTCACTGAATTGTTTTTCAGAAAGTTTGAGGCAGAAATTTAAAAGAAAAAAGAAAAGAAAGAATTTATTGTAAATTAAGTCTTGATAGAACATCCTTTGAAGTGATGTTTTTCAAAATTTTTTATTGAAAGCAAATGAAATGAGAAAGATCATGCAATGTAGTTTCAGAGTGGGGTGGTTCACTCTGTAAAACTGATTGCAGTACATATAGGAGAATATTAAAGGCCATCCTGTCTTTCTTCCTCCTAGCAAACTGTAGAGAGATACTTTACTGTTTCTTGTGATATACAAAAAAGCTGTGTTGACAAATCATTAGATTTTAAGAAGTTAGGAAAGGGTAATGATTGATGAAGTTGTTGAAGAGCTCTAAAGGCTTGCTGTAGCACAAAGAGCAATCCTAAGCCTCCTTTCCAGGCTCCTGGCTGTTCTCTGCCATTCCCTTTGCATTGCCGCTATTCTTGCTTGACACCATAGGACCCAAATGAGTATTTTTCTTACTTTGTTGCCCAAACCTGAGTTTAACCTTGGGATTGGCAAAAATAAACCGAGGACATTGCATTCATTATGAATGAGAAGAGCACTTGTCTCACTCTGTGAGACAAGTGCTCTTCTCAATAATAATGAATGCCATCAGAAGCAGAGAAGAGGTGCAAAACATGCACAGGATATAAGGATTCATAAGAAGGTAACCATCCCAGCCTGCTTCAGATCAGGGAGTATTGGAAAAATAGCATGAAGTCTTATTATTTCCTTGTCTCTATCTCATTCCATTATTTAACTTGCCTTTTTATCATCTGTCTACATTAGTATGCTTTGTTCATGTTTTGGCAGCTCAGCCCCAACCTCTGAATATTTTGTGTTTGTTTCTTCACTGAGAAAAATGTCAACAAAGGCAGGGGAGGGAAGCAGTACACTTTTGCCTTTCAACAAAACCTGAACTGAATTTCATGGAACCACAAAAAAAAAAAAAAAAAAAAAAAAGAAAAAAAAATCAAACCCTACCAAAAACCAAACCAAACAAAACCAAACAAAAAACCCCTTCATACTCTCGATGCTTGGAATTCCCCTCACTTCTTTGATCTCAAAAGCTCATAAACAACCAGGGTGCTTCTAAAAGGCTGTTATACAAAATCTAATGGGAGAAGTTAGATAACACAAATTTCTATTAACTTAACAGCAACTCTATCATTTAGAAACCTGTGTTCCAAATGAGCTGTAAATTATTCTGCTTCCTCTATACTACTGAAAACTACTGTACACATTCTGTACATTATTAATAGGAGCTCCATTAAGTTTATATAGTGTAGCCAGTGCTTAAATATGCATAGGCGCTTAAATTAAATACAGGAGCAATTTAAAAGAATGTGTTTTAGCAAAGTTCTTGTGGTAGATGAAAAGTACCAGCGGCATTTTCATGTGTTCACTAGTGAGAACTACCCACTGCTCAAAATTAAAATGTAGTATTTACAGTATTGATATTTCTAAACTTCTCATGTTGCTCATTAACACTGAGGAATTTGAAAATGCCTGTCTTCCCATCCCCCTCATCATGATCTAAAGAATTACTATCACTAAATATGTCAGTGTTTTTTTTGGCTCTGGAGTTTTTCCTGGATCTTCCATTCCTGTATAACAGCTGCTTCCTCAGTAGCAGTTGAACCAGACACATCAAAGCATGTTTTCCCAGTAAAGTAAATTGTTGATGTTACTGTTACTCATCTTGGAAAATATTTTGGTGGACGGCTAGTTCTTTTCTTCGTTTCTCAAGCCACCCCCTCCACTATGTTATGCTACTCCAAATACAGACCTGGTATGATAAACGTGTTACCTGTCATGACATTTTGTGCACACACCACGCTTGTTGGAATTCCAAACATTTTTTTGTCTAATATCCACTCACCAGCCTTATGACTTTGACTATACAATGGAGAAATGATGATTAGTCTGACAGGAAGGCAGATTTAAAGCAGGTGTGATTTATAGAGAATGTGCACCCTTAGGGGCAGAGGAAAATTTCAGAGGTAAGACAGGAGGAAAGGGCAAGGGCAAATGCAGTCTCCACTGCAGCCTTTGCACTTGCCTGTGATTGGAAGTGTAGACATGGTATGGGGCAGAGCTAATAAGTGAAGGGGAGGACCTAGTAAAATTTTGGTCAGCTTTGCTGAACATCTGCACTCAGTCCTTGCAAATGAGGTTTTGCAAACTAATATTGGCCATTGTAGCAAAGACACAGAGTCCTGTCATTATTCAAAAGAGCTGCAGGGGAGTGTTCAGGTTAATCCATCATAACTACTGCTCTTATCTAGTGACAAGGTGTATAATTCCTCTTACAGTGTCTCTTACTTCTGTCTTCTGTTAGTGCAGTATCCTGAGTTAGTGCAATTTCTTGGCTTATTTTCTATGTAGTACAAACTCTGCTATCCATCCACTTAGCAGATGATAGAATTACTGCTGTCAGCCCTTGCTGGTCCTTCTTCTTGGCTGCTTATTTTCATTTTTATCTGTTTAAAGTACTGTCAGGGCTTTTTTCCTTTTTTTATTTTTGTTAACAGGTGGTCCTTGTTCAGACAGACACCTGTTTCCAAGCAGTACATTAGAATGAAGCACATGATTTCCCATGGGATTTTTACCAAAGTCTGACATCTCAAGTCAGCAGCAGTCTGGTATGAATGAGTTATTTGCAGTAAAATAATTATCAGAATTATTTTCTTTAAACTGTCATACCTTTCATGTTTTCATTCTATAAAAGTAAGTAATGCTATCCCATTGCAATTCAAAGTTATTCCACTGAAATTTGACATAGACCATCAACGTAGTATAAAGTGTTTAGGTGAACAGGAGTTTCAACCACAGATCATTGCTGAATTGTAATGTTATGCAATTTTGTACAGTAGCTAAAGTGGTGGCATTTCTCTGCAGAAGAGATGAAGGATCTACTTGTAGTTTTAAGTACATTTTAAATAATTTTATATGAATAAATTTTAATTCATATTGGACATAATTTGCAACAGCTGTTGCTAATTCAAATGCTTCATAGAACCTTCCAAACAGTATGTGTATTTTGCTGAATTAAAAATTTATGCCTTTAAAAAATAACAGAAAAATGAACATTAAATTTATACGAGGAAAAAAAGTGTTATAACAAGCTAGTTATAAAAATAGTCTTTCTTTAATTTTTTTTCTTTTTTCAAATATCTGAAATATTTCAATTAGAGCATCCAAACTACCATGTATATGTGTATGTTTGAAAAATATCACTGGCTCACAAGATGCCTAATTTTCTGTTATTTTTAGTAAATGCCTATGTACATTTCTGTAAAGGAGGAAGTTTTATCATAGAGCAAGATTAAATGGATACAGAAGCAGATGGCAGAGAGAAGTTTATTTCTCTCTATAAATAATAATTACTTTGTTTTCAGAAGTTCTGTGGTGATCTTTCCAAGTCTTCCTGCAGTGTTGGGACTACACTGATTATCTGTATTGAGAGCTTTATTCTCACAGTTAACATACCAGTTCTGTCTTGCCATGATACCCTTCAGGTGACCTTTTCCCTGACTTTCATATGATGCAAAATGGAAGAAGCAGCAAGTTTCTGACACGTCATGTATGGAATTTCTGTGTCCTAAATGACATGGATATTAACTCTGCCTCCATTAATATTATTTTTAGGGACCTTTGAAGGGGAATGGTAATGCAGTTGGTTAATAGGCTCATATGAATCCCTAAGGCTTTGGAGTAATTCCAGCTTCAGTGGGTAGTGAGAGAGTAGCTACTTCCTCATTGCTGCCCTTAGGAAACTCAGAAGTGTGTAATGTACTTAGGCAGGAGGCATACCCAGCATAAGATTTGGCCTTTATTGCCTTTTGAATAACTTTACAGAAGGGGACAGAAAGTTAAGAGAAAAGGTGGTTTAAATGTAGATAGTCTGAATAAACATAATATGGACTTCCAACATGAGCCATTTATTCCTGAAAGGTTGACATACTTCTGACCCTAGCTTTCATATGGACTGTGTATTCTCTATACCTTTAATGTTTAAACTCACCTCTAAAAATCTCTTTGGATCAAATTAAGTTAGTTTCTTCCACACAAGAGTTGCAACACAGCCCCAACAGCTTTACACTTTTGCAAATTTCACAGATAAAAATCACAAAAAGCCAAAATATGTTTTGATCTTTTCTCTCATAATGCCCATCTATTATCTCATATTCTCTTATATATACACACACATTTATGTGGTAACATGCTGAGATTTTAAAAAAAGAAACAATAGAAGGAATGCGATAAAAGCAATAAAAACAATAAAAGCAGTGTTATCTAAATGGTATGTGATAAGGTAGGTAATTTCTATGCTTTGACTTCATATTTGGTATTAACTTCATATTAGGTCAGAAGTTTGGTAGAAAGAGCGTTACCACACCATTTCCACAGAATCATTAGACATTAGGAAAAGTTTCTTCACTGAGGGTGGGGTTGGGTACAAAAACAATCTCTCCAAGGATTTGTTCATGGCACCAAGCCTGTCAGAGCTCAAGGAGCTTCTGGATGATGCTCTTAGTTACATGGTTTAATCTTAGGTAGTTCTGTGAGGAGCAGGGTGTTGGAGTCGATGATCCCTTTGAGTCTCTTTCAGTTTGAGATATTCTGTGATTCTGTGGCTGAAGTTTGCCCTTATATACCCTGACATGTAGGAGTCACTGGTATCAGAAGCTCTCAAATTACATGTAGCATGTGCCCTGTGCTACAATTATAGGCCGTTTGTGTCAAGTAGGTAGTATTGTAATATTGGCTTATTATTTCCAGCAAGTAGATACATAATTAAGAACTATCACATTTTTGATTGATACCTTATCTTTGATGATAGTTATAGCTCAGATCTAAGAGATAACAGAGATTAATAATCTTGGCACTGAGATAACAAGGTTTTTAGAAATTTCAGGAAAACAAGGCAAGTTTTCTCTGAGCCCTTCCCATGGAAGAAGCGTCTGTGGGTGATGAGGAGAGACCATACATAGCACAGACACATACTTCCCAATAGGCGTATGTATGTGCCCCAGCAGCGTGCTCAAAGACCAGCTCCTTGGAAACACTAGGTTATTAAATACCTAGTGTGTCTTGTTTTCCCAGGATGAGACGTGCCATTGTGTCGCAGCATTCTCAAAGGAGAGCAGGTGGCTCCGGCACTGAGCAGGCCTGGCTGGGACGCTGTTCCCCCCTGTGCAGCATGGCAAGGGGGAGATGCAGCACTGAACCCCTTGCTGGGGAGCTGGGAGCGTGCGGCTCAGCGAAGAACAGAGGGGCTGCTGAACAACACGGGGAGCCCTGCAGAGCCCTGCCTGGGTCTCCCTGAAAGTGCTGCATTTTTTAGTGGACTCCAGGGAAGCACCTAGATGGCAGATCCTGAATATATTGGCGAGGGCTCCACTGCAAGGACACAGTAGGAAGCAGCAGGATTGTCTCTTAGAGCCTTTTTGTCTTCTCCATTGAAGAAAGTGAATTGTTCTTGGTGGAATCTTGGCATAATGTAGAGTTTGCTTAAGGTTTAGAAGCATTTTGATCTTACTCTGGGAAGGTCAGGGCAGCAGCATACCTACATACTCTGAGGACCCCACCACAGCCGTCTGTCAGTTATAAAACACAATTATCATCTGATTTGTTGCAGATTAGACTGTGCTGTTGGAGAGGGCTTAGGCTGTCATACAATAAAACACTATTTTCCCAAAAAATCAGCGAAAAAATGACTAAGATATTTTACACAAATTACTTTCTAGCATGAGCTCTTTGATGGAAAATTTATAAATTATTAGGAGTTCTATGCATTTTCAAGGAAAAGGTTAATATATTGCTTGGTGAGTGATCTATTTTCACCAACTGACATTTATTCCATTTAAATTATTTCAATGACTGGGAAGAGACAACTAGTAAAATTTTTAGTCATCAGCATAATCTCATGTTTGAATTCGTTTCCAAAATATTTTTACATCTGTTAATCAGTTTGATCTATTTTCACAGAAGGTGTGTCAAGAAATAAGGTAATATTGAAAAAGGAATTAAATTTTTTTTTTGAGCAGGAAAATCTAAAAATAATTTATTGCAGTGAAGGGAGTCAAGGTTATCTATGCTTTTTTTTCAACAAAGAGAAAGTATTCTTTTAGTGTCCATTATATTTCAGAAACACTGCATTAAGTTGCTAACCATATGATATGGAAGTGATCTAGTTCCAATAGAATGTTTGCAGAAATTTGACTAGAAAAAGAAGCATCTTGTACACATGAAGGTGAAATTATAAAAAGTAGGGAGATCCCTTTATTTGATTGGTATGATGAGTTGTAAAACTGATATATTACATATTTAGGAAGACTGTTTCATGAAGGCGAACAATTATGTTTGATATGTATATTTTTGGGCCAGATATACCTTAAAGTCAGTGAATATCAAAAGTGCCCCTTCCAGCATTTAGGCATTTGTGACATAAGTAAATGTTTTTGTTTTGTCTATACGTTGCTGGAATGTATTACCTTCCCCTAGGCCTGAAGAATAAATTAACAAATTATATATCTGACACACAACACTCAGGTTGTGCTGGTGTAATTAAGACTGTGTGAGGTCTAGAGCATGATTTGGGAGGATGGGGTTTTGGGTCATCTTGAAGAGAAACAATGAGCAGAAGGCATGACAATAGTAATCAAATCAAGCAAACAAAAACATGGGAAATGTAGTTTTTTCCATTATTAAGTTTAAATTCCCATCTGGTCCTCAGTAATTAGTGGCTTTGTAAAAAAAAAGTATAGACTTGCATCTTGTTGTTATCATCAAGACTTTATAATCTTAGATGTATAAGCAGAACGCTTCAGTGATCAATTCAAAGAAACAGACTTCAAAACAGAGCTGAAAGCTACAAAGCCTGTTTACTGCAGCATTATATTTTTGAAAAAATATAAGTTGCCTAGCTAGTTTTGAAGAAATTGTTATTGTGGTCGTCAGGAAACCCAAACATTTAAACTGGAAAAACACTTTGGCTGTTACATTCCTATTAACTGCTAGGTTATTAAAAATGTTAGTTCTTTTGTGTCCTTTACAAACTGCAGGACAGGAAATTCAAGGAACCTGTAAATATGAGAAGGTCACCTCTCTGTTTAAATGACTGTTTAAAAGCAGATCTTGTTCCTGAAGATTAAAACTTTTAGTATTGAATCTCAGGAAAAAAAAAAAAAAAAATTCCTGTCAATGACCAAAATTTATTCAAGATCTCTTTCTTATTATTGAAGTGAATTAATGGATTTCCTGATATATTACTGGCTAAATTGAACAGTGAAGGTCTAAACTAAGTTGTGAAATTATGATGTGTAGGTGCCACATTTAGTAGTCTGTACTAAATCAAGTGCTGCTGTAACCATTTTTGTTACATTTCTCTCAGATAAACCAGAATCTTAATTAATCTCACCTGAATGAATCTGATTGGGTTAATCTCACCTGATTTCAGCTACCTGAAAGTGAGCTATTTGATTGAAGGTGGCCACATAAGTCTCTTGTAGTTGATGAAAGAGAGAAATAGCTTCCTCTGACGATCATCCCCAGTGATCAAAGATGGGCTAGGCAGTAGGGATTCTTCTTGGAAGTCTTCTCTTAATGAAGAGGAATTTTGATGTTGAATTTATACTGAAATATTAACTTTCAGATTAATTCCACTTCATAAATGCAGAATCTGCTCTTCACTTTCTATGAGGAATGTGCAGTTTAACAAAAGATATTTCCTAGTACTGGCATCTTCTTGCATCCTGAAAGCAAGTTTTTAGTGATTGGTATTCTGTGACTGACACATTTCATTTTTGTTTGGACTTACCTGAATTAACTATGAAGCAAGAATTATACAATACTTTTTACTTGAAAGGTCCATGGTAATGTTCCAGTTTACCATTTTTAGTGGAAGATAATAAAGAATCACTTTTGATATTTTAGAATATATTAGAATTCCATGGCAATGTAAGATTATAAATGTCTGGCTAATTATTTTTGCTTAGAAGTGAAGATCAAAAATTGAGTGACTGAATAAAAATTAAGATAATATCTATTGAGACAAACACATAGAAGAATTAAGGAAATAATTTTTACTTTACCATGTTGCTTTGATCCAAGAATTACAGAAATGTTCAGAAATTCTTTTAATTTCTTCTCTCATTTTCTGTAAAATATGACCATATAATTAAAAGATGTAGGTATATATATTATATACTTATATATTTGTAAGTACTTATTTTCATGTATAAGCTGCTGGGTTTCTTTGTGTACCTGCATGTGCATACATTATCCAATTGTGCAACTAAGTTACATTTTATAGGCAGAATAAAGAACAATCCTTCTCCAAGAAAGCTGAATGCAAACTCTGGGCATGCAAACTGAAAAAATTACAGGGGGTGATAAACAGCTAGAAAAGTGTTGAAAACAGTAATTTAAAGATCTTATTTCTACAACCATATTGTTTTCAGGGATCCTGTAGAGATTGCTTTACAAAATACAGTGTTTCCATCAGAAGTTTGTTTAACTCCTGCTGAACTCTGTGGGAATTCCATATAAGAAAGTATAGTGGAAGAATTTATCAGTACAGTAATGATGGGATGTCTGGGGGGTCTGCAGCTTTATCTGAATATTTGCTAATAGCACAGAGAGAAACTGGCTTCATAAGGGAACTTTAAAGGAGCCAGAAGAGACAGTAGGCTTCTGCTTAAGCCACATAATCAGTTACATACTGAAAATACTGAGTAGGAGAAAACATGCCAATCAAATAAAAACAAGAAAAAAGAAATAGGAATACTTTTGATTTGAAAACAAATTGCATAAGAGACTCAGAAGAATACTAGAAGAGACAAAATTCATTTCCTGAAATGTATTTCCTAATTGCAAAAGAAATCAGGAAAAATACAGACTGAATTTACTGCCTCAGAGTCCCCAGTATGGTATTTTTTTATATTTTTATGCCTCTTTTTATTTTCAGTACTTTTATAAATTTAAATTCAATGACTGGTAATACAGTTGAATTTGTAAATCAATTATTTAGGCATCAGTAGTGAACATGGTTTGAGGCACTGTGGTTTTCATGATTCATTTTGCATAATTTTATGCATAATAAATTATTTGTTGCTTTTTTCCATTTCATATCTGTAGTGTAAAGCAAATAATGAGTTATTTTTAGTCACAGCTGACTTGCGTTGCAACTGGCTATTTACCTGAATTTTGCTTAACTGCCAATCTGTTAACAGAAAAAAATATAGCATCCTGCAGATTGTAAATCTCAGAGGACTTACAGATATTGATTTTTTAGTGTGTGACATACTTCACCGTAATGCCATTTAATCTAATATCATTCTCCATTCCTTCCCCCCCTCTTAAACTTGAATATTACTCTTTCTTAGTGCCACTTTGCCATTTTCTGTGTCTGTGATATGTACTTTCTTATCTTGAGAAGTAGTTTATGAAAACATCAACTTTTTGAGCACCAGTTTCAAAAAATAATTATTGTAAAATGCTGGTCTGTGAGGGGGAGCTATTGGAGAGGGAAAATGATGCTATTACTCAGAGTCATCTACCAAAACACACATTTTCAGAGAATGTTCCAAGACCTGAAGCAATGTACTTGGACAGAGCTCTCCTGTGCAATAATACTAATAAACTTACACTTGTCAGTTTTATTAGTATTCATTTGTAGTTTCCTTTCTTTTAAGGATTTTTGCCTCCTGGTCAGAGTGGCACCTAGAGCTGAGTTCAATTTATTGGATTGCAGTATGTCTGTCATGTTGTGTAATAATTAGGAAAAACGAACAAGCTGGATTGCTTTACTAATCATAGGGTGTAGCTGTAATTAAGCCAAATAAAACTCCATGCTTACTACAACTCAGAAGACTAAAAGAAGTTCTGTGATAAGTAGTCCTAGATGGAAACATGCTCTATTGCACCCTTTGCATATGGTCTGAATAGTTATTTTCCTTTTCAGGCTTTCTCTGTCAGACTAGGTGAAACCTCATTCATTCAAATTAACTGCAAGGCATTCTAGAAAATCCAAAGACATGTTTTCCTCAGGGAATTTACTGTTTTATCATTTTGTGCAAGAGGTGAAATCATCAGGTCTGGGCATGAAGAAAACTATTCAAGTGGAGTCTTGAGGTCAGGAATAACCAGGCAACTCTGCCAACACAGGCCCACAGCAGTCCAGGACCAGATGGGGGCAAACCAAAGAATTAGCTGTGGAGTGAACTTCAGCCTTTGGTCGGCTGAATTGCTGTCTAGGCAATGGAGCTACAGAAACCATAATGGGATCTCAGACGCCTGGAGTTGGATATCTCAATGTATAAGGAAGTACCAGGTTAATAGCACATTCATTGTAATTCATAAACAAACAAGTAAATAAACAACTGAATAAAATAACTTTTTTCCTTTTCTTACATTTCTGTAGAATTTCTAATAACAAAATAAAATGCAGACCCATGTATGTATTCTTTTGCAGCTGATATTCTCTCACAACTCACTGGAATTCAGACTATTTGGTACTTCAGGAAGAGCAACAAATTTCTTGACACTTATTAGTGAAAAAAAAGAAAAACAATTGTTTTTATGCTTGTGTAGGTGCAAGTGTGGCAGAAGAGCTATAGATTTATCCTGTTGTCAGATTCATTGGTGGTATTCAGTCATCTTCCCTCAGTCCATCTATGTTCAATGCATTCTTCCCTTCAGAAGCCATTTCTAGTGGCTTAGAAATGTCTGAGCAGTCTTTGTAATGAGAACAAATATGAAGATCCGAAAGCTGTGCTCTCCTAGGTCAGTCTGAAAGTGTAATGCAGATTGCCAAACTTTAATGCACTCTTACTAGGTATACAAAACCAATATTTGATAAAAGACATTTTGCGAGATTCAGCTGGCCTAGTAATAATACTAAAGCAGTAGTCAATTAAAGCTATTACTTAATCCAAAGACATTTCTTCATGCAATTTAAGCAAGTATGTTGCCTTGTACAACAATACAGGAGTTTTTCAATGTGTTAGTCATATCAAAATTATAGTAGTTATTCATACTGTCTCTGCCATTGATATGTAATTTATACTTGGTCTCTTCTTGCTTTCCAGATCTCCCAGCAAGGACATGGCATCAAATGAAAGAGAGATTGTGGTTTGGGTTTGCCAGGAGGAGAAGATTGTATGTGGCCTGACAAAGCGCACAACTTGCTCAGAGGTGATTCAAGCACTGCTTGAGGAGCATCAGACAACATTTGGAGAGAAAAAGGTCCTTTTTGGAAAACCTAGTGATTACTGCATTGTAGAAAAATGGAGAGGCTCGGAGCGAGTACTGCCTCCCTTGACAAAGATTCTGAGACTTTGGAAGGCCTGGGGGGAAGAGCAGGCTAATTTGCATTTTGTATTGGTAAAGTCAGATGCTTTCCTCTCGTTTCCATTGTGGAAGACAGCTGAAGCCAAGGTAGTACAAAATGTAGAAAAGCAGTGGGACCTCAGTCCAGCAAACTACATGAAGATGTTGCCAATAGACAAGCAAAAGAAAATTGTGAGGAAGACTTTCCGGAAACTGGCCAAGCTTAAGCAGGACAGTGTTCAGCAAGAGAGAGATAATATGGAGACACTGATTCATCTGATCATTTCTCAGGATCATACCATTCATCAGCAAGTCCTTAGAATGAAGGAACTAGACATGGAAATTGAAAAATGTGAAGCAAAATTCCATCTAGATCGTGTGGCAAATGATGGAGAAAATTATGTGCAGGACTCGTATTTAATGATCAATACAAGTGAGACTGAGCAACAGGGGAGTAGGCCAGATGATCAAAAAGAGATGCATGACTATTTGAGCAAAAGTGAGGGAATTTTACAAGTTGAAGAGAGACTGAAACACCACAAACAATTAATAGAGAACCTGTGTGCTGAAATTGAAAGAGAAGTACATGGTATATGCATGGAAAAAAACGGAGAGTCTGTTCGCACAGAAGGAGCAGCTAATGCTGAACTGGAAAGCTCAGATTTGGAAAGTGTAAAATACGAGCTTGAAAAAAGTATGAAAGATGGTCTGAGAATCAACTCATACCTGAGCTGCATTCAGAAAGAACTTACATACAGGGACTCACTGCTTCAAAAGAAGGAAAAAGAGTACGAACTTCTTACAGAAGAATTTAATTTACTACATGTTAAGGACAACATTGAAACTAGGCTTCAATCAAATGAAGAGCCATCCAAGGGTAGTGGCGTCTCCAGTAACAGCATTGCTGTTCCTGACTTTGTTCATAGACTGACTAATCTGGACATAAATGATACAGACTCTGACACTGGAATCAGCTCTACACACAGTCAGGACTCTGAAATAACTGCAGGGGACATGGTACTGTTGTCAACATAGTTGAAAACAGTTACGTATTTTTTAGAATTTTATTTTGGAGGATATTTATAAGAATTAGTAAACCTGTTGTCTTGAAAGTTAAGCTCTTCAAGGTATTAAAGCTGTGGCACTGCTTTAGCAAAGTAAAGGGTGTCTATTTATGTCCTTAATAGTGTACTTGTGCTAGAATGCTATGTGCTAGAATGGGTTAACTGGTAAGCGGTGCAAAGTTGTTGACTTTGCTGCATCAAGACAGACTGTTTAGACTTTGTAATGTTGATACTTGGTGAAACGGGAGCATTCTGACTTTCTTGGACCGAAAGTTTGGAGATTTCGTATCCTTTGGTCTTTGGGTCTGTTCCTGCATCTCCCTAACTTTTTAGGAACGTGAAGTAGAGACTAGAGAAAACTAGACCAAGAGCTTGATTTTCTGCTCTGTTACATTAGCTTTATACAGATGGAGTTCCTTGCTATGAAGTTGCTGTAAAAGATTTTATAATTGAGCGTTTAATCTGTTAAAAAATAGTTTTTATGATAATGTAGAGCAGAAGAAATATAATTGCATTTATGCTGTATTTTAAAATTTAGTTTATATATAATATCAGGATGATATTTTTAAAAACTCCTAAGTCCCATGTTAAAAATTACCTTCCACATATGGGTTTTTAATTTTGATTCTCTTTCAGCAGCTTTTATCTGCTTTTAAGAGTCTTAAACCCCCTACTTATCTGTTGTTACCCTGTAGTTGCCCCAGTGATGTTTAAGTCCACAGAGTTCCTGCCAGCAGGCATGTCAGGACTGTTTATGTCCTGCTTATGCGAGACGCTGAAATCCCAGGCTCACGCCTAACCCTAGGGGCATTTTCAGCAAGGCTTTCTCCTGCCTATCTCACCGGTTGGATCCAGTGTCTTAAGCCTCCTGAAATCATGACTGCAAAAAAAAGCGTGGCAGAAGCAGCAGGTAGGAACCAGATATTTTAGTCTCTGGCTAGACATTGTTTCCCAATAGCTAGCTAGCAACTATTTTCATATAGCAAGTAGGTTTTCAAATCCCATCTTGTTCTGTTTTGGTGCAGGAGCCTGTAAATCCTGCTTCCTCAGTGGGGACTTTGGGATACAACTAAAACTGATCCCCTTTATATAGTTAATAAAATATTTGGCTCCAGGTAAAATAAAAAAAAAAAAAAGGAATGCAAAACATGAGAATTTTAAATCTATGTGGTTAAATCAATTTTTTTCCTTTAAGATATAGTAGTTTATCTCAAACCCTTCTCCAGCATATTGCTGTAAGTCCAAAACAAAGCTGTAGAATTTTATTGTCTCAGTTACCAAATAAGATTTTTAACTCTCTGCTAGAGGCTATGCTAATGGAGACCACATGCATAATTTCTGGGTTGTCATGTTCATATTTTGCAGATCAATCTGTTTAATACTTTTGGTTAAAAGAATTGAATGGAGAAATAATTACAATATTTCTGAATAAAGTTCAGTTCTGCAAAATTCAAAGCAATCATGGAATTGACAGCCTGCAAAGTAAGAAAATGGACAGTACCTAGAAGGTGTAAATGTAAAATTCTTTCAGATACACGGCTTTCTTTTTCTTTAATTTTCTTCTCCTGTCTGTCAACCATGTGTTTTCTAAAATGGCCAAAGTGCTAGGACTGCTGATTAGCACATATTTAATGCAGAGAAAAAAAAAAAAAAAAGGAGAGAAAAAGCCTTTTCTGAAAAGAAAATTTTTGTGGTTTATTTGTTGTGGGTTTTTTTCCTAATCCTGGCTATTATAAATAGTTTCTCTTTCAGCAAACCATGCTAGTTGCCTTAATATATTTTGTATTGTATTTTTTTCAAGCAATGTTATTTGAATGCTTCAATAATAATTTGTAATATTTAGACTCATCAGCTCCTGATGAAAACATGATGTATGAAATATATTATCTTATCTTTGTAATAATTTATTAACGCAACTCTGCATCTGTTGACCTCTGTGGTATCACTCTTAAAAGTAGTTAAGCCCAGAGCTCTGAATGCTGAGAGTAGACTAATGTATTCTATGAGTTCTTATGAGTTTAGTTACCAATAGCTACAATTTCTATTGAGTCATTTTTTTTTTTATATATATAATTACTTAGAGGATAGAGAATTGAAACAGAGTAATATACACAGCTGTGCAGGCTAGTACAAGACCCGTGGGGCAAAAAATTAATTTCCACTCATACTCTACCAGATTTATTTTGCTCATAGGAACTTGTGCAGATTCTCTCAACTGATCTTTATCCACACTCAGTGGTTGATTGTACCTTCCCCGCAACTTCTAGGCCTTAAGAGTATCACTGTGTTTTAAGAAGAAAATAGTTAAAATAGGTTGAGAGAGAGTATTTCTTAAAAAAATTAAACAATATTAAAAATCCAGTGTTTTGAAGCATTTATTTGAAGTTTGTACTTTGATATCTCAAATAAACTTTTTTTCTTTCAGAATTTAGAATGTTCAAGATGATTAAAGACTGTGTGCACTCTTTGCTGTTTATCTGCTTGTACACTTTCCATATATTTGTTTGACCTGGTTTTAGGATGCTAAAAGTATTCTTTATGAACCTTTATGCTCCTTACTTCCTCCTTCATCACAGCTAATATTTTATTTTAGTTTAAAAATCCCAAAATTTAAAATACACAATAAAAATCTTTGGATCATTTCCTGGCATTCCATTAAGCCAGTTGGCATATCCATCTTCAAATTTGGTTTTATTTTATAAAATTTTATATAGACTGTGTAATACTTACTGACAAAAGGCAGATCAAGTAAATCCTGCATAAGAGGAGGGACAAATTCTACCCAGGAAGCTGAAATGTGAAATTTCAAAGTAAAATGAAACAAAAATCAGAAGGGCGGTTATTTCATAGAATCATAACATTGTTTGGGTTGGAAGGGACATTAAAGATCATCTTGTTTAACCCTCTGCCATGAGTAGGGCTGCCTTTCATTGCATCAGGTAGCACAAAGATTGCATCCAGCTTGGCCTTGAACATTTCCAGGGATGGACGTATCCACAGATTCTCTGGGCAACCTATTCTAGTGTCTCACCACTATCACAGTAAAGAACTTCTTCCTAATATCTAATGGAAACCTATCTTCCTTCAGTTTGAATGCATACCTCCTTATCCTGTCACTCCATGCCCTGGTAAAAAGTGCCTCTGCAGTTCTCTGCAGGCTCCCATAAGGCTCTGGAAGGTGCTATAGGGTCTCCCCAGGATGAGCAGCCCCAACTCAGCCTGTCTTCAGCCCTGAGCTGGATGCAGCACACTAAGTGGGATCTCACAAGAGCAAAGGAGAAAAATCCTTCAGCTGCTGTCACCTCTTTGTGATGCAGCCCAGAATGTGGTCAGCTTTCTGGGCTGTGATTGCACATTGCCCGGTCAATTTGAGCTTCTCATCCACCACTCCCACCAAGTCCTTCTTTCCATGGCTAGTCTTGATCCATTCTTTGCCCGGCCTGTATTTGTGCATGGGATTGACCCAGCTTGGATGCAGGACCATGCACACTTGGCCTTGTTCAGCTTGATGAGATTCACATGGGCCCAACTCTCCAGTCTGTCATGGCTCCTCTGGATGTCATTCCTTCTCTCCAGCATGTGCACTGCATCAGAGCTTGGTGTCTCTTGGTCAGCTTCTCATCTGTCCGAGGGCAAACAGAGCTCCATGAATTCCAGCTGGTCACTGACATAGAGCACAACATCTCCTCCTTGTTTCCCTTGCCAGACCTTCCTAAAGAGCCTGTATCATTCCATTCCAATGGTCCACCCATAAGAGCCATCCCATGACATCTTTGTGATGCCAATAAGGTCATAGCACACATCTCTAGCTACTCTTATTTCCCACACTACGTGCACTTGCATACGGGCATATCAGTTGAGCTCTAAATGAAGATTATTTTCTGACTGAAGAGGCAGAAATTCCTTTGTGCTGCTCTCCTGCTCAACCTGTGATCCCTTTCCAAGCTCTGGGCATTTCTTGCTGGCACTGGCATCAAACTGGTGTGGATGGGGTGGTTGAGGTTCCTCTCCTGCCACAACTTTACTTTAAAGCCCTCTTCACCAGCTTGGCAAGCCTACGACCAAAGGTGATCTTCCACTTGTCTGACAAATGTTCCCATCAGCCCTCAGCAGCCCAGTTTTCTCAAAGCTGGTGCCGTGGTATAAGTGGCCGAGCCCTGGCTATGGCACCAGTCCTCTGGCACTGTTGGTTCACCACATTTGACTGTCCCTTTCACATGCTTGGGAGAATGGAGGAGAAAAGTGCCTGCACTCCAGACTACATTACCACCATTCCCAGAGCTCTGTAATCCTTCATTGATACCCAGAGCACTCCAGGCTGTGTCACTGGTGAAAGCACAGTCCCCCAGCCTGGGCACAGCTTTTGCAGGCAGGTCTGCTGCCAGTCCCCAGCCCAGCAGAAGGGTCTTCTTCCTAGAGTCTGAGATCTGCAAAGCAGCCTCTCCTTTCAGCAGCTCCGTTTGAGGGCAGGCCACCACCAGGTAGGCGATGCAGCCCTTCCAGCCAGAGCAGAGCCTTAAGGGACAGGCAGTGCCCTTGGCCTGGGCAGATGCTTACAGAAGGGGGCCCATTTGCTGGGTTATGTGGACTTCAAGTCTCTCCACGCAGTCAGTGGAATGCTTCTTCTTCAAAGAAATGTCCTTCCACACACACACACCACTGTGCTATGCCTCGTTTGTCTGCCCTGGTCACAGCATTCCTGCTTTTCCAGCATTAGAGGAATATTGTGGTGAAAGGTGCCAGACTCTGCTTGTAGGATGACTGGTTTGGGGTGGCATAGGCTAGTTCATCTTATAAACCTAGGCAGAGACCTTCAACGACTGTCATCTGGGCTAACATTGCTGAAATGAATGGACTTGCCTAACACAAAGTTCTCTGGATTCCTCATACATGAATTGTCTCACATATATTTATAAACAATATAATTTCAGCAATTTCCAGGGAACAGTGTATACCCCAAATTCATGTTTCTGGCTGACTTTATTATGTATTTTTACAAATTTGATGAAAGCAGATGAGTCAATTTAATTACCTGCTTCAGTTCCTTGATGACTATTTCAAATATAAAACATAATTATCATTTGGTCATGTAGAAATTTTCAGTATTTATTATCCATTTATGTTCATAAAAATTACTGTATAATTAGAAAATTATTGTCTTTCTTTTCCTGCAGAAGTGAGGGCTCCCTAAGAGCTTTTATCACTTCAAACTTTTAGACTATATATTTGTCTTCAGATTGTGCATTCAGCAGTTGTTCTACTGACTGACGTGTGTTCTATACATACATACACACATATATACATACATACATACATATTACGAACACAGATTCAATCATATGATACATTGAAATTCACAGTTTAGAGCTTCAACTTGCAACTTTAGACTGCTAAGATAGGTTTTACATTCATCTGCATGTTCAGAATCATTATTTTCTGCATATTTCCAACTGTTTAAGGATATAAGTAAATGAAATTTAACAAATCAGTATTTCAATGTCATGTAATTTCTACTTCTGATTGCCTGATCTTTACTTTGGAGAAAGATTCAGAACCATGCACCTAATCCAGCAAAGTACTGCTATATCTAGTGTTAAGCAAATAGTAATTTGAATAATTTTGTGTGATTGCATTAAGTTTGCTTTGCAAAACTTTGGCAGTGATGGGAGTACAAGGGTGGCTTCAGTGACAAACTGCAAGAAGCTTCCACCATGTTCAACAAAGCCTATTCCAACTGTTTCCAGGATTGCTACAGGGCGTGGCTCCCAAGGCATAACAGGGGATAACATTTAAGAAGGGGGAAAAAAACTGCTAGGCAACAGCAGCTGGAGAGAGGAATGAGAATATCTGAGAGAAACAGCCCTGCAGATGCCAAGGTCAGGGGAGAAAGGGGGAGAAGGTGCTCCATGTGCTGGAGCACAGATTCCCCTGCAGCCCGTGGCAGGGTCCATGGTGGAGCAGATCCTCCCCTGCAGCCCATGCAGGACCTCACTAGAGAGTAAGTGGATGCATCCAAAGAAGGCAGTGTCTCCCTGGGGTGTGTGGATCAGGCACCTGGCAGGACCTGTGGCCCTGTGCTGGTGGCACTTGGGACCCATGGGGGACCCAGGCTGCAGCAGGCTGTTTCTGAGTGACTGCAGCCTGTGGAAGGTTGTGACCAAACTGGAGAAGTCTCCCATGTGGAGGAGTCTTCCCAGGGGAGAGACCCCATGCTGAAGCAGGGGAAGAATGAGAGAAGGAAGTATAAGCAGAAACAACGTGTGATGAGCTGCCTGCAAGCCCCATTCTCTGACCCCTTGCACTGCTGGGGCAGGAGGCAGAGCCAAATCAGGAGTGGTGTTGGGCCTGGGAACAAGGGAGGGTGGGAGGCAGGTGTTTTAAGGTTTACCCTACCAGGATTTGATTAATATTTTACTTAATAAATTAAATTAATTTCCATGAGTTGACTCTGTTTGGTCCACAACAGAAAACTCTTCTTGTCCTTCTTCCAAGCCAAGAGCCTTTGGCTGTGTTTTCTCTCCTCACCTCAGCTGAGGAGAGGAGGGATAGAGAAACTTTGGGCAGCTAGTGTCCAGCCAACACAGTGTGGCATATATTTTCTTTAATCCTATCTGAGCATTCCTTGTTAAATTTCTAGTATTCTTGTGACTGTTCATTCTGCTACAAACAAACAAACAAACAAAAAAAACAAACAAAAATTCCAAAATTTATTAATTTCAATTTTCATCCCATTAAACTTTGGTTTTGTAAAAAAAAAAAGGATCTTTGGTAATGATAAGCATTTTCATTTACAGTGCAAGTCAAACATGCATTTTAGAACAGAAATCTCTAGTCCAAAGGACTTTTTCTTTAAACTTACCTTAGACTATCTCTTCCTGTCTCACCAGTTTAATTACCTTGAACATAAATGACTGTATTTTTCCAACAGTGGCATGCTCAAAATTATTACACACAGAGTATTTTTCTTTTCCTACAGTTGTGCTGTTTATCCTTCTGGGTATTTTACTATGTCATTTAAAAGACATCTACACTATTTTGCCCTTTATAACTTCCAAAAATAAATTGCTACTTGCTCTCTTTCTCAGGGCTCTATCTGACAACATAAACACAGTTCAAAACAAATACTACTAAATTTTCAATGTCTATAATAGAATGATCTTTCCATATATTAAACCCATCAATTTTTCCTGAAAGGATTTGAAATGAGTATAAGGGTTAGATTATACTGCCTTTGTGATATAGTATTTTGTAAAATGTAGTAGTCTCATTCTGAAGTTTGCTATTGATGTTTGTTTGTTTTTCTTTTAAATTTAATAAGCAATGCAGAATATATTATGCTATGTCAAAATCTCAAACAAAACTGTCCATGACTGAAGTTGTTATCTTCCAAAGAGAGGACTGCCAGTGTTTAAAGTACAAACATCAAGATTTTCCTCGTAATACTTAACAGATTCTAATATATAGTTAATATACCTTACATCAAATATAGCTTTCAGACAGATGATTACAGACTGATTTTCTGACATTAGATTTGTAGCTGCCTTGCATTGCTGGCAGATCAAGTCCAACTGGAATCCAGTCACTAATTTTAATGGGAGCTGTGCATATGTTTTACAAACCTCCAGATTTAGTTCAAGAAACCTTCACAAGAACCTCTAGCTACTTATGTCTGGATAGTGTATTGCTTTTTTGAATTATGAATTATATGCTTACATTTTTTTTTTTGCTGCATATATTTTTCAGGTTAAAAAAAATCCAACTAGTATTCCAGTCAGTTTTCTATGATTCATCTGGAATTTAAGGGGATTTGCATCAATTTTTTTTTAAAAACAAAGCATATAATTAAATTTTCAAAAATATTTACAGCAAGAATTTGGAATTTGCTGTTCTTGTCAGCTGAATCCACATAAGAGTGGGAAAATGTAATCTTTGTGCATGCAAATGCAGGGTTTTACTTATGCAATGACTATATCCATGTTTTTCTCTACTAGCTTGTTGGTTGAAATTTTAAAATATTTGAAAACTCATGGTGTTCAATTCATTCCCCAACACCCATTTTCCAGGAGATATTAATTCTGGGTACAGGGAAATTATTTTGTCAAGAACAACACAGTGATTGTCTTGCTAGGATGCACTTAAAATAAAATAAAGTGGTATTAGCTGGTACAAGAAGTTCAGTTTAATCTATAAATACAGTGTAATCCCAAGTATTGAGGCTGGATAAATCATATATTAACTATGGAAAAAGTCATGCAGTCACTTGCTATGGTTGTTCCACAATGTAAAGCTGTTCCACAATGCAAAAAGTTGGAGTATACAAGATCCAAAAGTAACTGAGCCCTTCACCAGTGCATTCCTAGGAATAATACCTGCCAGCAACTCTGTCACAGATTATAGGGGGAGAGAGTTACTTAGCAAGTTGTTTACTATAAGGTAGTTGTTAATACCTTTCTCTCTGTATTCAGAAGTTTTGCTGGACACAGAGAGGGACCTTCTGATTTAGAGAGCTTTTGGCATTCATGACCTAGAAGTAATGGGGACTCCTTTTGTATTAGACCAAAGTGCCAGAAAAATATACATGGTAATTTTAATTCTTTTGCAAATTGCCACTGATTGCATGAACGCAAATCTTATTTGCCCATTTTTCCCATTCTGATTTGATTTTTCTCCATAAATTATCTTAAATAATTGCCCATCTTATGTATTGTCAGCTCCACATGTTTCATTATGTTCGTATCTGCAATTTTTTGAGTTATTCAGTGGTCAGATCAGATTTTATTAATAATGTCTTCCAGTATCAAATATCATGCTTTTTTATGTTATGTCAATTCTTATTTTGCTTCAGAATAGCTATATTTCAAATTCTTGGTTCTGAGTTCATGCATTATTTTTAAACTGTAGGTTAAATAGCTTCATATTTTATTTTGCTCAAATGGTCACACAATAGATGTACATACTATCTTGAAGAAGGAGATTGCTACTTAAATCTCAGTTCACCAAGGCGATTAACCTCTTAATAGTTTGTATATAGTAAATTACCCTAACTTTTTCTCTTCTTTATGTATGAAAAAAGTAATGTGAATCAGAAGATGATTTTATGTAACATAGGAATGTCTTCATTAAAATATTTCCAACATTGTCTATATTTATGTAATAATGAATTCTGAAAGCAGAGGAGTTCTATGAAAAAAAATAAACTGCTATTTCTTTTCTGGTATTTTCATGTCAAACAGGGCCAGGTCAATCATAAACCCAGGACTGTATTGCAGTCACACATTTCTAGAATAATAGATTAGCAATGCAGTTTGGCCAAAGTTCACGAAACTGTTTTGGTGTCCTCCCAGCTGAGAGCCTGTAAGAGTTGTTATGAAACTGTTACTGATGATGACCTCAAGAAACATAGCCTGCATCTTAACATTTACTATTTTCAGGGTGGGTTGTTTTTGCCATCTGGACCATTATTTTACTATGCAAAAAATTCGGTTCCCCCTTTCTTTGGGAAGGACTTAGCATTAGCAAGCAGACCTTGAGTTGTTTTTCATTTCTCTTTTTTCTGAAAAAGCAAAATTATAGAAATTAATTTTAGCTCAAGTGTTCTTTAAAAATACTATTATTCCTTTCTGTACAGAGTAGTCACTTATGTACTATTGCTGCCTTCAGTATTCTTTTCCAAGGAATATTTCATATATTTGGTTTTGATGTCTAAAATTACAGGCTGAGGGTGTTTATAGTTAAGTCAATATTTGAGCTATGCAACATAGGCATTTAGAGAAAGGCCAAGTCCTGTGCTTGAGTAACTGTTTCATTGCTGTAAATTCCTCAGTAAGTGTTGCACTCCTTCATATATTGAAAGAGTGATGCAGTAGTTCACATTTGTGCTATAAGCAAACTCAGTGGACTAAAAGAAGGAAAGAATATTTTCACCTGTTTTTTAAGAGTATATTAATGTCTAGATATTTCTCCATAGAAGCACAACAGTTAATTGCGATTCCCTGTTCATTTTCCACAACTTAATAGCATTAGCTAATTTACTTCAATTTTCTTTTATAAACATATTATAGGATTTTTTACACTGTATATTGACCAATTTTTTTTATGTTGTTAAGTAACAATCCTATCACTTTTCCAAGATTTGATTTGTTAAATAACATTTCGTTTTTCTTCTGTTTAGACTTTGACTCTCCCAAAATACTATTTTGACTCTCATCAGTACACACAGATTTAGACATGTTGATTTGTTAATTCAGCTGCTACACTGTTGAGATAGACTTTGTAGCTATACTTTCAAACATCTATTTCTGAGGCAAGTACATGATTTTGACAATTACAGATAGATTAACTATGAAAATGGAAAATCGCCAACTCATAAAGAGAATAAAACAACCCTATCTGTAGGATTTCATTTCATGGTGGGAGAGATTAGGGGATTTGTTCCTTTCCTTAAGAATCAAGAGTGTGGAAACAGACACATTGGGAATGGAGTTGCTGTGACTGTTGCAATTGGATGTATCTTTTTCAATTTGAAGTTTCACTGTTGCAACACTAATATTTCTGGAATCCACCGTGTTGGGACAGTGCTGCTCTTTGATCCCCTGATTCAGTCAGGCAGGCTCAGAAATGACCATTTGTGCCTGGAAGTTGAAGTCCCAGTGTGCTTTATGCAGAAGTCAGTAAGTTTATGTTTGGCAGATGCTTGGCTCAGGAGCAGATAGCTGCCTTGTGCTACCATGGTTTTTCTCCTAACACATCATCTTCTATGAGTAAAAAGGACCATCATCACACAGTGCACTGTCTGTTACATCCCATAACATACCAGATAATTCCTGCCTTCTCTTTTCTGTGATCTGGGACCACTTTTTATGGGGCCTGAGAAAGGAATAAATTTAAGTGTGGTTTAGCATTAAACAGGGTAGAAGTAAAGTAAGGGTTGAACTGGAGCCAACCACAGCATAAAACCCATATAACATAGTTACAAAAGGCCAGCAGACAAAGGACAAATGCAGAGATAGAAAGCAGAATATTCTGTTCCTCATTGTGGGTGTGACAAACTCTCAGGCCATACTCACCAGTATCATATGGCAGCCCTGTATTTGGTTCTGGTTCAGAACAATAATTAGAAACAAATGGTTTGCAGTGACAGTAATCATGCATTGCCAAGGAAGAAGGAAATTCATCATCTCCAGAATTCCTTAAATTGAGACAGGATGTTTTTATGCTCTAGTAAACCACAAGTTATTGGTCCTGACAATATTCACTTACAATTTAAGGGAAGATTATATGTTCCACTACAGGAATTATTGGTGAAATTTTATGGCCTATGTTAGGCAAAGATCAAACCAAATGATCCTTATGTCTTAAAATCTTAAGTCCTTAAAATCTTATGTCCTTAAAATTTACAGCTGCTCAAAAAACCCCTTGTAAGCAAAACAATGAAGAGATAGAGGAGGACTGAGACACCAATATGAAATGTTTTCCTTATAATAAAGCACCATTGTTTCCAGGAACATAGGGCATTTCTGTCTGTTTGGAGCTTTTACGTCCCCAGACTTGTTCATAGAGAGGGCCTAACTGAAAGTTTCATCAACACAAAAGAAGCAATCTGTGAATTCTCTACTACTTTCTCTTCTGGCAGTTGAAAGAAATATTGCCTACACCTCCGCAGTGCATCACTCATGTCAAGCCATGTAGAGATTTACCTGCCTGTGCAATGACTGTCTGTGCAGACAAAGAAATAGTGTCTTCTCACATACAAGAAACTACTTTCAGGATGATTGAGTCACTCAAAGCTGTGAAGTTTCTGGCAGAGCCAGGGAATAAATAGAGCTAGGCATGGATCTATCATGCCACTAGTGTTAAGGCATTCTCTCCTATGCAGTTTTTGTCATTCTGTCTCACAGAAATGCTCATCATGGAGCATTTTAAGAGATAAAGAGAAGAAAAAAGGTCCTAGGGAACTAGAAAGTTAAAGTCCTGGCACACAGTAAGTCTTTTCTGCTTCCTCTTACTAGAACTGTGATACTACCCAGGGCTCAGAGAGTGGGAGTATTCACTTTAAAACAGACAAAGAGAAGATGGGGAAATGGACAAATGCTAAGGGAAAATAATTTACCACATGAAATAAGAGAAGGGAAGCAATTTCTGCCTCTTTTCTGAACCAGTGCAAAAGATAGAGAAAGCAAACACCAAAGCCAAAAGCTATTAATTCTATCTTCTGCTTTAGCTTTTAGCTGTACACCTCATCCTTTTCACAATGAATTGTGAATTTTCAAACTAGTGCAATTTAATTTTTAATTCTCTATTCACTATTTCTGTTTAGGTTTGGGACACCTCTGCTGCTTGGTTTTATTTTATTAGAGTTAAAATCTGATTCAATCTATTTAAACTTTCTTTCATGTAATCATGGTGAAGTTGCTATTTCTGTAACTTATTTCTGTAAAACTGTAGCTGCAAAGAGGAGTTTGCATTTCTTCCTTTATGCATTCACTTTAAGTCATGAAGCACACAAACAGAAATGGTGCAATGATGTTTGACTTGAGCTTCCAGTTACACAGCTTAGTAAATCCTCAGAAGTTGTTTGTAAGGTTATGGAATAAGAGGTACATTACATGTACTTGGAACAAATGTCAAAAACATGGGAACACGTTGTCACAGTATTGACACCTACCTTTTTATACCCTTTTATATCACAAAGTATTGATCTGCTCTCTTGCGTTTGCACAGAAAAAAAGAAACCTTTTGTCGGCAAGGGAAAATGATTTCTTCATCTTTTTCATAATGTTTCCAGAAGGTTATTTACAGTGGATCCTTCAGATGACCCCACCCCAGAAAACTGTAGGAAAAACATCATTCTGTCCCTTCTTCCTTTCAGCTCTCTCTACATCACACACTGGTCATGGCTGGAAAAGACCTAAGGTATTTCTCAGAACAGTAGTATGTGAAAACTTATCCCTGAATAAGAAAAGTGATAGATCAGAAAATGTAAAAGGTATATCTGGCATAATACCTGGGTATGGTAAAATATTTGGAAAAGTAATATAGGATGAGAAATCTGGGGTGTTTGATTATCTTTAGTCACAAAAGCATGAAATTTTAACAACCCCAAAATCATGCTTTAAGATGCTTGATGGGACTGTGGTCAATGCACATTAGCCAGGACAAGGAAAAGATTAACGATTGATCTCTCAATTTATTTTAATAGAAATATTCCCTCCTTCATGGTATTCCTCACTCATGGTTTGCAAAGCATTTTGTGAGAATTATTTCACCAGCAGTTACTTAACTGCAACTCATTTAGCATCAATATCTGATCTCACTTTCTTTGTCTTATCTACTGATACTTCTAATATCTGCATTGGAAGAAAAGAGCATTTAGTTTAAAGAGTCAAAGTGAAGCACAAGCAAACAAAAGCTTTTCCATAAAAGTATAACTTTTTTGACCTCAAAAAACAGGTGTTAACCAGAGCCTATCCATCTTTAAATTTTCTACAGAGCTTCATTGGGATGGCAGGTTCAGGTGCACTGAACTGCAATTCATTATGGATTGTTCAGGTTTTAACACATGAAGGACTCAATACAATGACAGTTCAGTCTCAGACAGTTCAGTATAATTGTGTTTACTCTGATTGACAAAAGTAAGATGAAGGATCTCATTTAAGGTGTGAGGTCACAATAAGTAAGAATGCTCCTGTGAATTTTTCTGCTTTAGTTTCAGCAAAGATAACAGCTAATAAAATTCATATCATCCCATATGACACATCCTCTAATTGCTGCACTCCATCAGTTGTAATGGAAATTGGATAATTTACTATACAACAAAATTGTTAGATTATTGGTACAAGTGTGCTTTTTTGATAGCACCCTCTGGAAAGTAATTTTTCAAATAGCCTTTTATTAAATAAACTCTATTGAAAACAGCCTGCTCTCCAGCAGAACTGTGGATCTCTGAATATACACACCCATGCTGAGAAGCAAATTACATGAGAAAGCAGAAGAACATCTGCAATTTAAGCTCAATTTATTACTTACAGAATAGCTATCTTATATAGATTTTTATGGCTTTTCTCACTATTTAAATACACTTTTCCTTACCCAACTTGGCAAATGATACAATATTCTTAGGAAAAGCGAAGTAAAGACCAAAAGAAGAACTGGGATTGCTGCTTTGATAGTCTACCAAAGCCTAGATGTACTTAGAAACTGTACTATGAAGCCTGCAAAGCCATGAGATATTGAAAAAAATGAAAGGTTTGCTCAGGGGTTGTCAGTGTGGAAACATGATTTAACTTCATGTAACTGGCAGGGAACTTGGTACACTTAGTTCTAAAATAGGCAGGACTGACATTTCAGCAAAGATTATATTGAATCTTCAAGAAATTTCAAGTCTGATGCAGCAAATATGGTAATGATGAAATGCTATATGCTGTTACAAACACCAAGAAGTAATTTCTCTGCTGTTCTGTGTGAAAGTATCATGTGTTTATACAGGATGCAGCATAATGCTCTCCCAGTGTAAGATACAAGTAGTCCAGAGCAAGTAATTTATGAAATTGTGTAATTTGCAGGCCTATGCTATGGACGTTTTACTAAAAATGGAAAATTCTGGTAGCTTCCCCCAAACACCTTTTTTTTTTTTTTTTTTTAATAATGAGCTCCTTCTCTTTGCATAGGCTGCTAGTTTTTTTTTTTTTTTTTAATAAATCACAGAAAATTTGCATGTGACTTAGAAGTGTAAAATTTTGCAGGAACATTGACAGTGAAGTAATTTGTAGCAAACTATTTCTGTCAGGGGAAAGAATTAAGGAGCATAAGGTATTTTATAAATACATCAAAGGATGAAAGTGCTAGAGAGAAAACTGATCTGGGAATAAATATCCAAAACTAGTTATGGCAATGCAGATTTCTAAGAAAACAACATTTTACAAGGGTGAGAAGAAAAAATGGTACGATACTGAAAAATACTCAGTCTTAAAATCTGCCTAATCTCCTCAGCTGCTACTCACTTTAGATATATCAATCTCAACTCACAGAAGGAAATTTTTTAATAAGAAAGTACTGTGCAAAGTTTTACATTGCAAAATCTGTTGCAATCCAGGCATCCAACAGAGCAGGTCTCCTTTGAACTCTTTGAGAATGGATTTTGTACCACAAAGAAATGAGTAGAAATAAAGGTGCACCAGTACTGAAATTCCCTCCATACTCCCATGCTGTCACTAGGATTGGGAGAGGAAGGGAGAAAAGGGCTCTCTCAGCTCACAGGAGGGTGAAAAACTGTGTAATGTGCCTGGCAGTGCCAAGGAGGAATATCACTCTCTGGTCTGGTTTCCTTTCAGAGCTCAAGCTGGCATTTCTGCATCTGTGGAGACTTGTACTTGCTCCGTGGCTGATCAGGGACCCCAGGTAAGCTGACCCCTGAGTAATGATTACATGTGGAATAAGACATCGCTCAGATTTACAGCCGGGTGTTGCTCCCTCATGCAGAAGTCTCTGCTGCACAAAAATTCTCAGTGTTTACCAACTGTTGTTTTTCAAACACAATAGCAGAGGTTTTGCCAAGAGCACAGAGGTTATGCAACAGCCTCTCCACTACATTTGTAGTTCTCTTTAGTTCTATACTGAAAAGGAGCTGTGAGTACTGAGGGAGGGAGAGCGAGTAGGATTTACTTTAAATTTTCTGCCTTATGATGCATTATCTGGGGCATGGTCAGGAGTTTCCTGCTGTGGCAACGAATGACATAGAATCTGCCATTGCTTTCAAGTATAACAGGGGCTCGTGGCATTTGTTATCAACATAGGATCACATCTTGAAACATTTTCAAATCCAAAGCAAGAGAGGAAAAAGGTACTTACGTCAGAGCCATTGACACTTGTGACCATGACTTGGGTCTATTAAGCAGCGAGTAGGGATATGTTCTGAAAACTTCCCTTCTCATATGCTAGCTGAACAGAAAATCCATGTTCAAGTGCCTGCTGAGAGGGCTGAGATCTTTTGCAGGTACACACTGGGACCCATATTGGACCCACAGGAATGTGGGATAGATTCATAAGCATGGTTTTGGACGCACAAAAATAATGTGTGGGTGTGTACTGGGGAGGATGAATAAGAAAAAAAAGAGTAAAAATGTGAATGTCTGAATTTCATAACATGAAGCAGCATTTTAATTACATCTGACCCTTTCAGTGACAGCTTTTAGGAAAGCATAGCTCTTCTAATGGCTTTCATCTTGAGACCTTACAATATGTTAGTATGACTATTTCCTAGGTAAAGCTAGGCAGAAGAAGAAAATGGAGTTGGCTGGGATCATTTAGTCATTCAGTCAGTGAGAGAATTGGAATTTTTAAAGGGAACATGGGGTTCTAGAGGAGTCTTCTTTTCATTATTCTCTGCCCATTCCCTCAGTAATAGTTATTGCTGGGACCAGCTGTTTTTAACTCTGCCTTCTTTCACGAAGATTTTCATTCATCTAATCCAGACAACACAGTAAATGGCAAATGACAACACCTTTTGAAGATTTCTGGGATTGTATAAAGTAGCAAACAATTACTTGTACAGAAACCCAGCATTTCAAAGCTAAAACATCCTTTTTTTAATAGTAAAATTAATTTTTCCACTTTTAGCATCAAACCTATGTTAAATGATAATTTATAACATTTATATGGAAAAAAATACAGTGCTGTCTTTCCATTTTATCAGTATGCAGATAATGTATATGAAAGAAAATTTATGAATTTTCAAGTAAGATAAAAAATATTCTTCAATTATTAACATTTGGTAAATTAAAAGAGTTTCTTATTTTTTCATATTTTTGTTATATCTGCATGGGGACTATGGAGGCATAATTTTTATTTTAAAATAAACTATTCAAGAAAAGCCCTTCAAACTATGTAATATTTCTAAAAAATTAAACGTGCCAGGGTTAGTTTCCTATCACAAAATGAATTCAGTTTCTTTGACTTCTTCCATTATAATATGCAGGCATCAATCACATTAACATAATATTTTTCAGCAGGACCTTCCTTTATGGTAAAGTTCTTACCACATAATGTACCCCTGTTTTTGCTATTATTCTCTAGTCTTCCCTCTCTAGCTGCCTGCTCTATGCATTGCACACTATGCAGAAATTACAAAACTTATTCATTCCCCTTCCTTTCATTGTGGGAAGCATCCATGGAATCAAAGACACCTAAGATTCACAAAAAATTACAAATTTCTTCTTTAAGTCACTCTTGGAATAGGGGAAGCTGAAGCAGAATGAGTTTAAGGTCAAATATTTTTATTAGTATGGCATGTTAAACATGAGTTCAGCATTGACTCATAACAGTAATGTACAGCCCTCAGTGATACAAGGTACATGTTCAAAATCCCGACCTCCCGTGATTTAATTTACATTTCAGTGAGTCTCAGACATTAGGTTGTCAGGAGCAAAAGTGGTCCATCTGAGGGGGAGGGAAGCAATGCAGCTTCAGCACTGCAGCCACATGGGATGCACAGCACAGGGATTACATGGGATGGTCCAGTTTGTCAGAAAGAGAGATGTCAAGCTTCCACCTGCAGAATCTCCTAATGTCTGTCTAGGAGTCAAGGAATGCAAGGTCACTAATTTCCCCTGAAACATCTATTTTACCATCATGTCAGAACCCCAGATTTTCTTATCTTTCAGCCAGTGGCTTAGATCATTTGCTTATAGTGAGAAACCCAAAGTTTTGAAAGTGAAAAAAAAAAGAAATCTAACCAAATCAAATCTATCAAAGCAGCACTATCAAATCTGTAGCTAATTTTGGACTAGGCATTACAATGTGGTTACAAAGAATTAGAAAAATAATAGCAACAAAAAAAGGCACACTTACTTGTCCACTGTGTCCCTAAAGACAGGTCCCTCTGGCTGTCTGCCAGTCAGTCATGCAGTAAATGACCTCTCCCTGCTGGTCCCTAGGTATTTTCTCTTTCCATTATCTTAGTGACATCCATTCTCTGATCTTTAATAGTGGTTTATGGTCCCAGCTCCTTGCTGGTTTTCCTCTTTCTTATTCTGCTTTTCTCTGAGGTCTCCCTCACCCTCTATGATAGGGAATAAGGCATGCAAGTTGAGAGCAAATAAATAATACACAATTTCTTCAGTCTTGTCAGAACTACTAAGAGTAATCTGGGCTGCTCTCTGAAATTTCAGTTCTCTGTAATTTTCCTGAGTTTTCCTGCTTGGTTTGCAAAAAGTCTCTTGTATTGTTTTTTACTGTTTGTCTCTGATTAGTATACAATTCCTATTCCTCACCAGAAAAAGTTTAGGTGGCAGCAGGAATTCCATGGTCAAAAGGGAAAAGTTTCCAATATCTGTCACTGAATCTGATATTTCACGGGCAAAATAATGTTCTTTTTATCAAAGGAGTCAGGAAGACAGTGAAAATTTTTTGAAGAAAAAAATGAGGGAAATGAGTTTTGTGATGTATGGGTCACTCAAGTTGAAATATTTAAATCTTTGTTTTAACCAATGGAATAAAAAACAGGTCTTAAGCTTACCAAAGCTAATGAAATATCTTCATGGGCAAATCATAGAGGGGAATGAGAAATTTTGCTAGTGTCTTTTGTGGCCATTTGCCCACAAGAGAAATGAACTATGAGTTTATGGAGCTCAGGGCTCTGCTCCAAGCTCCAGAGAAGGTGGTGCTGTAAAAGCACAGGCTGTTCCAGCATTATAGTCCACCCTTACGTCCCAGCTTCTCTCTTTCCCAGTTCTGCTTCTTTTCCACTCGTGGTTTCTTGTACCAGTCATATTGTCCTGTCTGTAATATTTTATCTCCAGATCCTCAGGCTTGTCCTTTTTTAAGGACATCAATTTCTTGATTCTCTCTCTCAGCTTTTCTTTGTAGTTCAAGATTACTTTGGCCACTGCCAGTCTGAGTTTTCACTTCCATACATTCCCAGTCTCACTCACATTCCCTGGCTTACCTGTCCCAGTCTTCTTGCCAAGTCAGTCCTCACTCTTGAAAAGAGCTAAATAGTTTTGTTTGGATTTTTCCAGAAGAATTCAGCCTGAAGCAGCTATGAAGCATACGGAATTTCAGCCTAAATGGTTAAAATCTGGCAAACTTTTATGCAACATGAAAGAAGGGTTTTAATAACAAGCAGCACCACTAGGCAAATCTGTATAAATCCTAATCTGTTCCCCTTTGAAGTCAATGTTAAAAAACCCCAATGAGACCATTAATTTTAAAACTTTAATAGAGTAATCAAGTATGCACATGCTGAAAATGCTTTTGTGGATTGAACAGCAATTAAAAATGAGAATGTACTTCAAGTTACTATGAACATGAATACATTATTTGCATTTACTACTTTCACTTCCGTTTTATGAATGTATCCAATGAAATCTGTAAACTTTCTCCTTGAAATTATTTGTTGAGTAATGTGGTCACAGGGGTTGGACTTCGAAGCTCATGGAAAATGGAGAAAATTGATAAACTGATGTTTCTGCATCACTTCTGTCAGTGTTCCTCTACAGCTCTTTGTTGTGGCTGCTTTGGGTAGCAGTATTTCATTTTGTAAGCATTTTGAGTATGTGTTCAAAGTAGCATGGGAGAGAAGAGCATGATCTTTTCCTTTGTTTTCGTTTATTATTCCAAAGAACATGAAGGACTCTTTCATGTTCTCCTATGGAGTACAATGCTTTGAAATTCTTATGCAGGGCATGTTACAGTCTAGTAGCCTTTGGCAATATGGCCAGGATACAAGATCTCACAGAAAAAAAAAAAAAAAAAACAAATGTGAAGAAAATAACTGACGAGGGTTGGGGAAAATAAAAAAGGCATTGGCAACACGTCATAAAGTTGTGACATCCAGACTTTTTCAGAGTTCAAAACAATGAAGGAAGAGCTATGTGTGTCTCATGTATTATGAAGCTGCAGTCTCCTTTTGATGATAAATCACTCAAAACCCTACAATCCCCTCTACACATCATACTTCCCAAACTAACTCACAGGCCATGTATAGTAACAGTGAAAATTTCCCTCTTTTTAATAGAGTTATGAGATCTCTAGCTGTGCTATCTATGGAGTTTGGCTATATTACCTAGAAAATCATCCTGAGCCACTTCAGGCTGTTTTGGAACTTTCCAATTAAAAAAAAAAAAAAAAAAAAAAAAAAAAAGAGTAAAACAAACGCCATCTTAATTTTGATTCTATCACATTTACATCAGATATAATTATATTATTTATGAAAGTTAACATGTCATAATCAAGGTAACCATGAAAAATATATTATGTGAGCGTGGAAACACTGCAAGTATTATCTACTCCTTTTTTTAATTTTTCCTTGCTAGGAAATTCAGTTTCTCTGCTCCCTTTGGAAATAATGAACTGTCTTCATTCTTTATTATAAATTCCATAGTGATTATTCTAAGTAGTATAATTTGTAAGTGTAAGTAATTTTCTTTACTGTTCACTGTTGGCTTCTTACAGGTAAATCTTGAAGGTTGGATGACTTGTTTGTGATGTGACTTTCTTTCTGGAAAATGCATTAGAAAGATTAGTCTTATTCATATTGGTGTAATTAAAATCATAACTAGATCCAAAGCCTTTGCTACTTGTTGAGTGTCTCAGTTTCTTATTAATCAGAACCCAATTCTCTCCAGAGCTCTCAATAAAATATTGGTTCATTCTTTTCTGCCAAAAGAAATTGTTTCCAGGTTAAGTTGACCTAACTGTAATGGACAAATTGTAAAATCATTTTCGTATTCCGGTTTCTCAAGTATCAGGGTACAAATTGGATTACTACCTACATTCTCTAAACTGACCAGCAGATTTCTGATATTTGCACATATTTTATTAATATATGTAAATTTCCTTCTTGCTTTTTTAAAGGACTGTTTTCTCTTTTCTGTTCTGAGGGTTTTTTAATTATTGCCAGTACTTTCATATTCCCACAAACAATTGCTCTCTTGTTCTATAATAGGCTTCAAATTGTTTTCCTAGCCATGTAGTAGCTCCCTTCAAAAAGTATCTGGTCCAAAGTTGCACAACGTTCTTTTCTTCTTTGGAAAGGCCCTGTTGGGATTCAAAAGTGCTCACTTTCAGCATTGATCCCAATGGTGTTTAGACAGCCATAGATTTTTGGCAAGACTTTTCAGTCATCATTTGCCTCTATGGTAGAACTAAATGAAGTAGTTTTAAAAAACCCAAACCAAAACCAAGCTCAGTTCTTTGCTCCCTCCTCTCTCCACCCATTTTTCTTTTGCCCTGAAGCTTTTTCCCAGGCATTATGATCTTCTCATATTGCTGTGATTCTGCATATATCTTATCTTGAATAGGAAGAGGCCTGCCTTCCTTACATTTTTATCTTGCAGGGATAATGCTGCCTTCTGATTGAATGATTCATCATGGAAACAGCATATGGAGGAAACATAAGTGCTTCTTACACCTTTTAAGGAAAGTTTGTCTAAGCAACAGATAAAAAACAATCAATTCATTCTCATGGCAATTTTAAATGAAAATCTTTACTCATATTATACAATATTATACAATAACTCAATAAGGAAATATAAATGTCAAAATGTAGCAACAAAAATTCAGGAAAAATAAATAGACATTTATTTCATATGGAGTGTCCCATTAATTTGCAGGACATTTATTGTAGTGCCAATAGGCAGAGAATACATGCTTTGGGATAGATAGTGTGGAGGCACCTTCCCTTTGGCCTGCTGTACATACACATTAGTGCTAGCACCTAATGAAGCCAACCAGGGTTTTAAATTCACTTCTCTAGAAGCAAAAGGCCAACATGGCACACATACATCACCCAAAAGCTGTATTTATTATTAGAATTTTAGAAAGGTAGAAAATAATCTAAATCCTCTGGTAAGTTACTCTATTAAAAGTATTTATTGCTTGGAAGGACAGAAAACTTGATCTCACAGTAGTACAAAACTGAGATTCTTAAGAAAGTAAGGAAGCAAAACAAATCTGAAGTCTTCAAAGCCCAGATCCTGAAAGATATTTAGAGAGTTAAGCTGATGCAGGTTAGGCCCTGAAATAATGTTTAGGCCAACTACTAAATGCTTACACACCCAGCTGCCTCCAGTTTCAATACATAAACCTCTAAGAAGCAAGGACCATGAATTTGTATGACACACATCCTACATTTCCAAGCAGTTTGCAGCCATCTATACATAATCAGGTACATGCTGACTCACCGGAAAGGCACAGCTAGGAAGCACAGGCTGAGAGAGAGCATATCCCTTAAGAAGCTCCCAGTTTTAGCAGGATAGAGCTGAAAAGATGAGTGCTGAAAACATCAAAGTAATGTCATTCAGGTGAAAACAGAAACATCTGCACAATTTTTCTTTTTCTCTCAATGGGAAGTTTAAATACATTCCAATTTTCATATGTGCTTGAGCATGTTCCTTATTAGAGATATTTTCCAGTGAGGAAAAAGAAAATACCCCAGGAAAACCAAACAAGGAAAGAAGCAGCAACAACAAAAAAAAATATTGCTTCTATTAGCTTTCTAAAGCTTTAAAAATATTTTTTAGCTTTAAATTTGTAAATTAGGAAGACCCTTAATGATATAATGAAAATTTACTATATAGAGAAGATACAAATTTGGGTCTGGACCTTGTTTGGTAATATCTCAGGAATAAAAACAAATACAGACTTAAAAATAAATATATAACTAATCTAGAATCATTGTATGAAGTACCATGGCTAGAAAACCATGGCAAGGAAAACAGAGGAAAGTTTAAAATTCTTTAGTAAGAAAAGATGATGTGTATTGTCTCCTCAGAGACTGAACCCTTTTCTACCTATGGAGCCCCCACACTTCTGTGAATTACAGCCTCTGTTCAGCTCATTTACCTGGCAAGTCTGAGTTTTTTTACATGTTCTACAACATGTAAAGCCAGTCATGGGAATGTTGTTTAAAAATACATATATATATACATACACACACATACACACACACACACACATATATATATGTCTATGAGTCTCTTTTTAAATTAAAAAAAAAGTTGACGATAAAGCTCTTCATTGTGTGTCAATAAACACAGTATATCACCAGTCCTTGGTGTTGTATTCTGCTGTTTTACTGCGTTGTCTGAAGTTGAAACAGTTGAAAGGGAGAGGAATATATTAAATGAAAGTGTCACGAATGTGAATATATTAAGAGAAAAGAGAAAACTGCAAAAAAGAAGAGAAAGCTGAAGAAATGAGAAATCTATATCTCAAGAAAAATGGGCTTCCAAATGAAATTAATTTTAGCAAGTTATTTAAAATAAAACAGGAATTGGCAATATGCATTTAAATGGTTCAATAATGATTTCAATTATTGGCCAAGTGAATTCATAGTCTGACAGTTATTTTCTTGATATATATCTAAAAATCACCCATACAGTTCACTATTTCACAATAAAGTTTGACGTCAAACATCATCCTAACTTTACAGTTTGATATGAATATTTATACTGTTTGCATAGAGTGATGTCGCAGACATTTTTTCACAGAAATCCTTTCTTTCAGATTTCTGTGTCTTCTGGAAGGCAGAGGCCTCAGAAGAGAATGTAAACAATTGTTATCAGCTGCTGTGGATGCAATAGGATTCACCTGTGATTGGTTCCTGTTCCCATGTTTATAATTAAGGGCCAATCACAGGAGCAATCTGGGGACAGAGTCCCTGGACACAACTTTGTAATAGATTCTTTCTTTCTATTCTTAACTTAGGAAGCCTCTGCAACTTCTCTCTTTATTCTATTTAGTATAGTCATAATGTATTATATATCATATATCAATAAATCCAGCCTTCTGATCAAGAAACAAGATTCGCCATCTTTCTCTCACCATGGAGACCTTCAACAGGTCTCTGTAATAGAGTATTTCTTATATATGAAAGTAAGTGTTTTGTGGTACTGGTATGCAGTCTCAAGAACAGCATCATGTGATTCTACTTTTCTTGAGTTATCATTTTAACATTATAAATGTAAGTTCTGGCTGCAGTAACTAAAACAAAAAGAATAAAATCCTGGTTTATAATTGTGTTTTCAGCACTGTTACAGCTGAAGAATTCCTGGAAAGTCAGTAGATTAAATTCAGACCACTCTGGCATTGTTTTGCCCTTCCTGTGACATTCACGTATAGAAGAGTGAGAAGTAGCGCATGCAATTTCCTGATGTTGGGTTACAAGATACTTATTGTCTGTACAAATATGGAGAAAAACAGTCAATACTTCCTCTTCTAGAAAAGTTAGTGTAAATATAGATATTAATATACAATACATAGAATGTATAATATATATTGTATATGTGCATTTCTTAATATATTCATAAATTGTTGTTGTTATGATGAATTGTTAATATTGATGAGGTGTTGGTGTATGGGGCCTTTTCCACGGGACAAAGCAGCCTGGGTGCAGCCCCCTTGGTGCTTTCTGGCTTTCCTGTATGAGCTGTAAGCTGATGGGCTCAGGGGAGATGCTCAGACCTGGGGACCTGCAGCACTGAGTGAGCTGGGAGCTCTCCAGCCTTTGCAAACTCTCCTCCTTGAAGATTAATATTTTTCAGGAGCCCTTGAGGAAATCTGACAAAAATTACTGTCCTTAAAACTCTGTCCAACCTTAGTAACTCTCTGGAATATTTCAATCAGATCTCAATCCAGATATCAGGGAAAGGAGCTTCCTTTGATTAACAATAGTTGGAATTTACATAAGCTACAGCAGGAAACTCCATCCTTTATTTCAATGCACAAATAAACAGAGCAGCAGCTGCTGTTATCAGCAGCTCATGGGGCTAACTTCTCAACATTGTTTTAACCCAAAATTTTCCAAACAAATCTTCAGTCACACAGCAATATTAAGGAAAATAGTACTGTGATAAAAAGTTTAGTGCCACCAAAAGGAAAATCAATACAATTACTGGTTTCTGCTCTGTTTTAAAATTTTTTCAAACCCTACAACATGGATGGTTAGAAGTTACACACTGTGGACTAGCTTGTGTTCATTAATTGCATTTTGAGAAGTATGTGTGGTTTAGGATGTTTTCTGATTACAAATTCTAGCTCTTCTAAACAATCTGATTCTTGGATAAGGTTCTTCAAGCCATAGAGCTCTAACATCCTGCAATGAGTTTCATTTCACCAATAAGCTTTATTGTCCTTACAAATTCTTTTTCAAGTTTCAGTGCAATAATTGTCTTCTCTTAGTTCTACACTATTAGTAGTAGAATCACCTATAACATCACTTAAACCATAAGTAGCCCTATTAAAGTTGATAGAATTACTCATGTGCTTAAAATTAAACACATGCTTAAGTGCTTTGATGGATTAGAGCCAAAGTTGTCAGCCCCTTGCTTTGTTGTGTGCTGTGTTACACCTGCCTCTTCATGCCCTGCCTGGGTCTTCAAGGGACACATTTTCAGCTTTGCTCATTCCAATACTTAGCTGTTCTATGTCCTAAAATTGCCGTTTATGTGCACAGGCATAATAAATTCATGCAAACACAAGCAAACACTTTTAGTAACTGTTCTTTCAAGAGATATTTTATTAGTAATGTGCTGTATCAAAATTATCTCTAAGTGAAATAACCAAGTGAAAGGATGAGAATACTTAGTGTGTTTATACATTTAACTATTGCAAAGCCCATTTAGTTGTAGGTCTAACTTGTAATATTTATTTTTAATAGTTAATACTGAAGCACTTCAAAGTTCCACACTAGTGTTAAATGGTACTCAGGAGCTGCCAACAAGGTCAAAGATGAAAATCAGTAGGAACTAGACATGCTAAGGCCAGTTGAAATAGAATGCCAGTTGAAATGGAAGCCAGTCAAAATGTGTGTTAGAGAGGAGGTGTTTGGAGTCACTGGACAAGAAAACCTACATGTAACACTGCACAATAACTCTCAGGTAAAGAGGAATGGACAGTGTAACTTATCATTTTCTACACTTAGTAAGCAAAATGTACAAGTTTTATTCTGCAATCTTTTGATTTCCAGAAAAACAAAGAGAGTTAAAAGGAGGAGTATGGCTGTCCACCTCTAATTTCAAGATTTAATAGAAGCTGGTTATAGATGGAAAGATTCAAATCACAGAGCACTGGAGAACAACCAAAGAAAAAATGCCTGCCATTAGCAAAAAGGTTTCAGTTTAAGTTCCAGCTGCAAACTGTTTTCATGGAAAAATGTCCACATACATTTTAAAAAGCAGCCATGCAGAAACTTAAAAGCCTTTGTAGGTCCTACTAATTATTACTAATTATTTTAAAGGGAAAGGCCTTGCTAATTCTCTAACAGAAACACCCAAAAGCTACCCAAATGTCCAAGAATAGAGAAATTCTTCAGTTAGTGCTGAGGAGAATGGGATTAATGAGACTAATGGTCCGTGCAGGGATGCTAATTTCTTGCAGCCAGAAGCCAAACTGATTTCAGCTGTAGCATTCCTTCACTGGGGGATCCTGGCCCAAAGCCCAGCAAGCAGCCAGGGACGAGCTCCTCTGGCCTCTCACGCCAACAAGAGCCTTCAGATCAAATCTCTCTGCTATGGCCCAGGGGTGTGCTAGAGAAAGCCAGGAGTTGTTAATACTCTCCAGCCTGGCCTTAGTGAGGTGTGGAAGGTAAATGGGTTACGGACAGTCAGTCAGTTCCACTTCAGACCTGACAGTGAAGACACAGTGACTTCATCCTACTCCCCGTCATTCCTGAATAGCTCTCATGTGTGAACTCACAGTTCAGGTGCAGGAATGAAATATCACAAGAGCCCCGAGGCTCTTCTGTGAAACTTTTCCAGGAGTGAATTTGTTCTGGTATCTCAGAATTTGTTCCTGTCACAGAGGAGAGGCTGATTTAGGATTTAAATGAAGCCAGCGAGATGTCAGCAGCGGCTTTGCCCTTTGGCTTCTCTGTTCAAGAAAAAATTCACAGGATGTACAAAGTCTGGCACAATGCTGAAATTTTTCTGCCTGTTGTTGCTTTCCATTTCATTTTCATTTTCGAAAAATAGCTTCCTATACAGAAAGAAAAAAAAGCAGAAAGAATATTTTAAAATCTCATTCATAATTGTGTGTTAAAAAGAATACAATTGATGTTGCATCACATAAATTGGCAATGATTGCTCTTTTTACAATGGATTATGAGAAAAATTGATCTTAATATTCTATATTTTCATTTTTCTCTATTTATCATAGTTCAGAGATAGCAGACATTGTTTTATCAAGGCATAATATTCTAAATTACCTACAAATTAGTGACTACTTTTATTCTAGTAAATCTGCTGGGTATATGGTTTTGGGGCATTTTTTGACCCTACCTGTCCAACTCCCTTTGGATGATGAGTTGCTCACCTGTCAGTTTTGCTGAAGACAGGACATGCTCAACCTGTTATTATACAGCATTAATGATCTGTCTGTCCATTCCAGGCAGAATGGAAAGTAATGCAGTTTTCTTCTGAGATGCCAATCTACATTCTGTGTGACAGCAAAATAGTAATGGAAGAAGAGAAAAAAACACCAATCCTCTTGGGGATTAACTAGGAGAATGCAGGTTGGTTTTTTTTTTTTTTAAATCACGTGTTTATTTGATCTCCCAAGAGTTGTAGCACTATTCATCTCTGAGGCTAATGAAGTTCCCCTGTGAATCATGCTGTTTGAACTATGTGGGGCATATCTTGATTAGCATATGTTTTTTCTAAAAATACATTTTGAAACCCCTGGAACTTGCCATTTGTTTCAAAGTCGTACTAGACTTTCAACCTTGCATCACTGATTATAGGACAAAAACTTTACTTTTAATCTTTATGGAAGGACATCTGGCTTTGTCTGCAATTCCTCTCCCCAGTGAAAATGTAGCCCAATAATTCCCTCCACAGCACAGTAAAAAAACCCCAAGCTTTCTCAAGTGAAAGTGAAATAGAAAATTTTGAGCTAATACTTTCTTTAATATAGTCTAATTCAGAAATTCCCAGGGAGCTGAAATTTTAACTAGAATTCTCAGTTTATGTTTTTGGTTTTATCTTTTTATATTATTCAAGTCTCTTTCTTAGGGTGTCTATGGTCCTGTCTTTAAGGACATAGGGGTTACAATGTCAGCCCTGGGATAAAAAGAGCATCATCAGGGAACACTGCCAGACCTTGTTCTTACAGATTTACTGTGTGTGCTGTCTATACCCCATCCCCATTTGAACCCCAGACTCAAATGGACAGCTAGGCATGTGTTGTGCCTACACTGCATTCTCACTTTATGATTTCAATGTATAAAGAACAGTCCTGATTTATGAGCTCCATTCCTAATTATCATGAAATCTGTAGAGCCAGTGAAAGTGTGGCTACCTGTACTTCATCCCAGAAAGATCTTCAGGGTGATTTCCACTGGTTCAGAGCAACCATGTTCCGGTCACTGGCCGTCCCTGGCAGAGGGGCCCTTCCCAGGACAGCACGCTCTGGTTACCCTGGAGGTGGCTCAGAGGGGCAGCTCCCAGGGCTGCTGCCAGTGAAAGATGTGAATGTCACAACTGAACATGTTCTATCTCCCTTCAGCAACCTGACCTGCCTTTATTCATCAGCCAAGGTGAGGAAAGAACGTAGACTCAGAAGGCATTGTCTCTTGACATGACTCATCTTCCTTTTGTCCTGATCTAAACAGCTTTTCACCCTACCTGATGCATCTTTTCCATGCTGTGAAAAAGGAAAAATTTCCTTTTCTTACACTGCATGTAGAATAGCACTTTGGGAACTTGACTAAAATGATACTGCAACAATGTCTAAGAATATTTGAAGATGGTTTTGTTGCAACTATATTTTTGAAAAGTTTATATACATATATATAAATAAAATATGTTGTGAAACGCAATTCTCTTTGACCTGTATATACTAACAAATTTGAATGTAAAACAATACACAGGAGAGCACTATACAAGATAAGCAATATATTAAATAATGTCCTTAATCTTGCAGCAAAACAAGACATGAGTCTTCTTTTTCCTTAATGAGATATAAAGCATATACTGCAGTTTCATCATCTCTGTCTTTCAAAGAGGTGAACTGTAATGGAAGATGAAAGTCTAGCTTGCTAATACTGTTTCTAACAATTATTTAATTATCACCCTTCAGAGATTTGGTTAATGTATGAAGCTTCTCATATATTCTATTGTTTCTTTTACTCAAAAATTCTCCCTTTTTTTTTTTTTTTTTTTTTTTTTTTAATTAAATCACCTTCCAAGGTAATCATAGTTACTAAAAATCCCTCTCCTCTCCACAATGTCTGATTTTCTTGCAGCATTTTCTGATTATATGGGCTAGGGTTGCAGTCAGCAGTTTCTTGATACCAGTCATTGTGAAAGGGCCATATTTATCTGTCTAGGACATGTTATGTTATGTTTATACACTTCACTTTCCTTCAAAGCATCTAGTTTTCCTTCACATGTGTAAAGCACATCAGCACTCTCTTATGACTGTTCATGCCTGCCAGATGCTTCAGGATCATGGTTTGTTTTCCTGTGCTGAGGCATGAGGGAGATTATTCATGTCTCAAAACTGCATCTATAATTACATTGCAGCATTTTCTTGCTGAACAGTTACAAAAAGATACTTTTTGTCAGACAAATTTGACACAATCCTCTGTAAAAATTTTTTCTAATTTGCAAAATAGGTATTCCATGTAAAGCACTTGCAAAAATTAAAAATTGAAACTAACATAGAATTATGTGTGCAAACAGAGGATCACTGCTAGCTGTTGTGCTGCTGGCAACCTCCCTTCAGGCTGGAAAACCGCTTCTCCATGAGCTGACTTTTGTTTCAAAGGTAGTTACTCCTATCTCCTGCTGGTAAATTTTATTTGGCATTGCTGAATAAATCTCCTGTTCAAAGTTACATTTCTGTGTTCTGCCTGTCGGTGTTCCTCTAACTCTTAGTTTTCATGAAGATTAACCTTTAATCAATTAACATACTAATTCCAAATACAAATCAGACTCAAAGAGCTATTTCCCAGAGGATGCAAGCTTTTTATCTACATATTCAGAGCTGGGAGTGCCTGGGATATAAGCAGCAATGATCCAAATCCATTTATTCGTCTGGGAAGAACAGACTTGCTATCACTCAATGCCTTTGTGCACCAGCTCATGAGTACTTTGTTTAGTGAGGCATTAAAATTTTTGAGATATTCTCCCAGAAGACTAAGTGTCAAATCCAGGAAGTCTTGCACACCACAGTGGACTAATATGTCTGTGGTAAGGGACAAATACAGTGTTGCAATATTGCAAATGGAAGTGACTAGATAACCTAAGGCTCCTATATCCTGCACAATATAAGTGCAGTAGTAAATGTGCACCCTGAAAACCCCATGGTTTCCTTCTGCAAAGAAGAGAAAGAGTGGAAACTTTCAGCTGACTGAAATAATTTTCTACCATCACACAAAGAACATCACAAGGCCTCTTGAAGAAAAGATTTGGTGGTGTTTCTAAGTAACCATCCTTCTAACTCTCCTTATGAATCCTTTCTTCTTTCGTGTCATAATACTTGAATATAAGTGTAAATACATGTGTTTCAAAAAATGCTTTCAGAAATGAAATGTAACTTGATACAAAGAATGTTAACTGATGCCAGTATGTCACACAAAAAGTCACAAAAATAATGGTGGCATCCTTTCATGCTGATGGTTTTTGCTAGAACTTTGCACCTTGCTTAGTTGTAGCACATGGACATAATAGATGTAGATTTTACTGTTTGTGGGAAACTTTAACTAGAAAAAAAAGCTGTGTTCAAGGCAGTGGAAGTTCCATGCGCTAAGTTTGTCTCTCTTGCTGAGCCTTTTGCCTTCTGGATGACTGAAGTAGCCTGGGTAGTGTTAAAAGCAATCTGATCTAAAGTTTTAGTGATCTGTGTTTGTAGTATTCATAAAATAGATTGTTTTAAAAATCAGTATTCTGACCATTTCCTAGTTAGGGTTAGGGTTTCCTCTGAGAAATATTACATTCTATACTTGTAGTTAAAATTGCAGAAGAAATCAAACATTAGCAAAGAAAATCCAGCAAAGAAATATACTTTAAAAAAAATTTTTGAAAGATTTTATTTTTCTTGAATAATGAATTTCCATTTTCTTTTGCAATCAAATAGAACACTTTTCATTATCAGTACATTATTCCTAAAACAAAGATGATATAATAATCTTAATTCTTATATATTTTTGTTAGTTTCAGTTAAAATAAAGGTGACTTTTGTCTAAAAGTCTGATTTTCAGTCTTAGTTAATTAGTTTAATAGGAGTTAAATTGTGACTCTGGGATGTGATAAAAATAATTTCAAATTTGAATTTAATTTACCTAAAGCAGAAGATCATTGAAGCACTTCAGAGAATAAACTTTTCTTAGAAGGTGTGATAGAACTTCCTGGAACTGTTTATATGCATGATGGATTATAAGAATTATTAAAAAGAGGACTTTATCTAAGTGCCAATTATTATGAGAAATTAATGTATCTGAAATTAATATCCAAAATACCAAAAAATATGATTTTACATATTGTATATGATGCTACTTTGCATCATATTCTTCTAAAACTCTAAAGAGGCCTCATTTTCAGACTTCAGTTATGCAAATGCAACCACTTGTCTAGGCAAGAGAGGATTCCTGTGGCATTATATACAAGAGAAAAAATAATGGATTATTGTATTGCAGCTGATGAAGTGAAACATATAATCTGAAAAATGTTTTTCAAAATTAATTGCTTAACTTTATCCAATGCTGTGTAGCCCATCAAGATAAATGACACCAACTAGGTCTACGAAGGTATGGAAATGACGAACATTTGGAATCTTGTGAGTAGCAATATTAGAACACATGAGGTATGAAAATGAGTTTTATTCCCCATATAGCAACAACCAAAAAATTTTAATTTGTGTAGTGGTCCTGAAGATGATGTGGATCAATACTGCAGTAAGTGATTCTCTTCTTACCTTGCTCAAGGAAGTCATCTTAACCTCTCCAACCCAACCAAGCCCCAGACAACCTCACCTTTTACTGGAACAGCTATAAAGTCCCCAGTCTCATTTTCAGAAGTATTTCTTCCATAATTCCTCTTAGTTTTACTGTTCCTACCTATCATGAAGAGAAAGAAATTGTAGATACAGAGAGATGACCTTGGGAGCAGAGGGTTCCATATTTCCAAACAGGGTACGCTAGGAGAGAAAAGAGCGTTTTGCTACTTGAAGATCTTCACACCACTGGGTCAGAACTTTGGTGAGCAGACTGCAACTGCCAGATAAAATGGGACCTGAGGAAATTTGAGTTTGCAATAAGGGCCCCCTGTCTGAAGGCTGTGAGCCAGCCAGTTCACTCAGTGTGTTGACACAAGGTTTAGATGAATCAGTGTTTCTGACAGAGTACCATGATCTAGATATTCTGTTAGTACTGTTAGTACTAAATATGTACCTGTTAATATCATGTAAACGTGTGCTTTTATTCTAACACCGGAATCCTGGCAGGAAATGGTAAAAATTATGATTCTTCTTTCGCATGGCTTTCTGAAGCTGAGATCGATAAAATACTCGACAGACTATCCTCCAATGCTTCTTCCTGGCCACAGCTTCCAGCAAATCCTGGTGTGTGTCACCCAACGGGAGCTTTGGTGAGCGTCTAGTGACAGTGATGACATTTTCATCACCAAAGGACAGACTTTCAGGATGACACAAGGGCTGTGCTTTAAGAAAAAGGCTCTGTGAGCCGGCACCCTTTGGCACCCCCTGCTCTGGCAGATGTCCAGCCCTGCTTCTCTCTGCCAGTGCTATCTGCAGTCAGCATGAGGAAAAGGCTCTTTACTTGGCAGGTCTCCAAGGTTATTCCCTGAAAGCTCAGCTCCAGCCAGGCAACTCTCCCACACAGCCACAACAACGTCACTGCTTGACTTCCTTCCAACCGAGGCCAGTAGTCACAGTCATGGTGCACTTTTGCTGCAGCCATCCTCACTGCCAAGGAAAACTGGGTCTAGCAAACCCCTGCCATTATTCCTGCAGAAAAAGATCACATGTAAAAGTAGGAATTTAAATGCTCAACCCCAAGTTTCTTCCTCATGTTCAGATCAGCTACAATTTGAAGGAATGCTATTTATCTGCCATTATGTTGGTTAAAAACAAATAAATCCAACTCCCCTTCTGCATGTCTCACATATCACAGCATTTATATTTATATGCTAGACCAAGTCACTTCTCCTCACCAAGTCAGGAGGAACAGCAGAATAACAGCAGCTCTCACACATCTCATTTACAAAAGCACTATAAACACAGTAACATCCTTAATTACCTTTTCAAGGTGGTTACGAAGACCGAGAAATGATGACTCTGTCTTTTACCTCTTTATCCCTACTTGCCAAACAGCTTCTGCTAAATCTCAAGGGCTGGTTGTTGTAAAGTTACAGGTAAAATCCCACCTTTTCTTGAAGGTTTAGATAGACTTCCAGGTTACAGATGGGATGATTTATCCAAAATAATTTTACTAGAAATCCTGCTTTGATATCATCCACAAAGGAGTTCTTTTAGACTAGAGATGCTGTTTTGCAGTGGAAAATGTAGGTGCACATCATCTAAGATGTTCAGGCAGGAGGAGTAACGAGGAAAGATGACATTCACGGGTTTCACTCCATTAGATGCTTCTGGTCCAAACCTATCAATCCAAACCAAGTAGAACAATTTCAAGGGGTTGGTTATGAAAAAGATGATAGTTATATACTGAAGTGTTACTGCTATGTATATATATACTGATCGTTATACTGAAGTTTTTACTTCATATGTTCTTATTTCATAGATTTTATATATTTCTTACAGCAGTATGTAATGCAGTCTTTTTACTATCACGTTGAGGTTGTACTGCAAAACTAATTGCTCCTCTATTTCTCTTCTGTCACACTCATTTTCAGATACTACTTCACCATGGCCTCTATGCAGGAGACAATTTACTTTCTCTCTCATCTTCCTTCAGCCTTTCTCTAGGCAACTGTTCTGAATTTTTTCTTATCTTTTTATTCTTTCAGTTAATTACAATATGCCAGATATGTACATTTAAAACTTTTAAATGGGGGCATGATTGGGTGTGTGTGATGAGGGTGTTTTCTAACACATCTCTTAGTCTATAAAAATTTCAAGGAAGCTACTGTATTCCTCTGATTTACAAATTGATTTAGCCACTTCTGAGCTAAATCACGAATTTGTGATCATGTACTAACACGGAGATCCACGACTCATTTTCCATTTCTACCTGTCAGTATTACATGTTTTATCTAGCTGGTAAGCTTGCTGCTGACTCATTAATGTATGCAGCTCATATCATGTTTAACTAGATCCCTGCCAAGCTTTTCCCACCCTGATGCTATCTTCGTGGTCTCTTAGATTAACTGGAATTTTGGATTAAGTGAAAGCCTGAGGCATTTGACTAAGAAAATGAGATTAACATAGATTAAGTGTGTTACAGAGGACTGCTAAACTAAAACCTCAGGTGTGTAGATTACTCATTATTTTCTTAGCATATAGATTTGCTGACTATTTAAAAATAATTAGCTTTACCTGCTACTATATCTGGCAAAACTTCATCACTCCCTGATCCCTTTTGCTGCTGGATATCTCATTTTTACATGCTGCTTCCTCATAGGCTCTCACTGTCTTCCATAAATTATATGTTTGTTCCACTAATTATGTGTTCTCTTTTCTGTCTCATCCAATCAAAAACTGTTTCAAAGCATTCTTGTTGAACTAAAACTTGCATTCAAAGCAGACACAGACTAAACATCTTTCTTGGTTCTTTTCCAAATACTTGCAATATTCACTGTAAAGTGGAACCCCCATCCAGAAGTCCCTATTGCTTAATTTATACAATCTCTTCAGCAATCTGTGGTGGGCATAACTCCACTTCTCACCTTAAATTATAACTCTGATACAAATATTTAATTACTTGATGTTCCAGACTGAAAAAAAATTAAATTTGCACAATGATCATATATGTTGCACAATATTAAAGCTTGCTCTCTGATTGTGGAAACAAAAAAGAGAACAATTATCCAATAAAGATTACTGGCAGATGCAAATATATTTTCAGTCTTCACATGGATTTTTCAGGTTTAGGTTAGTGAACATAATGGCTGCTGTAGAATTTTGAGGAACAAGTTACAATTCTGTTTTAGCTCTGTCATCCATGTCTTCTCTTTAAACCAGAAAAACCAATGTACTGGCAAATAATGTGGACAAGAAAGATTAATGTAAAGAAAGATTGCTATAAACTCAGCGTCTTGAGACAAATAAAGTGGAATGTACTGCATGCTCTCAAAATCTTATTTCATCCTGAAGTAGCAGTTGACATTTACCATAAATTATCTCTGAAGATCACTTCACACAGAATGAGTTTGGGATTCATTCATGTACACCCTGCCTCAGAGCAGTACACTGGCTAGGTATCTGATTATTTCAAATATGGATTTTAGACCAAACAAAAGGCACAATTCAATATTTAGATTAGCAGATTACAGTACTGAATTATGGTGAGTATCCACATTAGGAATGATGACACCAATCTGATTTATGTGTGATTTTCCCATCAAAATATGATACCAGAATAGCTGTGCTATGTTGGGGTTTTATAATTAGGCTTTTGGGTTTTTTTTGAAACATTGCTAATTGCAAGGAAATATGTCATAGATCAAATGAGAGGAAGGCACCAGCTGTTATAGTTTAATAGTATAGCATTTTCTAAGGTGCCTTATCCAAAGGCTTTCATATTCCTGTTGCTTATGTATGCACCTAACTCTAACTTTGCAGAGCCAAGGTAGTTAGGAGTGGCATACTCCAGAAAGGGACCTGGGGTTTTTTCATCTGCAGAGGGCCTTTATTATCCATTTGGCACTGTAACAACCTTAAAACCCCAAGTTCTTATTCAACAATTGTCTTATGTCAGTATGTTTTCCCTGCACATATCTCAGGATTTGGATATATATGATCTCAATCCTTTATATGTCTGTCAAACTTTTAGATGTTGTGGAACCCAGTATCATAGTACCACACACCTTTGGGCATAAACACAGGTCTTTATCTGAGCCTGTAGCTATTACTTAAAAGAACAAGGGTGGAAAAGCATACTTAAAAATAATACTCTTAATATCCATGTTGTTCCTCAACCTTGCCAAAAAGTAGTGTGATAGAAGCCTGAATTCCAGAATCCTATAAGCATATCCCAAGGCAAATCATATAGAAGAGTACAATTTTGCTTTCATAATTTTCATTTGCAAGTATATTTTACTTTGTAGTTGTTGATGATATGTATCAATGCTCTACAAAAATATTTTTTGTGGGCAAGTCATATTTCTGAGGAAATTAAAAAGACAAAGACTATGGCAAGCACCATATAAAAATCTCAGGCCCTGCTTAAAATGTCATGTAAGCCCATGCTTAATTTTCAGATCTGCCTGTGTTGAAGTGTATTTGAAGCAGTTTTCCTTTGAATTTAACCATGTTATCATCTCCAGAATAAAATTTCCTCATCAATGTCTAGAACATATATGTTTTACTAGCTAAAGCAGTAAGATAATGCTATATAATAACTACACATATTTCTTCACCTTAGAGACATTTGTACTCCTACTGATGGTTAAAATCATTTTAACCAAACTTTGAAAACAAAATGTGGAACTTCATCAAAACACATTTTGTACTCTTTTAGCTTCTCATTAAAAAAAAAATTAAATATTTGGAAAGAAAAATACAGTGAAGCAGGAATTATTAGTTTCTACCATTTTCCCCAGGGAAAAATATTTTTTCAGCCTCATCCTAATATAAATTTGAAATTTGTAAATCCTTACTGAAACATTACAAATCCAAAAGCTGTGTTTTCTGCCCTAGCTGTAGTAATAATTAAAAGAAGCTTAATTCAGGGTTCCTCCAGTAATATTTTGGTTACTTTTGGTAAAACTATGCACTTGTATTCATAAAAAGCTGTAAGAAATCCACTTTTGCCTATAGATTTTAGCCTTAACACTCATGACTGGATATTATCATACAAGTCATAGTTAAGCCTGAAAGTTTAAGAAATTTAGGTAGAAATGCATAGACCAGTATTTTTTTTCTTAAGCAGTTTTCCATTCAAAGCAATAAAAACCACAAATTTCAGAATAGGAACAATAATTCATGGTATAAATGAGTGATTCTGCAGAATCATATTCAAAGTTTTTGAACAGTAAGGATTATAATAGCTATTTGAGAAATATTATCTTACAATTTCATTAATAAATTGAAATAAAATAAATTACCAAATTACTAAAAGGAAGAAGACAGTTATAATAACTGTGATTCACGGCTTTTTTTGGCCAATACTCAGATTCCTATTTCTTGGAACAAAACAAAATTTGTAAATTCTACAAACATTTTTTTTAAAGGAAGCTGGGGAAGGCGAAAGAATAAGCAGGAATTTTTCAGGGTGCTATGAGGGAAAGCATTTCTCAACCATTCTAAGGCTGCTGGATAATTTAAAATAGCTCATAAGCCCAAATCGAAGTCAGGTTTAGACTTTAGGTTATGGTAAATAATGCAGAAGGTCGCTGCACTCTGTCCTATGCCACTTCTCAGATATCTAAAGCATCCTCAGAGAACATATTTTAAGATATTACAAATTTTCAGCCAAGTGTACATGTTCATGTGCTGACACAAATTCGACAGCCCATGCTCTAACTTTAAGAACCAACAGGCTCCTTGTATCTCAGAATCTCTTATTTCCAGACTGTTTTATGGAGTTGTTTATAAGAAATGATTGATTGTATACAATGAGAAGCAGAGGTGAGTATTAGCATTTCTGTATTCACACTAAACTCTTAATTTTCAAACTTGGGCCACAATCTCAGACTAATTTCTTTAGTTTAATTTTCTTCATGTGTTACATTTTATTCCTTGCACCCTAGCCCTCATCAGAGACAAGAGATCTTAATCTCGGGATGTACCTAAACCACAATTCTTTAAAAAATTGTTTTTTTGATTTTGAAGCCTTCTCAGTATCCATTTAAAACTTTTCTCTATATTAATAATCTCTTCCCCATTTTCTCTACATGCATTTCTATGATTATGTGTGTTTGTGGGTGGTCTTTGCAAGTCCTTTAAATGTGGCTGAGTGGCTGTGGCACTGTGATCCCCTGGATAAAAGATTCAGCTTATAATGTTTCTGCAGCTGGGTACATGTTTCTAATGCTTGCTATGCTCTGCTTTAAATAAAACAGCATATCAAATAAGTAGCTTGAACTCCTGCAGATGTTGGGATGTACACTAATTATTCTTAGGTTGTAGCTGAAGGTCTTGTCAGAATTCTGACATTCACTTCTTGGTATGGCTTGTTCTGTACAGAAAATCAGTGAAAACTTTTTCAGCTGTCTCTGCCTCACAATGAAAGCAGAGGTTTGACCTTGCCTGGGAGTGTTGTGTGCAGGGCTGTTCTCAGCTGTGCTCACTGCAGTCTCGCTGTGCCTCGGTGGAGCTGGGTTGTGCTTCAGAGAGGACACAGAGCACAGCACTGCAGCTGCCCCTTGCTGCAGAGGTTCAGACCTGACAAGGAATGCTAGTCCAGTGCTGGTGTATGAACACATACATGCTGCGATAAATGCAGAGTCACGTGTTTTCACCAGAAACCTGTTTTCAGGGACAAATGAAGTATTTGTTTAGCACAAGACATAAAAGGATTATTTGATCTAAGCCAGCAATCATATGTACTATGAAAATATTTATTGAAGATATATAATCTAGGGGTGATTTATCAAGAAAAATATTGTGCGTGGGGGAAAGAATTATTGTGGTCATCTTGGAAATACCCATAGCTAAAGATTTTTTGAATTGTATCTTGAAAATTCTGGATATTTTGGTCAAAACGATTATTCCTCAATGCTCTTCCAGTTGCATTGAGAATTCTCTGATGCTCTTTTGATTTTGTTTAATTTACTCCTTATCAAATTCCTGTTTATGTTCCAGGACTATTCTTTCACATAAGTTTAAATTTTTGGAGGTTTTACAGCTTAACTCCCTACTTACTCAAATTTAAATGCATTTCTTTAGGTGTTACCTTACATTAAAATGAGATATGTAACTTCTAAGTATGCAGCCATCTTTTATAGCATCAAATTTTTCTAGGTATTAAAATGATATATGAAGCTAAAACATAGAATCATAGAATCATGAAGCTTGAAAAAGACCTCTAAGATCACTGAGGTGTCCAGTCATTGATCCAGCACTACCATGCTCACTGCTAAACCATATTCCCAAGTGCCACATCCACACGCCTTTTGAACACTTACAGGGGTGATGATTCCCCTATATCCCAGGGCGGCTTATTTCAATGTCTGACCACCGTTTCAGTGAAAAGATGCCACTTAATATCCAGTTTAAGCTTTCCCTTGCACACCTTGAGCCAGTTTGTCCTGTCACTGGTGACCTGGGAGCAGAGACCAACCCCACTCGGTTGCAGCCCCCTGTCAGACGGCTGTAGAGAGCAATGAGGTCTCTTTCCCCTCAGCCTCCTTTTCTCCAGGCTGAGCAGCCCCACCCCTTCAGCTGCTCTTCATGAGACTTGTGCTCCAGACCATTCACCTGCATCGCTGCCCTTCTTTGGACATGCTACATGGAACTTTTGCAAGGATACGTGGGGTTAAAATATAAAAAGTGCTGTCAAGAAAGGAGTTAAAAGGTGGCACACAGTTTTCCCCTGTTGTTTTAGTCAGTGAAATATTTCAGCTGAACAAATTTTTTTGACAGTATATGCATATGCAAGCAGGAATGCCACACCTTGGTTTAGGGGTTTTTTTTGTTACACTCATTGTTAGACCTTAAATTGGGGCAGAAGGAAGAACTCTTCATCAAGTTAAGCTAAGACCAGGTAAGACCAAACTGAGGATATAGAAGATGGAAACCATTATAATGTTCCAAACTACTGCAACTCCGTATATCATTGCATTGGAAGTTACTTTTTCTGTGGCATTTTTGAAAGAAGAAAATTTCCTTAAGGTGTCCATGATCTTCTTTGTCCTTATTTTCAGCTATCCTACTGTTTGTACAGATGCTCCTGAAACCAATTTCGTTCTTGTCTATAAGCCTTTACCTTCTGCTAAACTGAAATGCATTGAGTCCTATTCCTTTTGGTCTTTCATTGCCATCCTCCAGTCTTTTCAATTTTCTTTTTTTTGTAGATCCTATTTAATGATAACTCACAAGTGAAGAGTTCTATTCATAGAGGTAGCATGCATCCTGTCCTAGAGAAAAAATTTCTTGAGTAAAAAAGTAATCCAGGAACAAGTCAGTTTGATCCTCTCTAAATACTATGTATGATGTGGCAAATGGTTCACCTGGAACAAGTGGACTAAGAAAAGTAAATTTATTAATTTATTTCAATTTTAATATTGTAATGATTTCTTTGTTTGTAATTAGAAATAGAGATCTGGAGGTAAAAACTCTGCTAAAATTATCTAATATATTCACCTCTTTTACTTGAAGTTTTCCCTTTAAATGCTGTTTTGAGACAGAAAACAATACATTTTCATTTCTAACACTATACAAACTATTTTTTTAATATTCATTTTCTTTAGTGAGTGTCACAGGGCTCTGCCCCTGCCACAATATAAAAAAGGGGTTTTCTTGTTATACTCTAAATTATCCTGTATTTTTCTTGTTTACACTAATCCTCTGATGAAATCATGTTTTAGGTTCCTACTTCAGTTGCTTCCTTTGCTGATGCCTTTACAAAGATATTCTTCTGACATTTGTCTTTTGCTTCCTTGTTACCATGTCTATTTCACCACATCTTCAAGCTTTGCGGAAAATAACCCCTCCAAAATCTCTGAAGTATTTAATTAATTTTATAATTAATATATAATTAAGGACTAGTCTCTGGTCTTTCCACTGAAGCCATTAAATTTATGAAGTTATTCAATTTATTCTTTAGCTTATGTTTGTTTTTCCAAACGAACCTGATGGGAAGTGACTTCACTGGAGAGAGAGTGAGATTATGATTGATGTAAAATGTATTCCTATTTCCTTTTAAAATTCTCATTAAATAAATCAGTAACCCATTGATGGTTTATTCAGTTCCAGACTCACTGTTCCATGTAGGCTGCTCACAGGGGTACAGGTGCTTACAGACAGCATTGCACAAGTGTGGGTACAACACTTTGATGACTGATTGGGCTCTGAAGAAATATAGATGCTGCCATGTGGGTCTCTAGCTAACAAGTCTACACAAGCCAGTTCAGGCCTTTTTCCATAGTGTTTCAGTCACTGTGGCCCTGGAAGAACAGCACGGAGACAACTGAATCCCTCTCCACGTACCCATCTCTGGTGTGACACAGCTGGACATGAGCCCCAGCCAGCAAGGCCAGAGGACCCAGGCTGACTCTCCCCAGCCATGCAAGGGCTCTGCTGCAGTTTCAGTGGCAAAGGACTTCCCCCAGCTGAAGATACTTTAGGCACTGAGAACATATCCTACCGTATTCTGTTAAATTTTCCACTGGGTTCGCTGACAGGGATTTTTAGTCTGAAATAGAGCACTTTGTATCCAATAGTTACACTTTATCAAAATGGTGCACGCTGTGTTTAGTGCACATGCGTGATTGTGAGCCATACTTGAGTGAGGCTGATTTTTTATTACTTAATACATCATGTGCTGCAATATTAAAATTTGTCAAGAATTCTCAGTAGCATACAGGCAGACATTCTGAACTAATATTTTACAGCTGGCACAAAAGAAACATATGTTCTGTGATCTTCCAGGAGATTTCACTTTCATCTCTCCCTTGTCTAAAACTATAATTTTAGATTGAGAAGATGTGGTTACACAGAAAAACATCTTTTTAGAAAACAGTTTTCTTTTCATTTATTTGAGATAATTAAGAAAAAAAATATAGACTTTTTATTTATTTATAAAGATCCAGAATATATTGAAAAAAAAAAAAAAAGCACAAAAATCTAACAATGATACCATTCTAAGGATGTCTTAGTCTATATAATTTCTGATGGCAGAAGGAGTGACAACATCTGTAGTCTGACTAAAATAAAACTGAACAATTAGAAAGTGAATTCTGATGTGGTAAATGAGGCTTCAGCTATTGCAGGCACACATTCCCTTATTTTCTTTATCAGCAGATGCTGATGTTACAAAACCATAACTAGCAATTGAGCACAGATGGTTATCTCTGTTCATCACAAAAGCTCAGAAGGGAATAGGCACTTAAATAGAGAGACCTCAGTCACCCCTCTCAGTAAGTTTCCTGCTCTGACTTTCAAACAATATGTCTCTTAGCAGTTTCCCAATCACATGCAATCTGCACATCCAGAGGGGTAACCTCAATTGCACCCAGCGCAGAGCAGGCAGCAAATGAAAGCTGACCTCACCTGGCTGAAGCACAGATTTATGTTCTCCCACGACTGGATGTGCCTTGGGCTTGAGTTTTAATGGTCCCTAGCCCTCTGACCACAGCTTGCTCCTTCCTGTCTAAAAATCAGACCACAGGCAGACAACTACAGTAGATGTTCGATCACAGCAATATTTTATTTTTTTCATACTGTCCTCAACAATTTCCCATGTACATACTGCAGTTCAGGCTGTCTGAAATAAAGAAATATTTCTAATGAAGATTAAAGTTCCTCAGCTTGAGATAAATTAAAAATATTTTGTTGTTCTGTGGTTGAATTTGCTGAACATGAAGCAAGGTGCACAGTGGCAGTGTGGTGGCTGGGTAAAGGTATCTTTCTGGTATTCCAGGAAAGACAATGAGATGAAGAGTAAATGTTGTTCAAATTAAATATGGATTGCCTCCATATACATTTAATTATACCACTAAACAGGTTTCCTCTGATGCTCTCCTTTAATGATAAAATTAAAATAGTTGGAGCTAAAGAAGAAAGTTCAAAGAAGTTGTAAGATTCCCAGAAAACTTTTGTGACCCTATGACTTCTCTTTGCAGAGCCATATGCTGTAACTTTAGCGTTCATGAGTAGCTGGAATCAGAGCATGGCCAAGCCCTTGTCCTGTTGTGCAGAGCAACTCGTCTGTCATACAAATCTCTCCACGTCATAGCACAACTCCTGCTCCAAAGAAGGGTGTCTATAACTGGTGAATGCAATTTCTCTGTCATGGTGCTTAATTGCAGAGAATGTGCTCTGATGAGCTTCATGAAGGCTGAGTGCTTATTCAGTTTATAAAAAAAAAATGTATCTAAATATATTATACATATATATTTATATATTCTAAATAAGTTTTGGTATATTATGTGTCATGTGACATATATCATTAAAATTACATGGAAAAAAATCAGTTTATCCTAAATTAGATGGAATGGAATATATTGGTTTATGGTACAGAACTTGAGGGCTCTTAAAATTGGTACAGTCAGCAACTGCACAACTGTGTGAACATGAAAAGTGTCTACATCTTTTTTGAATAAATATTTGAATAGCTCTGAACAGAAGTAATTTGGTCTCAGTACATTTGGTTAATGGTATTTTTTCCAGCTTGTTTGGTTTTTTTTTACTGCCAGTAATTTTCCTTACGTTATCTCTTTGAAATTCTTGGTTACAATGACTTAAGAAGAATCCCTGTATGTGAACAGATTGGTGAGTGTAAAGTACATATTATGCAAAAAGGTAGTGGGCGTGTTGTTGGTGTGGCTGTCTCTCTCTCTCTGCTCGCTTGAGAGCATTAGTCATGCAGAAAAACTGGTACAGCTCTATATGATTGCTATGCATGAAGTCAAACTAATACCAGAAACTGGAACAGGCTGATATGCTGTGGAAGTTATTCAAATTGAGAACTAAAGAGGAATTTTCTCCAAAATAATAATTTCTAATGTCCATGAGACTGTTGGCAGGATTATCTAAGTATGAAAGAAGACCATATGCTAATGTTGCTTGATTGACACTTAAATCAGAAAGAGTTGCTTGTTTCTGGAACAAGATGCTTGTAAACTAGTCATGAGGTAGGTAGTGCTGGGTGGTGGCATCTATTAACGAAAGGCCTTTGTAGTATCTTTTATGATTAGCATGTTAAATACACTATTGCCCTAAAGTTTTCCCCTTATTTAAATAGGTCATTGTTTGGTGAAAACTAGAACAGAGAACTATGCAAATTAAAAGGAGCTTTGTGATCCATCTGAGTGTCCAATTACTGGTCCCAAGCTGCTTGCATCTTTCCTAATCACAGATTCTGTTAGGCCTTATACAGTATGTTTTAGACTGCATAAGGGGAAAAAAATGGCCTAGATTATCCACATTAGCCAGAGGACATTATGTTTTATGTAATGACATTGGAGCATCTGTAGAGGACTGGAGGATAAAGGCTAGTGCTGAAGGTATCCACCAGCTACGTTCAACATATTCCTCAGGCTGAGGTATTTTAAATATCTCTACCTTTTTCAAGAGGTTTTACCATCAGGCCCTATGTTTTTTCTGCTGGGGATATCCTAGGAAGTCCGTGATCATTCTATGTAGCATTATTTTTTTTCTGCCACAAACATTCATAAGACAAATACATGCTGAATTTGTATGTCCCACAACTTCAATACACCATGCCTTGAGACAGTGTGCTGAGGCGCCTTGACAAAAAAGAGGGAATGATCAGTGACATTTTTCAAAGAGAGTAATAAAGGACTATGTTCTCAAAGATAAACTTTCAGCCTGAGGTATCTAAGAACAGAGATATCTCAAATACCTCTACCACTCTTGAACACAGTGCTGGATTTAAGGCACTTTTAGTGATTTAGTAATCCCAGATGAAATGTGCTAACCTGTATTGCCATGCTTTGTGTGCTTATAAATTCAAAATTTATTCTAAAACACTTGCTTTTCCACTTACTGTATGAAAATTTGCAAACTCATGCTTTTTCTTCAGCCTTTGCATGCTTAGAGTATAAGTACCAAAAAGCTCATATAGTACTCCAAGAAAATTCTTTAAATGGTGTAAGTAGCTAAAGAGTACCTACAGGAGTTTCCAGATCTATCAAGTAAAATTTTGTTTTTAATTCAGTAGGAATAATGTTCAAGTTATTGCATGTCATCAGAGCCACACTATCTGACTATGTCTATCCTTTTAGCCTGTGGCGAAGGATAATGCAGTTTGGTTGAACTTTCCCTTTTCTTATGTCTTAAGAACATGTATGCAGACAGGTAGAATACGTCATCCCAAACTTCAAAATCTCATTCCATAGAAGTTTGTGAGCTGCAGCTCTGACCAACATAAACTTAAGAGAAAGAAAACCATAATAGTTCCAAAAGGTAAGAAATGTGAAGTCTCATTTTATGGGAGGGAAAACAAAAGTGAAAAAAAAAATTCAGTTCTGTATGAAAAAAGTTAAATGCCCAAAAAACCTCTAAACTTTAATTTACAATCTAATAAGATGCTACTGATTTTTTATGTCTTAGATATATTTTGGCTTTTTTTTTTTATATCCCCTTCTCATATGTAGAATTTATCTTGTTAATAGCTACTTTTCCATTTTGTTGCCTCCAGACCTCATCACATTGAACTTTTCAACAGCATTTGGATCTTATTTTATCCTACCATGCTGTGGCTACTGATCTTTCATTGATTTTTCATTCTGAATTTCTTTAAGGTGGATTATTATAATATAATATTAGTAGAAATACCTGAAACACTTGATTGAGGTAAAGAAAGCAATTTTACTTGACTTCATTGGTCAAAATGAAAAAAAATAGTACACTATAAGCTCCCTTTGCTGGATATAGCTAGAGAAGATTTCCATTATTTGCAGATAAACAGAAACAGATGTCTGCAATAAATTGTGGCCAATTTTAAAACTTCTCAAATGGGCAAAAATATTAAATTAACAGCTGACAAAATGATTTTGAGTTGTAAAATATGAAAGTAAGAGTTGACAAAATGTTAAATATTTTTACTGGTGTTGACTTTATTGGTCACCATATATTGCAATGCAGCTATGCAATTGTAAAGAATACTACTGACCTCAGCTCCTCAGACATGTAATGAAAGGATATTAAATGAACTCTCTAAATTACAAGGTGAGCTGAAATATGCTAGAGAAGACTAACATTGCTTCACTGTTTCAGGGAATGCACCATGCTCTACTCTGATAAGATTTGCTTGCGGATAGCAAGAAGAATCAAGCAAAGAATATTTTGTTTTGACTGGATGAAATGGCTGAGATGGTATCTCAGTGTAGGGAAGGGCTGTACCATGTATGCTTCACCTCTTTTCAAATTAGTGGAGTAGTGCTGCTTTGATAATCTAACAACTTTAATACACAGTAACACTCTATATGTGTTTGTTATAACACTATGTAGGAATTGATGTTATAAAAGGTTCACCATAAAGACAAAGTCTTTAGATTTCTTTTATTTAATAAGTGGAAATTATAAGTATAGAATCATAGAATCAAAGACCTTTATGATCATTGAGTTAATCGGTTAAAGTGTCACAAGTTGCTAGGGTCTTCAGGCTGGACAGCACAGGCTTGATTTCCCGTTTTCTTGAAAGCTCTCAGCAAGATTGTTTTCCTCATTCTTCCTCTTAAATAAAACTGTTGCAAAGTCAAGTACAGGAATGAAGAAAAGCAGAATGTCTCTGGAAAAAAAAATTATTACTTAAAATATAAAAACATAAAAATATGGAATATATGCTGTTAACTGGAGTCTGACATCTACAGTTACTACCTTTATAAATTTTTTGAGAAATGAAAGCACCTCTCCTAAAGAGAAGTCATCCTGATCATTACTTTCATGAACTGGCTATGACAGTGGGAACAAAGAGTACATTGAAAAAGCAATGGTTACAATAACAGAGTGTGCAAGAAGGAACAGAAAGAACAAAACACAGAATTTGGGGCAATTGCAAGAACTGACTCATTCTCCAAAAATATGTGCATGCTATGTGACAAAACCCAATACATACACCTAGAACGAGTATAAACAAAGCACTAAATTCATATGTAGAATTTTTTAGACAACTGAAATCAGATGTTCATGAGTATTACTCCATCAAAAGTTAAATAAAACAATTAATTACTAGACTGATGGCCTGCCATACTTTATAAATAACTAAAAGAAAATAACAGTGTAGCACAAAAACAGTGAGTGAAGCACTGAGATTTTTGTTTTGTTTTGCACTCATCTTCCTTTCTCCACTTATATCTCATTGTCTCCAGTCTTACCCAGAAAACTGCATTTCTCCATTACTGAATTTATACTTTGAACTTATAGTGCTGCAGATGACTGTACTATTGATCAAAGCACTGCTCAAGCCTGAAATTATGTCTAGGGGAAAATAAATAAGATTGGCTTTAAGTGTAGACATAAAAGCACAGAGAAGAACAATGAACAATCTTATTAAGAAGTATCATCCAAGCTTAAGAATGTTTCTTACTTAACACTGGGGACGAATCAACAAACCATTTCTGGAGAATTAAGAAAGCAAGGAAAGAAATTCCACACCTTAAATACTTGAGATATTATGACTTGAGGTTACCAATGAACTGACCAGAACTCACAAATTGGAAAACTCTGCTTTATATTTATCAGAACTAGGTTCCTATCATGGTGTTTTCTTAATAAAGTTTTGAATCTCAATTCCTGTAATTAAGATGAAAAAAAGGTTTTTCTTGGTTTATGTAGTGGTGGTGCTTAATTGTATCATTAAAGTTTATGAGGCATACTCTTTTTTGTTCTTATTTTAATGTTTTTAACTTCTGAGATGTGAACTAAGCACTAAAAATTAAAATACACTTTTGATAGATGTATTAAGAAATATTCTTCTATCATATTTGACCAACTGGATGACTTCCTATAATAAAATTACTCCCTTGATAGATGAAGGGAAAGCAAAGGATATTATCTCCCTTGACTTCAGTAACGTTTTCAACACTGTCTTTCAGAAGATCCTCACAGAGGGGTTGGTGAAGTATGGGCTAAATGTACAGGCAGTGAGATGAACTTAAAACTGGCTGAATGACTACATCCAGGGGGTGGTGATGAGTAATGTAAAGTCTAGCTAGAGGCCAGTAGCTAGCAGTGTGCACCAACGAACAATGCATGGTCTGCTCCTGTGCAGTTCTTTTTTGGTGGCCTGGATGGTGGGACCGAGAGCACTCCTGGCAACTGAGCAAGAGACACAAGACTGAGCAGAGCAGCTGATGCACCAGAAGACTGTGCTACCATTCAAAGGCACCTTGACAAGATGGAGAAATGGGCTGAAAGGAGCCTCATGATGTTCAACAAGGTGCAAAGCCCTTCGTCTGGGGAGGAAAAAGACTGTGCATCAGCAGATGCTGGGGCCATCCCATTGGAAAGAAAGACATAGGAATGGAAAAGGACTCTGCAGTTACAGTAGAGCCAGGAATGCAAAAAAGGCTAGTGGTATTCCAGGCTGAATTAGGGGAAGCATTGTCAGCAAGTCTGAGGAGGTGATCCTTTCCCTAATTTCAGTACTGTTGAGGCCATACCTGTAATACTGTGTCCTATTCTGGAGTCCCCAGTAAAAGAGACATGGATTCACTAGTAAGAGTCCTGTGAAAAGCTACTAAAAATATTAGGGAAGCAATGCACCCTTCCTGTGTGGAAAGTTTAAGAGACTGTTCAGCCTGGAGAAGAGAAGGCTTTAAGAAATCTCATCTATGTGTACAAATTCCTGAGGGGAGGGTGCAAAGGAGACTAAGTCAGGCTCTTTTCAGTGGTGCCCACTAACAGGAGCAGAAGCAATGGGCACAAATTGAAAGACAGAGTGTTCTGTCTGAACATCACAAAACACTTTTTTACTGTGAGGTTGATGGTATACTGGCACAGGCTGCCCAGGGTGGTTGTGGAATCTCCCTCCTTGGAGACATTCAAATGCCTGAGCAGTTGTCTATAAGTAGCACTGCTTGAGCAGGGAGGTGGGACCAGGCATCCTCCAGAGGCTGCTTCCAATCTCAACCATTCTGTGGTTGATCTTTATCTGATAGATATGGGGTTTTAAACTGGCCTTCAAAAGTACCTTCATTTTTAGCAGATTTTTATTTGATTTTTTTAAATGAGATCTTCAACTTGCACTCTCAGGAATGCTGCTAGAAGATCCATGTTTCTTTTCCAACTTTTTGTCTTTATTAGGTTTTTAAAACCAATGTGTACTACTCAGGCTGATGTCTAATCAATATTTCTACTACTTATTATAAGTAACATGCTTAGAAAAAGTTAGTGTCTAAAAGCCAGTGTGGAAAATTGAGTAGCATAGATGGCCCATACTCACTCACAGTTCTTTGTGCCACAGAATTGGTCAGCCTATGATTTATTTTTCTTACAAGAAAAGTGACACAAATGGAAACAATAAATCACTCTAAAAATCAGAGTGTAATAAAACTGTGAGATGAAAAAACTATTACCTGCTGGTGGATATAATACTGTGCACTGAGTCAGAGTACCAAGTGTCTTTCTTTCATGAAGAGTCAATTTAAAAATACACGATAGAAGAATAGACAGGATAGATAGATCTTAAAATCTCCTTATTTTTCAACAGAAGAGCACAGCTTTCCCCTTTTCTTATTTTCTGCTCTTATGTGAACAAATCTCACAATTTTCTTAAAGCCAATTACCTGTACTGTCAGGTCACATCTCACTTATGCTCCATTGCTGGAGTGTATTTGAACTCTTCTCTCTTTCAAGAGCTTGTATGAGCCTGCTCGTATTAGCACAATGCAAATATATTGAAAAACACTACAGATTAATCTGATATTATAAGTCTTGATCACAGTGTACAAAGGGAATTGGTTGCTGGTGTCATATATTTGTTACATCTATAAGTTTCAACTTAGCATAGGTTAAGACCAACTCCTTTATCAAGACTGTCCTGATGGATTTTAATAAATATGTCAGGGTTTAGGAATGGTATTCTCCAATTTAGTAACCCTGCTAAAATCATGCCACTGCTTGCTCCCTCTGCACCTTCAATTGAAAGCACAAAAGGGAAAGATCACAGGTTGAGATAAGAACAATTTACTGGAAATAACAATGAGATAAGCAAACGAACAGTAACAGCTACAGTAGTAATAACAATAAGCATAAGACCAAGAAATTATATACGTGGGAAGTCCATGAAAATGTGACCAGCTCTTCCCCACCATGTTTTCTCCCCACAGAAGGAGCGCCCTTCTCCTCTGAAGGGAGACTCCCTCACTCCCATCCCTGGCAATTACTTGAGGTGGTACAGAATGACCTCCATGGCCACTGGACTAGTTCGGTACTAGCACACTATTTCTAGGTACTTGGATGTTTTCTCTCACAATATGAAACTGCTGTTCTTCATTTCTTATTTGTTCTTTGATCCACCTCTAGTCCTCTGAAGGACCTGTTTTTTCAGCTTTTACTTCCATGCTCTGCTTTTCTCTGCCATGGACTGGCTTATTCATGTCCCAGATATCAGGAAGGGGACTCTTCAGGGGTTTGATCAAATGCCTTTTCCAAAAAAAAAATCTATGAATTACAGGCAAGCATATTTCTTCATCTGAGAAGGGGAAGTGAAAATGTGCTTAGATCACTGTTGCTTAAATATTTTGCATGAATCTGGACAATACTAGAATCAGTAATATTATCCTTTGTATAAAGGAAGAGACAGCCAGACATGGAAGATGTTCATGTGCTAGTAATTGCATTGATTTTTATGAATTTATGTGTGTGAATATAATCATATTTATGAAAACATGCTTTCTGATTCATAAATTTAATATTGCAGTCATCTTTCAGATCAGATATATGTTCACTTATATGTGAACATGTATGTTCACTTATATTACTCACTGGCAACTTTACTGGGTTTTTACCTGTTAGATTTCATTACAAATTGCAAAGATGGAGTGTATAACTGAGGTGATATACTCAACACAGTGGGTCCCAAACTCACACTGAATTTAAAAGATTCAAAATTAATTTAATGCTGAAATTTATAAAAAGAACAGAAGCTGTGACCTCTTAACATAAGTGCCATGTCACTGTGAAAAGAGTTTTAAGTCCTCTATGCACAGGAATTCTGACAGGGCTCAAGAACTATTTATTCCTCTCTCTCTTCAGAGAGCAGCCATAATACACATCAGTCACTTCTTCTAAAAGGTTCAGGCTGGGCAGACAATGAATATATTTTATTGGTGCCATTCAGCTTCATCTTCAATCCTTATTTTCCTTCTTGTGTTCAGGAGCCTGACACTTAAAAAGTACATGCAACAATTTTTTTTTTAAATTGCAATATCTTCTGCAGAAACATTTGCTTGGGTGATATTAATCACAGTTTGCTACTAGCTGTAGCATTTAGCACAATTAAACACCTAATGTGTGTAATTATCTATTCTTTTATACTAATAAACTTGGCAGACTTGGTGATGACAGTGAAGAGAGTGAGATCCTATAATGGATAGCAAAATGTCAAATTGTACATAATTTTACAATTTCTGTTATCCCACTTGGCAACGATAAACATAAAGCATGGAAATAAACAATATATTAACTTTTTTCCTAAGAAATTGAACATTTCTGCTTTTTAAATTAGAAAACACGTATGTTAAACAAAAACACCAGACTGACCAAACTTTTCAGAAGTGTACTTCTTAATGAAAAGTTGATTTTAAAGATTCCTTAGTTTTATATATGGGAATTTAATTTATTTTAACTAATTTGCATTACTAATTAAACTGTCCTAAAAAATAAAAAAAACAGAAGTACCAATACAAACCAATTGACAAAACTTAATGCATCCAAGTTTTGAGTCTTTATTTCTTCCTTTGGACTGGAGGGGTTTTTTTTAATTTTCAACTTACAAAAGACCCTCCGTTTTTGCCTGCCAGTAAGTATTTTCTTTTAATGTTTTAGTAGTGCTCAGTAATTCACTTGATAACTAAACTAGAGAATTTTGAAAAGCAAAATAGATATAAAAAACAGCTCTGGTTCCTTCCTGTGATAGTTTCCAAGACAACTAGACAAGATGGGAAAGTTGAATACAATTTTAAATGCTTCAAATGTGCCAAACTGCAGAAAGAAATTGAATTATTTGTTCACAGTGAAAGGAATGGAATATAACAGAAACAATACTTAATCTCCAGAATCTCCAGTGCTTCCAAGTAAGCTAAAGCAGTAAAATTATTCCACTCTGTTCAGCTCAAGCCATATGAACATAGTTTTCCATGAGAACACTAGTTTTGGAACAAGCAATTATATTTCACCACAATTAAAAAATACCTGGTAGTGTTCTTAAACTAAAGAAAAATGGAAAATAAGAAAAAAGCCTTTCTTATGGAAAATAAGAAAGAAGCCTTTCACCTTTATATCACTTTATAAATTTATCCATTAATTTCAGACATTAACTGGATATTAATGGAAGGTCCCAGGCACACAAATTGAAACTAAAGCAGGCAATATTTTTTTTTTATTATAAATACATAAAAACATGCTTAGATATAATGGAAATATAAGCATTGAATGTAATAAAATTTTTAAAACTATAATTTATTTCCTTTCTGTAATTTCAGTTACTGCAGCATGGAAAGATTAGCCCATCCATACAAAAATACCCTGCAATAACTAATGATTTAGTTTGTGAACAGCTTTCAAAGTTTAATTTTCTTTTTTTCTGATTTCATACTGTAATGATTAAAAAAACATTGTTTGCTTGTTTCTTTTTCTTATCTGTATAAACCTTTGGGCAATTTGGAATTTGCTTTATATGCAAAAATACTGAGACCAAGCATCACTTTTTTGCTTTCCAGATGAGTTTCAAACCTAGACTTTTCTTATTCAGAACCTGACTGGATCAGATGTATAACTGTAGGTTTTTCAGCTATGATATAATCCTGTTTCAACAAAGTTTTCTTCCAGAAAATGTTCCAAACAGTTTTAATCATGTATTGCATTTGGTTTCCAGTAGAAAATCACCAGGGTTTTTTTGTTTTTTTTGTTTGTTTGTTGTTTTGGTTTTTTTTTTCTGTGGGGCAATTTAATTCACCTGAAAATGTGAGCTGAGCAATGCAGTATCACATGTAGGTAACAAGTCTAACAAGTGATAGCAGTTGCCAAAAATCTATTCTAATCGGAAGCAAGTAGGTGTCTCTTGCATTTGGGAAAATGCCCATTTTTTATTTAAATATTCTTAGCTTTTGAAATATGATCTTAAAAGCCTCCAAAGCAAAGTCTGAAGCAAAACAACCAGCCTCACAAACTATCTTCAAACATTTTGGAGACCAGTCAAGTATTCTTGAGTATAATTTTATTTACTTTTCAGTTGAAATGAAGTGATAAGATTCAGCAGACAAAAATATATCTTTAAAACTTTTTTTAAAGGGGTAAATATTGATCTACTTTCCTTGGTGTAGACTTGGAAGCAATAAGGGATAAACTGCAGTGGCTGAAACTTTATAAACTATTAATTGTATGCTACTAATCCAACCAGTCATACTATAATTTGCCTAAATCTGTTACCTAAATCCCTGCGTGGATAGGAAACAAAGAATCCTCCAAGTTCATGTTATATATTTCATGTTCTTTAAAATCCACCCCAGACTGGCCCAGGCCCAAATCCAGCAATTAAGGTAAAAGGAGGGTGTGAGCTATGTGAAAGATGGCAGAAAATTTAAATCTGTTTGTTCTTGGTCCATTGTGTGTGTGTCCTTTCCTGTACGCTTTGTTTAAGAAGGTGCGGCTGGGTGGTGGGAAGAAGGGCTGCCAGGCTGTGTGTTCCTGCTGTGGGTGGGCACAGCAGAGTCTCCTGGAGACAGGCAAAAAATACCCTGAGAACAAGTGAATGTGCTCAGCCAGAAGCAATTTCTGCAGCGCAGACAGAAACAACTAAGAGACGTAGCAGGGAAAGGATTCTCTACCTTGAGAGAAGCCTTCAAAAAGAAGATGCAAAAAATATCAGAAGCAATTAAAAGATTAACTGCAAAAGGGACAAACACACAGTAGCTGTAGAGGGAGGGGAAGAAGGAAGGAAGGAATTTGGGGGTAAATCTTTTCAAGTCTTTAATGTTTTCTCACTCAGTTCTTGATTTCTTTTTCTATTTATGTGATGTAGCTTAATTTGTGTTATTTTATACAGAAAAACAGTCATATCTTTTCCTACCAACAGTAGGAAACCTTTTGAATGGTAACATCACAGAAACTGGGGGGAAAAGAGAATTCCATCCAAAGCAATGGCTGGCTCTGGAGCTAACACAGGCGCTTCGTGGGTAGACCATGTACTGTATAATTAGACCCTCATTTTGTACCTATTTCCAAAAATCAACAGTAACATGTCAAGCAAGGCCTAGAATCCAAGCTCATGTCCTGAAAAACATCTGATCTCCTCTTAACTTGCAGCTTTCAGAAAGCATCAATAAAGTTCTGGAAAGTACAGAGAAACCAATGCACTCTGAAGGACAAATGTGAAAGCTTATGCAAAATTACCTGAAGTGATCCCTGCTGAGTTTTTCTCTGCTTCCTACTGGTCTCACTGGCTCTGTGAATGCTTTATCCACCTTGGAATGAGGCACAAGTGTTCTGAGAAAAATGTCATTATTCTTTACCCGATCAGTTTGAGGGCATTTCAGAGAATCTCACTGTGAAAGCATTCACATGGCAGTAAGACATTTTTCTCCTGGAATAAGCCTATTAAAAAAAACTCAGAAATTGTGGCAAGGCTGAAATATGCAGTTTATTCTTGTCGTGGTGTTCTTACACTTCAATGTCAAGGACTCACAAGTAAATAGGTTTCCATCATGCAAAATATTTTTCATGGAGGTATAGGAGGGTAATTTAGGCTCTAAAGCATTGAAAATGTGGCTAATACACACTTTATGCTAAATAAAAATGCTTAGGAACTGCATTAGTAAAGGGTTACAAACATAGTTACACTCCACTGATTCTAATTCTTTGCTTCCTGTTCAGTATTGCATTGTTTATCTGATGAATATTTCAAAGGAACAAACCTTAATTTTAATTTCCAGTCATCAAAAGATGAATGAGGTTAGAAAAATGGTTAGCTTTTTTAACATTGTTTACTCAAATATTGCATTATTGAAATAAAACTAATAAAGAGACAGTTTGAGTTCTACTTTTAAATTTTATTACTAATTCATTTTCATTTGTGCAGATTTCTCCAACAGATATCTAATGAAAGAACTGTGTTAATGGACAGTTTAGTGAAAAAACTAATTTCTGTGTCAACTGTCCAAACTGCAGTTATTGCTACTATTTTTTCACTGAATTTAAAAATGAAAATAGGTATGAACGTTTCAGTTATCTTCATGCTTTGCTAAATCCAGGTGCAGCCTGATCCCAGAAAATTGCTGTACATGTATCAATATCCATATCATAAGGATTAATCAGTAAATCTAAAATAATTGTGGAATAATATCTGAGAAATTAAAGTAATATGGAAGAGGTCGGCCATAGATGAAAAACTGTAACTAAACCATTAGTAATCCTCTAATTCAGGAGATGTTCAGTGGAAGATGAGTCAAGGGCTTTAAAATTAAAGTAAATAAGGCTTAGCCTTTCAAACAACTATTTCTTCATCATTTTTAAGTACTGTTATCAAGCCATAGCATGAAAGAGTGTGGAAAAATATATCAGAGAGCACCTAGAAATCGTGAGAGAAGTCTATTGATTCTGAATTTTTAAATTCCACAGAAGTATGCAAATGAGAATGTACTTTATTTCACTCCAACATACCAAGCATCTGTTACTGGTACTTGAAGAAATTACTTATCAAATCTATTTTAATTGAGAGAACATTTGGTATTTCTGATTGTCAGTGAGTCCAAAAGCTTTCAAAGTCACAGTCATGACCCTGAGAGTAACTCAGTTGGTCAGAGCCTGGTGCTAATGACACCAGGGTTGTGGGCTTGGCCTCTTTATAGATCCTTCATTTAAGAGCTGGACTTGATGATCCTTGTGGGTCCCTTCGAATTCAGAATATTCTGTGATTCTGTGATGGCTTCTTCATCCTTGTTTTTGTCATGTGACGAGAATACTTTTAGAAAATAACTTCTCTCTTTCTGTAACTTTCCAAAGTTCTAGATACACCAAATGAGATCTGTAAGTTTGCATAAACTTTGATTGTTCAGGTTCTGAAAATATAATTCTTCTCTGCTGTTGGATAATACTTTTTGGAAAGTAATGTAATATAGACTGATTATACAAAGTAAAATTTTGCAGCAAAAAGCTTAAAGAATATGAGAAAATATAGCATTAATTATATCTGTGATTATCAATCTGACATTTTCTTGGAGAAGGAAACAAAATTTGAATATTACAAACACATATAACAAGCCAATTCACATGCTCTTCATCTTCCTTTTCAGTCTTTTTTAATTTTGGTGTTGTTTCTTTGAATTGTTTATAGTTTAGAAAAGCATCTGTAGGATACCATGGCTCTTTTCTCAGTTACATGGATTTACCTGGCAGTTTCCATTGGCTAGACTTTCAAATACTGGTGCACAAGGAGAGAGGAAAACATGGAGATCTTATTTAAGAATTGCAAGTGATTATGTCGAGCCTTGAGATCTAACTGAGGAAAGTGAAGTTCCTGAGATGAACCTGCAATGCAGAGTCCTGTCTCTTGAACACCAACTTTCTGTAATACATCCCAGCTACTCTGGAAAAGGAATTGTTTCACCGTGAATTTTCAGTGCATCTTTTCATCTGTGTACCTTTTTTTGACAATGAAAAGATTACTTATGAAATCTTCAGACAATGTATTTGTTATCCTCCAAAACATACTCAAAGCAGAATCCTAGAAGCTCTGTGCTGTTCCAAGGTATTGGATTTTCAGTGTGAGTTTGAAATGTCTTAATAATAAAAAAAAATTCTGAATATTCCCTGATTTGTGTGCAGATATTTGGGATACTAACTTTCATTACAGATTATTTTAATAAAAAGAATCCATATGCAATATTACCATTTTAAAATTAAAAGTAGGGAAATGTTTAATGCAACTTAAGTAATATTCTTATTTATTACAGTGATATAGTTCAGTATAAATATTCTCTGTTATATTATATCAAGACAATATCAAAGTCTGCATAAATAATTAGCAGATTCCTTTTACCCTTTGAGCAATGCTTACATCAGGTTTCTCTTCAGCTAAAATTATGGCTCTATTAAAAACTGTCTGCCTGAGCAGTTCTATGAAAATGCTGCAGAGATGAATCTGTTACATTATATAATATCAACTACATTATCATAAGGAAGCAGTAAGAAGTAAATTGATAGAATGATAGTCTACCATGTGAACCACATAATCAGCTTAGAAAGAACTCTAAGAAACCAATACTCATCTGGGTCATTCTTTTCCAGGAGCTGGATTTTTCATGGAAATGAATTTCCAAGTTCTAAATCACTCAAATGAAAGTGGTTTATCCTCTCCAACTGGCACTTCCAGTTATTTCCTCACCATTCATTTGTTGCGATGCTCAGCCTTAATTCACTTTTTCTTAGTTTCGTACCATTATTCTCAGTTACTCTGACAGTTTATAGCCGTGAACTTTATGAAACAGTTCCAAGATTGGTTTAAGAGAAAGAATAAACTTTTTTTATAAGCTTGTGCTAAAAATGCCAATCTACAGAATTTCCCACTATGTCCGTACAAAAGATCTCTGAAATTCTCTTCTTAAATATGTTAAATTTCTCAATAACAAGATATCTGCTTGCAGCTTGACACACAAAAATGCATATGCTTACATACCTCTATGTAATTTTAGGTAAGTCCAAGTATCCTTACTACTTCATAATTTTAAGAAAAGTACAACTTTCTTCAAAGAGCTTCTGAAACTACACAACTACAGATAGAAAAGAATGAACCAAAGTAATTATATTTTTCTTTGCAATGCAACAAAAGATATGAAATCCTAGTTCTCCCTTGTTCATATCTAAGCTCATTTGGTGAAATGAATGTGAATGTTGTTTACTGTGTCTTTGTGATGCTTAAGCAGAATACAGAAGTCAGGGAGAATTGTAAAGAATATGCCAGAAAGATCACTGCTGTAGAAAAACACAGACAGTTATTGAATGTTTGCTCAGTTACGAAGATACTTGGGACAATTTTGTCATGCTGTGTCTAGAAATAAAGACAAAGCCAGTTTACTGCTGTTGTTTGATGCCTGGTCTTAAAAAACCATGGAATGTGATTTGTAGTTCCTTGGGCCTAATGTGCTTTATTTTTCCTGTTAAGTATCTGTTTACTATAAGCTCTTGATATTTATGTAATGCAGAATAATTTATTTCTCTTGCCCTCTTTCCTGTTGTACATATGATTTCAGTTTGTGTGGAACTCTTTAGTGGAATCCCAAACTTTATATTAGCTGAGCCAAACTTCCTATTAATTTGCAAAAACCCGAAGTTTGCTGCATGAAAACACATTTAATCAATTATGCAGTTCTATGTTGTTAATACAATAACATTATAATTGTATAACTAAACTTTGGACAATGAGAATATTGCATATTTGAAGAAGGAATTTTGATGTTCAAGTTTAAATTGGAAGAATATTTTTGAATCCAAGAGAGCTAAATGTACTTTGTGAGTGACATACACACTGTTTGAAAAGAGACAGGGTAGACTAAAGTATTTTACATAACTGCCTTTTATTTTTGTGGTAATCTTGTACGATGAAGACAAGTCATACTTTCTCAAAACTATGCTGAAGTTAATAAGCAGCAAATAATAAAAAGTGTTGTACTATTTGGAATGAAACAAAAAGTAAAGATTGCAAAAAATTAATCTCTAAAATAATGAATAAATGAAGAGAATGTGTCAACATAATACATGCTTAACTATAAACTTCAGCATAAATTTGTAATTTGGTAGAGGCTTAGCGTTCAGTCACCACTGTATCTAGATTCCTTTTAAATTGCCATCAAGAGTGGCACAAAGATGATGTTAGTCCCCGCTAGCTTCTCTCTTTTGACAGAGTGCAGTATCTTACAAAGCATTTCAGCTCTGCACAAATGTGCATAACCTTGGACAATATTTATAAGCTATGAAAAATCTGAACAGAATATGGGTATAAACCTGCTAATGCCTTGTTTATATATTCACTCCTTGAATAATGCTGAAGAAAAATTTAAAGAGCAGCAAGTGTTGAGAAGAACACGAGGACACAAAACCACAAAGACCACACACACTTCTTCCTGCCCCCTCCCATCCCCCTGAAAAAACTCCAACAAATAGCAGCCATTTCTAGTTTCTCCCTGGTAGGCTTGCAATTTAGGAACAGAAAATGTTGACTGCTCATCTTGTGTAATCTTCAGTGAGTTAGAATCTATATAGCTTGCAGAATTCTTTACTGAAAAAAATAGTTCAGATCAGCTGTCATTGTTTCTGGAGCATTCAGTTGATCAAGTTACTTCTATCTTGATACACCTTTCTTCTAAATTAACCATTCAGGTCCTGGACTCAAGAATGGGTCAGTTTGATCTTTCATCAGAAGAAAAATTTGAAAATTCTGTTAACTGCTTTTACTCCTATTTCTTTCAAACTACATCTCATTACAACAACGGCAAAAATTGCCGTAACAGGTAGAGTTTTGCCTTCACTCATCTTTAATACATCAGCTGGGTTAGATGCTTCTACGTTTCTGGGGCTTTTTTTGATCACAGGCATGATCATTTCTTACAATGTCAGAATTTCTGTAAGAGCTCAGCTTTTCTAGGGCACAAAAAGTTTTAAAGAGCAAGCTATTTTCACTTCAGTTGAGCAAGAAATCTTTTTGCCCTCAGCAGCAAAGGTGAATCATCAAGCTATCTATTAGATGTTAACATATATGCCTCTACAGGTAAAGCAAATTAAAAATAATGCATGCCACAAATCACTCAAGGGCTCTTTTCACTTACAGCTTTGCTCTAAAAATGAGTGAGGGCTGAAACAAAAACAGGTTGATTGAATTCCAGTTCAGCAGTGGTGGTTTGCTTGATGTTTAGGGAAGTGTGGGACTGTGCAGGCTAACAGAGAAGGGGCAGCTATGTCTGTTCTGGAGCTGCAGTACAATTCAATCCACAGACCTCTGGTGGCCCGCACAACACACAAGTTAGGCCCTGGGACTTTTTCTTCCTCTGCTCCTTCTTTAGGCAAGGCAAATATTTCTACATTATGCTATTTCTGCTGCAACACTGTCAAAAGCTCAGCACCCTGGAAATCGCTCATGCAGCCAGAGATCAGGACAGCAAGTTAAGACAGTCATAGAATCAATTTAGTATGTGTAATAGTATGAGCAAGAGAGAAGATCTTTCAAAAAACAGAATAGAACAGGTGTATTATGACCTGGATGTTCCTGTACGTGGGCACACACTTATGTTAGAGTGGCTGATTGACTTAATTCTTCATTTGCTTTTATGCTGAACATAAGGTTAATTGCCATTAGGACAAAAGAATTGTTCTGAATGAATCTGTACTGTTATCATCACAGACCTCAAGGCTGGAAGGGATTTCTGAATGTAATAGGGTCCCATAGCAATCGTTCTGGGTATTGCCTCGTTCAACCCTATTTGTATTACCATCTCAGTGGACATGGGGCAAAAGTCAAATAAACTTTATACAATCTCCTGCTTAAAGGATTTTTCTGACTATAAATTACCCTTGCCTTAGAAGCAGAGTATGCTAACAGCAAGTGGGTGTACTAAAATACAACAAAACTAATGTTACTGCTTCTGATGTTGGTATTTATGTAGGTGCAGTGCAGATGGTGTAGGCAATGAGATTGTTTTTCATCCACATTCACATTATATTCTCAGGTTTTTATCGTACCAAAATATTTGTTTACTTAAAATGTACCAGATTCAAAATTCACAGGAAGTGACTCTACTGCTTTAAATATACTATTTTAGTGATGTTTTAGACACCCTATGCAGGGACATCTAAACCTATATATAGGGTTATTCTCCCTGTCTTTCACTACAGGTCATATTCCCCTCTGGACTTCCCAAATATCCTACAGTCTCTAAGATAGACCTGAGTATTTCTGCATAGGAAGCTGAATGGCTGCATTCTTTTTTAAGGATTAACCCCCAGTAGACAGTCAAGACCCTCACTCATTCCCCACAACTGAAATGGGAGAAAGAATTGGCAGGGTAAAGTATGAAAAATTTAGGTTTAAGATAAAAACACCCTATGGAAAACAAAAGCTGTGTGCAAGACATAGGAATTAATTTACTGCTTCCCATGGTCATACAGGTGTTCAGCCATCTCTGGGAAAGCAGGGTTCCATCACACACAGCCATTACTTGGGAAGACAAACACCATTGACCCTATGTCCCCTCCATATTTCCCCCATCAGATATTCCATACTATATGATGTTGTGCTTTTTTCTTTTGAGCACATCATCATATGGTAAGGAATATCCTTTTGGTCAGCTGGGGTCAGCAACCTCAGCTGTGTCCTCTTCCAGCTCCTTGTGCATCCCCAGCCCCCTCACTGGTGGGGCAGTGTGAGGGGCAGAAAAAGCCTTGACTCTCTGTGAGTAGTCCTCAGCAATAGCTAAAACATCCCTGTCACATCAACACTGTTTTGGTCACAATCCCAAAACAAGCACCATACAAGCTACTGTGAAGAAAATTAACTCTACCCCAGCCAAAATCAGCACACTTAATAGAAGTTATAACTTATGGCTGAGTAGCCAACTTATACATAATTTACAAAAGAGTTAAAAGATTCAGAATGGGGTTCTTGAAAGACAACAGACAGACAGGGTTGTCTTAAATACAATTATTCCCTCTTTGTGGTCCTGTATGTAGTGCAATTCTCCTGGGTTGTCAGAAGTGCATAGGACACTGACATATTCTTCTCAAGGAGATAAAACAGGTACCAAAATCCTTACACAGATACCTGTTTTCTGTGTGAGCTTTCAAAATTGTGGCTTCCTTTTTCTGCCATGCTTTGTGCTTTCAGAGAAAAGGCAAACACCATCTTTGCTGCATGTACTTGGTGAAATCTGCAAGACCCAAATGTTTTGACTATTTTTTCCTATATGGAATCATTAGTTGAATTGGAAAAGTTTTTATATGAGTTTTTTTTTCCTTATCGATCACATAGTAGGTGGAGTTTTATTTGTTGGGCTTGGTTTCATTTGTTTTATTGCTTGAAATTTGAGCTGCCGAAAAGAGATTATTAGCGAAGAAACCTCAGCCTTCATTTATAATCAAAAAAGTTTCTAGCCTTCCAGACTGAATATTAATTGCAAGATAAGCACTCCCAGTGGGGCACAAAACCAAACAAACTCATTAACCCTGACTTGTGCTCTGTTCCAAATCTCATCTTTTGGGTGGGGTGGGCACAAGGTGTGGTACTAAAATAACTTGAGTGCTTGTGGCTGGCAATACTGAATTGAAACCTCACAAGAAGAGTTTACTCACATCAAGCATTAAAACTTATTTGTGAACAAAAACATTTTATATTAGCATATATGCTTTACAGTAATTATCCCTACTAAGCTGCAGCATGCTCTGTGTTAGTCATCTTTTTAGACAGATCTCTTGCTTCTGTTTTTCTATCTGGCTCATATAGCAAGTTCTGAATTTTGCTAATAGGATCATCTGGGACCTCACTCCCACCTTACACTTCACTAATATGACAAGTATTCTGTTCTTACTAGAATGAATGAATAAAAAAATGTACAAGCCATTCACAACATTTATATAACTTTGAATAATTATTCTGCTTTCTGAAAACTTAGTCCCAACTCTTGGAAAGTCAAATCAGGCTCCTGGGATGTCACATTGTGTTTCATTACATGCTGCCTTCTCTGAGGTAACTTCCTTCCTGTGGGATAGTTATCAGCACTGTGCACACTGTTCCTGACGGGACATTATCATCGTTTTAGTACTGTGATACTACTGTTGTTTGTTTAAAAGAGCTATTCCCCTATAATGAAGGTTTTAATAGCATGCTTGGTTACTTATTCCCTGTTAAGATTAGAAACTAGATTGTAATATCAGCTTTATCATACAATTATAAGCGTCAACTCAATACCTGAAATGACTAATATAGGATGAGAAGAGAAAATGAAATCCTAATGAAAATTCCTACGTTGAAACTGAAGAAAAGTGGATATACATAACATACTGAATACAATAATACATGCTTCTCAAATTTTTTATAATTTTAAAGTACCCTCAGAATTAGCTGCTTAAATTGTAATGTCATTTTCTGAGGATTATCCAGGCATTCTTGAACTTCATAAAGCATATTAAACATACAGATTTTTCTTTTATTCACTCCATGAAATTAATTAAAAGACATCACACAAATGATGTCTTCTAGTTAATAGTAAATTACAAATAGTAAACATCTCTCTCAACATTAAGATATGCAGTGAGTTTTCTTTGGCATTGTCTCAATTGCTAAACACTTATTCTCTGATCAAAAGAAAAAATTCAAGAAAACTCGTAAAAGAGATGTGTTACTATGGATGAACCTGCATTCAGATTCCATTCAGAAATCTGTTAGCCATCTTTGGTTTGCAGTAAAGATCACAGAATTTCCACAGATTTTTCAGTCTCCAACTCAGAATGTTCGATTCTCAAAATGGGCCTTAATTACGTTCAATAAAGCTTCATAAAATCGATGTAAAATTTTCTTCTAGACAAGTGATATTTAAATATGTTAGAAATGATCAAATCGTGAGCCAAACTTATAAGAAAATTTAGCAAAGATTTATTAATTTGTCTGCAAGACCGAAGTTCGGTCTTCGAAACCACCACAGCCAAAGAGTCAGCGTCGAGCCCAGGGTGGGTGTCGGGTGAACACAGACCTGACCTCCCGAGTGTCAGAGTCTGCCCAGCTCATGCTTGCGGCTTCGCGCAGCAAGGTTTTATACAGTTTATTCTGCCCGAGGCAATGAAGACCAAATTTTCTTTGTGTCTCTTCACATGCATCGCTGTTGCTTTCCATGTGCAGAGCTGAACAAAGGCCCCATCCAGGTGTCTTGGTGGTGTCAGTTGGCTCTGGTCAAGCCGTGTATTAACATCTATCAGGATGGCGCCATTGGTTATCTCAACAGATGCAATCGGCAGGGCGATAATCTCTTTCAGGTAGACCCAACAACTCAGGAAACAAATGATTATCATCCTGGAAGCCTCTATTCTTATGTTAAAGCATCGATATTTATCTTAACCTGCATCCCGGAACTAGTTGTATATGAATAAGACAGCTGCTCCCGGCCAGGATGGTCAAAAGACATGGTTTGGATTTTACAATATTTTATACATTAGTAGCATGAATTATCACTACCATATATTACAAATTTGAGGAGAAGATAGGAGTTTAGGATGAGATCAATTTGATCCAAATGAAAAGCTGAATCACAAGTTTTTCATGTCTCAAACAGTGAAGACAAATATAAAATAATACAAACAGAAGGAAAAAATCAGTAAAGAGGTAATGGGGAAATAATGCTGCAAAGATAATGCTGAGGAGGTCAAAGAGTTTTTTGTGTCTGACTAACGCCATTAAGGACAAATCAAAAGGATAAAATTCTCCCCCAGAATTTTGTTTCCCAGAACAGGAAAAAATAAAAAAGGCTGCAGAATTCTTTATGATCAAGAACCCAGATAAAATTAATATCAGAATTATGTCTGAAACAAGATCAGAGTCAAGAATTATATTTTTTGAGGAGCAAAGGAGTGATCAACACTTTTAGAGGTTGTAGACTTTAAATACTTCCCTCCCTTTAAAAAGGGGAAAAAGGGAGGAGAAGAAAACTGTAAGCTGAGCATGGAAAAATACTGAAAAATTATCAAACTGTAAAATCCTCAAAAAATGTAGGCAAAATAAGAGCCTGCACTGGTTTGGCCCATCTTGTTGCTGAGTAGCTGCTGCATGGCATCTTCTGTGGCCAGTGGACAAAGGGTAGCAGAGCTATATCTAAATTCTTACAAAGAATTCTTACAAAGATATTGACATAAAAATCAACCAAACAAACACAAAAAACCCCAAACTGACACCTAAAAATCTTCTAATGGTAAGAATAGTCTAAATAAATTGTTTAGTGATGGGTCCATAATCAGCTGGATGATCACATCCAGAAGTACTATAAATGGTTCAAGATAGAATAATATTTGCAATGAATCAACCTTACACAGGCACTAGTCCAGGAGGTATACTGGCTGATATTTATTTAATGAGAATTTATTTTATTATTAAAATAAATTACTTACTTATTGGGAGCAAATTTACATATAAACACATGGCAACCAAGCTATACTTACTACAGACAAGTGGTCTCCATTTAGGTGGTAATGCAGACGGGTAGTCAGCATTTAGGTGGTAGTTCAGAGCAAAAGTAGTTTGGGAAGGATGCTAATAGCCTGTAAAAATAGTTTTTTCTTTAAATTTACATGTTACATGTGAATGACCACTTTTATGCATTAGTAAAAAAGGCATTAAATACTTAAGGCCTTCTTATAATATATTTTCACTGTCATATGTAATATATCACTTGTAATTTCTGTGCTGTAACCTTTGTACTTCAAGTATAATGGAAAAAGTGGAAAGAGTGGAAAGAATAGTCAAGAATGGCTGAGGGTTTAAAAACCACGACTTTTGAGAAAGGACTGGACTTCTTGGGTTCTTAGAGTCTGCAAAAAAAGACAGAACAGAAACAGGGTAATGGCACTCAAGTACATAAAAACTGCCTCAAAGAGGAAGGGAAGAATCCCTTTCTTATGTTCATGATCAATAGAAAAAAATGAAGAGCTTAAATTGCAGCAGAGAGATTTACATTAGTCATTGAAAATTTTAATACTAGACGACTTTCAAGCTAGCCCCAGACATAATTGCTTGAGAAGACAGGAAGAATGACTAAGCAATACCTTGAAGTCCCTTCCAGCATTCTTTGTATAGTTTTATGTTCCTCCTCTGTGGAGCAGAATCTCTGGGGCTCAAAAGGCCTTTTTGTTCTGAGTTATTTTATCCTATCCCTAGGTGTTATGCACAAAATGAGGCTGTGATGAAGTAGTGAAGTAGCACCTTTGAGAAATGCTATAGTGCAAGTTACATTCTGCATAACAATTCAAAGAATCTGTAGTTGTATGGAAATTCTGATTTGTGTAATAAAGAAAACACAGAAATCTATATTTAAAAAGTGGCAATTTTACCTGATGTATTTTATTACCTTTCTCATGAAAAATAGTTCTACAAGTCACTGGTTTAAATGTGAGCAGATGGACAGCAGATAGTATAATGAAAACAGGGTAGTTTTCAACAAATGTAAGAATAAATCTTGTAGAAAACAAATAATTAACATCTTCATGTGGAATTTGATAGCAGTTCTCAGCTTTATCAGATAGCTCCAAAAAACATACATGATTACTATGGGACAGACAACATTAATAATTTTATGTGCAGAAAACATAACCATGAAGGCAGTGAGAGCAGGCATTAAATACCATTTTGTGTGTGCCCACAATGTACACAATACAATTTTGATGAAGTTCTGACATCTGTCTTATTAGTACCTGCAAATGGAGAGGTAGATTTATAATTTGGAAAGTCCCATTAGGAACAAAGACGTGGAGGTTTTTTCTGTTAAATGATTCAAGTGCATGAAACTCTACAGAAACAAAGGCTAAAAAAATGAAAAAGGGTATTGGTTAAAATGATTGAAATATCTTCCTAAAGTTTTCAGTGATAACATTTAATAATAATGAGTTTAGATTACTCTTGTCTATGATTTAAATTAATTAACATTTTTTTCTCTCTCTGGCTTGTGTTTTAAAAATTATGAAGAAATGAAATGTATCAAATATTTCTGAACAGTGGCTGTTTTGGGAATTTCAAGAGTTGAGGAACCCTTAAGAAGACTCATTTTTGGAGGATGCATTCTGAAAATCTGGACCCCTTGCTGGAATTGGAACACCTGATAACTGAGAAATCCAAAATCACAATCACTCTTCAAAGTTCTGAATTATTGAGCTATGTCCTAGAGACCTCATAAACATTATCAAATGATAAGATGCTAAGAGGTCAACAGAGAATGGAAAGATGAATTTAAAATGGTACAAGACAGATAGGAAGAACAGTTACTGCAAGTAATGTGCCTAAGAAAGAAATCATATCTCTTTGTGTCATAGGCTGGCCATGAAGAATTATTCATAAATACAGTTTTGTATACCCCATGCAAAATTCCTGAATACCTAATGCATTTTAATTATACAATTGTAAATGTCTAATTATAAAAAATGGAAATAAGACTGGTTTTGAAAGCTACAAATCTTACAGCACTTTTCAAAGCAACCCATATCAAGTTATTTTATCCACAGAAGTGAAGATATTGCAAATAGTTAATCGAAAGCATGAAAAAAATTTAGGATTATATTTTCACTTGAAAAAAATATAGGATTAGATATCTGTTGTGTCCTCAAAATGGATAGTCCTACATTTAACACTCCCCTAGCCTCCAACAGAATCCTCACTAAAGTGAAGGTTGTGGGTCTGCAATAGGAAAACAAAGAACCACTACAGTCATCTCAGTAGAGCTGCGCATCATTTAAAGGGAAATGCCATTCACATAGTATGTTTGTACTTGCCTCAAAAGGCTTTTTTCCTACTACTATGTATTTTAAGAACAGATAAATTCCCCACTGTTCTCAAAAATAGTTAATAGGCTGAAAGTATATGACCATACTGAAATAAATCTTTGCAAATAATTGAAAAATTCAGATTTAATAACTAATAGAATGATGACAGATGATAAACGGAGTAACCAAAAATTACTCAGAGTAATTGGATTTTCCCCTAGGAATGAAAATCTGTACCATGGAGGCAGTAGTTTCTCTGCAGGGATCAGTTAGGAGCTATTCCATTAAACACAGAGAATTAAAACCAGCCTGATATAAATTAGCACACTATAGAATAAGGGGGTTGTTGCAGATAGAGAACACTGCAGGAGTTAGTCGGGATTTTAATCATGTGATATTTTTTGTCTGAGTGTAATTTTTCAACATATCCCTTTTTTCCTTGCCTCTGAAGGTAAATGTTTCAGAAGTAGGATCTGGTTTCTTGTGGGGCTTGACTCCATGATTGTTCACTCTCTCAGGAAGAAATCATATACAAATAAACAGCTGAGATCTTATTTATGGTTAAGGAACACTTAAACATAGTCACAGGTACAGAGAAGGAGGAAAAGCTCACCTTTTCAAGTGCTCTGCTCTCAAAACTCTGTCTGAGCTGTTCAGGCCTGTTTAAGAAAATACTGCACCAATTTAGTCAAGATACGCATGTCCTCCAGAGCTGAAACAGCAGCTGGCAACAGCTTTGTGTTGGTCAGTGCTCTCTGGATTTGCACTGGTCACTCCTTTCACCTTGGCAGCAATAAATGTAATGTGAAGATTATCTCAGGCATTAGAGAATATATTCATGCTGGCTGCCCAATCAGGTTGTGGTCGGGAAGGCAGCAGTACATGCACAACCCATCTGCAGCCTCTGAAATCAGTGGGATGATCTCTGCTTCCATATTGCACTGTTGTGCTGATTCCCTGCACAGTATCTCCTTACAGGAAAGGTTTTCAAAACAAATTGTCAGTATTTCTCAAAAGGAAAGCATTACTGCTGTCAAGTAACTGTCTAAAAAGACAAGACCATAAGGAGCGAATAATGAAAGCTCATCGTTGGCATATGTGAAATTCAAGTTCATGTTGGAAATTATTCCTGCATTACTAATCAACTAATAACATAATGTTTCCCAAGTATGTGTGTTAATAAAGACCCTGGGGAGGTAAACAAAAGAATTATGCCTTTTCCTTTGCCCAAGAGAGCTAGGCTTACAGCAGAACATATGCAATTCTGATGCGCTACAGTGGAAGAGGGAAAAGATCCTGAGTGACTGTGTTTTGTATCTTCAGGCTATCTGCTTTTACTCTTGGCAACTGCAGTATTCAGCAAAACCAGAATCTCAGGCATCTCAGGCATTTAAATACAGGTCAATGAAGGTTGCACTTCAGTGTATTTCAGTTGATATAGCTCTCTGGTATTTGCTAAACAAGAAGTCAAGCAGTAGGATTCATAAGGGCCCTTTATATCTCTCTTAATTTAAGAGTTTATGAAATCACAACTTATTCCTTATCCTAGAACTGGGGTCATTCAGTTTTCTTAGTACTAAACAGAATAAATCACCCTAGAAGGATCTTCAGTCAAGTCTTGTTTGAAACCTGTTGAGCAAGAGACCATGTTTGACTTCTAAAACACAAAGCTGAGACCATATTCTGTAGAATAAACTCCATCTGCTAGAACTTAAACAGCAGTTAATTGAAATCTCCTGAATTGGTAAAACCACCCTGGGTTATATCAGCTGAGCTCCTCTTCCATGTTTATATAGATTCTGTTCATGTATCCGTCCCTCAGTCAGAGCCTCTGCCTAAAACGGTTATTTGATTTTTTCCAGCTTAGTTTCTTTAATAGGTATTAAAAATAGAACTCCAGTAAGGAATGCTAGAAGGTTTAAAATAATTATTATTAGGGAAATCCTTAATTCTCTTCAACACTATTGATTTTACAGTTTGTCTTTTTTACATAGATATTTTTTAATGAAATGGCTTTCTACAACATTTTTATCCCATATTTTCATTCAGTTGTGCTGAACACTTTCTCTGATGTAACCTGCTAATGACAACCATCATAAATAATCTACTCCATTGCCTATAGAGATTTTCTATCTCTAGAAATATTGCACTTCATTTAAACTGTGTCCATTGAAAACATGAATTTCAGCTCAAGGACCAAAGGTGTTATTTTTCATTCTCGAATGTGGATCATTCCAGTCCTTATAATACAAACATTACAAATACAATGAAAAATTCTACTCTTGGAATTTCAGCAGCATTATTTCTGCAGAGATTCAATTTCAAGCGGTTGGGAGCAGTGCTGTCCAAGATATGCCGAGAATATTTCAATAACTATTGAAAGAAATGAGTTAGTCAAAATGGACGAAGTCCATAATTAGTTAAATTATTTATGGGTTTTCTAGTATTAAAATTCACTAACAATTTTCAATGGTACATATAACTGTGCATCTCAGTTTTTGAATCAGAAAATCATGGACTCAACCTCATTTTAGGGCAAAGTGTTATAAAAAGGTAAAAAATGTCTTTGCTTTTGTTTTGGATATTAGATTAGAATCTTTCAGGGCAAGTAATAGAAGCACTTGGATACACTAGGATTTGATTTTCCTTTATCAGGATGATATTGGAAACAGGCTATTGCAGATAGCTGTCTGAAATACTTGATGTTCTGTGGCAAAACCTAATGGAAGGTAGGAAATTAGGAAAGATTAGGGAAGAAATGGCATTCAAATCAAATTTCTTTTTATAGTTTATAAATACATAGTTCCTGCCCTTTGAATCATATATACAAGAATAACAATCACATCCTAACTTTATGTAAAAAACTGGGAAAGATGACAGAAAAGTGAATCCAATGAGTTACATATCATGTAGTATATATCTAAAGATTGAACAATCAACACAAATTTAATGTACTGTATCCATTTTAATATATGTTAGGTGTGTAATTAATTTATTTGTGATTAACTACAAATCTAAAGACATTGTTTCTTCAGTTATTATTTAATTTATTATGCTTTGTTCAAAACAGGGCAAACAGAGTTTCCTAATACGATGTTTTGTCTGCTTTTGAGGGAGAAGGGGAAGAAACAGCAACAAAAAATCAGAGGAAGGTTTAGACAAGTTAAGATTTTATAAAGTCAGCCTCTGTCATGAGCTAAATGTATAAACATGTATTTAAAATATAGTCCAGTAATATATTTCTTTTAAATGTAATGATAGTAAATCATCAGAGGAATAGGCACAGTTTCTTTATTCTGTCTAATTGTTTTATTTTAAAAATGACAAGAAAAAAATTCAAGACAGTTTGGACAGCAGGTCAAGATGCGTCTCAGATCATTTGCATAAATATGGACACTTGAGTTGTGCCTCATAGCCTGTCTGTTATGCTAAGCACAGTACATAAATGGTACTTTTCCTTATTAATTAGATCGAAAAGGTCTCAATCCCTGTGGAAATCCCTGTAGAAATTCCAGGATGTACCACAATGCCTGCTTCCTTATGTCTGTCCCTGAAGATGAGCCCGAAAACTTACACCGAGCCTTTATACTGGACTCAGGGAAAGTTAAGCACGTAGATACGGTGCCCAAAGTCTTCACCTGAGCTAGTTAGTACTGAATACTGGGGGTAAAAATGTGCCTTCAGCCTTGGAAGGCATTCAGTCAAAAAGTGGGACTGTAGCACAGTGATAGAATGTATGAGATCAATTTCTGATTCCTGCTTTGACTTGCCCTACACTTCAATGTCACTGAAACTAGGTTTCTACCAGAATTGCAAGTTATCATTTTCTCATCTGTATGTGAGAGCTTCTGTCTCTATTTTCCTTTCTTTGTTTCTGGCTTAATGTTTCTTCCATGTTTCTTTATGGTGGCTAAGTTTCAGCAGGAGCAGACCTCCAAAGGTAAGGAGCAGTCCAGACTGGGATACTTGTAAGGTATTAATGGGAAATTTGCCCTGTCTCTTGAACTCTAAAAAAACCAGATCATTTCTGGGCACTTAGAGAAGCAAAACTTCAGGATCCTGAGAAATTTTCAGATAAAAATCTGCATCTTCTAAAGACTTGAGTTTCCTCCAGGGCTCAGTGTCAGTGTAACAGGGATTTTCAGGATGTTAGTTTCAACTGTGAGTATTTAAACTGTGTCCAAACTATAAATTTTTATTGATTTAGTTTAAAAAAGTTGAATCACATCCTTCAAAGAGCAGAAGACCCAAAGATATTTTCTTGGTATTAGCTCTTCTTTCCTTCCTCTGAATCAAAAAAAGTAAAATGTTTCTATAAACCAATTTATCAATGTCTTTCCCATTTGAAGGATAACTCTAGAATGATTTGTATAATAATTACTGCTTTGATATACTCATCCTCACAGAGAACAGTTTAGTCCATCATCTCAGACATGGATAAGTTTCAGAATATCAATAATAATACAGTTAGTATGAATATCAGTGTGACAAATAAGCTGATGCATGATTGCCAGTGGTCAGAACCTGAACTGTCCATTGGTTCTATGGACATTTCATCATTCTTACTTTTGAGGAAAAGATATATTTTCTTCCTCTAAAGAGACTTTTGTTAATGCAGATATGAGAGAAACAGTAATTCAAAATCATATATATATCTTCATCTGTGGTCTTTTATATGCTTGCTTCTAAATTTATACATGTATATATTATGCATGGACATAATCCATGTCAATATATAGTTCAAGTGATCTTGCCTTTATCTATATGCAGGTTTTATAGCATATGTGTACTTTTTTTGTCTGTGTAGCTACTAGTTTAGTCAGTTGAGCATTTTTTAGTAAGAATTGATGCTTATGTTGTGATTTACTGGGGAACAAAACCTCCAAGCAGTTGGTAGATGTTCTTCTTTCCCTTCAGGGCAACTGCCCAGAATGACTGAATGCCATTAATCACATAATGAGCTCTACCCACAATACCCTTCCCTTCTTACCCTATTCAAATTAGAGCTACATCCTGCTCTGCATTTTAAATGATGCAATATAATTGCATATTTTAATGAAGTGAACCACCCAAAGCCTTGTGAATGGAAGCAGACTTGCCTGTTTGTGTTTGATATGGTCCACCTATTGTTCACCAAAGCAAGCATTGCCTTTAAATTTGGATCCAGAGACCCAACACTTGGAAATTCAGGGGCTCACTATTGTGAAGGTCAGTCAGTGCAGCAAGCAGTACTTTTGAAGCATATTCTTGTGAACTTCTGGGTTTGTTAAGGAAAGCAAGCCTGTACACTGTTATAAATGCAGAACTTCTTCTGAATCTATGATTGATTTTATAGATGTTGCTCTTAAAAATCTTCTTACACTGTTATTGGGATTTTGTGCTTATGAATAAAAATCTTGGCATTTACTTAAAATAAAGTTCTTTCCACAACATGCTCACTTATCTAGCTGATAAAGTTTGCCACATATGTTGATCTTTGGTTTGACTTATATAAGTCTTGGGCAGCAATCCAAGTATGGTGAAGGCTTACTGTTTAATTTGTTTTATCATCTCAAGTTTTCTTTCAATTGCTGCTAAGAAGTGAAATATTAATCAGTCAGCAAACATAGTAAAAATAGTTCAGAAAACAACCTTCAGTAAAAGCTGATATAGAATCACTGAAGCATGAATAGCCATTTGCACATTAACTTAAGCAGCCAGCTTAGAGACTGAGTTGCTCAGAAACCAGAAAACAGAGCACCTCAAATTAGTTCAAGGAAAAAACAAGCTGACACTATGGCTTGTTCTATGCTATTGTATTATACTTCTAGAAGTATTTTTAATTGACTTACATTGTCTCTTCTCATTTTTTGTTGGTATGGTTTTTTTTCTAATCACTGACATAAAGGATAAAACTTTTGCTCATACGGTCTTTTTGCATGGTATTAGTAAGGGAAAAATAGGACTTATTCTGAATTTAACCAAAAGTATGCTGAAAATTTCAAACTTTGTCCTCATGCTACTCTTTAAACGACAGACTTAGACAATCAAATATCAATCTGGATATCTGAGAAAACTGTGCAGAGTTATTACAGACACAATAATGACAACATTGTTAAGGCTGGGAGGTACTTCTTGATATTATCTTGTCCAACCCTCCTGCTAAAGGGCTGCCTAGAATAGCTTCCCTTGACCACATTCAAATAGCTTTTGAATATCTGCAAGAAGGGAATTTCTACATCATCTCTGGACAACTTGTGCCAGTTGTAATCAACCTCATAGGAAAATAGTGTCTTCTTGTGTTTCAGGAAGAATTTTATATTTATTTGATGTTGTTTTGTTAAGGAGGTTTTGTTTTGTTGTGTTTTTGTTTTAATTGATATTGTTTTGATTTGATTTTTTTCTTGATGGATTTTTTAAATTTAACCTATGTTCATTACTTTTTTCTATTTAAAGGAAAGAAATCTTATCTTTCTTCCCTTACCAAAAAGTCCTGAATCACAGTCTCCAGTATTTACTTTAATTACAAATAGTGGAACAGATAATTTCTCAATTCTTAGCAATTTCTGATGGAGGAATACTTTTTTTGTTGTTGTTGTTGTTGTTGTTATTAAGAAAAAGTTGGGGTGTTTTGAAGCTCTTCAGCTTTTTATGAATTTTTTAAAGCTGACATAAAAAACTTTCCAAGGGTAGGAAACTAGAATTCCTCCAGATATTGCTCTGTATATAGTGCTGTCCTGACAGAATTTCCTTAGATGCTTTTTTATAAATTTCCATTCCCAAAATTGTCTTCATAAGCAATAGCCTAATCAAGTGAACATAGTCACATATGTAATTCATTCACGGATTTGATGGAATTAGTATGCTCTATTTTTCACCAATTAAAAATAGCATTTACTCTTGGGAAGAAACTTCAGCAACTGGGGTTTTTTTAAGTTCTCTCTAATGCCAGACAGTGGTACTACCTTCAGACGAGGACATGACCTTGCTTGAGCCAAATTTCCTTCGAGATGACCAGAACAATTAAGACTTATATGGGACTATATTGTCCTTTGCTATTTTTTTCTGCAAATAATGCATATGGCAGGTACTTAGGACTTTAAACATGTCCATTTTATATATAAATTTTATATTAGTATTATGCTGTAGAAGTAGCATATACAGAGGCTTTCATTGTGTATTAAGACCTTTGTATTCTGCTTTCATTATTACTTCCTTTCAACAGTTTTGCAGCGTTATATATGTTAAATGGGTGACATTCATGCAAAATGTGTTTACTGATTCTTGAGGTTATGTCTGGCAATGGACCATTCAAATTCAAAGTGACCATGAATCATAATCATGCCCGAATATGTTGCTTAGCAGCATTAGGAGGTCAGAATCTCAGAGAGCTACAAGAGGTCATTGTGCCTAGCATGCTCTCATGTCAGAGTACCATGACATATGGTCATGTCATACCAAGCTTCTTCTTAAAAATCAGCTGTTTTCTCCCTATCTCTCATTCTGCTAGAGAATTTTGTAGGACAGCTTTCCAAAATTGGATTCCTCCCTTAAAAATTTTGAGATAAATCTTGCTTTTTGTTTTCTCTTGAAAATATTGAATAGCTTTTTGTGGCCTTTTTGCAGCTTTTAAGCATGTCTCACATATTTGTATATGGAATATACATATTTGCATGCTTATATTGCATTTTTTTGCAAATTTTTATATGCATTATACATATGCATTACACATTCTAGTCGCTTCAGTACTGATAGGTTTAGCAAAACAAGCTACCTTGGTTGTCTCCTGTAACTACATCCCTTGTTCTGAGGACTTTGCTGCCTCTTTCCTATTCTTGTTTTATTTGGTCTTCATATTTCCTGAAGCATGCATCACTGATCAACTTTCATCTGTTTAGTTTGCAAAATACTTTTCTCTGTTTCTAACCTTCTACCTAACAAACTGATAATTTTCACTTCCCCTTTCTTTGGTCTCTTTCAACTGGTGTTCAGTCTAATTTTAAAATTTAAAAAAAAAAAGTCATACTTGTCTGTCCTTAAATTACTTGATGTATTACCTTGATTTTTTTCATCAAATTTTTCTTAGGATTTGAGACTATTACTTGCATATGAATTAATCTCCTGTCCAGTGATCATTACTTCTGGGTTTTTGTCTGCATAGCAATAACCTAAATATTTCTAGTATTAGAAAAAAACTTATTTCAAAAAGAAGTATATAAAATATTTTAATATATTCTCACTTTGCAAGTCAACAATTCTCAAGTATAGAATATGTGGATCTAAGAAAATAAGCAAAGGGCTATATCAGAGAATCTGCATCAAAATTAGTTTTGAAAGCATAAATTTTTACACCTATATAATTCCTAATTTTTTTATTTTTAATTTTATCTTTGATACCATAGCCAAAGATAAAATGTCATAGCAACAGATGTTTATTAATATTAGAGTTATATTGGGATGTTCCCTAATCTGTGGGGAGCAATAAGATAACATTCAGCTCAAAACTGCAACAACACAGGTACAACTCAGCATGAATATGAACTTTTTATCACCTTCAGAGGAGAGGGAAGGTTGTTTGAAGCACTTACCTTCCTGCCTGTACTTGGAAAGAATGAAAAGTAGGAAAGGATTTAAAAGCTTTTGAATTCTATGAATACACATCAACACTTTCATTTCCTATTCCTGTTTCTTTCAGGAGCTGTTCTGAATCAAATCTTGATCCAAACACATTTTCAAAAAACATTTATGAAGGCACCAAAACTGACTGTTAGAGCTGAATTAAAGAAGAAACAGAAGTATTTCTTCTTTACTCATGATAGGTGGCAGATTATAAATTCAGTGGACAGGCCAGAGTCACAGTAATTGCCCAATATCACCTCCTGAAGTGTTTTTAAAGGTAAGAACAAACATTCTAGTCTACACCTGCCTAGGTCTATGGGTGAGGCAACAAAACCTCAAGGTCATTGTTGACTGATGATGGGAATTGTGTTGGCTCATCTAAGCTTGATGATAGAAATTAAGAACAAACAAAAATTGCACTGCATCCCTTGGTCCTTGGGGTCACACAAGAAAGTGAAAAGGAAATTATTATCTAAAATATTGTTTTTAATTCTGTAGTTACTGAAAATAAAGAACTTTGTTTTGCATTGTGCTAACTTATCCCCTTCTAAATAATTGTTAGATGTTGACTCATGTCTGATTCAGATACACAACAATATTCTCAGTGGGTGGTGCACTAACTTAGGAAATTTTTGCATTGTTCTGGCTTGTCAAGCTTGTATTTTCATGCAAATGTTGATTAAGCTCACTAGAAGAAAAAATATGATTTCACAATTACACCTTGAAGTAGCAAACTCAGCCCAAATTTAAGAAAAGAGAAGATGCATTTCTTCATAGGAAGCAGTCAGTGTAAAAATGACTGCTTTTATGTCTTAGCTTTCTCTAGCATACATAGCCTCCTGGTCATAGATTCAAAAATCAAAGTTTGTCCTTTGAGTACTTGGTGTCATTTAAACACTGTGATGAGCCAGAACACAGGTACAGAGGTGTCCTTCTTCTCAGCAGCTGGACTGCTCTTGGAAAGTTTTGCATATTGTAAAGCAATTCAAGTAACACCAGTGACTGCAGTAAACATTTGTACTCAGTATATGTGTTTGTATTTCTGATGGGTGAATATTAACATTTAAACATGTTACTGTTACTACTGAAAAATAATTCAATAATTCAATATCTATATTTTATTGAACTCAGTATTTCATACTCTGAGTTCTGGGTTTTGTCCCCACACTGCTATTTCTCTTCCCAGTCTGTGTTCAAACATCAAATTTCAAAAATCAAAATAGTCTACAAACTTTTGAATTGAAAGCAACAACTCTCAGGAGGCCTGCATAGCAATATTACTTCCTTGTAAAATCACCTTGATGGAGCTCACACGAAAATCAATAACCGTGCTATATTACAAATGTCTTACTGCCTTATTCTTAAAAAACATCTATTGAAAACAAATGAGATTTTTTATTTCTCATGGTAGGTAATCATCAAAGTATGTCTTCCCAATATATTACTTATTTGTGACTTTTTACTTATTTGTGACAAATATATTACTATTTGTGACTTAAATATCAGTGATCTAAAATGAAAAGATAAAGGCTTTAAAAAACCCCAATTATCAGAAAGTCTACTCCAGTGAAAAGAAAGCAAGGCTGAAATGGAAGAATTTAACCTTTTGTAAATGAGCAAAATTTTTAAAGCATTGTCGGAAAGAACATATTCTTGCAGTGCATTGGTATTTGGTGGGACATAAAGGTGTAGAAAAAGAATAACCTAATATTCAATCCAGGAGCATTATATTTTCCACAGAGAGGAGAGTTAACACCAAAAGTTGTTGTACACAGTACTGCTTTCACTAAGATATCATAGTTCAAAATGAATAATCTCCTTTTATATAAAAGTTTCAGATAATAAAAGCATTTTGTAGAAAAAGACGAAGAAATCTTCATTCATTAGTAAGTAGGATGCTTTGATCTGTTGATTAAGCTCCTGTTTGGAATGTGCATTCCTTGTAGTCTCTATGGGGATCCGGATAGTGGCATTATGTACAGTGCCTAACCACAGAATTAACCTAATTCTAGCGTATTTTCTGCACTTTGGAAGTTATTAAAACAGGTTGCTATGGCAATAACTGCTGAACTCCAGAATAATCAAGACAGTTATAGACTAAATTTGTTCTAACAATCAGAGCTAGGAACAATCACTGCCTATTTATTTGTGCACTGTGACAGAGTTGCAATTGTCAGAAAGTCAGCCAGCCTTATAATTTTAACAGGACTCCTGGGAGGAATGGAAAGTACAGCTTTGCAGGTGTGGAACAGAAACAGAGAAGCCAAGTGATTTTGTAGTCTCACTGAAGGTCTGATGAACTGAGGAATTATTTAAAACCTTCTAAGCCCAAACACAAGCATGCAATGTCATGAATTATCCTTTCTCTCCTTTAGTCTTTCTGTGTGTAAGTGCATCATCTTCTGTTTAAGGCCGGGTTGAAATGGTCTAGAATTTGTTGCTCCACTGGTATCTAAAAGCAAAACACACAAACAAGCAAGCAAATAAACAGACACCAGCATCTGACTGTGTTGATTATGGGTGCCTAGTAAGCTGATCAGGGCCGGGAAAGTGCCTTGAACACCTGCACACAGGTAGTTGTATGCCTTAGTAGCACTGACTGACATCAAACTCTTAGCACAGTGCAAATAACCCACTGTTGTCTGAGTGCACAGCTCCTGCCAGTGCTTGGCCCAGGGCCACATGTACTCTCCCAGTCAATGCCAGAGCACCATTCCAAGCCCATCAAGGAGCAGCACTCCCTCCCAGTAGGCAACACAAGGTTCTTATTAGAACCTAGGGCAAAAGAGTAGATTTCCTCTCTCTTTCTTACCCTGAAAAATAAGAAAAAAACAAAGTAAATGAGAAGCTTTGGATGGTACATATAAATTTTATAAATTTTATGTGTATTACAGACTGTTTATAGTTATAGACTAGTTATAGATATAGTTAAATAGATATAAGTGTAAAAAATCTCGATTTGATATATTATTCTGATAAAAATTTAGGAAATTTCAGTTCAGGAGTGTTTGAATAGGCTGCCTTAACACATATACCTTACATAATTGATGGCTTCTTCCTTTAATTATTTGCAATCCCTCCAATTTTCCACAGTAACCGCACACCACAGAAATATGCACTGAGCATTGTTCTAATTCAATCTAAGTATACAGAGCAAATAAATTCTGCTTTCAGTGTTTAAGCTTGTTGTGGCGAAGGATGAAGTGTCAGAGAATAAAATTCTCTGACACTTAGGAACAATGTTTCCTAAGACAGTGAAGTTTATCAGAGTTTTTAACCTACTGCGGATCAATGTCCTGATCAATGTCTATCACTCCTCTTCAGGTGGAAGTATAGCAAAGAACAATTTTATTACATGTATATTCTATCAGAGAAAGAGGTTTCTAGATTTATGGAAGAACATTGTATGAACCACCCTTTTTTTCTCTGAGATTGCATAAATTGAGTCATCCATTTGTCCCCCTGAAGTATGCATCCATAAAAGTGTGCTATCATATGATTAACTTAATAAACCTGACTCCATTTCTTAGTATTTTATGAAATACCTATTGAAGTTTAAAGGTAATCCAGGTAATGCAAACAATTTTGTGAAGAAGCCGTGCTTTTGGAGTGCTTACAGGCAGACCATTTACTAATGAGTCATTGTAGTTGCCAGGAAATGGATTGAATGAGCAAGTTTTGATTACTTCACATAAATTGAGTCAAATACTAGTTACCAATTTATGTGCACATGGCTGTCTGAGCACACCAAATGGTAGGTAATGCTTTTTGAAATGGTAATCTAATGTTCTGTGTCTGAGGGAACATTAACCTACTGGTTCAATGCTCTTTAGGGCTTGTAAAATCCATCAATGTGTGCTGTAAGAACATAAAGTTGAATTGCATGTTGCAATTCAAATACAGAGAACAGTCAGGCTTCTTAAGACAAAATATATTTAACTAATCTTGTCTAATAAACTCTTCTCAGTTAATCACTAAAAGATAAAGGAAGGAAGAAAACTAGAAAAGAAAAAAGCAATCAAGGAAGGACATAGGAAAAGTGAAAAGGAAAACTTGAATGGTGGAAGGACTGAGACATTTGCAGAATCACCTAGTTTGTACCATGGAAATAGTGCTGACTGAAGCTAATGAAATGTCTATAACCCCTTTAGCAATTCTCAAATTACCACTGACCCTACTTAAAAGTAAAAGCACTAATGATATGATTTTTAACTCCTTCATTCCTCTAAATCCACATAAATTTCTCCATTTTCTGGTGCTGGTTGTGTTTACAAAAAGAACAAAGCATATAAGAACAGAACATTTGCATCATAAAAGTACTTTTTTATTTTAGAAAATCATGTTAAAACTGCAGTAATTTCTAATTAAAATTTGTGGACTTACCTTTGCTCCCATTATTTGGATCTAGTATCTCACCAATGCTTGTGGTTTCTAGGGTTGCCAGTCTTCCACTATTTATTACTGTCATTAGTCAGATATGAAAAAGTAATTAGATTGCTTTACTTAACTACTTGAAAATTAAATTCCACTTTCTTAAATTTGAATGGATCCCTAAACGATTTTTTGGTTCTGTACTCCTATCAAGGTGCCATTATGATTAAATAATGTTTTCACCATACTTGCCTTCTTAGATGTATAAATCTAGGATTAATATGTGCAATATAAAAATGAATTAATAGAAATTAATTAAAATGTTTTCTTAAAGAAAACAAATAAACCACAAAAAAGAAAATGAAAAAAACATAAAACATAACAAAACATAAAAAAAGGAAAAAAAACAAAAAAAATCCAACATATATTTAAATTTTTTATTGATTTAGTACTTATAACATGGCTATCTCCTTATTAAATTCTTTTATATGAACCAGTGTCTCTAGAGAGTTTAAATCTGTCTCATTATGCAGTACAGTCTAACCAGGAGGGGAACTGAGGGGAAAGAATTGTGCTTTTGAAACACTGAATTCTTGACACAAGGTTATCTTAATAATATTTGTCTTATACTAATTATTTAAGCAGGAGTATTTCCTCTTTTTTTATTTATTTTCTAATTTGGCCTTGTGAATTTTTATGAAAAATGACACTTGCTGCAAAAGTAACTAAAGTACTTTCTACCTAGTTCTTTCAATGTATGAAGTATTAGCTATGATACAACAATGTCTGGAGAACCACATGAAAAATGTTCAATCCAACTCAAGACTTCTAATAGAAGCTCGAGGAATGATCCTGAGACTAATTTTGAAAGAAGAGCAAATATCAATGAAGACAGATGTGAAAGAAATTCCCAGGAACTATCCAAATGAGGTGTCACAAGAACTGTTGGATATAGTAATAGAGAAGGTTAACTAGGAGACCTTATTATGCAGAACAAATCTCTTGACAAAGGTCACAGAGGCAAATTCAAAGATCATAAATCCTTTGTTCCTCAGTACATTCCCAACACACAGATATGCTTTCACATCAAAAATTTAAAAAAAAAAAAAAAAAAAAAAAGAACCAAAAAGTGGTTTTATATATCAAAAAGAGTTTTTATATATCCAAGGACTGCAAGTTTGAGTTAAGGCAACAAAAAGCAGCAAGAGAATTGGAAGCAGAACATAATTTTTGAGGAGCTTTAAAATATAGACTTTCAGAATTTTAATTAATTTTTAATTTTTTAAGGCCAGAATTAAGATGCTATGGGGGAAGCCAGAATTTTTTTCATGACTATTGCTAGGAATCTGCTTTTTTTCACTCTGTCTGATTCTGTCCCCAATCACCATCAGCAAACTTGACTAGATAGACATTGGATAGCATTCTTGAGACCCCAAGAAACGCAAAAAAATTGACTAAAAATATAAGACACACCATTCCTTCAAGCTATGAAGAGCATTGTACAAGACACAAAACACATAAACAGTTGCCACTAGGAGACAACAGGAAATGAAAAAATTAGTGTGCAATACATCGGTCACAGGGATACAATTCAGGCATGTATATTACAATACATTTAATAATTGACAAAGAACATGAAAGCAGTAGAAATAAAAATAGCTTAAGGACAAGCTAAGAAGCTTATATATTTTTTCCATACAAAGATTAATTGCCTCCATTACTTTAGTAGTGTAAAAGTCTTTCTCTGAAAACAGTGTGAATCAGGTATTCTTCATCAGGTATGGCCATTAAATATTTAAAATCTGATGTATTATAGTTATTCTCTGTCATTCCTATGCTACTCCTTGACCAGAGAGATAAGATATTATTAATAGTTGAGGACATACATGCTATAAATTTCTCGAACAGAATGACTAATTGAATAAAACATACACATAAAATCATAAAGATTAAATTGTTTAATCTTTATTTCCTTTGCTATGTAGGCAAAAGATTGTGCTTAATTCTTCTTTCAGCACAGCCAAAATAATTTTATATGTATGCGCTGTTCTCACTGAGAAGGGTGTGGTCTGACATTTTTTGTCTTAACTACCTCTATACCAGGGCCCTGGCAACAAACTTTGGGAACCCAGCTTCTCCTTATGTCCCATCACATATGAAATATGAGAGTTCATTGCAATTACCTCTCTTTAATTGTCTGTCATCACTTCAGCCTCTGCTGAAGAATAACAAGTTGCAAAGCCCTAAACATGAGGACAAGATCAATCTGTGGTTCATTTAAGTGTCTATCTAACAATATGCTGGGTGCTCTGAACTCTTTCCAGCAGAGCAACTACTTTTGGACTCGGAGCAAAACATTGGAACTGTCCAGCTGAATCCAAGGAGACATCTCTCTCATCCTTGAGGCTAAACAGTTGTTGTAATTGCTGGGCCTAATTATTTTCTTGGATCAGTGACAGCATGCTCAGCATTTCGTAAGATCAAGATTAGGTCCAGAAAATTTTAGAACTCAATCCTGTAGTTTGTTTTCTTTTCCAGTTTTCCAGTACAATTCTAGGAAGTAGTCCAACCTTCATGTGAGCAAATAGATATACTCAAATTTTCCTCAACATGACTGAAACCAGGAACCTTGGACCTTTTTAAAGTAAATTAATGTCTAAATTTTAATAAGAGTTTACATGAAATATTGATTTTTATATCTTTACCTTATCTATGTATGTACACATTATATACATGCAAGTACAGTGCCATGTGTGATAATTTTACCTTTGAGTCTAATTGAAAATACATCAAAAGTAGCAGTTTGATGTCAAAGTGAATCCAATTCTGAACCTAATATCTCTTGTCTTGCCTTGCAACTTTATAAACACAATGAAAATTCAGAACTATAGACTTAGCTCAAAGCAAATCACAGTAGAGTGTACATGGAGAAAATGTTTCAAGCAATCATGGGAAGCATCTGGTCTTTGTGAACTAAAAATTGCATGGAAAACACATCTGTCCGAAAACCAGAACTCTGGCAGCTGTTGTAGCCAGCTGTTACTTTGTCCATTAAAAAAAAAAAAAAAAAAAAAGGGTATTATTTTTAATTAACCATTTCCTAGTCCCAATTCTTTGGCATGTATATTTTTAATGAATATGACTTGTAAGGAAAGGTTTCCTTTCACAGCCTTGGCTGTCTTCAACATCAATTTATTAGTGATCTAAGCCATTATGAATCTCAAAACCAGAAGTCCAAAAGAAAATTTGTGTGGAAGGGGTCCTTACCAAAAGATAGACATGAGTCAAAATACCAAAGTTTTGAATTTTCATTGAATATTTATAGTTTTTCCTTAAGGCAAAATCGATTAACCTGCTCTAGGAGCTTGGTTTCACCTTATAAAAAAAAAAAAGCTGCACATTTGAGTTACTATAAAATTAGACAGGAAAAGCTTCAATACTTTATCTTTGCCTAAGACATAAATCAGTTGTCTAGAGCTTTTGTTTGGTATTGCTCAGAACACTGTACCAATTTCTAGTTAGGATGTAGTTCTATAATTTAGGTGGTAAAATATTTATTTAATACCTAAGTATTTCGATGCTAGAATATAGACATTGCCCTTCTCAAGAAAAAAATCATATGATTTTGAATTGAATTTATTGCAGTGGAATTTCAGCTATCAAAACAACTTGTCTAATCTTACCAGAAGCAATTATTGCATGTAATATACCTTGAGGATTTTACCAACAAAATCATTTTTATTGTCTTTCCTTTGATATTTTATTTTTTAAATTTCTCTTTTTTTAAACCAGGATAATTAGAAATATTTTTTAATAAGTTTAAGTGAAGAATAATATGATCCATATGCTTTTTATTCTCCAGATGTGACTTGTGATTTAGAGAGATACATTTAGGGAGCACTTCAAGCTTTATAATATGTATAAAATTCTAGAATAATTCTAGAATATTTTTCCTACTTTATTATAATAGATCTCAATTACTTTCAAAAAATTGCCTTCTGTGCAATTTTTCATCTAGGTATAATGAATTCGCACAAGGTCCTCACTACTAGAGCTGATGCTATTTTTTCAATCACGAACAGTATAAATAGAATTATTTATTTATTTATTTATTTATTTATTTATTTGAAGTGTCATTTACTAAAATTGAGTAGTAAATGAAAAAAAGAATGTTAGAAAAACTTTTCATGAGAAAATAGCAGGTGATTATAAAAAAAACAAGGGATTAGAGTAACAGAATGCATACTCCATACAAAATCGTTTGGAAAACTTGTTCCATTTGCACATATATGTGGGATAGTATTTTTAGCAAAAAGTTAATTTTATAAATTTGGAATCTCTAAGTTTCCCTAATAGGCAGCTTTTTGAAGATATAAAGACCCACTTTCATCCAAATACCTTGTTCTGTCTGCCTTACTATGTAGTAAAATTGATTAACCTTTTCTAATTACATGGGCTGCATGTATTGAATAAACTCCACTTATTTTTCTCAGTAGTATTGATTAAATTACTGTGGTTGCTGAAAACCTGAGAAATTTCATAGAGACTAGGATTATTTTAATAAACTTGCTTTTATTTTGAAACTCTTAATAAAAGTTGAATATCTTTCTCTCTAGCTCTGAGTTTTCACCTTCCCACTCAGGACTTCTTTTTTTAATTTTTTTAATTATGCTTATAAAAGGATAGGGTACTTTTACTCATAATTGCAGAAACTGCAGCCCTGTAGAACTATATATGCTTTCTCCATTATTTATTCCCTCATATAAAAATTTTATTAGGGAAAAAAAGTGGCATTAAGCTAGACAATATTTTAAAGATATCTTCTGGAAAGGTACAACACTAGCTATCTACTTTCTCACACTAAAACACATTGACTTCCTCATATCATCTTTGGTTTTTTGACTTGAAAATATAATCTGGTCTGTACAGTGAGCATACTTGTGAACTTATCACAGAAAGGATCCTTTCAGGGAATGTTCATTTCATCAGTGACACTCTTCCATCTTTTCACTTCCTTCCTTTTGCTTGAGCAGTTTAAATAGTAAAAGGGAGATGAGGGTCCTCTCTAAAAGGCTGCATGCTTCACAGCTGGCTACAATAATATAAAATACTATTGAAAACATTCTACCTCAGCAGTCTTACACATAGACTATAGAACATTTTCCTCAAGTGCTTGATTAGCAAAATTGCTGTATTTTCTGCAACTGTATGTATGTCATACATTTGTGGCATACTGTCTAAAGGTATTAATTAGAAAAGTCTACAGACATATGCTGTGATGGAGTCTTCAGATCAGACTTTGCTCTGAATGACTGGTTTTCTTTTGACTGAAAGAGCCATGGACTGAAATATGTATTTGCCAGTAGTGAATCAATGGAAACAATGACTAGTGATCATATAAGGATCTTGTGCTCTCAACAGCAGTGTGCTACCTCAGGTCTATATATTTTCCACTGATGAAATATTTGCTGTTAAAAATGAGACATTGACTGTCTGAAAGCTGCGGTCCTTTTGTCAATCTGCCTTGTTGTTCTGTCTGGATTAACCAAACATGGATCCATACTTACTCACTTTCCTTAGGAGGTAGCTTCCAATAGAATGGCGAAAGAAACAAGATAGGTCATGGCAAATCTGTCAGAGAGACAGCTTTTGAGATGTTCAGTATCATGGTGATATAGGTAAAGAATGTCATCATTAGATTATTAGTTTGTTCTTTCATTATTCATACTAGCTTCTTGCATTACCTCTGGTCTATTAGATCATAAACATGACACTAATTGTCTTAATTACTTGTGTATGAGGTAAAATGTTTATGAATTCATCAGCAGAGGAAAACTGATTTCACCCAAAAGACTCAGTATTCATGAGGTCAGACCTAAAGAGTATTCCTAGAGAAGCTAGCTTACTCAAGAAATCGGAAACATTTCTAAGACCAGAGTATATTTTCAGAGAAAACCTTTCTGAGACTGATGAAGATTGATTAAATTAAGATTATTATTTTCAGATTATATTTCTTATATATAATTCTTCTTTCTATTTCTTTGTGTTTCACATGAAAGCAAATGAGTCACTTTTGGGGGGGGGTATACTCTAGAATATTTCACCTTCTTTTTTTATAATATTAAGTATATTCTTCATGTATGTTGACATTTTAGTCTGGATACTTAGCAAGGCTACTCTATTGAAATGAGAATTCAGGTGTTCTCTATTGATGTCAAAATAGCAAGGAAAGAGAAACACTTTCATGTATTTGAAAAGTCCTAACTCTGTTTTGTACTTTTAAAAAATCCAATTCTCTGAATTGAATTAGGTTTAAAGGAAGTAAGTTTCAATTAGTTTTTCCAGTTGTAGATTTCCTTTAGGTACAAGAAGGGAAATAATTTATTTACTTGTGCAATACCCCAGGTCTGATCCAGCTCTTGGGGACCTGGAAGAAAACATAAAAAGAGTCACAATTACTTTTAGACTTATATTAACAAAAATAAATAAATAAAGACTCTAATACAATTAAATTGCTTATAATTGAATAAACTCTTTTGACTGTGAGATCATTCTAAATGGATAAACAGCAAGATTTAGGATGAAACAGGCAACCTGTTAATTCAATCTACCAGCCTTAGCGTGATTGTTTTTTTCTTTATAACAAATATACATTTGTCTAAACCAACTGGAAAAAATTATTGACTTCAAATATCAATATCAATACCAAATACCCTGATGATGGGTATGATGAGCAAGTTTACAAGTAGACAGCAATACTTCTTTCCTGAGTCTGATGTAGTGTTTTCTCTTCCTTTTTTTTTTTCTGAAGCCAAGATAATGTATTGATTTGGATTGTCTTTACTTCATTGGGGCTACCTAGCACATGTAGCAATTTCTGGAATTTCTGCTTATAAGACTGCTCAACCAAGGTAGGATTTGGGCCAAATCGTCAGTATCAGACCCTGGGCAGCCTGAGGAAGGAGCCTCATCTGACTATAAAAGTACGATTTAAGTGGCTCAAATAGTATGTGGACAGTTGTTCAGAAATAAAATTATCTGTCTTAATAACTGGAAAATAATTTTCACATCAGGAAATTGTGTTCTTCTCTAGATAGATGTAACTGCAGAAAGTATGGATGCAAGCTTACTTCAGTGTGTTTCCCTAACATTTGTGGGTTTGAAACATATTGTCTCCATACATTTTCCATTATGGGAGTGACATTTTGAATGGAAAACTGCCACATTTTTTCTAAAACATAAAATTGTTCAGCTATCATCTACTTGGCCCTAATCAGTTAACTCTTTCCCAAATGAATGAATTGTGAATTAGAACAAGACCATGACCTTTTGCAAGGATGCCTGAATTGAAATATATGAGTGTGGGTGAAAATATTCAAGGTGACCCCAGTGTCAGAGAACAATTCCAAAGGATTTTGTTGTACTGAAACAGATGCAGCCTCAACAGGGAGCAACATCTTTCATGTCTACTCCTAGCTTTAGCGTTATTACACTTTGGGCTCAGATTCTACTCACTGTGTCATGCTGCATACTTTTCTGTGAAAAAAAGTGCAGCCTTAGGTGTAACAAATGCAATGTTTTGTCAGTGTATCGAAAAATCTTGGCGGTAGCAGCTATTATCAAATTTACCCAAATTTTGACGCACTACTACCTACATCTTGCCTTCATAACTTCTACAGGTGCTAGAGTTGACTTGAGCAGTCACTCTGTGGGAAATCATTATGTAAATAGAATGCATATATTTGCTGAACAACCAATTCGCACTCTTTTGACAGAACTAATCTCATACGCCCGCTCTCCCTCACCTCCCACCTTCTCGCCAATGCATGGAAGATGAAACAATAGGATGATTTTCTTCTACAATAGCTAAAGTTCCAATTAGGTGTGGCAAACAGGCATTTCATGTTGGTTTCACCCTATTATATTTGGAATGGCTTTGGCAGACCAGTGTGGTCTTAGAGAAGCATACATGATTCCTTCATTAGGTCTAGCATGTGTTTCTTCAGTTATTTGGCTATTTAGCATAAATTTGGTAATATGTCTGGTAAGGAACCTTTTTGAGGTCATCTAGCCCATTTATTAATGACTAATTTTCCAACTAATGTTAGTTTCAGGCTCATCTTCACTTTCCATCTAAAAGAAATTTAAGAAACCCACAGAAACTATTTCAGTTCTTGTTCCTATTTTAGATTACTGCTTTCCCATAAAGTAGAGGGAATAAATAAAAGACATTGCATGTTGCAAATTTTTTTGTCTTCAAACTGCAACTAAAAAATTAAAATATTGTGAAGTTTTATTTACTAAGTTGTAGGACTCTTAAAGCTGTCTCATTCATCAGGAATATTTGTGTGCACTCATTATTATGATCTTTTCTGAAGCAACAGCCATGTGTTCTAAAGCTCTTTTTCCCAGGAATTGGCGGGACATCACCTGCAGATGTGAAGTAGAGAACAATTTTTTCCTTTCTTTCTGAACAAGGTCTTTGCTTTTGATTTATTAAACTGCTCTCATCTTGGACTGTGAGGGGTTTTTTCTATTTTATTTTGGTTTTGTCCTGTCCTGCTGAGTAGGGGTACCACAGAGTGGCTTGGTGGGCTCCTGGTGGTCAGCCAGTATCAACCCACCACAGTGGAGTAGAGTTTCAAATCTAAGTAATGTTTGGTCTTTTAAAACTCTCTTTGGAGCAAACAATGGAGGAGAAGAGTTGTCAAAAACTTGAGGTTGGAATAGACAAACAAAAACAGATTCCTGGAAAAAGGAAGCTTGCTTCCTTCATGAGGTAAATAAGGTAAGTATTGTAGTTTCCTGAAGAGATGCTATGATATAGCTTTGGGTCATATGGTTTTCATGCAAACAAGGAAAGACTGCAGAGTGGTACTAAGGTGAACAGGTGTCGAGGTAAATCAGATGAAACACCTGGTCTTTAGACTCAGAAACATTGCTCTTCTCTTTTTTAAAAATCTGGGGGTGGAAGCAAAAACTTTTCATCAAGTTTGCAGTTTGTAGTAGTAGTGAAAACATGCATAAGGGTTATCTCAACCATCAGTAGTCTTAGTGAATAATAATTTGGCAAGTAAAATATCAAAAACCTTGATTGGAATTGTCAGTTGCTATTTTCTACCAGGTTATTTCTGGTGGCATTCTATTGTCATATTTATTTCTGGGTAGTTTACAAAAATTTGAAGGTAAATGATCGAATGTTTCTTATGGAGAGATGATTCATGAACAAGTATAAGCATTTAATTTTATCTTTCTTAACAGTAAAGAAATGCGAAAACCCAAAAAGCAGTTGTCTATTCATATATTTCTCTACCTGTGTTACTCATCTTCTTAATTCCTTCCTATAGATTCAGTTTTTCTAAGCTACCTTGTTTAAAAGTTAAATGAGAAGTGTTGAATCCATCCTGGTGAAATGATCCATGATTATTAATTTACCATGAGTGTTATAAAGTTAACATGTTTCTCTGCCTAAGCACGCTCATTTGCAGCGAAGTGAGATTTTGAAGGGAATATTCCAACTTTTCCCAGTTGCTGATGTGATTTTCTTCGTGAAGGATTCCCAGACTGCACTGACTTGATTATTTGGGAGTGATACTCAATAGATAAATGCACTCCAATCCCTCATGGACATTCAATACCTTTAATGAGATTAAACTCTTAGATAACAGTATTGCATCAGGTTCTCAGCAGCAAATATGCTTCACAAATCATTCTTATGATTAATATACTATATGCTAATGAAAATATAGTAAATGATATTTCAGAATGGAAGGGTGTGAAATAGCAACACCTTGTGTCATTGGCTCAACAAATTCTGATTACAAAGAATAAAGAATTGATTAAATTAATTAAAATATTGAAGTTCCATTTAAATCACAGAAGATGTTAACACCTATTTATTCCTTTATTCTCATATTTTAAAAGCTACAGGTCATGCCTAAGGAATTACAGATGCACACACACTTTCCTAAGCATGGATATTGGTTTTCTTCAGCTGACATAGGTCATGCATGATGAAAAAATAAAGCAGAAAGATAAGCAGCATGTTCCAAAAAAACCAACCCTTTGTCAATTACAGAAGTGATTATTCTCATCAGATACAGAGTAACAATTTTTTATCAGTGATTTGTGCCTGACACCAAAACTGTTAAGTTAGATGGGAACCTTTCCAAAGGTTGGCTTACAATAAGTCTCAATCTGCAAGTCAGGCAATAGGGGTAATTTTATCTGCTCTAGCCTTCTAACTCTTTTATAGATAACATGCCTGTCCCTTATTTACCTCTATAGGCACAAAAGAAGCCAGGAAAGGAGCATTGCATAAGTATTCAGAGAATTTTGCTGTCAGATCTAATAGTGAGCTTGTGCAATTTTCAAAGGCAATTGACTCTTTTGTCCTAATATTTGATGATTTGGCAGGGTTTCTTAAATTGATATTACGCTGTCCAGAAAAAAAAATACTTCTAGAACAGAAAACTGGTAATGAAAATATATCAATTTACTTTCATATACAAATCAAATCACAGAGCAAGTGATGAAAATAAGGCAGGATATGATTTGGTTTGCTGGTTCGTGCTGGTCTTTAAAAAATTTGCAATGATCAGATAGTCTGTATAACCTAGATCTCATTTAGGTTTGGGCTTTAGGCACTTTGGATATTAAAGAATAATTTTCACCCTGTAAACACTCTAATCATAGCGGCTAAAGAAAAAAGGAGGTGATATAGCAAAGTCAAACTTTTAAAACAAACACATTTCTTAGGTTATTATTAATTTCTATACTCTGTGAAAAATGGGAATTGATGGATTTTCATTTCAATGACTGTAAGATTACTTTGAGACTGTGTCGACTGTTTCATTTTCTACTTTTCCGACATCACCAAAGGATAGATATTGTAATTCTAAAATACTTGAATAATATGATTTGGAATCACCACTGTGCTTGCATTCTCAGCCTTACCCTTATGAGAATTTAGTTCAGGAGATGTTTCTTCTACATACAGTTCTTCTGTGACTATGAACATAGTGTCAATTAGACTTACTTCACAGCACTACATCATTCTCAAATGAATTCAGTTATCAGCTTACATAATTTCCTCCTACCTAGCCTTTTGTGACATTTTAGTTCTATAGTAAGGGTTTAAAATAAGTGCTTACTGTGCAGCACAATTCCAACATTTTCTGAAAGAAAAAAAAATGGGATATCTAAGATTTCAAGGAAAAAAACCTGTAAACTGGAAGCTATACCTTGTGCACACTCACTGATTTTCAAGTATGATAGACATGATTTCCAAAGCTTTGAATTTAGGAATGTTATCATATGCATGACATTACTTTTAATTTTTTTCCCTTCTATTCCTAAACAACTGACAGTGTCTACAATTTATTTAAAAGTCCCTCTTGGTTAAATTTTATAAACTTATTGAGATATATGACCTTTCCTAAAGGTCTCTTGCCAGAGACCTCAAAGGACTGAAAAAGAGAGGTCCTAACAGGAGCTTCCTTTCTGAGAACATGTGGTTGCCCCTTTACTGGGGATAAAAAGGTGAGATGGGGACACTTTATTTTGCCATGGGTGTAGCTGATAATTCCACTGACGTGTTTCAAATGCAATGACACACTAAATTGTCCCTACAGAGCATTTTTTCATCCTGGTGTGAGAAACTATTAGCACCAATTTTGGATCATTTAAAATTATAATATTTAGAGAACTCATTTAAAGCACTGGGAAGAATGAATTAAGATAGTAATATATGCAGGTAAAAGAGTGCTTGCCATTCTGAGAAGTGTGATTTTTTTCTTAAAAAAATCACCAGAATTCTAGATATTTTGCAATACACTTTGAGAAGCGAAGATTGAGGATGCTTAGATTACTGTACTCCCTCAATGTGGATAATCTGTCTTCAATTAAGCCTCCTTGAAATGATCAGCAGAAAGTTAAGAATTTTTTTACTTACTCTTGCAAGCAGTAAACTGAATTTGTTTCAGTACTGAAGTATGGGGTGATATTACATTTTTCTTGTGTTCTTATTGCCATGGAGTCAAGTAGCATGTGCTATTGGGTAATACTTTCAAGTCAACCAAAGAGCTTTTTTCAGTAGAGATTTTGAAATTAGTACTTATTGTCCTCCTAATGAAAGACAGAATAAAAAAAAATACGATGATTAAACCATATGATTTTGCCAAACACTCTCAAGCCTGTGAAGACCACGTGCATGGATAAGTCTGGGCTACAGATAATACATGGTTTTGTCATATTATGGGTGTAGAGAAACCATGCATTCAACTGGAGACTTCACAAAGATCACAGACATTGGATGTGGGGATAGTTTGCAGCTTGGGCAGGCCAGACAGCTGCAGAGTTTCATGTCTTCAATTTGTAAAAGCCAGACCAGCTGCCTACTCTGGTGCACAGGAAACCATCAGGAAAAGGAAATTCACCTACTTCCTACAATAAGGACAGGAAATTGATGCCACAAACATTTGACCCCTCAAAGGATGGCTGCATAAGCTAATGAAACATTTGGCACAGAGTGCACAGTGATGTCAAGGTATTTGCAGCTTTCCTACCTGTGAGGAAATAGGAACATGGAAGCGACTATAGATAAAACTTGCACTATTTCATGTCTGAAAAAGTAAACTTTTACCATTTTTTCTATCCCTCAAAAATTGAGGAAAACTCCTGCGTATGTAGAGGCATTGATATATGCATCTGTATATACTGTCAAGAAAATTATGTTCTTAAAAGGAACACTCAGCGCCTCCTAAAAAGTAATATCTAAGATGACAACGTCTTCGACAAGTGCAAAAAGTGACCTAGACTGGTCAGTGCTGAGTTGCTTAGTAGCTCTGAAGCTACTTCTCCACATCATATTCTCTCCTGAAGTCTTCAGGGAACCTGCTGCTGTCCTGTTGTGCTCACACTGCAGCAGAAGGAGTGTAAAACATCAAGCCCCAGACACACTCAGCCATAAGATAATTTGCTATGTGGTACAACGGACTGAGTAGAAACCAAGCAGTAAAGAGATGAGGCTTAAATAAAGCTGTTTTGATACACATCAGTCATTTTGTCTGACATTTCCAAACTAGGGCTGGCTAAAAAAAGTTTGGTAGTCTTTCAGACAAAATATTGGTTCAGCTGAACATAAGTATTTATTCATCATATTGAAACAGGAATATGTGAAAAATAGAATTTTAATTTGGGAATTAAGGAAATGCCTCGTCTTTTAATTTTCAAATCAAGTCGAACAGAAAATTTACTTATGGCCTTTCTCACATTATTTTATTTCTCATTTTTAGGCCTCAAATATTTCTGCCAGTTTAGAAAATGTATCAAAAACCACTTGAACTTGTGATAGTATGGATATGCCACTGTTCTTCTTATTCAGGTATTTGTTGTGTTCTTGGGCCACCTGGAATAATTTTACAACCGCTCATGTTGTGATTATCACCCTTGTTGCAGCTTCAGTGTCCCTCTCTGAAGTGAACAAACTGGCAAAATCATAACCTGAAATCTATGTCCAGCCTCTCCATTTTTCCTTTTCCATTTCTATTTAAAATTCATCACAGATAGATGTAGTGTATCAAAGCTAATTTAGTAGTGAATTAATTATTATATGTCAGGACTACTCACATGCTCAAGGTCTCAGTACTTGCTTAACTTGGCTGACTTGACTTAAATTATAACACTGTCTTTTCTGTACTGACATATTAAAAAAATGTTTAATGAAGTTCAGACTGTTCAAAATTGGACTTCCAGAAATCTTATTTGTAAAAACTTTTAAAAACTTCCTTGTTAAAAACCTCAAGGTTAATCCAAACATTTTTTGATGACTAAAATATTAATCTAGTAAACCTTGGTTTACTAACATCCAGAATCAGATTGTACAAAGACCATCATGCAGGCTGACAATCAGAAATCAGTGGGCTATCTTAGTTTTTACAACAATCAATTGGTTTATTTGCACATTTCTTTTTTCATTACCTTCTGCAACTAATTTTTAAATAAGATTATCAAACATTTATTCTCCAAGACAGAGATGCTGTTATTCAAGAACTCCATGCACATTGTATGTGCATATATAATGACTGAAGAGTTTTCCACAAATTAAATGCTGGAAAGAGAAGCCATAATTTTGGAGCTGTAAATTCATCTTATTATAATGCACAGGAATTTAATTTGTCTAAACTATTACTCATAACTTTATTTACAATAAGAGAAGTTATGAGCCAGAGTTAGTATTACTTAGGCTTTCATCTCTCTTGATTATTTGATTTATGTGGCTATCTCTACAATGATATTCAATTATATATTTTTTATACTGAAAAAATATGTATGATATATTAGAATCATATTAAAATCTAGAACATGGAATACCATAATATTTATTAAGAGAGCTTCAGAATAATAGGCATCAGATATTGTCTCCTCAGAACTTGAACAAATATTTCTAATTTGTGTAAGTGTAAATTGAAGATATGCCCCATTATGAGATATATTGTCTTGTTGCAAGAAAACACTCCTCAAATTTATCCATCCTGCTTTTTGCAGCTGTATTTTTTTAATAATTCTAATTGAGAGAAAAAGATCAGATTAATTTAAATTTAGACAGATAATAATATGTTTCAAAACCCAGAAGAAATCACTTATTAATAATCCTAATCAAAAACTTATGACCCTTCCCATATCTTTCATCGCTGACTGATTCCTCTAGCCTTGTTTTCACTTGTGTTTTGGCAGCTCTCTCTGTCATTTTCTTGATGAATTAATCTGCTAGTTTCACTTTGCCCTCCACATATCCCATTGAACATGTTTTTTCGTCCTTTCTCCTCAACTTGTCATATCCCAAGTCTTGTTTTCAAGGTTTCTAGCTACTGAACATATTTTAATTGAATAAACGACATAAACACGGTGTGTGTCTGTGTGTGTGCTGCATTTGATGTTTGCAAAACCATTCCTTAGCTCTCCAACTTAAAAGTTCAGTCTGCAGCTTCTGTAAATCAGTGCTAAGGCTAAGTAGCTTCAGTGTGATATAATCTTGACTATCACCTCTTGATGCTTCCAAAGTCAAACTTTCTGGCTGTAACTCAATTTTTTAATGATTTAACTTGACTACAAAAAGAATTTCTGCAGTTCTGCAGTTCTAGAAGAAAATTATAAACAGCAGAAAGGAAAAAAAAATAACCAACCAAAATCACAGGGCTATGCAAAAAATAAAAGCAATTCTATAATTCATGGCTTGTGCATGCCATCTCCAAGAAGATAAACATTAGCACAAAGGGATTTTGTTAGAAGCTGCCAAGAAAGTTTATGTAAGAGTCTTGCAGTCATGTTCACAGTTTGCAAGTCAATCTGATAAGGCAGAAAAGAAGCAAAAATTTCAAAGCATCAAAAAATAAATCCTGAAGAAGTGGATAAATTTAGGCCATGCTAATGCATATGTTGAGACCAAGCTCCTCCTGTATGAACACACCTCAGGTTCAGTAGTGTACAGAGATTACTAAAATAGTATTAGTAGTAGTAATAATAATAATACCACCATTTAGAAAGTGTGCAGATTGTCTGTCTATAGCTCCTGAGAATCTCCCTGAAAAGACTGCCTTCTCTGTCTGAAAATCAGTCACTGCACCATGGTAGTGACAAGATTAATTTGCTATTATGGTTCATAACTACTATTTCAAGTAATCATATATTCAAAATAGATTTATTAATATAGAAAGCACTGAATTAGTGTGGAAGATCATGAAAGCCAGAATAAAACACCAGAAAAAGCCTTCCAAATTTTTCACTTTTGTACATTCTGTCTCACCCTTATCTTTGAACATGATTTGAAATACCTATTTTGGATGTTGAAATATTGAAGATATAAATTTTTATTATATAGAACTGTCTAGTTCCAATGAAGAACTTCTCACTGAGTAAAGCAGAACCACATAGCTGATCCTTCAATTCACTTATTGATGTTTGTCTGTGACTCCTGAGATAGTGCCTACAGGATTATCCAAATACCTGTGGTTTTCAAGGGAGCCCTGAAGCCTAACTGAAACTCATAAGCTTCTTACAAAAGCAGAAGGAAAAAAGCTGCTTGAAGTCTAAAGAGTTTCCAGGAGCAAGTTTTATAATGCAACTGAGCAAAGAAACCATATTGAAAAAAAAATAGTAATAGTAGAGATAAACAATAGAATAATGTTGAATGGCTATATTTTTTAATTCTTTTTAATATATAACGATCAACACAGTGTGCTATGATAAAGAAATAGCCACTTCTCTTCAGATGGAAGGAACAGGAACTAATGGTTAGAGTGACCTATGTCAGCAATGCCTTTTGAAAGAGGCCTGGAAGCAGCAGTCTTTTGAGAGTATTCCTGGAACAGCTTTTGTAATTATCTTTTAGCTAATCCTGTATGTGTGAATATTAAAATGTTATACATCATTAGCAATAATGAGAGGATAAGAGAAATTTTACAAATATGAATAGTCTAACATTCCTGTTCTCTATTGACAGACTTAGATTAAAATTGTTAATCGAAAATTAATTTGAGAATTACATTGTCCAGATTAAGCAGTGGAGCTTGACACACCACAGAACTTCTACAAACCTGCAATAATTGCAATGGAGAGCACAAATAAGAACTTTTAGTGAGTAATAGTCTTCCTCTCCAATATATTATCAAATCAGATTATCCTACTTTCCAGAGTTCTCTCAAATGGATTTGTTACCTATGGTTAATAAATCTTGATTAGTTTTTCTATCATTTAAAATAGCTTCAACACTTCCAATTAACTCAATGATCAATTAGTGACTGTTCAGGATGCCCCTTAACTCTATTTTATCTCCAATTCCAGCCTTGCGAAAATTATCTCTGCAAGACAGAAAAAGATTTCTCTCAGACTATTCCACATCATTGTAAGAGTCTGAGACATGACCTGAAATAAAACACCACTACATGATCTCTAAATGTTTCACAGTCTGCCTGGATGCTTTGCAAATTCAAATGTTCACTTAATCAAGCTTCAGTGCTTGGTCAATGAGCCCTTGTGCACTTTTAAGTATTCTGCAAATTTAAGGATTACACTTTTTGTCTTAAGGATTTTTGTCTTTAAAGATTATTTTTTTTCTTATGATTAAAATACTAACATTAATTTCTATTAATTTTGCTCATTTCTTTGCATCACTTAGCCACAACGGGTAAGAATTTGAAGAGGTAAAAATTCTTTTAAATGAGAGAGACTTAAATCTAAATTTTTAAGTGCTTTGATTCAGCTATAGGAGATTTAATTTCAAAACATCTATTGAAAAAATCCTGTTGCAGTTGTATATTATTTTAGAAAGCTGTTAAAACCTTAAAAATTTTGGCTACATAACCACATTGGAAGAATTTCAGGAATTGATCCCTCCAACCCTCTATTCCTAATTGTTTTATGTCCTATGGAATGACCTGATTCCTCTCTTCTCACAACAAGATAAAAACAGCCGAGGAACTGCAAGCTAATGTTTTCTTTGTGAGCCAAAGAATGCTTTTTAGCTGCCTGGAGAGAGACACATTTTCTCAGCTCCTAAGAACTGGTCAAACTGAAGGTAAGTGAGATGTGTCTTTCTGAGGCAATGTGTCACACCTACTAAAATTGCCTCCTGGCATGCAAATGGGTTTTGTAATTCTACCCCATACTGAAATCACATATTGATTTCTAGAAGTTTTAATTTAAACTTTTAAAAGAAAAATGGGAGGCAGAGTAAGGCCTCAAAGTTGTTATTTCACAAATAATCAGGATGGGAATCAGTTTGAAATGAAGACATGTTAATGTAGATGTTTTCATGCATACTGATATGCCTAAGCTTCCATTAATGAAGATCTGAACAGAAATTACAGAACAAATTAATTCACAGCCCAGTGAATACGCAGGGATTAGTTACCTAGATTTTTTCAAGACTAGAGTGACTGTATTGTTTAGGATGTGGATTGTGTAGCCTGAACGCAGGATTCCAGCTTTAATGCCATCCCAGACACGCTACGATGTTGCCTCCCTTGAGGAGGACAACACTGGCAAGTCACAAGATCTAAAGAGGGATCTTCTTCAGGGGACAGGTGGAACTTCAGACTCCAGTGCACCTCAGACAATATTGTATGCCTATGCCTAGGTAACTGCACCAAGCCCTGAAGTTCTTTTAACTTTAAGGTAAATTAGACATCAATTAGCTCATATTGATGAGCTAATTTTAAGTGACATAACCTGGAAGAGAATTCCTAGCCACCTCTGTAAGATGAAGTTTTCCTAAGACATAGACTGTGATCCACAGTGACTGAAAAATTTTATACTCCCTGGGGAAGTGTGTGAAGCAATACTTTTAAGAACTGAATGCTCATCCTAACCAGACATTTTGTGGGACTGCATGCTATTTTCTCCTGAAGACAAAGGAATATGTGAAGTAAGGCTGTGTGGGAGAAACATAAAGTAACTGTAAAAAAAGAAAAGGAAATATATTTTTCATAAAATATATGTAAAGATAATGTGAGAAAAAAAAAGAAAAGTAAGATTTTATAATTTTTTGCATAATCTCTGAGAGCATGCTGCATATCAGAGCATTCTCACTCTGAGGTTTAATGCCTACCTATGTCACCTTCCTGTCTGCCCTCTCTCTAGCATCCACAAGCAGGGGCAATGACCAAGATAAGCACACCAGTTTTGATTCTGATATAGATGGATACCATTCATTTCATGATGGACCTGGATCTTCAAACCAATTGCCCACTTACGTTATTGGAGTAGTTAAGCACAAAAGAGCTTTTCTTGATACTATTTTCTTTATATTACCTCTGAAACTTGTATGCCTGGAAAATATCAAGAGTTTCCCATAACAATCTGCTCTGGACTTAGAAGGAAATAAGCTTTCTCTTTACCTCTGTAACTGCTATGTCTTACTGACATGGCAAAACTAAGCTGGCAAGACATATTAAAAAATGTACGAGAAATATCTGGACAAATCAAAATCCCAAGGAGATTCCCTTCTGAAAAAAGCTGTAAATATGAATGAAGACATCTGACAGATAAACAAGTAATTTTGCAGCTGTAATATACATACAGCTTGGAAGAGACATAATGAGCCTCAGCCAAATCTATATTTTTACCTTATGGCAAAGGAAAAATGAATCCAGATTTGATTTGGAGAATGTCAAACAAAAACCACTGTAACCCATTAGCTGCACAAGAGCCTACACGCTTCTATTTAATCTACCTGATTTTGCTAAATTGCAAAACTTACCTTACAAAACTCTTAATATGATTCTTGTGAGGTTTTTTTTTCAAGAAATTTGATCTTTCAGTTGAATGTTTTACATATTAAATGCTTTAGATGTTTTTAGAAGATTTTTTGGTGTATTTCTTTAACCAGTTGACAGTTCAATTAAGCAGAATGATAATAATACTCAAGAGTGAAGCATATCACTCAGTCTGTCTATAAAATATTAGTGAACCCATGGAAAAATACCAAAAGTAGTGAGAAAATAATTCACCCTTATTATTTTAATCTATAATTTAATCAGTAACAACTTGTATGCGTGGCTTAGAGAAAGACATTTCATCAATTCCAATTTGGAGAAATTATTTTCTGCTTTTCTTATCCATAGAAACCGACTGCTAGGGAAACAAATTCAAATTATCTAGCTATAAAATTATAACAAATATTCCTCAGATCACTATGAGTATGCTTTCAGTCCACTGTTATAATGTATACCAAGTCATGCATGGAAAAATATATCATTAAATGCATGAACGGTGTATTTCACCTTTACCTAAGCCGTCTTCAAAAAACAGACACATTTGGTGCAGGCAGTAAAACAGTCCCTTTCAAGCCATTATTGATGGGGCTTGTATTTCATTGGTCAGAATACTTTTTGTATCCATTAAAACATTTTTCCTCCCATTGCATCAGCTTGCTCAATTATCAGACCTCAACAAATTTTGCCTTAGACACAACTTATGCAACAGTTCCACTTACAAAGGGATATGAATGTGAAGGATTCTATTACCCCTTTGAGTTAGCTCCCCTTCTGCTGAACCTGATACCTTTCAGCTCACCAGGAAATGTGCGTTTAGATTTCTCACTATTGCGTAATTAGCTCGTCAGTACAAGGAGCAGCCTGTGCAGCTGTGTTCACGTGCCACTGCACAATGACCTGTACTTCCCTTGCCAACCAGAACAATGGGGAGAGAAAACAGATAACAGGCAGAATAGTGCAGATAGCGGAGGTAAAGAATTGATTTTGGCAATGGTAATCTTTTCCCTTGATGCAGCAGCCAAAATATAGCTAAAATTTTCCACCACCTTGTCATAAGTTCCATGGAAAGTGATGTCTGAGTTCTCAATACAGAGCAGAGTGTGAGCCTTTCCAGATTTCTCTGAAACCAACTGAGGCTGTTTCATTTACACTTATATTGCAGTCATCTCAGTGAAAATTTATTTATAGAATAAATTTAGGCAATATACAAAACTACTGTAGATAATCAATGTAAATATATGTACTTGTTATTCAAAAGAAAAAAAATAGTTGTAAATTCTTTAAAGTATTTTGTGAAATGAAAGCACTTTTTTAAAATCAAATATATACATTTCTAAAAGCACTTCAATTCCTCTACTCCTCATCATCAGTATCTAACACATTGGATAAGGATATATCATAGTGAATTTGAGTAGGTAATGTTTATAGTAGGCACGGAACGTCTGTAGCCTTACTTTCCATGCAGTATCATGAAGCACTTTCCTCATACTTTACATTTGAATCTGGCTCTATAGAAAGAATAGCATTAATAAGTCTGAAGCCATGCTTCAGAAAAGCAAGCGTATTCCTGTGCTAATTTATGTCACAGAACCCCAGAATCCCAGCAAGTGTAAGGTTGGAAAGGCCTCTGCGGGTCATCTGATCCAACCTCCCTGCTCAAGCAGGCTCATCACAGAGTACATGGCACAGGATCACATCCAGAATAATCTTTAATATTTCCAGTGAGGGAGACTCCACAATCTCTCTGGGCAATCTCTTCCAGTGCATGGTGACCTGCACAGTGAAGAAGTTGTACCTCACATCAGGTGGAACTTCTGGTGTGTGTCACCATAAGATCAACATTAAGATTCATGACAGATATCGCTTTTTTGAAGAAACACTCATCATATGCAAAAAGTTGCTTATGTAACATGTCTGGCAAAGGGTTAATCCTTATTACTTGTCAGCTGGCTAAGGACTGGTAAACACGAAAATTAAATAATAGACTTGGAAGAAAAAGGAAATATGTCAAGAAGTAGTTTGCACCAGTGAAAATACTTCATGAATGACACAATCAAACAAAATTCTTATTCTTGTTGGGAAAGCAAAGGAAAAGTAGCAAATATGAGAATCAGACTCGATCATTCTTTTCTGTCCTTTCCAACTCAGAATATTCTGTGATTATCTGATTCTGTGAAGATCAATTAAAGTAAACATGGAGTTTATGCAGTTATAAAATTTCAGTTTGTGAAAATCAAACTCATAAAAGAATAACGAGTTGAAGTTCGACATGTCAGTGCCTCTAAAAGAGTGCATTAAGACCTTTAGGGTGTACTTCTGTTTAGAAAAAACTGTTATGTTGCTATGTGCTACAGGGACAACCCTGATTAGCCTTGATTAGCATCAATGTATAAATGTCAAGGTGGGGTTTAGTTCATTTTTTCTGGCATCAGATTTTCCATAATTATGGGAGGGAGACAAAACTTTTATAGAAGTAATGAGAGATAAAGTAAGCTACTATTCCACAACATTTTTTATGGAATTGTAAAGGACAGCTAATCTTCTCTAAATAAAATGTTAAGTTGTTAAGTTCTTTTTTTTTTTCTTTTTTTTTTTTCTTTTTTAATTCCTAGAGTCTGCTGAGTTCAGAGACCCACAAGGATCATTGTAATCCAACTCCTTATGCTGCATACGACACCTGTAAGAATCACAACATGTGCCTGAGAAATTTATCCAAACTGTCAGGCTTGGTGCTGTGACCACTTCCCTGGGGAAGCTGTTTCAGTGCACGACCATCCTCTGGGTGAAGAAATTTCCTGATGTCCAACCTAAACTTCCCCTGACACTACGTCATACTGTTCCCGCAGGTCCAGTCTTTGGGCAGCACAGAGAAGATCAGTGCCTGCCCCTCCTCTTCCCCTCACGAGGAAGTTGTAACTGCAGTGAGGTCTCCCCTCAGTCTCCTCCAGGCTGAGCCGACCAAGTGACCTCAGCCACTCCCCATGTGGCTTCCCCTCAAGGCCCTTCACCATTCTCGTGGCCCTCCTTTGGACACTCTCAAATAGTTTAATATCTGTTTTATACTGTGGCACCCAAAACTGCCCTCAGCAATCAAGGTGAGGCTGCCCCAGCTCAGAGCAGAGCAGGAAAATCCCCTCCCTGGCCCAGCTGGCAGTGATGCTCCTGATGCCCCTCAGGACACCCTTGGCCTTCCTGGCTGCCAGGGCGCTGCTGACCCAGATTCCATTTTCCATCAAATAGTATCCCCAGGTCCCTTTCCACAGCTCTGCCTTCCAGCATCTCATTCCCCAGTCGGTCCATACATCCAAGATTGCCTCATCCCAGATGCAGAATCCCACACTTTCTCTTGTTGAATTTCATACAGTTGGTCATTTTCCATCTCCCTAATTTGTTGCAGTCTCTCTGCAGGTTCTCTCTGCCTTTGAAGGAGTCAACAGCTGCTCAAAATTTAGTTTCATAAGCAATTTTACTTAGTAATCCTACAAGTCCTTTGTCCAAGTCATTTTTGAAGAGGTTGAAGAGCACAGAGCATGAGATAGAGCCCTGTGGAACCCCACCAGTGACAGGTTGTCAGTCTGATGTCACCCCATTTGCTGTAACCCTTTGTGCCCAACTCATGAGTTCCTCACCTGTCACATGAGTGATCATTTGATTATCCAGCTATGTGCTGCAGTGACACTGACAAGCCTGTAGTTTCAAAGGTAATCCTTGCCCTTCTTCAGAATTCAGGCAACACTAGCCTGCATTCAGTCAGCTGGAACTTTTCCAGATTTGCAGGACATTCCGAATGATTTCCAGATTCCTATTCAAAAATCCCTGAGAAAGGCCTTGCATTGACATCAGCCAACTCTTTGAGTATTCTCAGGCCCCTTGTATGATTTGAGACAAGATTGAGAAGCTTGTACCTCTGGTGTCTGGCTGTGTGTAAATTGCTCAAGAAAAGTTCTACATGAATCTTTAATAATTTCAGCTTATATATTGCATATTTTTAGTCATGCCTTAGGTAACATCTATGATATAATTGTAATGTGATTAATGTAACTTTATTTAGCTGACTTCCTTTACACAAATTATTTCTAATTTAATAGATAAAGATTCAGTTATTAGCAAGAAGGCATACGATGCAGGAGAAACATACTGTGTCTGGTCCTACATCTGAGAGTCTGTAAGACCAGCACAGAGAAAAAAATGAGAGATTTTATTGAGATAGTAAGTGAAAGAAAGCAATAAAATACACAGAGATATGCTGAATAATGGGGAGAAGAAAGTTCTTTTTTATTGTATGAAAAAATAATTCTTTTCAAAACTTGTCCTAAAAAACTATTTTGATGTGATCCCAAGAGAAATATGAATTCTCATTTGATTCCCCTTAGGGCTTCATTCACTTTTTTTTTTAACTCAAGTGACATCTCCTGAACAAGTATTGAAGTTCAACTATCATCTCTCATAAACATTTGTCTAACACACTGCTAAAGAAATATCTCCTGATAGTGAATTGAAATTCCCTGAACTCTGTTAACAGTTTCTTTTTAGCACTTACCCCAAATCTGTAATTTCAGGCTTGGTATATTTTCAAAGAATATACTAGGAAGGAGTCAGTCCATCTTACTTCCTTTCATATAGTCTTTCCCAAGCAGTTTTTATTGGCTAGTGGTAAATGCAAAATGGTAAGTTAGCTGGACCTTTGGACCAAGTAAAAATTGTTTTAGCATCAGCCCTTTCAGTCCTCTGTGGGCCTTTCCTTGTCTTTCCCCTGAATGACAGTTTTCAAATTTCCCACAGTCTTTTTGTTTTACCTTGACACCTCATCATTCTCATTTCCTATTTTATTTAATATTTTTAAAGTTGGACAGTGCTTCTGAATTGCTGAATTTTTGTTCTTTGATTTGCTTGCAACACATCCCATACTGACTGTTGAAAATCTGTCAAAATTTGTTAACAATAATGATATTGGTCCAAGACAAATCTCTGTGGTCATCATCAGATAAGAGACTCCAATTTCATCATTAGCTTTAAAAATAATTTTTTTGCAATCAAAATACTCCTTTTCAAACCAGTTTTTCATCCAGCTCAATGTTTTCTTATGAAATCATCATGTAAAATATAAATAGAAATTTATGTAAGCATATATATGATCTTATATGTATTACATATATTTCTTCCACTTTTCATCAAAGATTGTTTTACTGTGATAAAAGAAACAGGATTGTTTTGCATTGGTTCATTTTTATTGTAAGCCAAAATTATATGAGTTCTTCATTGCCCCTGGCCACTAGAACTTATATTCTGCATGCCTATCTGAGAAGAGGCTTTTGTTCAGTTCTCTAAAAAGCTTCAGCAATTTCTCCAACCTAATTTTCATTAATTTTTTGTTTTGTTTTGTTTTGTTTTGTTTAAATACTTACATTTAACAGTTAAGGAAATGACTGATACTACTCATATTTCTTTGGCTGCCTCAATATGACCTCAGCTGTTTCTGACTAGAAAAAGTCAGTCTTTACTGTAGATAGAGGAAATAACTTGTTTGTTTCCCTAATTTTCCTCTATAGATATGTTTCCTACCTGAAATCTGTCTTGTTTAACTTCTGTTCTGAACACGGAGGGGATGTAGATATGAGCCAGACTTAGCCAAAATACTCATAAAAAACCCCCTAATCCCTCAAAAACATACCTAAACCCTGTTTATGCTTCAGATTAGGTTCAAGCCTTACATTTTGAGCCAACTTCTTACAGAAATGTCCTATATGTGCCCTTTTTCTTTTTCTTTTCTAGCCCAAGAGCTCTGCATTAGGTATTTTTAAAAATGAACGATTTATCAGTAAAGAAAGAACCTTAGACTGCATAAAAATATAATTCCAGCTCAAAGTCTGATGAAACCAGTACAGATATGTGTCAGCTCCTCATAAAATTAAATTTGAGTAAAAGTTTGGCTGAGGTTCCAAAACATCCTTTTAGAGTCTGTTGTTTCACATGGGTTTTATTTTTCAAATTCTTACAGAACTCAGAAGTGTGGTTGCTTTAATGATAGAAAATGGCTTCTAACCACATTTAACTGCTTGAAAAGCTCTTGTAGGCAATTGTATGTAAAATTATCTCCTGGTATTTTGAAGAATTTGGTGTATAGAGGGTCAAGATGTAGCAACATCTTAATCATGTCATTTATAGCAACTTTGACCTTAAGATGTTCTACTTGATGCATAATGGAGGACAAGGGTCTGTCGTTCTGTAAGTTCCAATGTTTGCTGATGACAAAATAATTCAGTGTTCTGGGCCATTTGCATTTACCTTTAAAAGTTACCTCTCACTAGGTAGAAGGCTTTTCTGGTGGTTCTAATAATTTAGAAGCATTGGTTTTCGGGTTACAACTCAAGAAATCTTTTTGTTTGTTGGTTATTTGAGGGAATCAAAAAAAAGAAAAGTAAAATCCATTTTCAAGATCTCAGGCTGCAGTTTAAAATCCATTACTCAGAGAAGTTGAAGACCTTGAAAATGATTTCTGTAAAATACTCTATTACTTCAACCATTGCAAAATTACTTGGTCTTGTAAAATTCATAGTCAAGTCTCGTGGATTAAAATGCTTGAAGCCATCGAGTAACTAACAACTTTGAGATGCTTGTAGGGGTTAACTTATGAAACTTTCCAGGTTTTCCATCATAATTTGCAGCTGCCTAATTATTGATTTAATTATAGCTGACACCACATCTTTTTACTGCAGCAGTGGAGAAATCTGTGGCTGGAAGTAGGCATTGACTTGCTTTAATTGTCCTGCTCTGTGAACTGTAATCTAACTTTTTATTTTATTAGAAAAATACAAAACACAGTGAATCATCTCTAATGTTCACAGATGTATTTCCAGTTTGCAAGTTCACAGTGTTTTGTGGTAGGGTTTTTGGTGGGATTTTTTTGGTATGGTTTATCAGATTTCTGTACTACCTTCAGTTGCCTTTTTATTTTCCAAAAGCAAAGTATAAACTTGGAATTTTCATCATGATTCATTTATTTTAGTTTTTTCTTGGCAGCTGATTTCCTTTTACTTGTACTCAGTAATACCGAAGTCTTGGCTCAAGGTTCAGTCTCCATATTCAATGTAAATGAAAAACAGTTTAAGAATAAATTGATTTTAGATGTTTTTTTCTTAATCAGTTTTTATTCTATTTTACAGTCTCTGCCGTCTTTCTGAAGATTAATTGCACAGTATTAGAAGGGTTATAACTTATTATGCTATTCTAATACATTTAAACAGAAGATAAAAGGTAGTTCATCTCTCAGTCACATTAACTACTTTGACCATTCTTTACCTTTGGATTAAGATTGAGTCAGGAGTAGTTTATTCAGTATGTCACTTACTCAAGAACAAATAAGAAAGTTCTAGACTTCATAATTTGCATTAAACATATGATTTTCTTTACTTCTTTCAATCTTTAAAAAATGGTCAAAATATTAAAGCCAAAAAAATATTCATTGTTTATACCAAGTGAACATTTATTTATACCATCAGAAAGGAAAGATCCGTGTTCAGTGTCTTGTGTATTCTCCATGTTGTTTACTCCTCTATGACTTAGGGCCAATATGCTTATTAGTATAATTAGTGTTATATATTAGTTATATATTTCTCCATTTTTCAGCACAGTGGTATCTTCATATTTTTATCCAGATATTTTAGAATTTGTACATGTTTAGTGAATATTCATTTAATTTTGTCTTTTCCTTTTTTTTTCTTCTTTCCTTCACTTCAGCCCACTAATTACTGTGGTAATCTTTCTCAAGGAAATAAAACAAACAAGTAAAAAAATTATCTCACAATTCTCACTATATTCTCTTTTAGTTCTGTCTGAACTTCTTACGTATCACCAGTGGAATTACACAAGTCTGAGTTACTCAACTATAGCCAGTTGCAGCTGTATAAATACAGACAGTGAAAAATTTTATCTGCAGACTAGTTATCATCGATTACAATAGGAATAATAGGCTTGACAATCAATAATTCAGACTGGTAGCAATAGCTATCTGATGAACCTGATTGACCCCTTCCATTTTCAGTCCTGTTTCAGGTTATGAAATGCCTTCTTTTGAAATGGATTTTAATCCAGAGACACCTTTATTTGTGTCTCCAAGAAGCTTGATGGGGTAGTTTTTATCAGAAGAAATCCACTTTGCCCAGCATGGGTTTGTTACTTCCATTGTAAGTGATGAGCAGAAGATGCCTGCTCCTGTTTAGGCTGTTTTACCAAGCTTTTAAGAACTCTTGTGTTTACATACTCGCTTTAAGGCAGTTATGGTTTCAGCTAGTGACTCCAGCTTTTGTATAAAGATTGTGGTCCAGCAGCATTGCCAAGTAATGAGAGTTTCTTCCTGAACACTTTGCTCAAATAAGCTTTTTACAGCCATGCTAATAGCACTAATCACCTGCTGATATTTGCATTGCTTTTATGAAGCCTGGAAATGACTGTTTTCCTAGCGTTTTACACAGAAGAGTAATAAGCACTGAATTCTGCAGTACAAACAAGGAGGATTGGTGCTATTTATTATCTCATTGTACTTTTAAAAGGCTTTTTTGCTATGCTTATATTACTAAAGTGATGTTTTGCAGTGACATGAATTGCAAGGATTGCAATGTACTATTTAGTCATCAAATATATTTAGCAGTGATCCTGTATGCACACCAGCACTGTATAAAATAATGAGTGAACCATAAGCAAGAAAAAATCCCCTTAGCTGGTTTAAAGAGTTCCTTATTCACTGGCTAGAGGTAATGCAAAAGAATTTTGCCTGCTAATGCCAACCAAGAAGTGCCACTTCCAAGCAGCAATGTGCAATCAAAGTTCTCTTTGCTATCTAAAGTATCACTGACAACCAAGAAAGCCTAGAAGATATTATCTGCCTTTTAAATGTCTGAAGCCACAGGATATGAATGCCATGCTATTTGAATTTCCTTTCCTTCTAGTTTAGTATAAGCAGTATCCATTTTACCTCAATCATTATTATATATAGACATACAAAAATCAAAAGTCTATTTCTTACCATGTGGAATTATAAAGCACCTGACTCAAAATGGCTTTGACTTACAAATAAATAATTAATGACATGTCTAAAGAACTGTAAGACAGAAATTAAAACCAGTAGGTAAACTAATATGTAATTAAATGGTATTAGAAATAAAAAGAAATTAAAAAGTAAGAAAGAATAATAGATGATGGAATGATGGAATATATGATGATGGAATGAAGCTGTTAGGACAAAATATTTAAAAAAAGCAAAATCGTTGTTGCTTTATTTTTTTGCATAATTTTCCTTTCATTTTGTTTTACTCTTTTCCTATCCAAGGAACACCTTATGTCACTTCTTCTAACTGCCAATAAAAACCTTCACTTTTTGTGAGTGTCAGGATACAGAAACCCCAGCCAAGCCTCCCTTTTTCAATAAACTGTGTAGCTGCAAAGAAAAGGACTGATACACCTAATGACTCTACTAGGATATTCTTCTAGAACTTATTTAACTGGTTTTACAGTGAAGATTTTTTTTGTGCCATTGTTTCCTTAGTACAACTGTGTGATGAAATGTCATGGTATTCAATTTAATTTTTTGTTATTTCTCATTTGAATAACAAACATATATTAATAATATCTAGTGCCAGCTGACATCTTCTGGACCCATCTCTGCACACAGATAAAAGTTATGGAGCTGCTAGTTTTCAGGCAATGAATGGTTTGGTTATGAGAGTCATAGTGAGTAGGAAATGTAAAGTCGTACGAACACCCATGGGAACAGAAATGTCACCCCCACCCTCACACCTGAGTGCCATTCTCTTAGAGAAAATTACAAGAATAAGAGAGAAAGTATGACACAGGTAGCCAACATAAAAATTTTGGCAACAAATTTCTGTAATGTTGCAGTATTTTGCATTAATGCAAGCCAGCTTTCCCTTATTCTCAGCTTGAGTTTACATCTCACATTCAGATCGCAGGTTTAGGTATTTATGCAGATTGTAAACCCACAGCCTTTTAAAGAGCTAATATGCAACATGTGAAAGAGAAAATTACAGTAAATGGGCTTATCCACTTTACCTTTAGTGCCTTTATATATCCCAGCAGAGTCTTTAGTGCAACAATAATGCGAATGCTGGAGTATTTATGTTGTTAATTATTCCAACAAAAGCAAGTTGCTTAGAAGAGATTCTGCTGGCTGTAATTCCATTTAATGCAGATATATAGTCATGTACATAGAAGACATGCACCAGAATTTCTGCAGACAGTATTTAATAACTTCTGTGTTGGGTTTTTTTGCAGGCATAATTAACCTTTGGGATACTAAATTCCAGATGCGTTTGCTGGAGTGTCTATAACCTGATGAGAAATCTCTGAATAGCAGATGATTTGAACAGAAGGAATTCTTCTCAGCCTTCTGTAGTACATAAATTAATAATTTGCATTATCTAAAGATTAAAGTAAATCTTATTTTACAAAGACAGTAACACTAGGCATATTCTAATCTGATCTGCCACAATTAGCATTTACATATATTTGTAGTGCTTTTAGGTTCTAACTATAAATTTGATTTTTCCAGAAACGAGGAGAGAAAATGCATTTCTCTAGCATATAGATTGTACTGAGTAAGTGGCTACATGATATCTGGAAGAGGCAGAATGAAGGGCATGTGGCATATGTTGAAGAAAAATAGTCCTTTGAAACTTTACTATATAAGAAACAGAAATTATTAAATATTGGGTTCTTTGCTTTTCTTAATTGTACTCACTTTTCAGAATCACATAGTACGGAAAGGATTTCTGGTTTTGACTGCCTCAATTTTGAGATGTTCTTATGCAAAAGAAACCCCTTTTCTTCAAATTCTCACAAGGCTGAATGTTAAAATAGGTTATTTTACTTTATTTAAAATATTAATAATTGGAATTCTCTTTAAATACAGAGCTGTCATTTTTAAGTGCCATAATAGAAATATACTTTTTTATTCTTGCAAAAAGTCTATTAAATAAATATACATGATTTTACATGACTACTGATTGGTATTTGCACCACAGCAATACTAAGAATTCAGTTTGAACAGATATATAGATATATATATGTATATGTATAAATATATATGTAAATTAGAAGCACACGACACAGTCACTGCCTGAAAAAAGTTTAGAATTGAATATAAGGCAAGACCAGAGGCAGCAGATGAATGCAGACTTGCAGAGAAGTACAAGGATACCGTATTGGTCAGCACAAAAGGCAATGATCTCAGCAGCCTGACTTAAAAGCTTCACATTGAAGAGATCAAACCAAAGTTGTATGTGATTATTCAGCACCAGGTGAATCTTTGTGCTAGAAATTTCAATAGCCTGTGGCTCAGGGACTGTGATAAAGGTCTTTTAAAAATAAAAAGGAAGCAAAAATAAATACATTTTTAAAAGAAAATGTCCGTTTATCTACTTTCAGATCCTTTTGATTTCTCAACTCTTCATTTTCCCTTCCCAGTGGATGGATGGAAAAAAAGTTTATCTGAATGATCCTAAGGTAACTAACACTGTGACAAAAAGAGTCCAAGAAGAGTTAGCAAGTTTTAAAATATTATATCATTAACTGTAAAACTCACAAATGTTACTGGATGCAAATGAATGTAGTTTAAAGCACGTAATCCAAAGTGAACTGCTCATATGATGCAATCAGTTTAGTCAACAGGTTGTTGATCTAGGACAATTTAGGAACCTGTGTGCTGAGAAAAACACATCTGTTTAAACTTTGTTCTAGCCACAGGAGCACAGTTATTCAAAGGCGCCTGAACATTGACCTTATCTCAGACTTTTCTCTACTTAAATGCAATGGATGCATATTTGTGTCCTAGATCAGGAGAGTCTTAAGTACAGAAATGTGACTTATGGGTTTTTGATCACAGATGAACATTTCATGTGTTTCTAAGGTTTATTCTCTAAAGAAATATGCTTCTGCAGTTAACAACCAGAAACAAAGAACCCTGTTAATTCATAGTGATAGATATTGCTTGCTTTATTTCAGATATGGAGGGCATTCAAGGCAGATTAAAGTACAAGATTAAGGTACTAGAATAAAGAATAAGCTGCAGAGGGGAAATTGTAATTGCAAAGTCCTGACTCACTTTCTGAGCTGGAGACACCTAATCTCTGTAAGCCCTGTAACATTTGATGTTAAATCTCTTCAGTACCTATTAAGTCACTGCACGTGCCCAGAACTGTCCTATGCTTGGCAAGCTTAAGCAGCTCAGCACTTAGATCATGTCTGAGCCCAGGTTAGATTGAGAAACTTGGAGGCGTGAAGTCTGAATCACCCCAAAAGCTCAATCCATTAAACATTTCCAGAGGCCATAGAACACAGCAGGACCATGCTCTTCACACACAAATCTAAAATAGGTCCGTTTCAGACCACAGACAAAGAGAAGTCTTTCCCTAGTTTCTCATGCAGAATGACACACCACTTAGTGCACCCACCGAGTAGGTTGGACTCCCAGATTCAGTCCCATCCTATTCCTAAAAGCTCTCAAATGCATTCCACCTTCAATCGTCATGTCCTACTCAGACAATAGTCTGCTGAAGTGTAAGAAATCTGCATGTCTCTTTTGAACAAGTCCCCAGGCAGATAAGAATGAAAGATATACTGGATCAGAGAGAAAGTGCAGAGCAAATTTGACTTTATAATCTGATGGTTCCACCTTGGAAGACCTTGTATCAGACCCATGCTTCCAGGAATACTTCTATATTAAGTATGAAGTGGATGCTTTTCATTAAATGTTACTTATATTTTATCTTTTTTATGTTACCTAGGACTTCTAATACTTCAAGATCACATGACAGAGTCCTTTCTTTTGTGCCTCTGCTGTAATCATTAATGCAATAGCAGAAAATAATTTTGCAGTTGCCCATAACCCATGAAACGGAATTTAGCTAACCTAAGAATTTCCTAGCACCCAGAATATTATCTGATGTCAAAGGACATCCATTTATTATGAGTTCAATTTGTTCAGCTGAGAATCTGGCCCTTCAGATAGACAACTCTGATTAGAATTCAATTAAATTAAATACTCAGCAGAGAAATTCTTTATTTTCTCAGACTCTCTCCTTAAATCTCTACACACAAAAATAAATCCTGACTTGACTGTAGAAAAAAAGACAAAAATAAGCAGGTAAAAATATAGAAATTAACACTTTTAGTTCTCTTAGCTATAGGCAAACTGATCTATAACTCACTGGAGCTTAACTACAGCATACTCTAATTATGTGCTTAGCTCTAAAGCCTTTAATAAAGAAAATAATTTCTTTAAATATATCTAATTAGGTAAAGTATCTGTTCTGGTTTAGCTGCATTTGGCACCAAAATGAAAATACAGAGAAGAACAGCTTCCTTTTCATGTATCCCTGAGCTAGGTAGCCCACTGTCCTCCCAACTTTCCAATACAAATGAAAAGATTGTTATAACTAGACCGAGTTGCACTTACAAGATAAGGGCCTTGAAATGATAGGCAAAAATGAATGTATCTCACAGTAGCCACAGAACTTTGACTACCTCTTTATACCCTCAGTCCTGACAACAGTTCTGAAGCCAAAGAAATAAATACCTTTGCACTCATCTTGGTTCTTTTCCTTCTTCTCTCAATGAAAAATATGTATTGACTCCTTCCAAAAGGCAGATGTTATCATATGCCTTCCTGAAAATCCTGAATTGCTTTCAGTCAAAACAAGAAGTCTGAGTTGTTGTAGAAATGGGAATGACCGATTAAATCAATTAAAATTTATTTCTGACAAAAGGGGTTTAGTCCCCAATACATACTAGTGCTGCATAGTCTTTTAAATTTTGTTGTTCTTGTTGTTTTATTCTATAGAGATCATTGCAAACCAAGGTATATGTATGAGAAGTTTCATGTTCATTAAAACTGACTTTTTTTTGGCAAGGCACTTGTATAATGGACAGCTTTAGATTATAAGCTTTTTAGGAAACTCTTTTATTACTGTACTCTCAGTAATTGTGTTCTGATGCCCAATTGATATTCACAAAACATTAAACATGAAATGTAGAGGTAGTCTACTGAAGTTACAGGCAAAGCTTCTTTCTTTTTAATAAAGTCAGGGCCTTCTCTTTAGTACATTATTACCCAAATTTTAGGTATAAATTAATCTGAGTAAAATATACAGTGTGACAGCTGTCTGATCATCAAGTCCAAAAAAGGAAACAAGGAAAGTTCACAGTATTTTGAAAGCTATGTTCTATGGCTCTGTTACTTAGGAGATAACACCAGTAGGTGCAGCCTTATGACAAGTACCCCATTTTTTTTTCCCATGCCATATGTCCACAGTGGAAGTAGCTGAGAAAAAAAAAGTCTTGTTTTTGATTGACATGCATTTTAAACTACTTGTCAAAACTGCACAATTATTTAAGAAGCATGAATGTGCCAATCTCCAGATTTAAAGGAAATTTTGAGCCTAACAAGTAGTAGTGTTTGTCTACTTCATGATAGGAGATTTTATGGAAGAATCAAAAAATAAAGTGAGGGTAAGAGGAAAGCTTGATACACTGCCCACACTTTGCCTTTACATTACTGTAGGTGATACTGGGAAAGACACTAAAAGCATAAGTTGCCATAAATTTTCTACTTTAAGCCTCTATTTTTATTTTCCTAAAGATTTTCTAAATTTATCTGGGCTTGTATTTTTACAAGAATTTTCAGCAGCAGTAGTTATTTACTTCTAAGAAAAAATATAAAAAAAAAAAGAGAGAGGAAATAAGAATGTTAGTATGATATTAAAAAAGTAAAGAACCTGAGAAATTTTTCATAGTTTCTCAGTCTAGTTTTGCTGGTCATCCTGAAAGCCAGCACGCACTCCTGTGTTAGAAGTCAGATGTGGCCAAATCTTTACAAGATTATGAAGGTCCTCTGAGAAATCTCTGATACATGTTCATCTTAGTCACTGACAAAAAGTTAATGTCCTATCATGTTAAAAGAAGACAGCATTACCGTGCTGAGTCTTCCTCATTGAGGTAAAATGAATTTTTCATATAAATTGCTTTATTCATAATTACCTTAAAAAGAAAATAAATATAAAATAATAAATATTATATTTAAACTCTACAGGGAAAAATAATTTTTAATAACAAAAATCTGTTCAGTGTTAGCCTGTTATCAATGCAGTCTTTGCTATAACATCTATGAGCAAGTGAATATGATTAAAGTCCACAGATTACTTTAATGTCTTCTATTCATTAGCACTGAGAATTAGACCTTAAATCATTAACATTCTCTATTTTTACACACAATTGTAAAGCTTTTTGTTTCCTTTCTCTGTAGCCTTTAAGTAATGATATCCCTTAATGATATCCCTTAAGATTCAAGATTAGGGTATCTTTTTACAAACTAATATTAATTGACGTGCTAAAATGCAGCATTTCAACAGCTACCACACTGCATTTACTTAGAGAATCTTATCCCACTCACAAAGTGGGAAAAATTACAAATTATAAGTTCGTACAAAATTGCAGCAGTGCCCTGGTTAAAATTGCTTTATAAATCGTGTTCTGACACAACTCATATTCCATGTTCCTAGAAAAGCTGGCAGTCCATGGCTTGGACAGATGCACTCTTCATTGTGTTGAAACCAGCTGGATGGACAGGACCTAGAGACTGATGGTGAATGGTGACACATCCAGCTGGTGGGCAGTCACTAGTGGTGTTCCCCAGGGTTCTGTAATGCGTGCAGTCCTGTTTAATATCTTTATTAATGATCTAGAAGCGGGGATCAACTGCACTCTCAGGAGGTCTTCAGGTGACATTTAGTTGGCTGGAAGTGTTGACCTGCTGGAGGGCAGGAAGGCTCTGAAGAGGGACCTGGCCAGCTGGATCAATGTGCCGAGGCCAATTGTATGGCATTCAACAAGGCCAAAAGTTGAGTCCTACACATTGGTCACAACAACCTCCTATAGCACTACAGGCTGGGGAAAGAGTGATGGGAAAGTGGCTTATCAGAAAAGGACCTGGAGGTGCTGGTTAACAGCCAGATACACTCGATCCAGTGTGCGCACAGGTGGCCAGGAAGGCCAATGGCATCCTGACCTGTATCACAAATACTGTGGCCAGCTGGACCAGCTGGACCATTTTTTCCCTGTATTCATCACAAGGGAAAAAACACACAATTTGTGTCCTGTGTCCAGTTCTGGGCCCCTCATTACAGAAAGACATTGAGGTGCTGGAATGTCCAGAGTGGGGCAATGGAGCTGGCGAAGGGCCTGGAGAAAAAGTCCTATGAGGAGAGCTGAGTGAGCTGGGCTTGTTTATCCTGGAGAAAAGGAGGCTCAGGGTGACATTAACACTCTCCACAAGTACCTGAAAAGGGGTTGTAGCAAAGTGGGAGTTGATATCTTCTCCCAGGCAACAAGCAACAGGACAAGAGGAAATGGTGTCAAACTGCACCAGGAGAAATTCATATGGGATATCAGGGGGAATTTTTCTTGGCAAGAGCTACTAAATATTGGAATGGAATCCCCAGGGAGGTGGTAGAATCACCATCCCTGGAAGTGTTCAGGAAACAAAAGGATGTGACACCTTATGTCGTGGTCCAGTTGTTATGGTGGTGTTTGGTCAAAGGTTGCAATCAATGGTCTTGAAGATCTTTTCCATCCCAAATCATTTCATGATTCTGTGATTGTGTGACATCTGTACAGCGGTGAAGAACTGAAGTGTGTGTAGATAGCATGCAGATTAGTGGGTACTCACATGGACACTGCTTTATAGCTTTCAGAATCTACTGATATAATTTCACAGATGTCTTGTCCAATAGTGAAACTCAGTTATCTGGCTATCTATGTAATCTTCAGTGCAGCATGCATCTTTGCAATTGTTCTCTGGGATAAAAATATTATAAACCAAATCATTTTAATTAAAAATAATAGCAAATATATAGCATAAATGTACTTTCTAGTTTGAGATATATTGCTTCTTTTGGTAAGGTACCATAATAACTTCAGGATTCCTAAAATTTAGTTGGTTTGAGTTATGCAAGTATTACATCTTAATTGAAATTTGATTAAGGAGCTAAATAATATTAATGAAATTAACATTTTTGCTTTATATGGATTCTCAACTGTAGAGTGACTTCAGCAGTAGAGATCTCTCTTGGATCTGAAATAAACTTTCAGAAATAAACTGAAATAAACTTTCTTCTCTGTTTTGGTTACTTTTGACTATCAATTTCCATTTATCATTATTTCAGTTATCAGATCTGAACAATTTTCCACTGCATTATTGCTACCAAATATTTCCTACACATTTAGCAATTTAAGTTCCTAATTCAGGGACTTTTATATACTTATAAAGATAAGGAATACAATATTAACTTATTTGAAATCTAATTCAGAAATTTACCTATGCATGAATGTATACCAGACTTGAAGGTTTTGAAGTAAGTCTTGTAGAAATCTGCAGTCTATGGCTAGTTAGCTTACACAAATATTTTTTTTTTCTCATCACAGTTAATTGTAAGGAACCATTTTCTGTTCTGATTATGCTTCTAAATGAAATTTTAAAGATCTGACAGATAGGGGAAAGTATGTTGATATACTATTCCCAAATCTGAAGAAAAAGTCACCTTGCAAATATAAATTATTTCCTACCTACTGGTGGCACTGAGTAAGGCTTAAGAGTTAGTTCCAAACTTCTGAAATAGCCATTTGTATCTTTTATTTTGCAGCTCAAGTGCCCTTCCATCAGATTCTGCTCTGCAAAAGTGCCTTTAATGGACCAAGACACTTTGTCAGGGGCAAGCTGTGAGCAGGTGTTTAGCACTGCACCAGAACAGACCCAGGGAGAAGGTACTCAGCAAGGAGGCAGAGGCTAACCTTTCCTCCCTGTCATTCCAGTGTAAGGGCTGCTCGAGCTTCTTTGGAAATTTAATTTCAGAAAGAAGCCAAATTGGGGTCTAACAACGCCATGCTTGTCAATCCTCCTGTTCCCTTGGTGGGTCAGTAGAATCACAGAGAATGTACAAAGAAAAGGCATTCTAGTTTCTTCTCTTCAAAAGGATTCCCTGCCTCCTCTTCCATGGTCAGATCTGAAGTATCTGAACTGTTTCTGAAGATAAGGACTTAGACTTGGGTGTATGATATCAGGTCACTGGAATGAAGATATCATAATCACTCTATTTTTCTGATCTGGTCAAATTATTCATCTGGACATTAACTAAGGTTCCGCTTATATTAATTTCTGAATGTCAGTAATTTTAAGACATCTGAGTGATCCTACAGATCTGTATCAAGCTGCTGGATGATTGACTATACAACAGTAAAATATAAGAAAGCATGTAATTGTCACTCACTAGTGGCTGAGGTGCCACAAGGGAATTGGAATGCTTGTTGCCTTATAGGGTTTTTTCCCCATTAAAATTAAATATAACTTTTTTTTTTTTTTACTAGAAATAGGTATGAATAAAAAAATGTATCTGAAAAATTCAATTTATCTCAATGAGGAAGTCTCCCCACTGTGAAGCTGTTTCCTTTTGAAATGATAGGACACTAACTTTTTGTCAGTGACTAGGGTACTCAAATTCAAAATGTTCTGATTTTCAAGTTCTAATCAAATGAGTTAAACACTTCAATAGTTGGCACACCATACAGATATCTGGCATATCTGTTAATGTCTATTCACCATACTTATTTATTTATTCACTCATAGAACATAAAGTTGGATAGCTACAGTTGGATAGACAATCTTGCTTGAGATCACTTCTGTATTAAGACAAGAAATTCATTCTCCTTTGTTTGTCCACATGAAAAATAACAGACTGTAAGAGGAAATAAATGATTTAAGTCTCCCCAATAGCAAACAGAATTCAATAAAGTTAAGCAATCAAAGTTTTGTCTTTTCAAAAAAAGAGGTACGTATTACATTTAAAGACAGGCAAAAAGGTCAATTGCTTTTATTGACTATTTTAAGTAAACCCTTTCAGGTGTTTACTTGATAGAGAGAATGGCTCAGCAGAACAGTTAAAAGCAATTTCTAGCAGACATAGATAATGAGCTACCTTGTAAAGACCAAAGTCCAAAACAATTTGAATTTAATCGTCTTTGGATACTGACAGAAATTGCTACAGTGACCTAATATATAAGCCTACAGCACCCATGATGCACAGCAAGCAAGGAAAACATTTTAAAACAAAAAGGGTAAAAAAAATAGAATTCTGCCTCTGTATGAATAATTTGCTACATATATCCATGGTGTCATAAAAAATAAGCCAGAATGCAGTGCAACACTCAGATCTGCAGATATTTCAGAAATCAGGTATTTCAGCAGCTGTGCTAAGTCCCTCACTAGCACTGTGTGTCAAAATGTCAATAGCCTCAGCTGCAATTCTGTCTTTCTGCTGGGATTTTTCCTTCCTATCCTTTGAAATTCATAGAGAACAGTTCTGAGGTTTAGTGGCATCAGCAATATCTAGATATTTCCTTAATAATAATTATGGCAAAGCCTCTAACTAGAGACAAGACTTCCTGACATGTTTTCCTTTCTAGAAGTAACCTCTCAAGGGAAATATTTTCCTCCCTTTTCGTGTACTTCAAAGTTTTTCTTTCTACAGTCTCAGAATGCTGTGAAAATTTGTTTACATTGAAATCCAGGTGGCCTTCCACAAAAATAATTCTGAATTGACAGGATAGGGTAAACTGGATGGATGAAGTATATTGTGCTATTGTCTGAAAATTCTTGTCCTGTTATTGAAGCCACTGCATGAAAGTCCAGCAAAATATTGGTTATATTATGGAGCAGGGATCATCTCTAGACATCAGTATTAAAAAGTCCTGCTCTACTATCAGCTAAACAAACACATTGGTAACAACATATCCAGAGGAAGGGTACAATTGATGCAATTCATGTTTTTGCTGAGCCACCTCAGACTCATTTTCCACAAAATTCCTTCCACCTCCAAAGAAATAAGGGTACTTTATTAATCCATAAATTCGACCCTCTTTTTCCCTTGGAAATTTCTGAAGTCAAAATAAAAATCAAATGTGACAAGACCCTGAACAAAGCTAAAATTTATCTGGAAAACAAAAGGTTTTTAACATCAACATATATTCATCTAGAAGTTGTAAATCCGTTTACACAGTCTGAAACTGAATTAATTCAGGATGTACACTCACTCCAGTAAAATTTCAGATTCCCAAAACCTTTGAAAAGTCAGCTATACATGTAATGCTTTCCATCCACTATAATAGACTTACACATGGTATCCTTCAAATGAATTTCCTTAATTGTTTGCAACAGTAATTAAATAGCAACCTGAAAATTAAATTACATCTTCAGCTGTAGGAATATTTTAGTAAAAATGATTAGCCTTTTCCTGTTCATGAATGGCTTGGGCAGCACCAATTTCTGCATATATATCTAATTCAGGAGCATTTACCACAACATTATGCAGACAAATTCCATCTTAGGGATGGACGAGTCAGTCCCAGTTGTCACGTATGTCGTGCTAGCTTCCTAATGATTATGGTCTGGGAGAGGAAATGTGTTGATGTGAACAAAAACAGAATATTTTTATTTCCTATGAGAATTCCCTGGATAAATATTTTTAGCAAAAAATTTCCATTTGCTAAAATTTTCACAGCAAAAAAAAATTTACAATCTGGTAACTATTTAATTTGAAAAGTCTAAATATCAGCTAGGTGTATGGAAAGAGAATATTAAATGCTGAAATCATTGGTGTGCAGTTCATGCAGCATACATGGTTATTCATCTCCTGTTCCCTTTGATTCCACATGAAGGACAAGTTTTACCTTCAGATAGACAAGTTGATAGTTAAATTAATCACCAAAGCTGCTAAAAACAACTTTTGGTGCTGCCCAAGAACACCTGAATTCTCATTTATCATAAGGATATCAGTAAGGAGAGATTTTCAAACTTTCCAGTTTGATCTATCAATTTTTATAACCAATTTTTAAGAAGAGGTTCTGAAATGCAGTCCTTTCTTCATTAAAATATTCCACCTATCCACCAATTCACATGTTTCTCTCCCTCCTTTCCATTCTACTTTTTTACATGAAACACAGAAATAATATGTAATGTAACTACTTTATAAATCATAGTTGAATATACAATCCTTCTACATCTGACAGCTGACAGTTATGGCACTATCCAGAATGGTGGAGATGTGGGATTGGCTTCTATATTCAAGACATCTCTGGCCTTCTCACTTCTCAGAGCTCTCTAAACACTGGTTCTCCCACTTAGAGGAGACAGTCTTTTTTACAGCAACAAATTTAGCCAATGGACTCCAGAAATACTTCACCTGATTATAGTTTTGAATCCTGTAGGTACCCAGTTCCATAGGCATTTCTGGTACTCTAGGGAAAGCTCCCCGTTCATGCTACTGTAACTACATCCTGGGTGTGAATGCAACTCCTAGTCTCACTGCCTTTGTCTTGTTCCACCTGAGCTGTGTCTTTTGCTCTGAAGAGATGTCTTTTTCTCTCAGTTCTCTCTCCACTGATTATAAAGGGAGTCAAAATTGGCAAAATTTTAAATTAGCAGTATCAGTGGGATTCCAGGAGTTTGGTGGGATGAAACCAGGCCACTGTGGTTTGTTTATCAATTCGTGCAAGCACTTTATAACAGGTGGTTATGACAGTTTGAAGTAGGCCTGGAACAGGGTTTATGTAATGAATGTGAGGTAAACTATCCAGTTATTTATTTTGTGAATATAACCCATGCCAAGCACAGGTTCAGCTTTGACTTTGAAAAGGTTTTATAAAGAAAAAAAACAATTAGTTGGAAATTTTAATGAAAGCAATCATCTTTATTGCTGGCATAAGGATAGCTCTGCTTTGCCAGGACATCATTACAAACCAAATAAGCCCAAGATTGCTCACCTGGACTCACATCAGAAAATCTTCTATTGACCCAGGTCTTTCAAAATTTTGCAGGAAAAGACAAAGGACAGCCTACAGGCATTCACATTTTGAAACACTGGAAGAAAAAGTCTAGGTGGGCCTGTTTTTCCCCAAGTGGTGCTGAGCCATTGTGATCCCTGCAAAAAAAAGGCACTTATACCATCTAAAGTCTTATTGAAAAGACTTTTCATTAAATTTAATGCTGGAAGAGAACAGCATAGATAATCTTATTTCCCCTTATAGCTGGGGTCTATAGTAGCGTAACATCAAATAGGACTCTGACCCAGAGGCAGCAAGCCATGCAGACCCTCTTCATAGCAGGAACTCTCTCATTTCGGTCTATCACACTGTTTTCTTATGAGGAAACTCTGTGCAGTCAAACATAAAAGATGTCCCCAAAAGAACTTCATGATGCACTGTTATATAAAGGCAGGATCAAGGGGGAGGTATAATCACTAGTGCTGAGGAGAAGCTGCCTGGGGGCTGTCCTTTTTTGGTGAGCTGGTTGAGCTTGTCCCATGGCGCAGTGCTGCGCACTGTCCATGCGGCGCGGCACTGCCTGCCATGGCTCAAGCTGTCTGTGCTCTACATCGCTCACTCCTCCAGGCACAGGGCTCTGCCTGCCAGGATCACCACAGCCTGTACTCCCAGGATCGAAAACAAGGCAAATAAGGTGATCTCAGAAAGGTATTAAGACAGGAATTTGGAAATGAAGGCCTGTTTTTATGTTGCAACGCTGCTGTTCATTCAGTCCTGAAGTGTTACACGACTTACTGGCAAACGAGAACTTGATGAATGCTTATAAAAGTATGAACTGGCTGCTAAAAATAGCTATAACTGAACTCTGAAAAGTATTTGTTTTCTCAGTGACAATACTTTTCCAGTGATAATGTTGAAATACAGTTGTTGACAATAGATTCAACATTCTGAATAAGTATATAGCCAAGTCTAGTTTTTCTCCTACTCACTTGCGTATATTTGTCATCTTCTGGAGAGTTTGTCAATGCATAGTTCCCAAGTAAAGAGTTAGTCTGTAAAAGAATAATTTTCCATGGAATTTTAACAGTTCTATTTCTATAAAAGAGTTCTAGAAAGAACTCTTTGAAAACATATATTGTATTGGTCTTTTGGGTGGAATGAAATTTATCTTGGTTATAATCTTTGCTTTGAGTTCACTTTGCTGAAAGGGATGTGTATTTTTCATTCTGGTTTCATCATCATAGAACAAAGTTATCACCCTAATGAAGGTTTATCTTTTTTGACTGTGTCCCTGGCTACAAGTCTACATGGAAATTTCAGTACTCTACTTGAATATTTCTTCTTCCTTGCAATTTTGTGAATTAGATCAAATTTTCACTTTTCTGCATTCTAAATATATTTTTATTATATTACAAATATAAAATAAAATATATCTAAATAAAATATTCTATATTCTATATTCTAAATATAATATATTTAATTACCTGGATTGTAAAACTTGTACGTATATAAAATTATCTTTGCAAAATAAAAAGAACAAATGCAGCAAAGACAAAATACAAATCATAAGTCACAACATCTGAAAGATTAAACTTAGGAAGTAAATCCATGTGCCACCCACCATCAGCAAGCACAAAGGCACATGGAAAGAAACACTTGCATATCTGCCAATTTTCTTTAGTTAATGCTAAATTGCAGTCTTTTATCCAAACACTCTCTGTAGATTGTGAGCAAAGATTTTATGCTTATTTAATGCTCACATACTGAGGAAAAGCTGTTCAATAACTAGAAGGCAATTATGGCATAAACAAGAATAGATTTTTCTAGGTATGTGAGTGAAATAACAATTGTTGAGCCATAAATAGTACAGCAAGACCATTACACTGATATTTGAAACAAAACCTGCTTTGATACAAAAGTATTATTTTAGAGTTATTAAAAAATTAAATGTTTTTCAGTCCTATTGTTCCTCTCAATTTTTCTGGATGAATTATCAAGTTCAAATTCAATAGTTTCTTAACAGAACATATCAGTTCAAAGAAGCATCACAGGTTCATCAAACATTGGTATGCAATGTATTTTGGAATTAAAGGTTTTCTCATTAATAACATTACAGACTCAACTGAAATAAGAAAACTTTTGTCTCTTAAAATACCTGAAAGCAATGTAGGTATTACAACCATTTTTGCCCATAACTAAGCTTTAAATAATCAGTGGCAATGAAAATTGAATACATTCCCAACAGATGTATGCTTATCTAAAATAAAGAACTATAACTCAGAGGGGCCAAGAGATGGAGATTTTTAATTGTCTTTTTCCTTTTTTGCATATGTCTAAATATAGAATTATAATGTTTATAAATATATTAATATGCATTTATGGTCATGATTAAAATGGAATTTATATGCTTCTGAGAAGAAAATGTTATTAAAAAATGGCTATAAAATATCAGTCTTCTCTGATATTTTAGCAGTAACACAAATATATTACAATTCTTTCTTGTTCATTAACTAATTTAAACACAAAGAAGTAACATTCAACATTTCTTAGGTTCATACATGTCCTTCCAACCACTTCTGCACTTGATCTGTGTGGTGGGTTGACCCCATCTGGATGTCAGGTGCCCACCAAAGATGTTATCCCTCACTTCCTAAGCAGGAAATAGAAGAGAAAATGCAACCAAAAGCTATTGGGCCAAGATAAAGGACAGAGGGACATCACTCACCCATTATCATCACATGCAAAGCAGACTCAGCTCAGGGAATTAAACGTTATTTATTACCAATCAAATCTGAGCAGGGTAATAAGAAATAAAGCCAAACCTTCAAACACCTCCCTCTTATCCCTCCTTTCTTTCCAGGCTCAACTTCATTCTCAATTTCTCCACCTCCTCCCCTCCTGTGGTGCAGGGGAATGGAGAATGAGAGTTGAGATCAGTTCATTACACATTGCGGGCCACACCTTTCTCTTCATACTGTTTCCCTGTTCCAGCATGGGTCTCTCCTCTGGAAGACAGTTTCTCACAAGCTGCTCCAGCACAGGTCTTTCCCATGGGCTGCAGTGCTTCAGACACACACTGCTCCAGCACAGGTCCCCCACGGGTTCACAAGTCCCACCAGCCACCCTGCTCCAGCACGGGCCGTGCTTTCCATGGGCCTGCAAGGTCTGGTAGCAACCTGCTCTGATGGGGGTTGCCCACAGGGTCACAGCCTTTTTTGGATGCATCCTCTTGCTCCAGGGTAGGGTCCCCTGAAGACTGCAGGTGCACATCTGCTGCATCATTGACCTCCATGGGCAGCAGGGACACAGCTGCTTCACCATGGCCTTCACCACAGGCTGCAGAAGAATCTGCCCTGGTACCAGGAGCACATGCTCCCCTCCTTCTTCCCTGCCCCGGTGTCTGCAGGGTTGTTTCTTACATTTCCTCCCTCCTCTTCCCAGCAGCTGTTGCCCAGCAATTTTTATTCCCTTCCCATGTCATCTTAGGGACACTACTGGTACCACTGATGTGCTTGGCCTTGACCAGTGTTGGTTCTTTCTTGGAGTCAGCTGGCATTGTCTCCATCAGACACAGGGGAGGCTTCTCACAGAAGGCCTGCTCTCCTCCCAGCCCCAACCCCAACCCCAGCCTTGCCACACAAACCCAATACAATCTGAAACATTATCTGCTCCTTGGCTGCCTCCAGAGAAAAAGAAAAAATTCACACAGTGTAAAGTTCATAAAAAAAAACCTGTGGATTGGTTTTCTTATCCCCAGAACATCTTTGTGTTTCATTTACAAGATACTTTGGAGAAACATCAGTTGGAGAAAATCTGGTAGAAGGGATATTTGACATAAAAGACCTGCCACTAACAGGCTAAAATGCCTTTTAAAATTAAGGTACAAAATACTACTTAACACTGTAATATGAATTCAGCTGTCTTATCTCAATTTAATTTTTTTCTATAAGCAACTGAATCATTGTTTCTTAAAGAGTTTTATTCACCCCAAAATAACAAATGTCCACCTTAATTTCAGAAGTGTAACCAGAATGACTAACTTGGTCAAATGCAATCTCCCTTCAGTAGCTACCATTGTAATAAAATTCTCTCCACTCAAAATTCTTGGCTCTGACCTGGCAAAGTGCAAGAAAATTTATATCAAGGGACAGTTTACTGTCTCACACACTGGAAAAAACATCTGCTACTTTAAAAACAGAGTAAGTACTTAGTACGCAAGGGTCAAAATCTCCTTTATCTGTTAGGGCCTACTACCATTGGAATCACAAGCAAATCCAGGCTTATGTTAACATACATACATTTGACCAATATTTGTAAAAGAAATTTAACTATTGATAAAAAAGCAAGCCATGAAACGAGACCAGTTCATCAGGTCAACGATGGGAATGAAAATAGCATGAAAACTAGAAAGCTATTTTCAATGCTTTTTCATATTTTCAATAAGACCTCATAGGAGTGAAAATAGTGTCAATGGAAATATGGGAAATTATATTTTTAAACAAGTAAGTGCCAGCTAGTTGCCAATTATTCACAGCAGATGATTTTCCAGTTCACAATGGTATTTTTCTGCAATGCTGTTGAAGTTGAATTGCTTTGGACAAGCACTACATTAAATGTCAGAATGGTTATATGTCACAATGAGGAAAAGGTGAGTAGGGAAAATAGTGTCCTAAGCTCCCCCTCTTAAATATCAGTTTACTGTCCTCATAAAAAGTCAATTTACTTCTGCCTTTCCCCACATTCCTAAAATATTCAGTCTCAGTGCAGAAACTATGGCGCTGAAGCATATTGATAAAAATCTAACTAGAATGTTCCACTTTGATGGCTCAACACTCTCCCACATGGTAGAGCAAACATGACCAAGTAAGAGAGACAATAAATGAGCATGTATTTATTATTATGGCCTGTATGCATAGTGTTACTGTGCACCTTATTTATAAATACTTCTAAAAATGGGAGAAAAGTCTCTAGAATAGTTTACTTTTCCTTTTCCCAAGATTTTCTTTCTTTAAGAGCATGTGTCCTCATATTTTCTCAGAATATTTTAGAAAGTAACAACACTTAGAAAGTAAGAAGCAGTGATGAGGTAACATTACAGTAACAGAAATTATAGCAAAATAATTCACTGTTGTAGAATTCAAAAGATCAGTATTAAATTCTTCACTGTTCAATTTCTGTTTTTTAACTTGCTATAGCCATTCATATTATAGTATTTTCATATCATGCCTTTTGGTTTCATCTTGTTTTCCTTGCTCCACTGGATCCAGTTCTCCACTGTACCAAAATTAAATTTGGGCAATGAGGCTGGAAATGCAAACTTATCCCTTCATTGTTCTTACTTAAAAATAAATTTTAATATTTATCACAGATCTAATTGGTGCTAAGATTTCTTCACAATAGAATAATCATCACACCAAGATTATTATGTTATCTAAATAATTGTAAAAATTAATGTCATGAAAATGTGATAAATCATAGCCTTGGAATGAAGATGTGAGCGAGTATGGGCTCTGAGGAATCTGAATATTTAATCCTTCAGGAAGAGGAGAGGGGAAGACAGGAGCTTTCTTTCCAGTTTAGACAAAATATTTCTTACATTTACAGTGGGGTCCATTTGGAGAGTTCTGTTATCATTCTTAAATGTTTGTTAGAACTGAAAAAATCTACCATCATTTTATGGATGTACAGCTGTCTTGTTTCAACAATTTTGCTCTACATTTAGGTGTTGCTGATTCAGTAATGACCTTATAATTATGTGTGCAATGTAGCAAAAAAAGAGTGAATATTTAATAAAAAATATGATGATGAATCTAATGTCATGGTGATGAATTAGATATTTTCCTTTTCAAGTTGTAGAAATAAGAGGGGGAGGAGTGACTTTTGGATAGGAGAGTTCTATAAAGTTTTGTAAAACCAGTTATCTAAAAGAATGGTCTGTAATATTCACTGGGTTTTTTTGAATAACATTTAGCTTAAACTCATTATTTTTCTTTTTCTTGTCAAAAATAAGCAAATTTTATACATTTTTACTTTGTTTCTAATTGTCCTTTGAAGAATGACTTCTGCAGCAAATTTATGTAATATTTTAGAGTTTTCACAGAAACCAGGATAGTAGATATAAAATTCTTTGGAAAAGTTCAGAACAGGACAGTAGTTGAACACAGCCTTGACCCTGAGTGCTGGAAGAGGATGCAAAATCAAAAGACAAAACCTCTGCTAACCAAGATCTTTAGCTGCCAAACCATAAGAGAGACCTATATATAACAGTAAGTTTCTATTGGGTACTGACTTTATTTTCAGCTTTTGCATCCCCTTTAATTTTAACTTCACAGTGTCCAGCTTTCTGTATCAGTTACAATGCTCTAAAAATAATAGGGAAAGAAAATAATTGAAATTATTTATTGCCTATAACTGCATGTTTTCACTATACCAATATCTAGAAGCCTCCAGCTTTAAACGTCAGCCATGAGCATGTGTATTGCTAATCTTACAATAGGTGGAGCAGCTGGAATGTTTTGTTGCTACATTTTAAGAGGTTGGTACCTAATAGCTGTAAAATTACAGTTGATTTTTTTCCTTATTGCTTTTTAAGCAAAAGGAAAAGCCATAAACAAAACAAGACACAAATCAGTACCTGGCAAATCCTGTCCTGCAGCAATTACATAGGTGTACTAGCAATATTCAAATGTTGCATCGACAGGCTGGTTTTTTGCCAAGTATTTTATTCTTGAATTCATTTGCTGTTTGAGGATGATGGCAGCAGATGGTCGAGAAGGTAACTTATTCACTGTTTAATTTGGTTTGTTTATTCTGTTGGTAATTAATTCCATACCTGAGGGCCCACTGTTCGCTCCTGTTCCCACCATCCTCCTGGCCATTGGAGACTGCGTATTGCTCTGGAAGATATTCTGGATTTGGAGAGCTGGTGCTTCTGGTGACATTGAGAAATCTCTAAGATGCCTGTCTAGTGAATTTTCCTCACACAAGTCAATCACTAGATTTTGAGTTATGACATAATATTTCCTCCATCTCATCTATTTTTTATCTATTTTGGGAGTGATTGTTTTGCTTTTACTGGCTTTGGAAGCATGTAGCAGTGTCTACCTCTTGGGTAATATGAGTTCATGTGTATTCTCTTAGTACAAGAACTTTAATCTTTTCTCTTCCTAAATCTTGTGTTTTCTCTTGTTCAACTAGTATTTTTAAGTTTAAAATACAGTGCTAATATTGTTTGAGATGAGTCATAAATTGACAGCTTTTTCTTACATCCATTAAAATTGCTGTCAAAACGCTTAATAACTTTGGTGTTCTGAGACCTGAACGAGCGTTCAGGATGTCTTTAAAGAATTTGAGTTAACACTTAAATTCCTGAGATCTTAATACTCAGAACTATCTTTTTAAAATTTGTTATACAGCTTTTCCAAAAGTTTTGAATAGTGATTCATTATTGATTATTACAATTAAACTCATGTGAATTCTAGCCTGAAACCTAAAATTTTCTTATTGGATTTTTTTACTTCCTTTTTTGTTAAATAATTGACATAAAATACCTAATACTTAAAGAAAATAGTATAAATGGAATAATTTTAATAAACTAAAGGCATGATTAATTTTATGAAGTAAATAGTATTAAATCAAATCATCTCTGTCTAAATATGACCATATTGGTAAAACTGGATATATTCAGCATAATAAATTTTAAATGAAGTACTCTTGACAGATACTGCATCTGTTAGAACATTTAACAAAAACTAAAGTAGTTATGAAATAGGTCAACACTATTCTCAAAACCACCACATCATGCTTTCTCTAAAATCCACTGTTGTTAGGAATGGGGGTTTCATCTGGGATTACTTTAGGGAAATTCAGCATACAGAAGCTTCACAGAAGAGTTCTTGAAGAATTTTTGATACAGTAGTTTCCACTCTTGACATAAAACCTCAAATTAAGATGCTTACAGAATGACATTATCATCTAATCATTTTGTGGAAGATTTATTGTTTTGTGATAGGTTACCCAAAGAGTTAGCTGAAAACTTATTTTACTTTTAAGTGAATAAAAAAGATGTACAAAAGAATTTTTGTTTCTCAAGTTGGTATATTGCCTGTAAGAAGAACTACAGCTTTGCTTTTTATGTTTAGTTCATGTTGTATGGAGTAAGAAAATGCTGAAGAGAAAAATGATATTGTGATCTTACATGGATAAACCTGCAAGTGAATTCATAAAATTATATTTTTCCCTACTAATCTCTCTTTTAGAAATTTTGCATTCTTCAATAACAAACAATATTATGCAGAAAACTAAACAGAAACAGAAAACTAAAGCCAAATAGTTTTAAACATGATCCAAGGCATGAATACGAGAATAATGTTTAGCTTTAAAACAATTTAATATGGATTATGATAGGTTTTCCAATGTTGTAAATATTTTTCTTGAAATAGTGTGCTCTTCAGAAGGTACGCTCTAACTCAAAACAAGAACTGATGAAAAAACCTTATAGCCTATACTGTGTAGGAGATCAGGCTAAATTCTCACTGTGCACACATCTTTATTTGCATTCTATGAATTTTGTCTCCAACAAAATCTAATCAGAACTGAATTGTATCTAGATTATCAACTGGTGTTAAGGGAATAACATTTGATGAATTCCTTTTCTTCCATATGTTATTCTTAACTCATGTTCACTAGCATATACAATGCAGTGGCAAGTACTGCTTGCATGATTGTCATATTGTCATTGCTACTGCTCCTGTACTACATTTAAGCACAAACAAAGATTGGGGTCCTACTGTCACCCACTTGATCAGCAGAAAATTATTGAGTGAGCTTCTTGAACCATCTCACTTCATCCCAGACCCTTCTTTCAAATTACTGTGCTTACTTTCTTTAGTATATTCAGTTTTTCTCTCACTTCTGCTGTTAGCACAGAGAGGAAAAGGTTAAATAGAAGAGGTGGCCATGAGTGACTTCAAATAAAAAGATAATCTTTGTCTGAAACAAGCTACTGAGAAATAAAATAGACGTCAAAATTATAAGGTTGCAATAAAACCATCAATGTCAATAAGAACTAAATGCATTAGACTTAGCAACCACAAAATGACTCCAAAATATTAAATTTGGAGAGGGGGTGATGAGTGTCAGTCAATGTATATGTAAACCATTTTACTTCTGCTTTTTGTGTTTTGTTTTAGGAATTATGAACTATGACAGCTTCAATATTTGCCTATCATCTCCAATAAGCAGTAAAACTGAGCTGGGCTGCTATTTAGAAAATGTTTACACTTCTGTATGTCTGCAGCTAACATGCTGCATGAGTCAAGTAAGAATTCATTAGTGCTCAAGACTCAATAATTTAAGACCAAGTTTATGCCTGTCTCCTTTTTATATTCCCATTGCAACAAAAACCTTGAACTGTGACAAATGTAACAGAAATATTAAGAGTCAGTTCTTGAGGAGGAAATCACACCTACTTCTGCTCTTTTAATAAAGCATGTTATAAATCTCAGGTGTACCTGGAAGAAACTATCAAGTCATATAAACTGTGCCCATACTGAAGTTTAACCCACTGAAACTTTCTTTATCCTAATCAAGTTTTCTTTTGCCACTTATTTTCTTTTCAAAACTTCTCATGCGGCTTCCAAATAAATAGAGATGAAGTAGGATTTATGATGCATGATAGAAAGCATTAATATTTTTGCTTTTCAAGAGTATTCTTAGTATCAGATTTCTGAATATTAGTTACACATTTCAATAGTACTATCAAAGGCAACCAAGGGAAGAGGGCATTAAAAAGTGTTAGAAAAAGGTCAGAATTATGAAGTATATAAGTGATTACTTCTTGCAGGGCTCAGGCTTGCGTGTGTTATTTAAGGAGGGAATAATTAAATAATTACTATCCTCTTAATAGTCAAAGTTTGAAACTGTGTCAGATTTTGTGGTTCCATTACTTGAATGGTCACATCCAAAGGGTAGTGGTGAACACCTCAAGGTCCAGCCGGAGATTAGTGACAAGTGATGCTCTTCAAGGGCCAGTTTGGGGACCAGCAGCTCAATATCTTCATTAACCCCATCTAGTGGGATTGATTGCACCTTCAGCAAGTTTGTACATGACACCAAACTGAGTCATGCAGCTGACACATCTGAGGAACAGGATGACATCCAAATGAACCTGAACGAGCTTGAGAAGTGGGCCCATGAGATTTACTGAGGCCAAGTGCTGCACCTGGGTCAGAGCAACTTTCAGCATCACTACAGGCTGGGGAATGAATGAGTTAAGATCAGCCCTGCAACAAAGGCCTTGGAGGTAAGGGTGGAGGAGAGACTGACCCAACAGCGACAACTTGCAGCCCAAAAAACAGTTGTATATTGGGCTGCATCAAAAGCAATGTAGGCAGCAGGGCAAGGGAGGGGATTCTACCCCTCTGCTCTCTTGTGAGACCCCACCTGCAGTGCTACATCCAGCTCTGGAGTCTCCAGCAAAGGAAGGACATGGACCTGTTGGAGTGAGTCTAGAGGAGGCAACCAGAATGTTCAGAGAGATGGAGCACCCCTCCTTTGAGGATAGGCTGAGAGAATCAGGATTGCTGAGCCTGAAGTAGAGACTTTGCAGCGACATAACTGTGGCTCTCTACATCAAGGGAGCCTACAAGAACTGTGACTTTTGGACAGAGACTTTTTGCAAGGGCATATAATAAGAGGACAAGAACAATCATGGTTTTAAAAGGAAAGAGGGTAAATTCGGACAAGATATAAAGAAAAAATTTTTTACAGTGGTGGTGGTGAGGCACTTGAACAGGTTACTCAAAGAGGTGGTAGAAAACATTTAGGTTAAAATTGGATGTGGCTCTAAGTAGCCTGATGTAGCTGATGTCTCTGTGCATTGCAGGAGTGTTGGACCAGCTGACATTGAGAAATCCCTTCAAACTTAAACTTTTATGATACTACAATTCTATGAAAAATAAATGCACTCAATGTATGAATTTGCCAAACATTCTGCATGTGCATGGCTTGCATATGAAGAAGGGAATCATGAAAGCAAATATGAAGTTATAAAGTCAAATATTTTTGATCTTATTTATTTGAATAATTTTTGCTTTTTAACATGAGTAGCACCCTGTAGTCTTTGCTCAAGCAAGATTTTCAGTACACTATAAACATGGCTTTTAAATTAATGCATAAATTGAGAGTGACGGATACAAACTTTTCCTTAAATCACGCTATGCTTGTTTCTCATGTTAAACTGCAGTACATATCTGACAGACTTTTCTGAAAAGTGCTGTAATGTTAGTTATATTCAATCTTCGTTCTAGTAGAAAAGGAGTAGATTGCTTATTACATTAGCTACAAGTGGCTACAAGAGAAGCAATATCTCCCTGAAGGCAGGGCTCTAAATGACCATTTCACGATTGAGTGAACCTACTTATTACCGTGATTTAAATTGAAAAATATTTTACATTATTTTCTTTTTGATCTTTTAATGAATATGCTACGTGTTAAAATAAGTAGTTTTGCACATTTAGTGTAAGGAATAAACATCTGTATTTGATCTGCAACAAGCAGAAAAGGGTAGAGATCTAGAAGAGGTTTGTATGCAGATGCAAAGCCACATGGACATGCTTGGAGTTCAACACAAGCACAGGGGTAGGCACAAACTGCAGTCTGTCCAAAACAATGTTGTAGAGACATACATACCCACTTACACAGTGTTTCCACTGTATCCAGAGCTCATTGTAAGAGCAAAGCTTTTTCTTTAGGCAAGGATATACTTTATTTTCTTCTTTTCAATACTTTACCTTACATCCTGAAAATACTCATTAATGAACACATTTTGTGATCCCTGGGAAATCAATGACTATATTTTGTTCTGATTTCTATAGCATGCTAGACACAGCTGTAAATCTGGGCTATAAACAGTGACACATTACAACAAACATGTTAATTTTCAACTATAAACTCATAATGTCTCTAAATTATAGATAATGATGAGTAGCTTTAAGAATACTCCTAATGCTACTCACATTTTTTCAGCTATACTTCAAGTAGTACATTAGGTAAAGTCAATTAAACTGGAAAGAGTAAGGACCTGAATGAAATACTGAATATCTGCTTCTTCAATACTGAAAAAGAAGAGTTATTAGAAAAATTATTCTCCCCAAAAAAGTATTTCTCCAAGCATTAGTTTAGATTTTAAGATAAACAAGACAGTTTTTACTTTCTTCAGATTTGAAGCACTGAATGTTTAAAAGGTAAGGATAATTGGAAAATTAATTAAACCCTTTTTTTAATGAAGCTATTTTTTACATTATGACCTTATTTCTCCCATCTTGTTTTTAGATCTTTATTGAAATTATAATATTCAGTTTTATGTCAGATATATTAAGACAGAATACAAACACAATGGAGAAAAAATTGTTAACTGGCTCCCAAAATGAAAATCTAATTCTAGTCCTGGGCTTAGATCTGATTTAGATTGAGATCCAACATGTTTAACAGAGTTTATACAGCTACCAAAAAATTAAGTGCTGAACACAAAGAAGTATTTAAGCCAAGAAAAACAGGAAAGTCACATTGAGATGAACATCCATCCTGCTAGCCAAAGTTCTTTGTCTTTAATGGCAAACAAAGGAGATGGCTCAGAAAAAGGATCATCACAGAGCATGAGTAAGTGATACTTCTGTCTGATCTGTGACCATTTTCACTTCAGAGCTTCTGGTCATCTGCAGCTCTCTATCAGTTCAGTAGTCCTCACTGAGTTTTTTACCATGAATTTATTCAGCCTCTCTTTGAAGTTATTGGGACTTACACACCTCTAACATTTACAAAGCCACAGTAACCCGGCAGGACTATTTTGTGGAAGTAAATTCTTATTTTTCTCTTCCAAATAATAAGCATAATTTGCTTTTTGTTGTAAATGTTCGTTGATTAGTGCTGAACACCACTCATGATGGGTCTCCACTTCAACATGTAGCCAGAAACTATCTCTGTGACCATCCAGACAATTATTTTATCTATAAAGGGATTCACCCATCAAAATCATGGTCTCTCCAGCTTAGAGACAAGGATGTTGTGTGAGACAATGTCAGGTGCTCAGCACAAGTCCGGGTAAAGGACATCTGTTGCTTTTCCCTTATCTACCAATGCTGTAACCTATTGAAGTGAAGGGAGACGACCATCCGATTGATGCATCGAACTCTGATTTATTGATCGATCAGCCACTTTATATAGCAGTGTTAATTAACTTCATGCATATTACAAAATCCAAGCTCACGATAGGTTAACAGAGAAAACTCTAACCACTCCTTTTGTTTTACAATACCTATGATTGTTTATTAATAACAGAACTAGCGTTCCCACTGTGATATGAAAGGTTCCCAAAACTTCCATGTCTGTTCCCAGGGAGCTATCTTTTCCCAGAGAGCCCAGGGACAGAGTTTTTGCTTGTTATGGGAAGACTGTCTGAGAACCTTATTGTTTATAAAGTGATGCTCGAGAGAGCCTAATTGTTTATAGAATCAAGCCTGGGAACTGCTTTACAACTACCTTTTACTTTTCCCTCTGCTGTATACCTTTATGGCCTCTCTCTTTAAGCCATGCTAGAACCAGACTCTCCACAGTAACCCCATCATAAAATGTCACCAGTTTTGTCAGGTACCATTTCCCCTTAATGGAGCCATGGGGGATGTCACCAACGACTTCTTTATTTTCTATGTGCCTTAGCCCAGGTTCCAGGAGGATCTGATCCATGATCTTGCTGGGTAAAGAGGTGAGACTCATTGGTCTGGACTTCCCTGGCTCTTTTTTTTACTCTTTGTAAAAATGGGTGTTAATTTCCCTTTTTCCAGTCGGTAGGAACTCTACAAGGCTGCCTAAATTTAGATCCTGAAAACTTGCAAGGCAAACAATAAGAAAGGTACCACTCAAGATACTCAAAGAAATTCAATGTTTTATTTAGGTACAGCTTAGACTGCAATCTATCCTAACACATTTACCTTTGAAAGATAGTGAATAGCATTGGAATGACAAACTTATATTTTTCTGACAATACAAGAACAAATAATAAACATATTATAGACTAATATCTAGAGTTTAATTGTATAGGACAAACCAATCTGATTTCCTTCTTTGACAAGCTAATTTGCCTTAGGATTCTTTAAATATTCAGACTCCAGTAAGTATTTAGAATCTGCCCTATTTAGAAGCTACCATAAAAATGTGAACTTACTAAAAGAAGCCTGCAAAAATGGGAAATCACTGGAAAATAGTGTTAAAAGACACACTTAGATGGTGTTCAAAACATAGTTACTAAGTTGTGCTGTTAAGGGCTGTGTCTTGGAGCAGGGATTGCCTGATAACAGTTTTGAACTTGTACATTCCATAGCATGGTGAAAAAGGCAAATCTCACAGTGGGCCACTTAAAATAGGTTTGTGTCACAATGACATATGGCATAATCCTTTACTTCTGGTTAGTGAAGGAAAGGCCTCCTCTGGAGCGGGACAGAAAATTATGGAAACAACAGTTAAGGAAAGTCAAGGTTCAATAAAAATCCTACATTCTGACGAGACACCAAGGAATAATGGTGTGATCAGAAAATGATTTAAAGTCAAGAAAATATGGTGAGGGATGGGTTTGTGGGCTTACTCACTAGGCTGCTGAGGGTACATGTCCTTGCACACATGAAGGGATAAAAAAGATAGATAAAGGGTGTTCCATTCTTGTACATAAATGTCATACTGGCAAAAAGAAGGACATCTTGGGCATAACCAGAAGACAAAAATCAAAACTTTATGTATTATACTGATACAAGGCATACTAGGTTAGACTTTCTAAATATTTCCTACTATCTACAAATTTTCTGTCTTGTGATAGACAATAAACACAGGTGACATCAACTGTTCTCACACTCAGAGCAGACATCTCCTGCATGACACCTGTCTGCTCAGAAGAGCTGCCAAAATTTGGCGCATCCATACCATTCTTTCTTTACGTCTTTAATCTCCTGGACTTTCCCCTTTCTGTAAATTAACAGAAATAACTCGTGGCCACTGTGAAACTTGCTCCAGGTAATTCCTAATAGCCTATAATGAACCCATCTGGATCCTTATTTGAAAATATGTTAGTTATGGAGGTCTATCACCTGCACTTTGCCTGCTCCATCTTTAATTTACATAAATTTTTAAAAATTGTAATAAAATTTTGATCAGCTTCAGTCAAAAATCACATATTTCAACCATTTCAATCATCTTCAATCTTCTATTTTCTTATTTGTAAAGCTAGTTTTGTCTGGGAACTAAGCAACATCCTCAGTACTGGGATGAAAAGACCAGTAATTGCTGGTCTTTGCACTGGTAGAACTCTTTAAAAAAATGTCTGGGAAGCAAAGCAAAAAAAGTTTTAAGTGCTGGAACAATGAGTATCTGACAGTTCTATCTGGTTTTTGTTCATTTATAACTCTAGACATTCACAGATATTCAAGACAATTAAAATGCAGTTCTTGGAGAAAAAATGGGATATGATCTTTTTGGGACCTACATAGCAGACTAATTCTTTTTTCTAAGAAAAGAGCAGTATCTCATATTAAATTGTAAAAAAAAAAGTGCAGACAAAAGTTTATGTTAAAAACCCAAAGAAGATACAGATAATCTAGAAACAATTATGTTGACATTTTAAAAACTACATTTTTTTAAATTATATGAGGAAAATAATTCAAATTCTGTTTCATTCAAGATGGTAAGGAAAGTACAAAACTAAAAGTTTCAGTGCACCACTGGGAATTCTTTCATATTGCTATGGTATGCTTTGTAAGAGATCTGTAAGGAAATAAATGGCATAAGCACTGCAGGAAAGAAAATTCATAGAAATGTGTCAGAGAAAAAATCACCTATTTTAAAATAGTGCTAATTATTTTCATGCTGTTTCTCCTTTGCTCCCTTCAATGTATGCTGTACCTCTCTATCCCATTTAAAGTTAATAACAGTTACATTACTTCATCTAGTGTTCCCATTTTGTATTTTACTTACACATAAGGTATTATATTTTACAAGTGTAAATCTGTATTGATTACACAAAATTCTAGCAAATACTCTGAACAGACTTTCACTACAAGACTGATTTATGGTTCTTGTAACAAAGTTTGGCAAGTAGCACTCATTCATTTCAGTTTTGAATTTGAACCAAAGAAATCTCACCAGTACTCAGATTTTTATCTGGTGCCAGACACTGGGATAACCATGCTGATCTCTGCAACCATTTTAATTTCTGAATATAAATCTAATTGAACCAAATAAATGGGAATTTTGAGTGAATTGCACCATATTTTAATCATCACTTACTATTTAAATGGTTAATGAAAAATCAGTTCCTCAAGGAGAAACAGTTTCATGCATGACTTCATTATACTTTCATTTTTTCTCACATACCAGAAATAAGACTGCTCTGCAAATAGGCTGTTAATCACCTAAAACTAAATGTTAATCCTGTTAACCTACTTCCAGTGTTTAAATCTTGTTATGTTAATGTCATAGCAATAATAAAAAAAAGATAAACCTTTTTGCACTCTCAAAAATGTTTTCTCAGAGAGTTATTCATTGCTCTCAGAAAATACTGTGTATTTGCAAAACAGAAGACTGCTTTCATCTTTGTGCTTCCAGTGAAGTTGAGCTTCCCTTACTGTTTTTCTTTTTTTCCCTTTCAACTTGAAATAGGCTACTTTCCAAGAATCTGCTAACGAGTGCTAACAAAAAATCAATATCTCTCCTGAAATTGAAGCACATAGAACAGTCCCTAAAATCAATTTTTACTGTAGTTTCAAATAATCTTTAGCAACCCAGACAAATGCAAATAAATGCAATCAGTTTATATATGTAGGACTGTGTCAGCAGCAGGCATTATGCTTTCAATAGAACCATCAGGAATGTGAACAGTTTTTGATCTTAAGTTTACAAAGTTGTTTAGTAATTTCTATTCATGAGTATTCAAATAAAACAGACTATATGTGAAACATAGAAGTCAGGTGGCAATTTTTTGTGAAATTAAAATTTGTTCTTTGGGTTATTAAATTTCCCTCTCCCTGCGCATTATTAATGAATTTCAGCATTTACTTAGAATTTGCTCTGATTTTTCCAAGTAACGTGACTAGCCATATTGTATTTGGAAGCAAAATGGAGATCCTTCCTCTGTCTCATACTAGCATATGACAGAGAAGGAAATAGTATGTTCTAGAAACAACTTCATCATTTCCATAGCAATGAAGGCTCTGAATGTTCAAAACAGGCTCCATCAAACTCTGTGGAGTTTTTTATTTTATAAATATTTTAGCATATTTTGTTTTACTCTGAAACATAGGAAATTAGATTCCTTAATCATTGGCTAGAACATTGCATTAAGAAGGGCAGCATTGAAAATTTTACCATCTATTGTCTTTGAGCTTTTTCACAAGCCTAGAGCATATATATAATTGTTAGATATTGATTAGGCAGGGCACAAATGTCTGCTGTTGTTAGCATTGTTATTGTTATTACTATTAATGCTTATTTTCTTCTGTCTATAGAAGTCAGAATTGTATAAAAGATATTAAAGGAAAGATTTGTATTTTTTACTATAGTGAATAGAAGAAAAACATCTATTATTAGTCTGTTTTTTACAATAATTTTCAGCTAAAATCTATGCTATTCAGATAAATTAAGCTTTGTTTTGTTCTGCTTTTAGAAGTTTACACATTGTGGAAATATATTAATACAGATTAACCAGACTTTTGAGGCATGTTCACCAAACCCACTCATTCACCTTCATCTTTCCTGAGCAGCACTGGTTTAAACATCTAATAACCCTGTTGTATGGACCAAGGGACATCATATGACCATGATGGGTTGCCTTTGTAACTAAATTACAAACTGAGGTACTTAGAATAACAGAATCATAGAATGGTTGGGTTGGAATGGAACTTTAAAGATCATCCAGTTCAACCCTGTCATCCCTGTCACCAAGACTGACATTGACCATTTCCAGTAATGGAGCATCCCCAGCTTCCCTGGCCAACCTGTTTCAGTGTCTCATCACTCTCACAGTAAAGAATCTCTTCCCTATATCAAATCTAAATTTACACTCTTTCAGTTTATAACTGTTTGCCCCTCACCCTGTTCCAAAAAACCCTGATAAAAAACTTTTTTTCCATCTTATTTATATGAACCGCCTTTTACATATTCCAAGGCCAGATGAGGAGCCAGAAACTTCTCCAGGCTGAGCAACCCAAGCTCTCTAAGCCTTTCTTCACAGCAGAGATCTGATTTTCTACGTGTCACTCTTCTGGACCAGCTCCAGCAGGTCCATATTTTGTTGTACTGTATCTGGATGCAGTAGTCCAGGCGATATCTCACGAAAGCGGAGAAAATAAAAATCATCTCCCTCCCTGGCCACGCTGCCTTTTATGCAGCCTGAGCTTTTATGCAGCCTGAGATATGATAGGCTTTTTGGGCTGCAACTGTATATTGCTGGCTCATGTGCAAATTTTTGGTTACTGGTGAATGAAAAGTCCATTCAAGTACTTCATTTTACTTATGCAGTAACCACATGGATGGAAAATGAAATGCAGAGTCATAACAAAATGCTTTCCAATGCAAAATGGATTAATGAGATGGGGAATTTGTGCTGATTTGAAAATAGCACAGTATGGAGAAGATGCACGGGACACCTATTTAGACATTTCAAAAAGGACAAACGTTCTGCATGAAAATCAGGACATTTCACTGCATGGAACACCTTAGTGTTTGACAGTCTAGCCACACACTGGGAACTTTGGAAATCTGCTAGAATGTAAAGAAATGAGCTGCAGATTTTCTTATCTTTTCTCTTTGTTTTGAAAAAGACCTTAGCACTCAGTTTTAGCCAAGAATAGTCTTCCTATTTAGTGGATTTAAAAAGTGGTGATGTTGTACTGGAGAAAGACATCTGGCACAGCTTGTGGAAAGCCTATTTTGGAAGCTCAAAAAAGAAAAAAAAAGGAGTTGTGTAATCCATGGGACAGCTAATCTTACTATGAGTACTTTCTTTTTTGTTTCTTGGCCAGCTTTCTTATTTCTGCTCTTATGCTTCTAACAATATGTTATAAAACTGAAACATCCCATGGAAAATTTTGAAATTTTGCATGAGTCTCACTAAAAGTCATTTCTTCCAAGGCTCCATAATCCACAGAACTTCTTTTGAACCTTATTACAAAGAATTCTTCTTAATTATTTTTGATTAACGCAGTTTAATAGCCTCTTGCAAGAAAAGTCCCATCCAAAAATACTCACAGATTTTGGTTCTAATTGGAAGCAGATTTTGGTTATGTGCTTACACATCATATATTGTGTATGACTGAGTGCAAGAAGAAGGGGTTAGATACTCAGTTGTTAAATTCCGAGGAGCAGTAGCTTCAGGATAGAAGCACATATGTCAAAATATGAACTAAAAGAAATCTAGTTGCTTTACCCCTATGGTGAGCAGAGGAATGATAGCTGTATTATGTACTGCTACTGCAGAAGTTGTAACAAAACAACTAGCTGTTAACTAACCTCATTTTATTTGGACTACCAAAGCTTCTTCAGACCTTAAGTTCTCAGTAGTATTTAATAAAAATTACCACCGTGGAAAAAGCTTTCAGTGTGTTAAAAGAATAGTTTAATTTGAAATTATTCTGGACTCATTTTCATAATGATTTAAACAATTATATTACTTCCTTAGCTTCATCTTTTGATTTTTTTTCTTTATTCTTTTTCCCTTTTTATTTCTTTCCCACTTATATGTTAATTTGCAGTACAATACGCATGGAAGAAAAGTTGAATTGCCAACAGAGTTGACTCATTTCAAAGAGATAGCTCCACCTAGTGCCATAGTCAGACAGCATTTTAAATCTTTTCTTGTACAAAGTAGAACTAAACAATTTTCATGGCCAAAGTAATTAATACTTATTGTCTCCTGCTGAAAAAATAAGTATTTGAACAAACAGGTGAGTGTGGCAACTTAGATATTATACTAAAGCAATTTTAAATGCACGTTCTTCTTGAAGAAGCTGAATTTGCATTATGGCTTTTTTTGTCTGCATTTATTTCTAGGATTCTCTGATTCCTGATGCTCTTACTATGAACAATTGTGTGGAATAATCTGCTGGAGGAAAACATTCATCATCAATTCTCCAAGCCTTCTATTTTTTTAAGGCATGTTTGAGGACTTTGAATATATACAATGCAAAAAATTGCTCTTATATGTCCAACAAAGATTGTTCAGTAGTTCAATAGTAAAGTGCAAAAGAAAACAGCAAGCTTGGGTTGTGGAAATCTAATATATTTTAGCAATGGCAATCCAAATATTATTGTTTTAGAGTATTCATTAAAGTGCTTACCTATGAATTAAGTAATGGTAAAACAAATACTTTCCCTTACCTGCTTGTAAATTAACTGGTAGAACAATTAAATTAATGGTAGAACAATTTGTTTCCTTACTCCAGATTTTACCATGACATTTGATAATTTGTCAAAAACCTTTACCAGTACAATTAATCATATTCACTTGCATGTAAAAGCAATTACCTGAAAACCAAAACACTCAAGGAGGAACAAAGAGAAAAGTTGAAAATACCTGTATTTTATGAGCTACTAGACCTGAGATCTGCAATAAGGTATGCAAGAAGAGTGCAACAAACTCCACATTACTTAGCATTCTCTTTAATTGTCTGGGGAAACAGATAAAGAATACTTTAATTAAGTTTGCAAGCAATGATAAAGAGAATGTGAAGCAGAACTGGGAACAGGAAACAGCAAAGGGAACTAGGAAATATTAGCAATATGAAAGCATAAAGTGCTGAGACTGAGTAACCAAATGAGATTCAAAATGTTGGGTAAATCATTTAAATGTTCTTTTATTAATATTCTTTTAATTTAAATTAAAGGGACTATAACCTTAGAATAATTAACAAACAACATTGCTGTCAGCTAAGTGATGGCACTTACAGTCGATAAGTTTGACAAGTTTGAAAAAAGAGCAAAGAAGTTTTATGTTAGGTCTCAGCCATAATATAAAGTACCAAGCCATGAAAAATGTGATGTTCTTGGATGTCACACTCACTTTACAGTATGTAATCTTTGACCTTCCCCAGTAAGGGCAACATTAGATTTTCAGAGACCTTCGAAGGTCATTGAATAAAACACATGAAAAAATAGCATATTGAAAACTAACCTTTTTCTCCAACTAATTTCTTAGATTGCAATCAATAAGCTTTTCACAGCTTTGGAAGAGTGCCACGAATCAGAATTTAATTTTCTTTCAACTCATAGTTTATTTTTAACTTATTTGTTCCAGAAATTATTTGTGTGATATTCTTTAAGAAGTTTGTAAGTAAGGCAATAGCCCAAATTATAAGTTTCCATGAAAATTAGCCTAAAAATTTTAATGAAAAATTTACTAATGGTATTTTATTCTAGAAAGAATAAATATCCAGAAAATCTTTAGAAATTAGAAAAACACTACAGAATTTATCAGTGTCGATAGTTAGTTTCTTAATTGGACAAATCTTGGCAGCTGAATAGAATATTCAGTCCTGGGGTATTTCCTCAAGTATGTGTCCATTGCCCTCAACAGACGTCAGACTCTTGGTTGCTTTCAAAACCCATTCCACCAACCAACAGGTTTATGAATTGAAATAATAAATGATTGCTACCAGATTATAACTGCGTCTTCATTAGAGCAACCTTTTTAAGAGATGTGCCTTTTTCATTTAATGCGTAAATTATAAAATTACATCCATGCCAAATAACATGGCATATTTTTTCCCAGTTATTGAAAATTTTCATGCAATACAGTTTCAAAACTAGTAAAGAATAAGAATGACTTGTAACTGACTTTTGTGGAAAGACTATTGGTATTTCTATACTTCAATAGTTTACTGGCATTCAGACTAAAGCTACAGGTAAAAATATAACAACAAATTTTGTTCACTTAGAGGAAGAAAATGAGTATTTCAAAACCTGCAGTGAAATATCTCTAAAGGAATGACTTTTCCTTTCCAAAGGAAGACCAGACAGAAATCTGGGAATGTGTACCAGAAGCATTCACCAACCAGTCAGGAGCTTTAAATCATGTATGGGTTTTTTTGGTTTTGTAATGGTAGAATTTCAGCCAGAGTGAAAGTGTAGTGTATATCTTCATTCCAGATAATGTTGATTTAAAGTTGAAATGCCAGGAAATATAGGATTCACTTCTTCCTTTCCTAACATATTTAGTGGTAACAACATTATTGATACCGGTTGATACATACATATATGTATTTCCGAATTTAATTTCCCTACTCTTAGGTCCCAGACAATGATACTAGGATATTTTTCTTACATAGATTAATATATTTTCCATATTTTCCTCTGATGACCACATTATCCAATGCAATGAGCTCATCTCTCTATTATCTTAAATGAAATATATAAATTTAAATATATTGACTGATCTAATCAGTCCCTTATGTCCCTAAAGTCTGCCTTTTCATTCTTTTTGCTATAGTTTTGATGTCACTTAACATCAAATCACTTCAATAGATCTTAAGACTTCTTTCTTGTTTTTTGTATTCTATTAAAAATGTAAGCATATTTTTTCTCATAATTATGGTGGCAAAAAATGAACTAAAAATAAACAAACTATTGAAATAGCACTGGAGTCAATGTGTGTTATGCGAATGCAACTGTGCGCTAATGCATTTGGGAAAGGAAGTTTTCCTTTGCATCAGAGTCCTTAGGGATGGCTCTGAAAACATCTGTTTTTTCTTTCTCTTCTGGGAAAATTTACAAAACTTGTATTATAGTTGTGTAGTCTCTAAGCAAAAATCGACTTCTCCTTCTTTGGCTCATGAGCTGGTCAAAAAGGGTTTTATAGGAATGCTTCAAAAAAACTCTTACATTTGTAAACAGCTCTAAATCATTTAATTACAGAAGAGTGATAAAAACTAGTTTCATATTTTTTAAATTACTTTTAGTAATAATAGGATTAAGATGAAAAAGTGTACCTGAGTAGTTTAACAAAATTCTGAAATGCTATATACATATTTATATTGCGTTTGTTATAGTAAACATCACTTTTAAAGTCAATCAATTCAAATTTGAAGATTCTTATATAGAAATTCCGTACTGGTAAATTGAACTTTAAAGTACATTAAGATAATTAATGTTTGAAAAAATTATTCTAAAAATACTTTACAAACTGGATAGAATATTTAAAAACACCTATTTAAAGTGCTTACACTTTTTACAGAGTTTCAAAAGCTACTGTATTATTTTTTATTTTCCATTAAGTGTCTGAACAATACTATTTTTATAATGATACTTGAGGAGGAAAAGAAGGGAAAGTGTTTGTCTTTTATAAAACAGAATTTTACATTTACTGGCAAAGTTTGTTATTGGACTAAGCATTAAGAAGTAAAGAAAGAAATTACAAAAAAAAAAACCAAAACCTCAAAGCAAATCTCTAAAAAGGTAGTTTCAGACCTGACACAATCAGGTATCTGTTGTTTTGTGTTAGGAAGTAAAAAAGAAGGAAAGAGCTATCCTCAATATTTATACTAGTTAAAACTACAACTTTGTGAAATATTTATCCATGGACACATCTTCAGACATATGGATTCCGAATTAATGGGGACAAAAAATCAGGTTGTCTGTGCAGAGAGATAGAAATAGAAAATGTGATAAAAACACACAGTATAAAACTGAAAAAGAAACAGTAAATTATCTTATTACATAAGAGGTCTGTAGTAGGCGAAGTATTTGGATTTGAAATAAAAATTATCTTTGACAGACTTTCAACATCTCAAGCTATAAATCATGCATTAAACATTGCAAAGTGTAAGTTTTCAGAAAATTATGAGAAAGAAGTAAGTTGCCTGTCTGGAGTCCAATTCAGGTCAAAGCCACTGCTCATCGATATGGAACGGCCCCCTGGTCATCACTTCCCAACACTTCAAAGGCACAGGAATATCAAAGATGTTCTGAGACCTGCATCCTTTGAGACTCAGAGAGTCTGTGCTTTGAGGACAGAGATCTTGGGGAACTGTGCTGGTTTCACCTTTTCCTTTCTAATTTTCATAAGCCAGTCATTGAGGGGAAAAGATGCTGATGTACAGTATGTTTTATGTGTACACTATGTTTTATGTGTGTCAGTAATCAAAGCCATGTTTTAATTTCCTATTTTATGCAAATAAAGAGATATATAGAGAAAATTTTCTCTTGCTTGCATAGTTTTTCTTTCACAACCCAACAGACAACCTGATTTGGGAAAAGTATATGCATTTTTGTGTTTGTGAAATGTTTATCAACATGGATTTCCAATCTTGATTTCATAATTTTAAAACAAGTCTAAAGATATGTAAACTGATCTTGCAAATAAATTATTTTTTTTTTTTCAGCCATGGAACTCAATTCTTCTGCTTAACAATTTAGATATAAGAGGAGAAGAGTGAAGGGAGCAAGAGGAGGAAGGAAAAATGACAAAACTTTTGGAGAAATGCCACTTCTACTACTTGATGAAATTTTGAACTGTATCTTTTGTGATATAAAGACTTTGAATTTATTCTGAGATACTGACTATAGAAATAGGACAATCCTGACTTGTCCCAAGAGTTGCTGCACTTCAGAGGCAAGAAATAACTGTGCACAAAATTCTCATGTCTGGAGATTTTAAAGTAAACTCTTCAATTACCAAGTTTAATGAATCATACAGATTCCGTCCTTAATCTGTATTTAAACTAAATGGGACATGGTTAACAGTAGAGGCCAGAGCACCTTTTTACTGTGGTAGCTAGGGAGTTTGCTCAAGAAAAGAAATGTGCAGACTTACTCCATCAAATAAAGAGTGAACAGGGTTCTAAGAGTTTCTTGGATGCTGGGATAATATTTTAAGCATATTTTTTTAAAAAGGGAAAGCTGCAGTTCTTGTACTACTTCACCCAAAACTGTTCAATGAAACTTGGTCAAATGGAAAAAAAAATTGAGAAGGGCATTTAAATGACAAGAATAAACTTAATATCCTCAAGCTATTTTTCTAACATTTCGTTCTGAATCACAAGCTCCTCAATCAGGAATGTCTGAGAGAGTATTAGAAAGCTTCAGAGGGCTTAAATAAATAAAATTATTTCTAGCCATATTTGCTTCTGAAAAATCAAAATTTGCAGTATTTTCTGAGAATAATGATATCCATGCTTCAAAGTTCTGCAAAGCTGAGTAACCTGCACAATTTCTGGACAGAGATAAAAGCCACACTGTGCCATGGGAGATGCTGCAGTTTCTGACCACCTATGGATACAATCTGCTCTTTATTTGAAGCCACCTCTGGCAGTGATGCCTTTCTCTGGTAGAAATGCTTTCTTCTATTTGGATGTTGATCTACAAACATGGATGAATCACACAGTACTGTTGTATCATAGAAATTCTGGAATTTTGACACAGCTGAACTTTACTATCATTGGCAGAATATCTTTCAAGAAAAAGCACCATCAGTTTGTATTTTTGCCTTTCTAATAATTTCATTTATTTATAACTAAAAACTATAAGTAATGAAAGCAAAATTTTAAAAATTGAAATTATGCTATATAATATTAAAATTTTTAAAATGCATTATATTGTTAATTATGGTTATATTGTTTATATACTCCAAAGTATAGCAGTATGTTGACTGTTATTTTATTGAATAAATACAAAATGTAGTCTAATATACTGCAACAAAATTGAAGAAATAACAAATGACAGAAAAATATGGTAGAGAAGGAAGATAATGGCTATCAAGGCTGTGATAGTTCTATTACTCTATGCATTCTACAGAAGAATGGTCATTCCACGAAGATTTTTCTTAGGGTTCAGAGAAATATTACCAAAAAATAATATTTCCACATACACATAGAAAGACACAAAGAGTAATTAAAAAAAAACTCTCATTTTTCTTTTTTGTCTCTCCTGTTAGAAATCCAGTAATGTGCTGGAACTTTACTTGACTTGGTAATTGGTAGTATACAAATTGGTATATATTGGTAATATACAAAGGTTAAAACTGCTTTGAACATACTTCTCTCAAGTGCATACAAAAATGGATAAAAGGTCAAATGCTCAGATTAATTAAGAAAAAGAAATTCCTTCAATTAGAGAGGTGTTATTAGTAAGTGAGAAGGATAAGAACATACTTCTGATTACAGTTTAAACTGTCCTTTCAAGTGCATTGCCAAGATTGAAGTTTTATAATTAAATTCCTATTTAACAAAGATGCCAACTAGATTACTTAGTGGTTATTATTTAATTGATGACTAAGACAACAGCTTATTTAAAGCCTCAGTCTTTTTTTATAGCAAGGTATAGTTTAGATTACTAATTTTTCATCCCACTTGGATCACCCTTTTGCAAAAGGGGAACTCACTGTATGTTCAAACCTGTTTTCCCATCAAATTTTCTGTTTTATAACTCAGTGATGTGGTTACCACACAACATTTTTTTAATTAGCTCTTTTCTTCTCCTTTTTTTTCCTCACCCTCTTTCTTCAGTTTTAAGCTCCTTGTAGTTGTGGTCAAGCCTTCACCATGAACATGCCTCCCCTCAAAGCAAAATTTCCCAACATATATTCATGTCTGATGAGAGCAATAACTTTCTGCCTCCATAAAAAGTCCCTGAAAAATGCACTTCAATGCAATGTATAAAAATTAAGACAAATAAGAACTTAACAAGCAGCCAACTCAAGACATATTATTCTTTTTCATGCAGTCATGTGGTAGTTTTTCTTTATGTTTTTCTCTTTATGTGAGTAAGAAACCTACCAAGGAGATACTCATATGAACAAAGGAAGATTATAGAAAGATTTTTTTTTCCCCAAAAAAGAGCTGTAGCTACAGATTTAGTTTCTAAAATTTTTGACACATGTTTAATGTCTTCTCATGAGCAAAGTGTTTGTTAGCTGAGGGCCACAGACCACAAGGCTATGGTCCATGTAGCTCAGCATCTTCTGCAGCAGTGGCACTTCAGAGAGAGTGCAAGATTCTCCCTCAAACTGCCATTTCATAGCCATTAATGAAGTTCTGTCTTATGTTCAGCTTTAAAAACAGCAGTTTTAGAAATTCCTTGAATAATCCTGCGAACTGTGGCAGCATCTTTGCTCTATTCTCAGGCTGATGTCTCTGGTTTTCATCAAGCAGAATCCAGGAGGCAACAAACAGAAAGAAATAGATTTATTCTCCTTCAGTTTGTGGCCATCATGACTAGTTTACCATTCTGTTTCACTTCAGGGCAGCAATGAGCAGCAGGAAAGAATAACAAGATAGATATCTTGAGATTGCACATATTTTTTTTTAATAAGATTTGTTTTGGAACACATCGTGATCTGAAACTTCTTTTCAGTAACTGGAAGTTTGAGTTATATATGTCCAGAAATACATATCAGTTTCAAAAAGATTCATACTTCCAATATTTTAGCTACCAAAATTGAGCTATCAGATTTTCTGCTGTCAGCTGCAAAAATGTTCTATTTGATTTCAAAAAGTCAGTATTCTTTATAAAGATCATTCTTAAATTCTTTTCCCTATATCCAAATTATCTTCAAAAGACCCAGAATTTTATCAAATAAATTATCATTTGCAACTTTTTGAACTTCTTATGACCATTACTTGGATTTTATTTCTATTTTCTTTGTCTGTCTTTCCTGTTTAAATAAGGAATGAGGGAAAGGAAGAAATCAAAGTACGCAAAAATTGGAAAATGCTTCGGGAGTCATAAAATATTTTCATATTGTTTAGTTCAGTGTCTGAGATTTTCTCTGTAAAATTAGGACAAATTTCTAAATAGTCAACCTAACCTGGGCAGATTACTATGTTCAATATATGTGTGAAAGGAATAGAACAGAAATCTTTTATTTTCACAGACACCATATATTTGCCAAGACAGACAATCCTACATTTTGAAGTGAAAGGTGTGGGAATGGATATGCAAGTGATGATAATATTTTTTCCTTCTTCATTCAGAACATCACAATTCTGTTCTATGTGACTCCAATGACATTTCAAGCAGCTCAACAGAACTGCAAATCAAAGATCAAATGCTTAGTTATCTGAGGGTTGCTATTTTTTCATTTCTGTGATTTAAAATTCATTCTCTTCAACCGAGTCCCTCAGCTAAACATTGCAGACTTTCCAAGATAATAGAAGTACTTTGGAATAAAGAGCAAAATCTTTTGAGTAAATCCACCAATATGAAAGAAGATCTCTGTTCTGAGCGTCTCGAAACCTGTTTGGGTTACTGAGAGTTGGTGGCATGAAAGAGATACCAGGATTTTTTGTGTTGGAAGCAACAGCCTACAATGTCTTCAACAGCAAGCCTTTTGTTTCTCGTTAAGCCTATTCCCATTCTCATGTGACAGGTAAAGAAATCACTGCCTTGCACATTTTTCATTTTCATGTAAAAACTTCTGTTCAGAAGATAAGTGCTACATTGTCTATCTATGACTTGAAAACTGCACAACACACTGGTACTAATAACTGCAGAAATATAAGCTGATTGTTGATAAACAGAAGACAATTAAATACTCATATCTGAATTGCTATAGCATTGAAGAAATAGGAAATAAAGTGAATTTTCTCTGGAAATGAAGCCTCTAAATTTTAGATACATTCTCTACGTTTTTCATAATCCTCAACAAATGAATATTGGAGATCTGCTGTGTGACTAGGGCGTTTCTTTCTTTCATACAGATTTTTTCTCAGCTAAGGTTTTTTTACTTACTGAAGAGTAAGACTACAGAAATCTTACAGCTCCAGAATTTTGCTCTGTGTATGAATTTATGCAAGAGAAAATCCTCACTTTATCTCTTCACAAAAATCCAGAATATAAAGAGATGATGTAAGTTTGCTTTGGACAAAGCCCACAAGTGAAAGAGAAATAATCACCTTCTTCAGGAATTTAGTATTGATAAGAAATTACTGCAGATAAAGAGCCAAAACAGAACCTTGGTCAAAATCTGGCCAAATGCACAAGTTTAAAGCTTTTTTTTTTTTGTGGGGTTTTGCTGAAAAAAAAAAAAAAAAAAACCAAAGCAAAACAAAAACCAAAAACGAAAAACGAAAAATGAAAAACAAAAACAAAACCAAAACAAAAACAATAACAAAAACAACCCCAAAACCAAAACAAAAACAAAAACAAAAACAAACTTATCAAAAACAAGGGCCAAAAAAATGTGTGAAGAAATAAGTCCCAATGTGAAGACTGAGACATGGCAGTCACTTTTAACTTTACTTGACTTGAGAACTGGGAATTTTTGTTTAAACATTCCAGAGTAGATATCTGGGTGTTTTAAGACAAACTAAGAGCTTAAGATGTCATTATCATCACTTCAAACACTGTTCCATTGATAGTGCCAAGGGTGGTGTCAACTTGGATAGGTGTCTAATTTTAGTCAATTTAATATTTCTTTAACAGTTGAATTATTTTGTGGTCCAAGTTCTAGATAAATCAGTAATAAAATTTCAAAATATATATTCTGTTTCTAGAAATTATTGTATTACTAGGACTTTTAAAGGACTTTTATTATTTTCCCCAGCCTTACTTATCCATCCTGGCTTTGCAGTGGGCTGGACCTTATTCTTGTATGGTGTGGTACTCTGGAACACAGAGGATTGTGAGAGAATACTTAATGTTGCTGTGGCTTCTGTTCTTCTCAGTCACAGTGATGACTTTGCTGTTTCTTTTAGGCTTGCATATAGAACAAAAATCCCCAAAGTGTCTTTGTATTCTCCATCTGTGAAGGCAAACTACAAAGTTTTTTGTGAGCCTACACTAAGATGATTATGTGTAATTAAACTCTTCTAATGAAGTCATATATCATGGTTTGCTCTGATGTATTTTCCGATAATATCCAAAACACTCTTTTTTTATCCACCCATTCCAGCAGAATAAATAGAAACTTTCCAAGTCATTCTACAGTAAATGCCTGTCAGAGCCCTAAAAGCACACAGCTGTTCAGCTCCCTGCAAGGAGGAATCTCAAAACTCCACATTTTCTTTGTTACAGGAGGTCTATCAACACTCAGGGCTGGGCTGGCCTGAGGTGCATTGCCAGTCTAACTGGATCCGGTCTTGTCATCTGCTGTTGAATTTCCATTTGTCTTTCCTGAACCGATCTTGAAGCTTTTTCTGAGGTTACCTTGCCTCTGTCTGATGCGGTGTCAGTGGGACTGGTTGCCTCCACTGCCCTGCTGTGCTGCCCTGTGCTCTGGTGATGGGGATTACTGACAACCCTGCTGCTCTGGGGCACCCTTAGCTCCCTGCTCAGCTTCCCTCTGGAGCAGCCTCCCTCTTGCAGCTATGGACAGTCCCCAGGTAAATGTGTCCAAATCTACCAGTAGGTGCTCATAAACACGAGAACTAACCTTGAAATTTACAGAAAAATGTGCATATTTTATGTACAGAAGTAGCTTAAAACTGTGTCAGTGAATTGGGAATCTCTCTCCTTACTTCACTTTCTGAAGTCACCGGCTTCAGTATCTTCACACTTCCACACCAATAATCATTTGAAACATTCAGTTTAAGACTTCAAATACTCCTAGCTCTAATAGCTCTAATAGCAGAGTTTTGTGCCTGACTTTTGAGTATGAAGCTGTACAGAGACTATTATCAGCCTTCAGACATGGTTGGCAGAATGTAAGTTTGTAAGGTGACAATGATGCTTTTACTATTTCTCTTGCCTAGATTCATACAGCTGTCTTAGAGATTTTTCCTCTTTTTTTCTTAAGAGATTGCATGCCACTACTGTATTTCAGAGTCAACCATTTTGCCACTTGGGGTTTCCTTCAGTTTGCTAATATAACTTATTTGACAGGTTTTCATGTGTCACCCAGCTTTCTGCCAAATGTGGTGTTTGGTGTATCCTGCTTGACGCTCACTTCATTTGTAGCAAAGTTTAAGTTATTTGCAAGGAAAATTGCTGGGAAAGGAAACAGCTGAGGCTTTGTTCATTCAGCCAGGAAGAGTGGATAGAAGAGTTACTTATCTGTCTCATTCTCTCTACATGGTTTTCTGACACTCATAGAGAAATAAAGGAAGAATAAAATAATCTGCGTAAAAGCAAAAAAAATGTTGAATTATGATAATAAATATGCATAATTACTACATTCTCATGGAATACCCCATCTGACAGGTAAATTATGTGATGGGAGCAGTAGAAGAACTAATTCTGTTGAAAATAAGTCTACCATTTTGAGACTGATAGAAGTGTGGAAGCACAACAACATCTCTACCCTCAGATACTGTACCCAGACCACATCTTTCACCTTTTCACCTTTCCCTCTATTTTTTTTTTCTTTTTCAGAGGGAGGGGGCAGTGGCCCAGGTAGGGGCAAGGATCTGGGGCTTTCTTGTGTGGAGATTTCTGTTCTTCTTTGCCTTTTAGCTGTAGCCTTGTTGGAGTCTTAGATACTTACCTGTACACAGAGCACTGTAAGTGACCCACACAGAAACAAGGCTTAATTCAATTCAATTAGGCAATACCCCTGTATTAACTTTCAGCTACTTTTGTTGATCTTTCCCTCATTATTTATCTCTGTGGTTTTTTGCCCCCCTCATGCCATTTCACAATGCTCTCTCTGTTTGGGCTCACAGGAAGGTAAGACAGACCTGCTGGATGCATTGATGCCAAGGAAATGGTTACCTTAGCAACAAAAACAAGGTGAAAGCTCTCAGAATCATTGTGCTAATCTATGTAATTTCTATTCCCAGCCTTAGACAAAGAGAAGGTAAAGGCATGAATCCACAAATTATTGTGTTACACATATATTGAAACATTACATACCAATGTTACCTGTACAAATTTCAATATTTTAAAAGTATTTTCAGTAAGAATTAACATGTCCGAAAAAAGTTTTTTAATTAATGTTCTCCACTTTGCTAATGAAAAACTTTATACAAGTACATTTGTGCAGCACTCTGTTTGCATTCTATGCAAATTACCATGAAAAATAAGATTGCCACAGATAAGGAATGTTTTGTGCTCTATGACTAGGAGCCAACACACTTTCTGGTGTCAGGTTATTGCAAAATTTTCAGCACTAATTATAATGTGTATAATTGTTTGTCTAAGGGCAAAATTTAATAAATAAATAAATAAACAAACAAATAAATAAATAACTAAATAAATAAATAAAGTTTTATTTCCATTTTACAAGTTTTGCATGTGGCTTCATTTTAAGAAATTATGGTGGAGATATTCCCATCCTATGCCTTTCAACAAGATCATGTATGACAGGTATGAGTTCTAAATATATCTCCAAAAGGAGAAAAACTATGGAAAAAATATTTTGTCAGAGAAACCATAAGAGTTAAGCATAAAACTAGTGAGCTTTTTCCCTAAAATTTTTACTTATTATATGTGTTTTATAACAGGAGAATGATCCCTAAGAATAACATCTTGTAAACTCACTTACACAAGATGCCATTAGATTATAGCTTCTTGCTCTGCTGCCAAAAATGAATTTGAGAGCAATGCTCATTTACTTCTTCCCTCGAGCTCTGTCAGCATGATATTTCCTCAACTTGCTGCTGGGTGTACCAGAGAAAAAGCAGCCTGTTTTCAAGGCAGCAGGTGAAACATTCCTATACAACTTGCCAATGGAATAACAGATGCAAAACACAGAGATCGTTTCTGCATTTCCTTTAAAGAATTTAATCCTCTGATAAAAAGGCTGCTGATCTGATACAGATACTCTAAACTGCAGTGTTTTATGTGCTCTAATATAGAATGTAGAGATGTCATGTGTGGGTTTGAAGGAAAAGTTACAAAAACACCTTTGAAAAGGGAAGAAGAAAATTACCATTCACATGCTTCAAAATAAAAAATGAAGTCTTAGAACTGAACATTTTAAAAATAAAGATGCAAATATTTTTGAAGTTTAAGTTTTTCTGCTTATTTAAAACTTTGTAAAAATTTAAATAGAACCAAAAATTTTACATTATTGAATAGATTCAAAAAGTATTCTTCTAAGTAAGATCCTTAGGTCCTGTTTACTGCACCTGGTTGACATAGAAGATTTTATTAAGGATTGCAATTAATCTGTTCTTTTTATAACACAAGTCATGTATTTTTTGAATGTATACAATGACAATATGCCTAAAAAAATTTAATGTTTGAGCAGCACTTGCAGAATTCCCTCTTTGCTGCAGAACTTTATTTCTTCCCTAATCTGCATTACAATTTTATTGTTTGTGTCCCACTCAGTCTTTCTGGGGATGTTATTTTCATCACCTGCATACTGTAGCATGGAAATCAAGAATCTTCTATTAAAAAGTAAGGCAAAGGCCAGCACTGCATACCAGTATCAGCATTTGCCATTGCAAGTAGTTATGAAATCAGGACACATTCCTTATACACTCATAATATAAACTAACTGGAGTGTCTTGGGATATTTCTGAGGATATTAGCATTCTTGTTAAGATGACTGTTTGGGGACAGGGAATCTTCTGGATTTTGCTGCCTTATGTGCCTTTGGCTCATGTCCTGAAGAGTTCTCAATGTGATCAGTGGATTCCTTACATATTAAATTAGATACCCTTTAATACCATATCTTATGGGTTTCAATTATTAATAACTTTATTGTCTACTGATCTAGGGCTAATTTAGAGCCAATCTGAAACATCTGAGATGAAATACATCTCAGACTCACTCCTACCGTACTGCACTACTTCCTATGTATACGCAACTTCCATATAATGTTATATGAGAGGACACATTTCACCCTAATGGAAAAATGTGTACATCTCATCAAGGGCAAAGTATAATCTCACCTCATTTTATTGACTTCATCAGACTGTACAAGAGAAACTAAAAGAAAAATTAGGCAAGCCACACTAAAATTGCCCAGGACACCATAATGACTGTTTATTGCAGTCTTTAGTTTTGTATTGATAGATTTAGATTAGTTTCAGTGATCAGGATTGAGAATCTGATCTCAGACTCTAAATTTTGGGAAACTGTACTAAATATTTTAATTAACTTGTCTGGTTTTTTATCACTCAGATTTGTATCTGGCTTTAATAGGAAGGTTCTTTTTCCTTTTTGTATTGCTATACTAACATCCAGAAGTCCTTAAATCTTCAAGAGGTATGGGACCTGGTAAGTATAATATATGACCAGAAGAGGTTAAAAAAGGGGAAAGTTGTAAGCACACATAGTTTTAAGAGAATAGGTATCAATGAACCAGTGAATCAATATCTAGTCACATTAAAAGAATGTGTGAGAGAATGCATTTAGGTCTGGTGAAAGTACATTAAAAGTCCAACAACACCTTTACTTAGCTCTCTCTGTGTGATTCTCTGAGAGTTAGAGCTGTTAAATTGGCTCTAAGTGCAGCCAAGCCATGCTTTGTTTGTCCAGGTCTCAAAGAGAAATTCTTCAATTTCCTTTACTTATAACTATATGGCCTGGTATTATGAAGCCATTACCCTTACAGAACTCTGATAGCATTACATTTACTAGCCCACTTTCAAGGACACAAAAGAAATGCTAACTAAAATAAGATGCTCCAAATTATGTATAAAGTTTTTTGGCATTTTTTTCGCAACTTACAAGATTAGTAATTTCTCTTTTTTTACAGAGAATTTTGCTTTCTGCCTTCCATTTTTGTGACTAAAAGATGCCTGAATACTATATAGGCCCATCCATCAAACAGCACAGCTGATACAATCTGATACAACCAGAGGTCTAAAAATGTCTTCAGATATTCAGAGAAAAATACAAATAGCCAAAATTTTCTACAGGTGTACAAGAATATATTTACAGAAAATTCAGTCGTATAATAATTCTGTATGACCCACATACAGATTATATTCCATGGTGAACATGAATTTATTGTTTGAAGGTCATTATGCATACATAGAAGCTAGAAATGTCATTTTATAAACAATATGGCTTAGAAAAATTCTCTAGCAAAAGGCTGCATTGTTTTTTGCACCTCATACATTAGGATAATTCCTTTTCTATAAAGGTGTTGAAATTGCAGGGAGTTTGCCTATAATAAGAACAAGAATGTCAAGAGCTGAACTCCTGTCCTAACACATGGCTCCATCATGGACATGGACACCCAGATCAACTGTGACGGTCAAGGTACAGCCAGATCCCTGAGAGGATCAAAGTCTGTTTTCAGTAGAAAGAGTACTTCCAAAGCCAAGGAAATTCTGGAACTAAGGTTTCAGTACAAATGTGATTCCTCAAGTTCATTTGTTTTAAATTAAAAGTTCCACTAAGAAAATCTTCTGTGTTTTATCTTTTGCACTAATAGAGGCACTTGAAAATTATTCTGGAAGCATTTGTCCAAATCCTATCACGTAAGTTAGAGACCTCTGCATGCTGCATCTGTGACAATCAGGCTATGTTTGTTTGTCAGGTACTCCTAGATTTATATCATGAAATGTTTTCTATAAACCCTTCTCATTCGTAATGCTTCAAATGAAGCACTGTCAACAACAAGGCTCACCACACGTGTGTGTTTTAAAAAGATTTGTGATTGTCCTAAATAATTTCTCGCACAAAAAATGAAACAAACAAAATTCCAAATGAAAGCAAAATAAACAAAAAAATTAAAGGAATATGAGACTGTATTTTTCCCTGTCTGGTTTCTTTGTTTGTTTCTGTTGGGTTGGCTTATTTTGGTTTGGGAGACTTTTTTTACATTTAGAATACTGCCTACTTTTGAAAGTAATACAGGCTTTTTGAGAGATAATACTGAGTACTGCAGTCATTTGAGTTGGGCGGTCTCAAGGCTGATTGGCATTGCTCTGTTTCAAATAATTGATTCCTTATTTGAGAGAGTTCCCAAAGGGATGTTGTTTTAACTGGTATAGATTTTCAAGGAGTGGTAATGGTGACATGGAAGATGGCATACATACAAGAGTAAGAGAAAGATTCAGAGAACTTAGAAAGGGAAATGTCATAAGAGCTACACATATAACAGGAGAGGAAAAGCAGAGAGGTGGATTTAGATACCATCTTGCAGATAACACACAGTACAGCGAACAGGAATAGCACACATTACACAGGAAAATTGGAGCTTATGTTGCCATAGTGAAAGTGAGCAGTGATCACATTGAACATACAGGACATTTTAATCTACCTTGTTACTTTCATGTAAATAGACTACTGGATCAGGTCAGATACAGCAGCGGTGGGTTTTCTGAAAATAAAATCTACTCTTCTTGTTCTCTTCAAAACAGATAACTCTTTAGGAGGACATAATTAGTCTTTGAAAAAGTACTTTTAATTTTTGTAGTACATGATTATATATATATTAACAGTCTGCTAAGCCTTTGCTGAAATTGAACTGTGCCAATTGATCACTATATTCAGTAACTTTAAGACATTAGGAGATTTTTATTGGCAGAAATAAAAATAAGGGTTAACTTTCCATAAGCAAGCTTTCCTTTTCTGCAGAAAAGAGAGGATTTCCTTAGATGTGTTTGTAAGGTTTGTAATTTTTTAAAGCACAGTCTGTGTGAACCCTCTCTGGGCGGCTCGCTAGATGGCGAGCACAGCGCGGCCTTGCCTTGCCTTGCCCAGCCCCGCAGTGACAGGCCTGGTCGCACCGGTGGGCACGGCCTGCCAGGGTGTGCCAGCAGGCTCTGCACCTGGGAGGGCATCAGCTCCTCTACGAGCCAACACTTATGTGCCAGCATTAAAAACAGCGGCCTTTAATTGGAGTATGCACTTTACAGGCAGCAACTCAGAGTAGTCTGGATAGTTTTCCAAGCATGAGGAGCCCTTTTGTTTTATCAGAGCAGCTCTGAGCTTTTACTTAGCTGTAAAAGCTGCCTAGACTCCTAGCACTTTGTGTCTACTCATATGCATATAAAATTATTATTTTCCTCTTGGTCTCATGATGACAGTGATTGTAAATGTAATAACTAAGTAATAATCTTGGAGAGAAAATGTGGAGTTCAGAGCCAGAGTCCAGGTAGTACATGAAACTACTTTGCTTTGCACGACATTTCATTGTGAAGTGTGTTGTCATTATAATTATAGGTTTCAGCGCAGCAAAACACTGACCCATGGACATAAATATCTAGCAAAATCAAAAGCATAGAGTAAAAGAAGAGTGGGTGAACAGCTGAACAAGGTGTTCTGTTACCCCTCATTGAGTGTGCTTTTATCTCTTTCCAATCATGTGGCAAACAGCTACTAAGAAATTTATAGCTAAACAAAGTTTTCATTTTCTGATTGAAAACTCTCTGACCAGTATGCTTTCAGCCTAACAGCATGGTACAAATATTTGGGATATGACCTCTCTTGGAGCCTTTTATATCACAGGCAATTGTTTTCATTGTATTTTATCTGAAAGTATTTTTGACATGGTTCACATGAAGGAAACTTGCTGAAGATATGTGGTTTGGCAGGCCTATGAAAGTCACATCTACATTATTCTGTTAAAAGGCCCCAAACACCTGATACTAATTTCCTTAGCTATCCACACCATCTAAATTTTGGCAGCTGTTACACTGAAGACAAAACCTTGGAGTTGCTTGGCTCCAAAGCATTATAGCCATCTTTCTTTGAGGATTATCGATCAGAATATTCACTGTCTTCGCAATATGGTTAGCCTTGAAGAGCAGTGAAAGGTTATGGTGAAAAAGATAAAAGGCATATATGCTCAGGACAAGGTGGAAACAACTGCTTTCATGAGACAGAGGAGAAAACTTCTGAGGGTGGAAACAAAAATGCTGCAAGTGGTGCTCAGAAAATAAATTACTGTATAACATATGCCTCTATGTGACCACAAGGAACTATGGCTTGCAAGGAAGAGCAAGGGAAGTGAAAAGCAGCAGCGGAACAGCTAGCACATTTGCTCACCTGTGGCTGGACATCCTCTTATCACTGTTACATGACCAGGAAGCAGAAAACTTTCTGTGACTACATCATACTATCCAACCGTGATCAAGCAAAAATCACTACCCAAAGTCAGGGAGCTAGGGTTACAAAATTTAGCAACACTGAACTTGCATCTTCAGAGGGGACTCCCTTGACTCATCATCAGACAGCCATAGGATGAGAAGCCAGAAGTAAGGTGCAGACAGACTTTTTTTACCTAGGGCAGTGAGCCATAAGTCTTTACCTGAAGTTCATACTTTCTCATTATCTAGACGAGGAAGAAGAAATTGCATCTCTCTCCTGTTCAGAAATTCTCCTGTTGAGAGAATGAGCACAGCTGTTGTCTTTGCCAAAGGCAAGAATCCTGTGGAACAGTTTGGCACTTGGACAAGGGCCAGATAACTCACAAGATGTCTTCACAGAAATGCCAAGAAATGTTCCCATTGTATAAAATGTCTGACCATTTCATAAACTCTGTCCACCTCTTAGCATCAGACATAATTACTGGTAAGTGCATCTGGTTACTACCAAAAATATCATGTTACTCTGATGTGTGATATCGCCTTCTGATTTTGGCACCAAGGAATTTGCAGGATATAATAAACCTTAAGCTTCATTGTCTACTATGAAACTTAAGATGTTTCTGCTGTAGCAGCAAAACTTGCTATGTTTGTTTTCAAACAAATTTATATATGGTATATTAAACAACCTAAATTCTTCAACAACTGACTACTAGAAGCTAGAGTTTTCTGTTATATCAAGAATGTTTAATAGTCTTATTTGTTCTTGCAAACTGGCAGAAGATTTCAAGGCGGAACCTGAATAGTCTTACAAAAAGCAGTTTTAGGCTTTTGCTCAGAGATATTAAGATTAAAATATTCCAGACTGATACAAAGCTGTTTTCACAGAGCACATGCATATATGAAGCCAAGGGCTGATGGAGATTTTTTTTGTACAATACACCTGTTAGCCTAAATCAGTACATTTGTTACTTACAAAAAGCATTATATATAAAGGGCAAGGGATAAAGGCCTTGAACGTTTGTTTCTTTCCTTTTAGTATATTAGCTCAATGTATATATGTATTTATATAATTTAGTGTATATATTTATATATTTAGTATATATATATTAAATATATATACTAAATATATATATTTAGTATATATGATCGCTACTCAAAGGGAGGATTATTGAGGAATACATCTGGCTGGAGCAGTGGTGCACGTATTTGCAAGCTGTAGATTGAGATGCAGATGAGCTCTGGGTGGGAGCCGCAGACAGGAATCTGTGAGTTCTCACACTTTGGTTAACAAAGGGCATGAAGAGGATGGTGCCAGCCAGGTGGATGGACACTGGGAGACACAGCAGGAGCTGAGAACTCAGGGAAAAAGAGCAAGACTTTTGCCTCGGTAGACTGTGAAGGTGTAAAAGTCCAGGGGTTCCTTTGTTGGGGGTTCCTCCTCAGAGGCACCATCCCAGGCTGTTTTGGTGTTACTGCTTTATGGAATTACACATCTCAGATTTTGCTATGGGAAACCTGGGGTTAAACTGCTCAGGAGACCTGGTCTGGTGTGAGTGGGGTGTGTGGGGCACCTGTGGGCTCACTGGAGCTGTAGAGGGGCTTTGGTCCCAGCAGTGACAGTCTCTGGTGCTGGGAGTGTGACTGACAGAGAATCTCGTGAATGCTCTGACTGGGAAGTTTCCTTACTGCTTCTATCCCCTTCCTCTGAAGAGCAAGTTCTCACTGAAGTCTAACAAAACTTCAGATGTGACTTGCACCCTGTATTTATTTCTTTTCTAGCAGCAGTATACATATTTTTGTTGGAGGGAAAAGCATCAGAATAACTTAAAAAATGAAAAAACAAGTGGTTTATTTTATTTTTGAACAAGTAGCCTGGTAATGGCAATGTATTGCTCTGTAGCAACCTAAATTTTACTCTTTTTTTGCTACATCGAGCATCATTTACATAAAATTCATGGTCAGGCTTCACGTTAGAAAAATTCTCATAACCCCTTTTAAGTCTAAGGCTATTTGTAGCTTTGTATTCCCATTTCCTTGTCATTAGTATGGATTGCATGGTATTTTTAAGGTCACTGGATTTTCAAATAACTGAAACATCAGACTCGTAGCTTTGTAAGTCCTAATGCTTACAAATTTCCAGCAGTGATCTGCCTTCTAAGCTGGAAATCTAGCTGATTATACCCCTAACAGCGCATTTAATCTAAAGTATTTGGAACTCAAATCCCACCAAAATCAAGCTGGGTTATTTTCAGAGGAACTGTTCAAGTACAGTTTGTGCTGATTGTGTTTCCCTTGATCTTGGTCAATCTTGACTATAATGTCTGTTTAGCAGAGTAATCTGATACCCTCCTATGAGTTAAGTACATGCAGAGGGTTAGGATCCTTTCAAAGAAATTATAAGGATCACCTCAAGCTGGCAACACTTGCTCTTCCTTAGTAGAGAGAGAGAAAAAAAGAGCTAACTTATAGTTTTAATTAAAATAAGAGAAATTGTATTTATTCCAGCAAATAGCTAATGAAGAAATTCTCAGCCCTAAAGCTGAAGATTTCACCAGGAAGGTGGTGCACCATGTTACTGATGCTCAAGACCAGAACTTCTGCTTGGCCACCACCTAAGACAGATAACCACAACAGCTTCTGAAAGCCTCAGTATATATACAAAACCCCTACAGAGCAGGCTGTCGTCTTTTTTGGGGTGGTTGGAGAGGATGGGGACCAATTTCCAAGCAGATATTCAGTCTGAGATATTCCAGGTAGTAATCCTGACCCACTGGGTGCTACTAGCGTTTCCAGCGTAACTTTTTTTCTTTCTTTACCTTTTTTATCCTTTTTTTTCCCTTCTCTTTTTTCCAAGTCTGGTTTGGTCACATCAAGGTGAAAATTCAACAACTTTTACAAAATATTTACTCCTGTTCCAATAAATAATACATTCTACCTGGGCCCCATAGAGGAAGGATTCATCAATCCTTGAAGGAAGTATTAAGTTGCACTGAAAGTGTTCCATTTGCATTCAAAGGTTGGTAACTAGCAAATGAATGTTGTCTGCTTTACTATCAGTTTATCTGTACATGTCTGGAGTGTTCAAATACATTTTAGTTTTGTAGCCCTAATCTTTTACAGTTTATTCACCTTGAATATAAACAGCCAAACAAATGATTGAGACTGTGGGATGGAAGGGCCAGGCTTATATTTCCATTATTTTTTTTCTCTTTCTGAATTTTATAATTTAACCAAAATTGCTCGGCAAAGAATCAAACCACAAGCATTTTCTTTGTGTTTTGTAATTAAAGTCTAGCCAGGATTTGAATGTAGACAAAGTTTCCAAAATTCTCACTTTTTTCATATCAAACACTGGAGAAATTATTGATAGGATCCAAAATAAGAAAAAAACAAACAAACAAACAAACAACAACAACAACAAAAAACTAATAGAACCAACTAGTGTCTAGACTTCTGATTATGCCATTAGGCATTATTGTGTGGGGGGAAATTAACAAAAGCAGAAGAAAATAATAAGAATAAAAACTAATTAAGCAAATACTTCAGAAATGGTGGGGAGGCGGGAATTGGTTTTTAATTTTTTCCTAAGAATACAGTTTGTGAAAAGTACATTCTTTAAAAAATAAAATAGATGGTTATTGGCTGCTTTCTTTTTCTTTTTTTATGCCTCTGGGATATAGCCACAGGCTGTTTAGGTGACGATTGGATCCAGCTGCAACTGTTCCAGGGGAAAGGAGTAATGCTGTAAATTCTGTCTATGAGTCACCTAGGACTTCTGAAAATTTTGCTCCATGACAGATGGCTCTTTCCTTGGGTGTATATGTTTTAATGGAAAGTTTAATACTATGTGGGTGAAATTGTGAATAATTATGACTTTGAATTAGGTAAAATGAGTCAGGTCAAATGCTCTTCCCTACAGTAACTATTCTAGCAATTTTTGAAACCCATCCTCTGTTCCCAAATAAAATACTTCAATGAAGAATTCAGTGTTTCAGAGAGGTTCTTCCATTTAATTTCTTTCATGACCACCAGAAAAATATCTTAAAATCCACTTACAGAATTTCTTAGAAACAGGCTGTTGGGCTTTTTGTTCATTTTGGTTGGGGTTTTATTTGCTAAGCCCATTCTGTTCTGTTCTGATATTCACTGGTATACAGGCATCCATCTGAGGACCTTTAGGGCTACGTGGGGCTTTCTTCAGTGGTTAACTGGCAAATATGATTATTCCATTGCATCCTTCTGGAATAAATACAGAATCTCTGATCCGATAAACCTTTCACTGAGATTTCCAAGCCCAGTGTTGTTGCCTTATGGTGACACCCAGTGGAGGAAAGGAACACTCCAGCTTTAAAAATTATTTATTATGCCTATATCTGAGTTTTTGAATTCAAAATGCATTCAGGTTGTGTAAACTGTTTTATATAAAATACATATCCACAAGAAATTCATGTTCTTTGGGATTTCAATTGAAAGTAAAAATATGACCACTGTCAGCCCAAGATATTTTATTATTTCCACTTTTGGGAATAAAAGAGAGCACAGATCAAGCTGAAAAATAGCTGCTTTCTCCTCCAAAGACCAGGGGAAAGAATAATAGTTTTGTCTAAAACTGTTGTAAACCTAGCAATTATATTTGGGTTCTATCTGGAAAAAGGAGCATACTCAATTCCAGCAATTGGAATTATTGGCAACTTAAACCTCTGCAGAAATCTGAATCTCTGGTACAAAAATAAAAGTCCTTCTTTCTACTTTCCCTGGTAATTTGACCTATAGATGTAATCTTCTTCAGATGAGACTAGCCAGAAAATTTTCAAATGCTTATTTTTATTTTCAAAGTCTTCTATTTTCAAGGTGCTTTAGTAAGTCTTCTGTTGAAGACTTCTATTGAAAAATTGTATCTATCTAATTTATTATTCATATAATGATAGTTCCAGTTCTTTATAGGAAACTATGCTGTCTTTTGTTTAACAAGAGAAATGAATTTTGTGAAATCAATATGATCATATTTTGTCATTCAGTGGCAGTGAGGGAGAGGCACAACTGCAAACCTACTATAGATATCTTTTCTGTTGGTAATTTTAATTGACTGAATTATACATCTTTTTTAGGCTATACTAAAGTTTAATTAAACATCCACTTTCACAAAGCAAGCCCAGTAATAGCAGCAAAGTATTTCCACTACAGCTTGCTGTAGTGGTTCCAATGCCTCTGCTCATTAATCTGTGCTATAATGAAGCTTATTTTACTTCAGTTAAGCCAGGAATAATTTATTTTTAATTTTAGCAGGGTACATAAAAGCACAATAAACAGTGCTTAAGGTGCTTAAGATGCAAAAGGTGAGGAGCTGATAAAGATTCTGGTTAGATCCCTCAAGTTATTTTGCTGCTTCTCTGATCTCATGATTTCTTTGTCTTGGCAACATCTCTCCTGAATATTGTTGTGAAAATTATTTTTAACTTAGCTACCACATTCCAAAAATTCTTTTGTGAGGAATAATGGTTGGTATGACTGTGTATTCACAGGGGAATTCAACTGCTAAGAGGTTATCTAAGACTTACAAGAACAATTACATTGCTTTTGTTGGCTGTGCATGAGCATGGGCTTTGCATTAACTACGGTACATAGCTCACACAAACTGTTTTTATACTGCCAAGTACATTAAATAACATGAAGCAGATCTAAGCATTAGTATGAATGCCTGAAACGATCCCCTTGGAGAAGCTGCTGCCTCTGAGGGTGAGCTGACTTGCCTGACATGGGGGACATTGAGATATTCGGCTTGAGAACTGGAGTAACCTACAAAAGAGGATAGGTTTAATTTATTTTGTGCAACACTAGCACCCTCTCTTCTGATTCCACATTGCAAAGAAACTTTCTGTCAGAGAAACTAAGTACTTGATCTTGGGGAAAATATATTTCCACCATAAGAGATTCTGTTAAAAGGGAGAGAAATATTTTTTTTCCTTGAAAGACATGGAAGAGAAAAGGGATAGGACTAGAGATCAGAGATGTGGTCTCTACTGACAGAAGGCAGAGCTCCTTGTCTCTTGAGTCCTTCAGGACACACCACATGTCCAGTCTTCAAAAGCTCCTTTGTAGTGGTTTCTTCACAGGCTGAGGAGAGAAAGAAAGATGCTATACAACTCATTTCTTTCCAAGCCTGGCCTTGTATCTGCTTCTGAGATCACCACACCTAGATCCTACAGCAATATATTTACTTTGTGGAGTTTTTTGAAGACAGGTGCTAAGTAAGGTCTGTTTTCTGACTGTTGCATAGCCTTAACTCAGTGGGACCCTGAGGGTTCAGCATGTCTGTAAATCAGGCCATTCTGTTTTTAAATTGCAATTCTGTCAGAAAGCTCTTTGCACACTCATAATTCAAAAACTTCTTTCCCAAACCAAAATTATGCTGGGGAACTGGATGAGTCATGGGACTGGAAATTGAATATGAAGCCTTTCATCTCTAGATCACAAGTTCAAATATGCCCTGGGTCACTAAAACTTTGCCATGTACTGGCTTTTCAGCACTGTAAGATTCAATGCATACACGAATGACAAATTTCCGTTCTTGAGGACTGTGGTGAAATTGCACCAGGAGGGAAAAAAAACCCACACTAAAATAAAGTCCAATTGCTTTGCTGGAAAAAATGCACATGATGCATGTATGTGTTATTTACCTGTTTAATATTTTTCTTTATTTTCTCTTTTGTTTCTTTTTTCCAGCAAAGATAAATGAAACTGTCTTGTGAATCAGAAAAATATAATTATCTCTATCTGAGTTACAATAAAGATACAGCATGAAGTTTCTTCAAGTTTGTAGACAGTGGGATGAAAAAGCATCAGAGAGAGTCTGACCAAAAGAGACCTGACAAACCACAGCAGTTAAATTCAGTTAAGGCGGTGTTATATTTTTTCTTATGTGTGGGATCTTTTCTGTGGTTGGGGAATTTTTTAATCTTGGATGGAGTAAAAATGAAACTTGGAAGTTGTTTAGGAGAGGTATTTATTGCAGTTTTTCATAATTTTAGATTTTTAAACTTTTACTTACACATTATCAATCCTTGCAGACTATTTTTATGAAGGTTAATCATTATAGATGCATTTCTTCTAGTTCCCCTTTTCTAAAACACTAAGAAAGGGAATGAAGATCTAAGATGGAGAACAAGAAGTCAGGACACAAAATTTATGATCTCATTCAACTTCAAGACGTTATCAGTCTGGAGGAGAAATTTAATCTTGAACATAAATTGCATTTCCTAAAAAAACATAATCTTGCCTTAAGACACCAAATGCACTGATTACAGAGAATGTCTGTGTTTACACATTTGTACAGACCATGCTGACTGTATTAGTGTCCTAGGAAACAAACTATGTGCAGCATACAGACCTGCTCCAAGCACTAAGCCGAAAAAGAAAAAGAAATTTTGAAATCAGACCCTCTGATCTCTAAATCCTTTCAAATTCCTGAAGCACATTAGCTTTACTACTGCATGATGTGTGCGGTAGTATTTCCCCTAATGAAATCTGACTAAATGTTTAAATGAGTTTAATGCATGAAATATATAAATAAAATGTGGCCTTGATTAAATTTAGACTTGATACATAACTTAAATGGGTAGCACAAGAGCAGCTTCAGTATCATGTGTCCAGGCTATTTTTGGCTACACTTTATTTAAAAAGGAATGAATTTTAACATTCCACATACCTTACAAAGAAAAGTCAATATAGAAGAGAAGAGCATATAAAAAGAAGCTGCATATAAACAATAGATATAATTCAGTTTAAAAAACAGATCCTTTTTTCCCTCTTGTTTTAAAATGCTCTAGAAGGGGTTGCTATGTCAAAGTGGATGATGTAATGTTTTTCCCCCACTTTAAAATAAAGGCTGTCTAGGGCTGTCTATGACATCCAGATGACAAACTTTGTCCAAACATCCCTAGAAGCACTATCAGTATAGGCTTTGTCATATTACCTCACTAATGTGTCTGAACCATGACCTGTAGGAGTCCATTCATGGGGAAAAAGGTATTTCACCTTCTGTATCCCCTAAATCTTTTTCTTCTTTCCAACATCAAAATCAGGTTATCCATGCAGTCTTCTGTCACAGCCTCTGAGAAGCTGACTGTCAACTCATGCAATTTTACAATGATCCCAAAGGTGCTGCTTCACTGTTATGCCTGAGGCCTCGGTGGCACCACCACTGCTGATTTATACCCAGCTGAGATACTGCACCCAAAATTCCTCCAACAGACAATTTTGTGCCTTAAGAAAGTCTGTATTGCTAATTTAACTTCACAAGTCCTATCTTATTCATTAGCTTTATATTTAGGTTATAATCAGCAGCAAATTTCCATGGAAGAAAATACCTCAAGGGAGGAGAACAGGATTTTCTGGGAAGGGAAAAAAGGTATCCAACACTAATGTATATTTTCTGTTTTCATGCAGATATTTGATGATCACTGTCTGGTACTTGGGAGTCATTTACTACTCTTGTGAAAGCCTTTTTGTCAGAAAGTTTTTCTCAGCAAGGTCCCTTTTGGTGTCCATCAATTGTAAGCTCTATGTTGACACAGAACCAAATTATTGCTCACTGCAGTTCTCGGTCCTGTAGACAAACATTGGTTTTCAGTGAGAGACTCACTTCTGAAATCAGTAGAATTCACCCTGTGAATAGCACTTGCCACTCACTGAGGAGCATGGAAAGATTTACAAAGCAAATGTTGCCTGCCCAAAGCAGCGTTGCAAATTTTTGCCCAATGAATCATTAAGGGTATTCTTTACTCTGCTTAGGATCTTTGCTGTAGGGCTTGCACCCTACAGATAGTGGAAATTCAGAGAGCAACCTCCTAATGGTGGTAGACTCCACCAGCAAGGAAGTGAACTCGTGTGCAGATGGCAGGGCTTGTCCCCAGGCACGTGTCATAAAGGCAGCAGATAAAAGGGATTATCCTGTATCCTACAACAGTGTCAAGCCAAAACTGCTCAGACCATCCCTTGAGGAGGAAGAATCATATTATACCAGCTTCTGCATTCTAACATTCAGCAGCAAAGGATTAATTGTGTATTGAAGAAGATTTGGCTTTTTTTCCTTAAAACCTGAAGTACTGTCCTCCTATGCACTGGTTTCAGTCAGACACATGAGAAGTACACAAAAAATTGCATAAACACAGAAGGCTGCCCTTCGAAATTTTGCTCCTTTTCAATAAGAAACAGTTCTTAAAACTGGAAATATTCCTAACTAACACCTTTAGAAACATTCTTCATGTTATAGCTTTGTAGTAAAACTTTACCTTAAAAAAAGTGCATGCCCTAAACAGCTTGATCTTTTTTTTTTGCTTCTTTTTCTTTCTTTTTTTTTTTTTTAAAGCTCACTTTGGATTCTGCCACTTCAGAAACGATGAACACTGTAAAATTGGATTTGAAACCACAGCAATAAATGTTTAAAATTTGATCCTTCTGTTGGGACCTGGGATAAATTAAGCTGATGTACATTATTTTTAAAGAAAGGAAAAAATATGGGAAGCGGGTTTTGAAGCCTGAAGGCAGAGAACAAAACAAGCTATGCAGGTGATATAAACCATCTTATTTTCATTTTTTAAATAGTTTTCTGCTTCCCTATGGTTACTTAGACTGGAAATAATTGTCTAGAAAATACATTTCAATGTGCTATCTAAAATGCCTTATATATATGTGAAATGAAATGACAGCAACATAGCTACTGACTAAAATGCATCTTTATTTCCTTCTACATTTGTTTGATTTCTAGCACACAGTGACTTGTAAAGTATACATGTCCTATGGAGATGAACCTGGTGCAAGTAGGTTGGTAAATGAATCAGGTGAGGTATTTAAAAAGAATTCTCATGCACCTAAATTAAACACAGAACAAATTAGCTGGGATTTAAATAAAAAAAATTTAAATTCAACCAAAATGTTTTGAAAAATCCCATATGACAGTAGCTGTAATAATTTTATTGAATTAATATTTGAAGGTAAATTTTTGATTATCAGCAACTGGCTCTATGAAAAAAATTATTAAATTAGTTTCATAAATTAATATTTATAATTATCAAAATAGTGAAGAGTAAGGCAGAATCAGGTTTTTTGGGGCTCTTAATCCCTTATTCCAACTTAACCATCTAGTCTACCAAAATTAAGTCAATTCAGCAAAGAAAAATCACTTTCTTTACAGATTCTACTTAGATATTCAGGATGACTGTAGAATGTTTAATAAATTCAACAACACAATAGGAGTACTATTCATTCTTAGAACAGGAGACAGAAATCTAGATTGTTGAATCTGATGCTTTGCAAAAGGGCTGTAAAAATGCACTTTCCTCCGCCTGTATCCTCTTGCAACTATGAATAGCTTAATATTTCCTGGCTATTCCAAATCCCTTCAATGTGCAGGATGCACTGACTACGGCAAATCCATAAGCACAGAAGATGCCCATCTCATACATTCCACCATGCTCTTTATGGTGACATTTTCTTCACTTTTTAAAGACTCATGCATGCCCTAGCCAATGGGAATTGTTCATAACCAGAACGTCTTGAGAAGAGCAAAAGATAGAACACTCAATGAGGTTGTTACTCTTCAGAGCTATGTTAGAAACTGAGAAAATGAAATGTATGTAAAAAGTAAAAAATAAGTAGGAGGACACGTAAGACTAGCTGTAGGCTACAAATCTTTCTAACCCTAGGACAATAGGTGAAACAGATCAGTATTCAGAGGGTGAACGTCTACGGATTATGTGTAAGTGGGACATAAAGCATCAGTTTTGTACAAAGATCATGGAGTCAGAGACGTTGTTCTAGTTCTCACTGATCACTGTAAAATGGTTTGTGCCCCTAGTCTGGTCTCAGTTCCACAGTCAACAGGTTTATTAGTTTTAGCACAATTTTTGTGCCCCGGACTTGCCAGAACTGAATAAGATGAAGGCAATCTTGGAAGGAAGAGGGAGGAGAGAGAAGAAAGTAAGTGAATGGCCTGGGTCAGTAACCTGGCAAATAGTTGAACAAGGTGGAACAGTCACTTCCTCTGCTTGGAGTTGTTAGTCAGACCTCAATTTTTTTTAAAAAAATTATATTTCAATAATATGATGTCCACTGAAAATTCGTATTTATCTATTAAGCTTTATCTCTCCCATCACATGTTTTTACAAAATCCAAACCTACTTTATACAACAGAAGTCAGAAAATAAATTTAGCAAAAAGTTTGCATTTTTTTCTTTTAAAAACAAGGTTTAAAAAATCTTCCCCAAATAATTGCCAGTTTGCTTGTTTTATATTGCTGCGTCTAAACAACAGAATATAACTGAATTCTATGTGGCTTTTAACATTTTGTCCATGCTTCCAATAATCACTGAAGTCATTTTTGCCTGCAGCTATTTCTGGTAGTTCTATAATCTATGGGAAGGCAAACAGTTGTGAAAGGCCTTTTGAAATATTTCTAACTTTCTATCATTAAGAAGTGCTGTGTATTTTCCTTTCTTACAGAAGAAAATTATAATTTCCTGCAGGCTCCTCTTTTTGTTCAAAAACCCTTTGGAGTAATAGCAATTTAAATGGCAGTTAATAAAATCTAAGGTCATCAAAAAATTAAAAAAAAAAAGCCCACACTGTGTCTGTGCTGGAAAAAATGTAAGAGATTGGAAATTTCTTACCTTGTCAATCTTCTTTTTCAAGGTCAAAACTGCAAAGCAAAAGAGTTATGCTATTGCTCTTGGCTTTGCACATGCCCAACAGCAAAATCTTACCTCATGGGCAACTGATAGCCTATCCTAGAGTTTCATGGACCTAAAGAGAAAAATTAGGGTTTGATTAAAAAAAAAATAAGGTTTTAAAGTCTATTTTAAGTAATTTTATGCAAATAAATTACCCAAGATGTATACGCATTCTGCAGCATCTCACTCTGCCTTGCTTTGCCATTTGTCCCTATCAGATTTCTTGCTGTTCCCTGGGATCTTCCCTTACCTCTTTGTAAATCAGTGCAGCTCAAATTCAAGTTAATCATTGTTCACTACATTCATGAACAAATGGATAGTGAAAGTCAGTGTAATCCTCTCCTTGGTTTTTATATTCCAAAGGAAACTCCACAAAATGACTTGCCATGCTGCCATTTGTCACATCTTATTACCTTGGCTTCACTGTGGTAACTTACAGCAAGGATGTGGCTAACAGCAACCACATGTAATGCTACACAGTACCATCTTGTCTGCTAAGGAAATTTAACAAGGCATGGTTTCCAGAGATCAAGATCTTTCTTGTAATTGCAGATTTTAATGGCTAGAAGACAGACGTGGGGAGCCTTCAACCCATTAACAATCATCTTGTGTGCTTCAAAGGGTTCGCTGCTACTAAGTCTCATGTCCATATATGCAATCTGTTTGATATGGCAAATTAACAGTTAAAAGTGGAAGGAAATCTGAATCCTGATCTTGCTATCTTGCTCTTCTGCTCATTGAAATCAATGGGTGAACCTGTGCACTTCACTGAAAAACCAAGACCTCATCAGTCTTAAATTTAGCTGAACTGTAAACCTGAAGTAGCCATTGCTGCTTCAGGTCTTGGGATCCTGGAGCTGATATGATATGAACCTACTATAAACAATACATGATTCCAAAGTGAGAAGGATCCTCATATTAATTAAATTTACATTAGCACTAAGGAGTCTCCAATCCTTACGTTAGCTATTGTTCCATGGATATGTAGCAAAGATGTGATATTAAGCCTTGCAAATAACTAAAGTCCCCCCTAAACTCTGTCTTCTGAGGTCGTTAAGTAATAAAAAACTTGGGTTTTAGAACCTAAATAAAATTGGGAGCATTATAATTTTTCTGTAAATTTGCCGTACTATTGCTATTGATGTGTACAGAGTGTTAAAAAGACAGCTCCTTGAGCATGGAAAGACATACATTGTAGCTGATTGGCAGCTTGAGAAGGAAATTACACAAAAAAAGTTACTACTAACTCCTATTCACAATTTCCTGTTGTACGTATAATTTTTCTTGAATATGAAACAGATTAGTTTTTTCATAAACCATATCTTTTTCTGCAAAGTGTGAAGTAATGAGTTTCGCTGCAAACCAGCTTAGTTTTACATATATAAGTTATGGAGAGTCTATCACCAATAATTGGTCCTGTTTTCAGGCTTTACAGTCACTCAGATTCATAGACTTGTCTAATATTTGTCTCACCAAAAGCATCACAAAGTTAACAATAATGCTGCAGATGTGATAGATAGAAATAATTAGTACAGTTCTTTCTATGCTGCTCTTTTTATAATTTCATTTGGTATTACAGGAAATCTCAAGGAGTTAGCACTTAGAAAATGAAATTTTGAAACTAAATTCACAAATCAGGGATTTGAGTTTTCAGAACATAAAAGAATTCAGTTAGTGTGTTATGTCACCATGATTGTTCATCTCAGCTAGTGCAGGATTTCCAGAACATGAGTGACTCAATTTCATTCATGTTCTCTCATGGAAATTTTGCAATTTTCTGATTTGTAAGAGAACTTTTCTTTTTCCTTTCTTCCTGCTCAGTTAATCCATATAAATATTGACTACATTAATAACATGGACATAATTCTCACTTTTGAAAATTGTTTCCCCACTCTGCCTTAGGCCATTCAGAAAGTTATCAACACTTTTGAGTACCTCTTATCCCTCAGCAAATCAGTTTTCAGTTTATTTAGATAACTCATACAAAGAAGGAGAAACTAAAATAGATCAAAGCTGTACTATGTGAAGGGATATGTTGGTAGGTGAGTAAATGGTATGACTGACTTAATGTGCCCAAAATTTCCTTCCTACATATTTAGAAAATTATTTTTTCCTCTCTTGGACATCAGCTTCTCTTTTGAAGTCATGCTTTATTTGCTTTTTCTTCCCAAGCTCCTATAATTTAATAGAGGACAGCAGAGAATACTTTAATCTTTGGATTATGTTGCATAATTTATGTTGCATGAGGAGCATATTAACTTATGTTGTCGTCACTATTTGGTACACTGGGTCTGCTTCTGCCTGATGTGGATTAAAGTTTAGTTTTGAAGTATTTTAGAGAATGCTTCACAGACCTCTGGAAGTTTTTCTGGTTTTTATCCTAACTTTGCAAGAATTTTTAGTTCTTTTGCCCAGAGAACTATCTCATGTAATGCCGTTTTGTTATTGTACCAGTTATGTCTGGGAGAGAGTTAATTTTCTTCATGGCAGCACACATAGTGTACGTTCTGGATTTTTTGCAGACAGATTTGACAGCACACCACTGTTTCAGGCACTGCTGAGCAGTGCTCACACAGCATTAAGGCCTTTCCAGCCCCTCACACCACCCCACCGCTGAGGAGGCTGGATGTGCACAAGGGATGGGACACAGCCAGGACAGCTGACCATAGGGATATTCAATCCACGTGATGTTGTGCCTAGCAATAAAAACTGAGAGAAAGAGGAAGGAATGAAAGCGTTATCGCATTTGTTTTCCCAGGAAAGCATTAGGCATGATAGAACGATGTTTTCCTGGAGGTGGCTGAACATGTCCCTGTTCATGAAGGTGGTTGGTGAATTCCTTATTTTGTTTTACTTTTGAATGCAGCTTTTGCTTTATCTATTAAACTGTCTTTGTCTCAATCAATGAATGTTCTCCTTCTGCCCTTCCAAATCTCTCCTCCATACCACTGTGGGGAACATGAGCAAGTGGATTTACGGAGCTTGTCAGCCTGGCAGTGATGACCCACAACAGTTAATCACACTTGATAGTCATGCAAGTAAGATAAAATAAAATAGCTTGTGAAAGGTATAAGGGCACCTATCTGAAGCTGATACTTCCAAGTATAGCAAAAGATTTCCATTATAATGTATATTGCTTTACTAAAATAACATTTTTCCAAAGTGAGAAAACTTGCAAAGTGAAGAAACACAACGAGCTAGCTGAGGGCACAGTCTCTATCATGACAGATTCATGGAAGATTCATTCTATCATGAAAGATTGGAGCTGATGTCCCAGGTATTATCCAAGTACTTTGAACTGAGTCCTCTAAGATGTTCAATGAAAGGATAAGGAGAAAGGCATCCCGTGGTTTCTCCTACATCACAAAAGGAGATGTCACCACCACTTTGGAACACATGAAATTCCAGATGAATGTCAGCCAATGGCTTGACTCATAAGAAAAATGTAACTGTAAGATCCTCAAAAAGTAATCCTAAATCCACCCTTCTGTGTGCAACAGGTCAGCAGTAGTCCTCTTTCTTTATTTCATTCATCAGCATGTTAAGCATTGCAGTATTTACAATACATAAATCATGTCACTCTGCATTACATTCTAGAGTCATACTTTAATTATATTCAGATTCAGATTTCAGGAGAAGATAATGCAAATGAATAGAAATTGTCAAATTATTTTAAGGACAACAGAGTGTTGATTTGAACTGAAAGCACTTTACCTTTCTATAACTTATATATACTTCAATATTGTTGGGTAAATATAATTTAAAGTATTTGATAAATAGTAATTTATTTAACCTATTTACATTTCATTGAAGTAAATTTTGAGTAATTCAAAATAGAAGATATTATATCTGTCAGATTCCATTTCTGTATTAATTAAGGCTTTTCATTGTATTTTTAGTGCAGGATAATTGATGGAAATTGAGGAACTGACAAAACAACAGAGAGAAGTCTGATAACATCAATAAATTTCAGCATTCTCGAATCTTGCTCCTCTGTAAACTTTAGTGATCTCTTGAAAAAGAATTTTCTGGATGAGTAAATTTGGAGATTAATTGCCTATTCTGACAGAAGTACAAGTATTATATTGGGCATACTGAATATTATATTTTAATAATTCCATAATAAAATATGAATAATGAAGACCATGTCACAAGCTGTTGCCTAAATAATAAGAGCTTGGAAAGACATTTCTGAGATGGAAGTTCTCTGAGACATCATGTTTCTTATTATCTACTGCAGCTGGATATCTGGAGTAGCTAATCTAAGGTCAGGTTTCTTTGGGTTACTCATTTTGCTTTTATCCAATGTAGGGTGAACTAAGTTCATTAGTAAAATGAACTGATTTTTAAACCCTCCTAGTTGTGTAGAGTCAAAACTGAGAATTTCCAATATCTGCTGGAATTTTCAGTCAGTATAGCTATTTGAGTTATTGAGAAGAAGCCTTTGAATTATTCTATGCTACCAAAAACCTGTTTCCACACAGTATAAACTTCATTCTGCACAGTACAAAATTGTTTTCATATACAAATAATTTCTATCGAGGTGGCCAAGCTAAGCCTGGAAGTAAAGAAAAAATATCATTGCATGTTTTTATTTGTGTTTTTCTGTGGCATAAATTATAACAGTAGAAAGCTCTTCTTGCATGTGAAACTGGACAGGGTTTGTTCAGTAAGGCAAAAAGCCAAGTTAAGCCCCTCTTAAATGCTGTTAATTAGAAACAGGGACATTACAAGAAAGGACAATTTAAGAATTCAAATGAGTGAGAAATCCCAAACAACCCTACACAGTTTTTGTTTATCCAACAATATTGTAAATAGGAATCTGACACCATCAGTGTTACATTTCACCAGTTATCTGATAAACCAAAACAAGAGACACATTGACACACTGGGTAGTCCTGTCAGTCACTGCTAACTAGTACACAAATAGCTCCACAGGATATCCAGACTATGCAGATATATGGTTTAATCTGGTGGGAAAGAAGTTTTGTTTTAATTAATCTTCTAACTAAGTATTTTTAAAGAAACATTTCAGTCCATTAAGCTAAGCCTCAAATTTAAGTCTGAGTAGATAATTAAATTTTTTTCTAACCAAATTTTAATAATATACAGGCATCCACAAAACTTTTGTTTTGGTTTAACTTTCAGAAGTGGCTTTCGAGGAAAAAAAGTCTGCAGAAAAAAAAAAACAGAAGGAGAAAGCAACCTGTCTACCTATGGTTCTTGGGAGAAAAGGAAAAAAAAAATTTAAAAAAGAAGAATGAAAGAAAGAAAAAGATGAGCTGTTTAGTGGTCTGAATGGATCTCCAATACTGTTATCAAATGGAATTGTAGGAGAAAGGTAATACATGTAAGATGACCACATGTCCACAGGGTCAGGAAAATAATTAAATTTATTAAGTTCTTTTCAAAATGAACCATGAACTTTCATGGTTCCCTTTTTGCTCTGTATTGTATTTGCTTCAGTTTATTGGATGTTCTTACATCTATTGTCCCTCATCCACTAAACATTTTTTTTTTTTTTTTTGTTTTTGCTGTTCAATCTTAATAGCTGTATAAATTATTTAGGGTTTGGCCCTCAGTGTTTCTGGATAGTAACAAAGGTCTTTTAAAAGGATTTCTGGGTGTGGATTGTGTTTTTCAAGGAAATCTTGGAACTCTTAGTAAGAAGCTATTGCTTAATCTAAATTAAAAACCAAAATTAACTTTAATAATAACTGAATGGTATCCAGAAATCAATGCGTTTCAGACTGTGTAGTTAGGTAAATGTTAGGGAAGAAAATGAGTAGAGTAATTTCAAACCTACATCCTTAATTTACATTTGTCATATTTAGTCACCAAATTGAAAATAAGGCACTGTCCACTGAGATTAACATTTTGATTTTTGATTATTTTTTTGGTTGGTTGGTTGGTTGGTTGGGGTTTTTTTGGTTTTTTGCTTTTAAATATATCTTGACACAACCTCCTGTTCACAAAAAATTTCCCATTGATGTAATTCTGGTCATAGAAAGAAGAACACAGGCTGGCTTATGATGGATATTTTCAGCTTTTTTACATATATATATATATATATATATATATAGATATATATATATGTCATCATCTAACCTTCCAGAGAGCAGGTCCACATGACACAAAGCCCCAGTAGGTGCTTGAGGTTATTTCAATTATCATTTTTAGCATCTCTGCCTCTGTATCTCAGCAGTTGGGGGTTCTAACTATAACTAAATGAAGGAAAGCAAAGATATGAAGTAAAAATCTTAATAAATAGAGCAGAAGGACATGAACTTTTCTGTGAGATTTGTTTATTTAATCCCTAAAATTTTATTTAAAACAGAAATTGTATAAAAAATTTTATAAAAATGTTAAACTAGCTTTTCTATGATCTCTGAAGATAAAAACTTTGCATTAATTAAGAAATTTTTCTAGAGCAATTTTCCTTATCATGTAATATCTGAGTGCAATAAAGCTAATGAGTGGTTTTGAGATACAATTGGTAATTCATTAAGTACATATGTTTTATTAAATTTTAATTTTAGTGAAACTAAAAAAATGTTAAAACATTTTTCTGTTTTCCATATCATCCCAGCAAAATTTTAGAAATAATGCTGTAAGTTTAGAAGTTTGTATATCCTGATTATTAAAATATACAATACTTAATCTATTCCTTTACACTAACAGAAATACAAAATTTAGCACTTTATAATTGCCAAAAGTTCACTCCATTTTCTTTGTAATACAGGATATTGAGTATACTGAGGATAATAAAATCTTCTTTAAATTGTGTTTCCACAGGTTTATTTCCCCAAGTGAAATGAAATTCTTTTTCTTTTTTTTTTTTTAATTAAGCAATATTGCAACTCTTTCTTGAGAAATGGTTCGATAAATTGAAATAATTCAAACCTCTCTCTTCTCTGACCAACCTTTATTTTCACATTAGATCAAAAAACAATCAATAATTAGAATTCTATGTCTAAATTAGATTACAGTACCTAGAATCCTGTCATCCATTGCTTCATTCTCCTGCATAACGCTGTTAAGTAGCAATAATTATACTAAAAGTCTGCTTGCAAATTCCACAGGGCATTATCCATAGCATATGGTTTTGAGTTTGGGTAGGCTATTCCCTCATTTCAAATTGAAGTGCTATATGGTATGCATTTAGAGAAAATATTACTGCCTCGAGTACAAAACATATCTATCATTTATAGCTAGAAATTGCATAAAGACCCTTTCCATAATACATTTTTTATTATTCTGTAAGAGGGAGTAATAATTTCACAGTCTAATAAAACAGCAGTGATATTCCTCACATATGTATGACTCAACAATGCTGAACATATTCTTTCCCTGGCATCAGCTGAAATTAATTTGAATCTCTCATTAACAAGAACAACACCACAAACCAAATCCATGATGTTAAAAATTGATTTTCTAGAAAAAAAATTCTTCCAAAGTCATGATTAATATTCCTGGCTTTTTTTTTTTTTTCATCTGAATGAATTTAATAACTAACCCATGCTCTGGAACTTATTGATTATGTAGGTTCTTCATAACCAAGCTATAAACCCTAACAAATATTGGCTTTAATCAAAGCCACATTTTATCTACTTTTCTATCCTTCAAATTTCAGTAACACATACATTGGAAAGGAATGTGGATGTTTATTGAAACAAGAAGTTTTGTTGCTTTAGTCTTTTCACTTTGAGTCATCTTGACTGTTTTTGCATTACAAGCTAAAATAGGTCATAGGACAATGTTGTTGCCTGAGTGAACACAAGAACAAAAAAAGGAAGATCACTGATTCTGCACTGTGACATGACTATGGATGATAACTGAGGTCACAGTCAGTGCTGGCCCATGAATCTGTAGAGCACAGCATCAATATTGTTTTCAGTCTGATCAGTTAAATGTCATACAAGCTGATATGTGAGAAAGTGTGAAGGTCAGCAGTGTTTCAGAAGTCAATGAACTAGATAATAGCTAGGGAGAAAAAAAAATCCTACTAAAATTTTACTAGGAAAGGTCTGGAGACTTGTAGCACACCCAGAGACAGTAAATCCTTCAATCTATCTGGGTCACAGTAGTGCTCTACATTCTGTACAGAAACTGTATGCAAACAGTTGTGTATCTTTACAGCTGTTACCTCACACCTTATCTTCCCAGCCCAGCTCTTTTAAAAATAATTAGTCAACTGTTGAGTAGATGCATCCTAATTTTGCTTGAGAGGGTAAGGAGGGAGAGATCAGAATAGTGTATTGTGAAGTCTTGCATCAGAGTTGAAGGGAAGAGTGCTGACATTTTAACAAAAATATCTTTTGTCCAGAGTCCTTAGAATTTGGAGAGCAGTCAGTAGGAGAAAATGGACCTAATTGCTTTATCACCCTCTGAAGACTGAGTTGACCTCACTGAAGTTAATTTATTGGAATGGTAGAAAACCATGGAGAACAAACCTTGAAAAAGTATTTTTTCTTCAAATTTTTCAGTGTAAACTATAATTTGGGCAGAGACGTTAATAAAAATAACATGAAAAGAGCTGCTGCCATATCATCTGCTGTCCTCTCAAAAGCTGTATTAGGCCGTTTCTCTAGGAACTTAATTCATCTTCCTGAGATGTATTTCATTATGCAAATCAGTGAGGACAGGCAGGAACAGCTAGGGCAAATTAATTCTATCATAAAGTATAGGTGTAGTCTCAAATAGGTCAGGCAAATCCTACCTTACAAGTTCTGGTTTTAATCTGCTAATTAGTGTGGTGCTTTATATTATTAACTCAGGTAGAGAAGTCAGCAGTGCTGGTCCACAGCCACCAACACACTCTCTTTTAGGAGGCCACAATATATTTTGGTGATTTGTATGTATTAAAGATAATCCTTCTTGTTTCTTTTTCCTCTTTAGCCTGCAGTTCATGCCCAAGAAAGGAGCAAGAGAGACACCAAGGGTGATACCTTCTCTCAAAGATGATAATGAAATGGAGAATCCATTCCTGTTTTTCTGATTAAGTTTTCTAGGTAAATCATGTTCCCATATCTATTGTCAACATTCTAAACCTCTTTCACTTTGCTGTTGTATTGCTAGTAAAATTCTCTTTAAATGCTCATAGGAGAACATTTCTATTACTCTTGCAAAGTGGCTTTGGGCTGAAATAGGTAGTCCCCTGCATGCTTCTATGTAAATTTCAAAGGATTTTTTAATGCATCAGCAATGTAGCAGTGAATATTTTCTCTGCTGCTATTTGTCCACATTTTTATAAATACCACATGACTTATTTGACAGATCATCTGCCTCATTGGGGGCTTAAAAGAAATGTGTTATTTAATAAGTCTGTTGCATTCCTTTCTGATGTGTAAAATTTGCTTATTACAAAAGGGAAAGAAAAATATGAACTGAGAATTGAGAAGTCTCATTTTTAAAGTCACATGTTGTTTAATTCTACACATGTCAGTATGAGTATGAGTAAATGTACTTTCTGGTACACAAATATTTTAAAATCCTAAAGTAATGGGGTTTAAGACAATGGGTTTGAAATATTGTACGAACTTTAATTCTAAGTGCTTGGTATTTATAAGCTAGATTTACCTTAGCCCTACAGAAAAATCTTAATTAAATTAACTTAATCAACCAAACTCAAGCTATGAAGCTCTCTTGGACAGATGTGCTACTTAATTGCATTCTGATTTACTATATTAACTTGATGTCACATACTGTAACAAAGGTCTTAAGCTATTTTTTAATTAAACAGAAAAATATGCAGCCATTAAATTGGTTGTGTAGATCAGATCTGTTTAATTTAACTTCATGGCTTTGTCACATCATTTTCCTTCTTTGAAGCATGCTGAGTATGTGTAGTTTTCCTTCTATAACAGGGGTGATTCATAATAATAGAGTGAGGGAGATGGCTTTTGGACTGTTTCTTCCCTCAGCTCTGTCTGTCTTCACATCATCACATTTCCAGGAAGAAGAATTGGCTGAAAAATGACTCTGAGTAAGCCCTGCTTAGTGCTTTTTCAGTGTAAAACTTAAAAGTGACATTTTGGTATCAGGCAGCTGCCTTTTTTTTTGCCTTTTTTTTCCTCCCCGCCAGATGCAAGGGCAATGATATGAAACTGAAAGAAACCACAGCTCAATCGTCTGCCTTCCACTTAATTTTTCATACAAATTTAAGGTCAGGTTGTGGCCTGGTAACCAGTGAGGTGTATGTAACATTAGAACAGTAATACTCTGAAACTGATTATGAAGGGAAACCAGGAAGAATGGACAGGAGCCTGCTCTTGGTTAAACTAAAACTAGATCAACTCTATTACTGTATGAAGTAATGGACCTCTTTAGATTTATACTATTGATAAGAAAATGAAGAATGCATCAGAGGATAACAGTGACACAGTTATATTACACTTTTAACAAAATTATATTTTATGTTCATGTATATGTGTTTTATCTATTTTACATATCATATAAAATTTGTGTGTATGAAAGACATATCTTCATGTATCAGAGCATCCCAATGTGACATTGGCTGCTGCATATTTCTGACTAATAATAAAACCGTTGCTTATAGTAGAAAACTTGTTATTTACACAAATAAAGGTATCTGTAGAGCAACAGTTTAAAAGCTGCTGTTGGTTTTTACCTTTATTTGGTAATTAGAATACCTCCTTGTGCTTATTCTTTGTGAAAACATGTACATCTCTCCTATTTAATAAAATACACATCAGGGAAAAATATTCGTGTGAGTGGTATTTTTCAGATTTTTCTGTATTGTTACGAAAATGTAGCAATTTACTAAATCTACCTTCTATAAATGTTATTGCAGTGCTGTAGATCAATTCTGAGCTAAAGTTGTAGGGAAGTTTACAGGCTGGTGGGGAACCCTCAGTGGTAATATTAAGATCCATGGTGAACATTCCAGTGTGAAATTAAATGCAGTGAAATTCTTTTCTTTAAATGTTTGTCTTTTAACCTTGAATCAGGCAGGCCAAAATTTCTGCAAATTTGAGAACTATACTTCCATTTTCCAAAAGTCCAGCTGGTAAAATTACCCTTCCAAATAGCAGTCAATTCTTTCTTATTCTAATGCACAGAAAGAAAAGGGATCCTATTATTCTGCACAGTTTTGATTCATTTTCAAGACTTATCTCTGAAAAAATTCTTGTGCTTTGGTGTTAGTGTGAACCGCATAATAATGATTTCTAATTGGTTCATGAGCAACCAGTGGTGGGGAGATGTGATTTTAAAATTGTTAAATGGGTAAAAAGTGAAAAAGCAGATCATATTACAGGAGACATTTTAGATTTCTGATAAATCTTATCAGAAAAATCTTCTGATTAAGGCAGACAGCATCTAAATAGAATAATCTTCAATGCGATATTTACTGATTTTTCCACCCCTTCATTCACCATATCTTGAATAAAATTTATTTTACATTGCTCTCTGTTCACAATACCATTGATAGCAAATGAAACCCTGAAAGGTCAAAGCAGAACTCAAAGAAGGGGCCTTGATAATATGCAAGATAAATTTATAACTGAGTAATAGAGTCTCATATTTATTCAAGCCAGTTGCAGCAAGGTTCATTCCACAGACAAAATTTACAATGAAGTTAAAGACAGTGAAAAGCATAACCAGCTGGAAAAGTACCATGATTTTCTCCTGACTTCTCTACATGAGTGTTCTGAAGGCAGAAAACTGCCAGTGTTAGATAACATTCATTCCTCTCTCAATGGTCAAAGCAATAGTGGTTTTATTGCAACCATATTCTCAGCTCAACTGAGCAAAACCTCAACGTTGCTGAAATAATTTTGAATTTTACCATTAATTTCTGTGAGGTTTTCAGTTCCCCTTTTAGGCTTTTAGTACAGTGGGAATGTTGTTGACATTCATGAAAGGTGAAGATATCAGTAAAAAGAATAACCCTTACATTGCAGAAATTCAATAAAATAATGCATCACAGATGAACAGAATAGCTTAAAAAGAGAGAATAATTTCCTGTTTAGATATTAAAGGGAGACCTAGCATTTCCAGCACTTTATGCAGTACTGCATATAAACTTTATAAAGGTATAGCACATTCAGCTTGTGAAAGTAGTGTATTTTACATTAAAATAAAAAAGCGCTGACATGTAGTTGCTCACTAATATTTTCAAATGAATTCTTGCTGTTGCCCAGTTTGTTTCAGTTCTGCTTGATAACTTTCTTGTTCATCACTGAATGTCCGTGAATGGAACCAAAAAATTGTATCTGTTACTTGTAATTTTCTCTGTCAAACTCTGAACTCTTCCCTTAACATTTTCAACAATTCTAGCATGTGGTACTTGAGATAATCCTGAGCCCAGTATGTTTTCCTGATGGCTAGATTTGCCTGTCACTAGTGTTTGCTTACCAGCAGTATCGTATGAATGAGGTGAATTTTCATTGGAAGAAGCATATTGAAAACGTGTGTGTATTCTGCTTTGTTAAATCTGTGTAAAGATCCCCCCCTCCCAATGCAATAGTCTTTACTTTCTTTTAATCTTGCAAAGAAATGTAAAAGTGGAATAGCTGACCCCATGTTCAAAGTCGTTGTCAGAGACAATGAAGTCATAGGCTTCTGTTTTTAATAATGTCTTGCAAAACACAAAGCATCATTAATCATATTCAGAGGATAAAAGACACACAGATTTCCTAGTCTCAAACTTTTCTGAGGCATTGAAGACTTCAGTGTTGTAGATTCACATAGGCAACATCCCTCTGCACAGAAAAGGAAATCAGCAAAGCAAATATGAAACAAAACCAGTTTTATTCCAGTATATAAAAACTGAGACTGTATTTTATGCAAAACAAAATGGACTATAATGGCTATTCTGCAAAAGCAATTTCAACAACAGATGACATCTGTAAACAGATTCTCTTATTCCTCTTTTGGGATGGATTCAGTTAAACTACACCTAGGAACATAAATAGGAGTGTCGATATAAGACAGATATCAATCGCACTGTTGCAATATTAACCTTCTTGTTTCCATCCCAAATACATCCACTGTCAGTCCTGTGTTTTACTGAGTTTAGATGAATGGCAGAAGCAAAACTGGATTACAAATTCCTCTAAATATTACCATCCTATCCAGTGGTCCAGACTTTCATAGCAAGCCGAATTCTTCAAAATCCAATTACCTTAAAATTGGAATCACTTTTGCCTGGAAATACACTCTTAGTTCATCTGCACATTAAGACCTCAGGAAAATAGTTTTGCTCCAAAAGGAGGAAAATGTAATAGTACAGTTGAAATTTGGCCCTCTCCAACATAGCGTGTGCCAAGCTGGAAAGAAAAAATAGCCATGATGATGTGTTTAGAGATGTTCGTTCAGCAAAGTGTTTGAGAATAGGCTTCACTGCGGCTTAAGCTTAAACATGTGCTTAAAATGCTGTGATGAGTTAGGACTGTGTTGTCAATGTGCATGCAAGCTGACAATAAGAAAGGAAATGTATAATGCATGCATAATATTTGCTATGCTTGCATTTGTCTGATAAGTGAGAAAAAGACTCTAACTTGCCTACAGTTACAGATCATGTTGTCCCAGACAGAAGGAGGAACAACTAGTCTCTGTAGTCTGCAGGGGGAAATTCAGCTTCTGTGAGGGCCATGAAAGACTTTACACTGATTTCAGAAGAGCTACGATTTCACTTTCAGAGGGACAGCACTTTGCACTAGGATAGATTTATTCAATGAAAGATTTCTCTCCACTTGACACAGCAGTGTAATGCTTTGCAGAGTAATTGGGTGGAATGGAGAGGATGGCCACTGGAAGTCATCAACAAACGGGTGAAATAATCAGTATCAGTTTTTGTAGGAAAAAGCCTCAGAGAAATTTCCACAAATTAAATTGTCCCACCCCACCAGCCAAAAACTGAGACCTCAACACTCTCTGCTCAGCACCCAGCAGATCCCATAGACACCAGTCCTCCACACATCCACTCACTGTCAGGGCTGTCTATCTTATCCACCTCTTGGGATTGTCTTTATGCACTGAAGTAGTCAATGAACTATATGATTTATTGCAAGGTCAATTTGCTTAATAACACCTATTCAAAGTGCTGTACATCATTTGACATAATAGATAAATTGCCAGATTTGTAAGATATGCAAGGTTATATTTAGAAGAAACAACCAATAATATGCTATCAATAAGATAGTTTTATCACTCCTAACAAGACAGATGAAGTGCAAAAAATATCCCAGATCATCATTCTACCTTGTCTATGTAACTTTTTTTTTAACTAAAATACATTGAGTTTTTGGCTCAAATTCTCTCTTCTCACTGAATAAATGAAGATTAAAAAAAATAATTTTGCATTGTTACAGCATCAAATTGATAGTGAAGAGATTTTCAGATGTGATCCAGATTCAACAGAAGACTTTGGATGTTCAATAAATAAGAAATCTGTTTGTGAAAGGTGAGTTTCTGGGGATCTTGGAATGTTTATGGATGTACCGTGGAACTGACTAACTAGGGTGGCTAAAATAGGGATGGGAAACACTTTAAACTGTAAGCCTGTCACTTTGTCTTTTTTCTTTTCTGGAATTTCAAAAAGTTCTTAGGACATACAAAAAATTGTTTCTAAGTCAAAATATCAGTTTTCATTTGAAAATTTGGAACTTTTGGAGAGAGATGGGAGGTTGGAGTAGTTTTGCTTGCATTTGATTTTTGTTCATTTTGTAAGAAAACTGTGGAAAAATCTCTTTCCATTTTATACAAAGTAACATTTTGCTCTTACTTTTTTTTTTTTTTTTTTTTTTTTTTTTTTTTTTTTTTTTTTTTTTTTACTAATTCATCACCACTCAGGAGGCCATTTCTTTGTATCTAATATTTTTACCCAAGAGCACTTTTGTGATTTTATTTGCCTTGGTATCAAAGTGCTCAACATCATTTTAATGTTAAATACAAACTCATATTACAAACTCATATGAAATTATGCAAGTTACCATATCAAGACTGAAAACCATCAATCACTATTTCTTTGTCATCACAATTACATTCCTGTGGGCTGAGTAATACAACCCAGTGTGTATGTAAATATAATGGGGTTTTGCATTTGTGTGGACATTTGTGCACAAGGTGTTGCATCAACGAGGCCAAAGACTGATGCACATTCTAAATGAAAACGTGAATATGAACCAGTTTTTTATATTGGTATCCAACTGTGCTGTAAGAAAAAATGTTGATTATTCATGGATTGTCCTTAATCAGTGTTTTGTTCCTTCTGGATTCTTTTGGATATCTTTGAGTCTTTTAGATGACAAACATGACAAAAATGACAAAAAGGTTGGATTTAAGCAAAACTATGAGTATTTATTGAGTATAATCAAAGCATAAATGAAGAGGTCACGGCAGGATGTGTTTCTTGGTTATCTTTAATTTGCCTTTTTTCATAAAGCTATATTACAGCAGGTACAAATAATAAGGACAATATTATGATGTATTTGCGAACTCTTTTTCATCCAAATGAGTTTAAACAATGTAATCTGTAAAATGAGAAAAACAAAACAAAAAATAACCCACCCAAAAAAAACTTAAAAAAAAAATAACCACTCCATGCCTCACTTGGAAGGATGTGATAATGCCTCTCCAGCCAAAACATTGGAAATACAGAGATGACTTTGTGAATGTGGAGCAATAGGGTTGTCGTTCACAGAATCATCATATTTTAAGGAGGGATTGTGGAAGGGAGTGAGATCACAGGACCTCATTTCTTCCCTAAGCTGAAGTACTATTTTCATTACACTGTCCACTTCCCAAACACTGAAAGCAACTGAGATTCAGTTCATGAACAGTATATTCCAATATGTCATAGTCTTGTCTGGAATTGACACAGCCAATAGTCTGTTCTTTAGGGACAATACCTGACTTTACTAAGAGAGAAAAAGCCAGGAGAGTGAAAATCTCTGAAATTTCAGTGTTTACCTTCTTTTGAGGTTACTGCAATTTCCTTTATCACATAATAAAAAAGCATGTTTCTAACAACTTTTTTGTGGTTTTACCGGATATAAATGTGGCAGAGTTGTTTCTTTAGCACATGGCACAAAGGTCAGCCTTAGTCCATTACCTTTTTATTATGGAATCTTGATTACTGCTTGCTGATTTGTTTAACCCTGAACCACATAAATCAGTAAATCTTTCTGAGAACAGAACCATTTAGTAATGCAATGTTGAACACCTGTCTCCGCAAAAACTGTAAATTTATTTTTTAAAGAAGTAATTCAGCATAGCTACTAAATATGATTTTATGCCTTTTACTTTTCATCTGTTTGTAGGTTCTAGAGTGTAATGAATTAGTAACTCTTGAAACACATTGTAAGGAAATAAGCTACTAAATGCAAATAATATTTCTGAATAATAGACTTCTACCTTACAGAAGCATTAAGATGTATTTTTATCATGGAGACCAACAAATTTTTGAGGCTCTGAATTGTACATCACCCTGGCACAGCTTCTAGCTGGTATAAATATAAATGCCCATAGTTACTACAGTCAACCATGTTTCCTCAGCTAATATTTATCTTTACAGCTGTGTCTTGAATATCAGTTCTCGTTATACCCTCATACCATTAATTGCATACCAGATTTCCTTAAGAAACATCATAATAGATGAGAAATAAATAGCAAGTGAAAGACCACAACTGAAAGAGTTGTCCAGACTTTTGTAATCAGTAGAGGAAAACAATCACATCCAAACTGTGAAACATTTCATCGCAGGGGCGGTATTTGAAACAAGCTGATAAATCCTGCTGTGAAATCCTTTTTCATTCTTCAGATGATAAGAGACAAGAATGACTACTCCAGATCTACCCCAGGGCCTGAAATGTGGCCACCTACAGTTAGATAATGTGGATTTCTCGGTCTTGTTGAGAATCCACCACCCTCAACTCAGTATTGAAAAAGTGTAGCTCTTCACTGGAAGCAGAGAGAGGAACAAGAATCTTTTTTTTTTTTTTTTTTTTTTTTGCCTCAGTTCTCTGGCCTTAACATTGTTTTTTACTCAGGTTTATTCTACAAAATACATTTGTTTTATTGAAATATCCTTTAAACATGAGAAGACTAATTCCAAACATTATTCTTAATTTCTTTCTGACACCATTTGGAGACTACTTGTGAAGTATGATGGTATTTCTAAGGAATCTTGTAATTTCTCCTTATATTATTGTAGGTGTCAGTGTTTTGGTCTTGGCTGGGTTAATGGACTTAGCCATGTCTCCCAATATTCAGGATCATTAACCTGAATTTGCTGTCTTTGTTTTCCCAGAGGTGAGACATCAATTAGATGCATTCTAGTCAGAATAAGAAGGCTATTTAAGGCATTAGCACTTCCTTTCCAAAGTGGGAGCACCTGCTGAGTGCTCAGTGGTAAATGTGAAATGGAGAAAAACCTCAAAATATTTGCTGGGTAGATACTTTGGGTACCTACCTATCCTGAGCTGTCCATTAGGCTTAACTGCAATTAGAGTGAGAGTAGCTATCACTGTCCTTAATTCGCTAAGAAAACATGAATTCTAATTAGCTTCAGGCAAAATTAGAAGTCTCCCCAGAGGGATTCTAGGTCCACGTGGAAGTTCTCAGTGGGATACAGCCTGAACCTCCTCCAGCCGCATAGCAGGAGATGTTAAAGCCTCATAGCAGGCTGGAGACGGAGCTTTATTAAAAACATCTCTTTTAACCCACTGCTGTGTCTTCAGTACCACAAATAACAGCACATGGAGTCCATTTTTTTATAAATTCTGGGTACAGCTTGTAAAAAATCCAAGGGATATTTTATGCTAATAGCAACATTATGGGCTCTGTCTTCACAAGCTTTACTGAAGCCTAATGTGGCAAAAAATCCCATGGTCTGGGATAGGTGATTTGCCTTTGTAAACTGAGCAAATCAGTTATTCAAATGACTAATTTAAATTTTCAGATTGTCCATAAAAGCATTCTCACAGCATTATTCGAAATTGTTTTAAGGGGTGGTTATGAATTACTGATGGGATTTTTTTGGTTAAGATGTTCACCATTTACTTCTTGGTTTGAACTGCACAAAAGCACTACTTGAGGTTTTGTGATATGCTTGTTATGCTAATTTGATAACAGCATCTCTGTTCATTGTTGAGTCCCTACCCTGCCTTCCTGTGCAAAATGCTTAACAATTCTGAGTTTAAGTTTGTCTTACTGAAGAAGCTGAAATCTGTCATTGCTTGGTATTTTAGCTGCAGTGATTCGTGATTTAATGGTTCTCTACATTTAATGATTCATCTGATGTAGTATTTTATGCTAGTTTTGGAATTAAAGTGCTTTCACTTCTTTGATGAGGTCCAGAGCTCTTCTCTTAATTTTTTATCATGAAGTATCAGAGCACAGACCTCAGTGCTGGGGGATCCATGGTAGGTTCCATGTGTGTATTTAACTTCTTGAGACGCCACAGAGAGGGCACAAGGCACTTGCACTCCCCATCCCAAGTCACTTCTGCCTCGGAAGGACAAGAAGAAAGCATGCAGAAAAAGTCACCGTGTGAGCAGGACACAGGAAGCAAGATAAAGAGTGAAGGAGAAGGTGGGAAAAGCAGTGAATTGGCAAGCGAATACGTCTCCTATAAAGATTGCACTTTGTGCTATGGCTACTTGATATTTATTCTGTCATCTTCAAAAGAAGTTTTGCACAAAGTCTTCACTCTTCTTAAATGTCAGTTGTTGCAAGTTTAGCAAATAATTTAAATGTCCATCTATTCCTCTTAACTATCCTATTCAACTATTTCTGCTCCTCAGTTTCCTGCATAAGCTGCTGTTTTATGTATTCCTCCTAGTTCTGCAGACATGGGAGGATGTGATGGTGAAGTCACCTGATGTATTTCCTCATTCCTCCCGTTCTAATTCTGTTCTTTGTTTTCACTTTTTTCAAAACTTGGACAGGATGATTCTGTTAATTCATTACATCTCTTAACCTAAGCCAATTACACACATAATAATCAAGATCTTCTACTTTTAATGTAGGGTCTCAGATTAAGTCCTTCCTCATCTCCAGAGGTTTTGGATCACTGAAACTTTGGTCTGATGATAGAATTTGGGAGATATTTATGAATCCTGTGACACTTTTATATCATTATTCAGATATGAAGAAAGGGGACAAGTAAATACAAGGGAAGGTGAGGCAAGGCAAGGCAAAGGATGGGAGATTTTTTTCCAACATAATAAATACCTGACAAGAAAGTGAACTTAGTGTTAAAGAGCAAATATCGAGACAGAAAGCTAAGAATCAACAATCTGTGGTTTTCCAGAACTCATGTTGGTTTGCAGCTTTTTATCCTAGTCCATGTAATATTTTTAGAAATATTTAGTCCATGGAGACTAACAGTACTATAAAAGTAATAAATAATAATAATAATACACAACTATAAAAGGGAAAAGTTTTAGAAACCTACAAAGGGGGATGAATTAGATAACCTATCAAGCCGTTGCCAGAGCTAGTTTATTCTGTCTGATTTCTTCACCTGGTTAACAGAAAAATGAGTTTAAAAAACAGAATTTCAAGAAACTGGTCGATAACTTTTTAGGTCAAGTGCTCTATGAATTGTCAATCTAGACACTAAGATCATTATTTGCTGCTGCTGCTGCATTTCAAATCTGACCAGCAGCAGTTGTCAATAGTTTGTAGGGAAAGATTAACGTTGTACCAGCCAAGGGGAAAATGAATTGTTTTCTTACTACTCCTTCTCTTCTTTTTGTTTTGGACAGAGACTTTGATGTAACACAGTGTTTGGAATGCTTAAGGTAGCCTAGGCAGAGATGGATGAATGAGGCAAGCAAAGGTGGATGACAAATGCAATTTATTTCCTGACCACATATGTCGTACATACTTCTTTAAGATCAGTCTGGCAGTGCCCTAGGTATTTACTATTCATCAGTATATTGCTCTGTTGGATGATTGTACTTTTGTTTTCATTCTTCTGTTGGTAAAATTAGAGACTGGTCAAATCTGTAAGTAGTATTCGAGGCTTTTGTATAATTTGATAATTGTGCTGTGGCAATGAAAATCCTTTGCAGAATTCTTATAGATATTCACTCAAGTAGTGCTTTTAACTTGGTGAAAAATATCACTTGCTTCAAAACAAATAAAAACTCAGGTCTGTTCTGCTTTTGGGTAGAAAGAACTGATGTAATTGTCATGATCGCAACCCAGAAAAAAATATTGCTTCATTAACTCTGGGCCCTCTCTTTCAAGCCATTCTCATTCCCTATTTAGGATGCATAACTTCATAGCCTGCCCTTTATTCAGGGTGCCCTTACTGGCAGAAATGCAACTGGCTACAAAAATTCTATATTGGTTTTCCAAGGATCTGCAGAACTCAAGGTGAAATGTACAATAAGCTGTAAAGTGACCAGCATCCTTTAAAGGTTATGGGAAAACAACAGGATTATGTGCATGAACAGCATCAGAAATTAGTTTTTCATGGATGGAAAATACTTCCCCAGAGGCAAGAGAAACTAAATAATATAGAACAAAATACAGTAATTCTGGAATAAGAACGCATAACCAAATTGTTTCCTTACATGTATTTTTTGTTCAAACCTAATTTATGTTTTGAAGGACTGCCAAAATTGTCCAACTTGTCTCTCCATAAAATTCTGTGTGATTCTTTTTGGAGTGGATGTGGAAAGGGGAGTCAAATGAGGCATGCTATCAGGTAACATATATAGTTTACAGTGTTTTGAAATTGGTACCTTTATCTGACTAATGGAATTTCGCCAAGTATTGACATTAAAAGCAGGAGGAATTTAAATAATATTGTCTCCTAGGCTGCCAGAGGATGGTTCTTTATGAGCTCACCCCAAACCTTCAGCCCCAGTATTTTCCTTGAAAAATATTTTGGCTTCCCTCCATCTAAAACTTTTTACTGATCCACTGTACTTGGCACATTAATTTTTTTCTGATTATTTTGGCAGCCATTAGACTTTGCCTAAGCCTACCATAGGGAAAAAAACAAAGAAAGAAAACATTGGTATGCTTGACATGGGATAATTTGTTCCTTTACTTTTGTATTACTGATAGTAAGTACCACTTCATTTACCATATATAAGGTGTAAGATAAATTTATAGAGATTATACTTTTTTATTTATAAAATCTGACCATCTACTTGCTGTTGGATGCTCAGAGCAGTTGTTTCAAGCTATAGAATTAACATCACTAATAGTCTACACAAACTTAATAAAGCTTCCCTGGCACTGAAAGGAGAACTTGAGCTTGAAAGAGCAGTCAGGAAAAGTAAGTTCAGCTCTTACTTTTCCGGTTTTTCACACAGGAAGAGACTTCTCGTGGCAGGCACAGGAACCACCATCCAGCAAGAACCTTATAGCTAGAAAAAATGGATTTTAATCAAGCCAAATACAAAAGGAAATAAGGCCCAAGTAAGGAAAACAGTTTAAAAATTTTCATAATATTTTGATAATATATCTTGTTTTAACAATAGAATGCTATGCAATAAAAATAAACAATAATTAGGTGAAGATCTGGGATGAGGGGACTGGGGAAGAAAGAGCAAATTTGGTGAAAGCTATCTAAAGTTTCCATTGAACTAACTAGAAGGCCCTATAGCAAGATTTAACAAATTTGGTTTCCTAGTCATTGCCAGTAGGTTTGGGATACAGTGCTGTAGTCAACAATTTCTAAAGGGAGCTTTATGCCAGAGCTGGGCTGGTAATCCCTCCACAGCAGCCATTCCAAATGCATATAGTATAAAGCATCTCTTGTGCATCCTGCTGATGCACATGAAACATAAAACAAGATAAGACCAAGAAAGTAAAAGCAGTTTAAGCAAAGCAATCTGTTACTTGTGGCCTGATTTCAAACTGCCTTATTCAAATAGAGAAATTACAGTTTAAACATCATCAGTGGGGGAAACAATCAAATATATCCTGAAATGTGGTGAAAAACAAAATACATTACAGTATGCCCAATTATTTTGAAGCCCACCATTTTCAGCTAGGAGAAGATAGACTATTATGTGTGTGTCTAAAATTGGTGTTGATGATACCAGCTTTATGTTATTCACTGAGAAAATAACTACCTTTGCCAAATTCTATTAAAACAAATTCCTCCATCTTTAAAGCAATGCTCTTGCCAACAGAAGTTCTAAGTAGGAATTCCACAGTTTAGCCAACTAAGAGCTTTTCTTAGAGAAACCACGGCTTATAATACATTTCTCAGCAATGTCACTTGTAAATTTAGATGGAAGCCAGAAAGCATGAATGAGATCTTAGAATAGCCAGTAGTCCTCGAGGTTAGAGAAATTTTCCTGAAGAGCCAGGTTTATGCATTTTTTGAAACTTAATATTCTAGAGAAAAACACAACCTGAGTGATGACTTTGATGTGAAACCTTTCCCTCTTCCCTAGCATATTACTTCACCCTGGCTTAGCGAGTTGTTCGGTCTTTAAAGTACTCCCATTGAAACTATTTCGCCCTCATTAAATATTCATTAACTGGTTTTTGGAGAGCTCCTTGCCACACAGCAGACATATTCATTGCTCTGAACCACATAGTGTTAGACCATGAACACTAATGGATGTGCTACAGCTCAGATGGGTGTTTACTGGCTTTCTCTCCCCGTCCTTACTTTGGAAATTCTCTTTTTCGACAACTTTTCAGGTAGAACAAGAGAATAAAAAACCTACAGTTAAAACCTCAGAATATTTCTGTGATTCTTTTCCAGCCAGCTGCAGCAAATGCCATCCAAGTTCATTCCCTATTCTAGGGAAGAGTGGCAAAAAATTAGAAAGTGTATTATTCCATCCTTTTGATGATTTTTCGGCAACTTCTGTCATTCAACTTTTTCCAGAAAATACAAAAAGATAATGTCTGGTTTATGCATAATAGCCAATTTCCTAACTTTTCCATCTTTTTCTATTGTAGGAAGCTGCAGGAAGATATTGCTTTCTGAGTTTTGGTTCTGGTCTTTCCAGATTTTATAGCAATGCTCTTATTTTGTAAGAACTGTCTTCTAGAGCAGGCCCACCAGGACATATATGTGGTGGAAATTCTATATCATGTCTCCTGATGTGTTACTGTGAGCTTAATCACCTCTGTGTTGTAAATGGTGGGGGAGTTCTGCAAAAAAACAGCAGCAGAAACACAGACAACCAAACTCAGCCAGGGCAACAAAATTGAGATAGGCTTCAAGTATCTGAAATTTGGACTTATGGAACTAAACTTTGAAACTGTTGCCTTTGCTATTTTATGGCTGTAGCTGCTGCATTAGTTACTCACTTTAGAAAATACTACCCTGAATCTCCAAACAAGGTCTCCAGATATTACTGGAATATAAATGAACACCAATTATTTTGGTGTATATTAATTCTCAAAGAGGGTAGCCAAAATGCAGTCATTTTTATTGGTGCTCTGCCAGTGTTGTGCCCCCACACACTGGTGTTTCTTAGGGTTTAGGGTGGTTTTCTCCCTCTTTTGTGGCTGATGAGTTTCTTAAAGGCAATAAGAAGGAAAGTTATGTGACTGCGATAAGAACTTCTATACTCTGACTGTGGACTAGGCAGTGTGTTTCACTATAACAAAAAGCAAAGAACTAACCCTATAAAAAATGAGATTATAAGTGATGTCTTGCTCTAGGAAAATAAACACTAAAAAAAGCTTTTGGAGATATTTTCCATGAAGTTATTGTGGATAATTATCAGCACCCTTAAGAAAGCCAAAATATAAAATCTTGGAAAGGTGCATATATTTCATGTTACCAAATGTACTTTGATGTCTCAGTAGGAAATACAATTAACATAACTCAACTTATGAATCATCTTTCAAGTTGTTTATACTTATTTCTTCCTACTCTTTTTTTCCCCTTTAATTATTTATTCAATATTCCCACAGAGAAGTAGATGAGGGGGAAAGAATTATTTATATAATGGAAACCACATACTGCATAATGAAACATTTCATAAATAGCATACACACTCTTGTCCTTCATAAGTGTTCACAAAGAATGGTTTTATCCTCCATGAGGCAGGTTTATCCAAAGTAAACAATGTCCTTCTCGAGGAGTGTTATGTTGACATGTTTGTGAAAAATGCACGCAGCATGCAAGAGAGACATTGCCTGGATTACAAATAAAAGCCAATAAGGATGGATATTTTTACAAGAGATGGGGAAAATGGTTGCATTGAGGGTATAATTCACAGTAAGCTTATTAAATGGAAATTTTTATCTTTAAGAAAAAAATGCAACATGTTGCCATTAATCTTTATTTTAAAGGGGGTACTATAATAGCATTATGATAAGTTAACTGTTTGACTTCATTGTAGAACCAGTTGGGAATTTTTCAAAGAAACATTTTTTCATATCCCTGCTTCTCATTGGGAACTAAATCACATAATTCTACATAGTGCTTCACTCTGTCATGCGGGTGAATCTATAAAATCTCTTCATCTCATTTCTCTAATATACCCTTTTATTCCACAGTGGCTCACTTGCCCAGCAGTCATGTTCTGTGTATTTGGAAGCAAATTCTTATTTAGGAGGGTTTTTTTCTAAGGATAATTATTGCTTTTTAATTATTAAGTATAAAATCCTTGAGGAAAGTAGTATTTCTATCTGAAAAGCCATAAATTAAGGATTGATTAAATCTTTTCACATTTGAAAAAATGCATCTTTGGAATAAAAATGCTTCACAGAATTGTGTTAATTTTGTAGAAAATACTTATCAAAACAATGCAAAATATAAAAATTGTTTTGTCAAAATATGGTCCTTTTTTCAGGACCTTTTATTTTCTTATTTTTCAACATGATCTCCATGTTGAAACTTTGTATCTTGTGATGGAACATGCAAGACAAATTCAAATAAAATGTTTTGACTGAACAAAAACAAAACTTACCCAATCCTAGCCATTCCATTTATGGACTATATAGAATCACTGAGAGCTTGTTCTTATAACAGTCATCATTTGCCAGATGGCATTTTAATTCTCCTGCAAGATTTCAGTTGGGTATATATGCATATGCATTTCCATATGCATTTCTGTTGCATTTAATATATATACTCATAATCATTTAATTTTGGGATGTTTTTTTTTCATTTTGCTTTCCATATTCTTTTCTGAAAGGATTACCTTTTCACCACTTGCAAGATTATCTTGTTTTGGATATGCAAAAAAAATATCAGGGGCTCTTACTATTAAGTTAGGCAGAAATTAGGCATTCAATCACCTCTGAATGGACGTGGCTTCACAACAGGACTTCACAAATCTGTTCTTTGTGTCTTGTTTTCTGCAGTCACCCATAGGCAGTGAGCATGTGTTTACAGCTCCTGGTTCTGGTGCAGTCCTCAGCTAACAGCAACTCTCCATGGTGGGACAAATTCAGTCATGAAGTCTTTGCCCTCACTTGCTCCTTAGAATTCCCCTGAAATTCCCTTTCTGAACTTGCTGTCTAGCAAACAGCCGCAGAGTACTCCAAATTGTGAGTGATCTGCAAAATCAGGCATCCTGGGATGTGATTTGTATCATTTGATCCTATGTATCATTTGATTAAATGATTTGTATGCTACAATTGTTAATTTATTTCTAGGCTAAAGTTGTGGTCAGACAGTTCCTTAAAATTAGAATGAAAAAAATTGTATCAGTTTATTATGCCACCAATTCTCTGCTTCTTAGAATTGGTGTTTAGTCTATTACTTAAAAACTTTCCCCATCTTTGAGAAAATCTAGACATTTGGAGATGCCAAGCCATATTAGATACTGTTTTGTTCAAATATAGATTGTCTTTCTACTATTTTTTTCCCTGAAAGTATAAACATTCAGAAAGTTTATGGTGGGAGATCTCTTGAGACATGTAAGCAATGCATTTCATGAGATGAATTGGCATAGTTTAAATGAAGAGAAACAAATGTCCCAAGGAGAAATTTTTGGAATGGGATCAGAACCCAATCACAGGTTGTTTGGAAGAAACTCCTAATTACTATGGGATTTATGGTTTATCATGGTATAAATTACTATCATTTACTGTCAGAGTAAAAACCTGAGCAAAAAAATAGTAAAAGCACATAATTATAAAATTTAAAAATATGATGAACCCCCAAAGGGACGGAATAAAAGAGTTTGGGGTTTTTAACCTAGTCTCCTCGCTGAATAGAGCATCAGACTTGTTCCCTCATGCAGGTCACAACAGAAGAGGATTGCACTAACAAAGTCCCTCACAATGGTTCCTTCTTTGTTTCATGTACAAAAACTCTAAGATTTCTCAAAGGAATTAAAAGCATGAGAAGCCCATCTGTTAGACAGAAATGCTCATGGTGCTGTCCACATGGGAATTAATTCTACTTGATACAAACAATCATAAAGCTGTTGTAATTAACAAGATCTTTAGTTAAATTAAAAAGTGAAAACATTCACTTACTAGATTATATTTTTACAAGCTGCAGTTTAGAAAAATTTCATGTGACATAGCATAAGACTGTGACTTCAGTGATTCTTTTGATTCTTTTCATTGAAAACTAACATCACTAGGTTTATTACAAAAAAAAGAACTAATATCACTCAGTTAAAAGTTAATTTGTTTAATTCTTTTGGGTTTTATTACCTTCTTAAACCATACTTCAGAAAGATATCATATAATGTTAATATCCAATGGATGAACCTTCAAGAAATAATGATGGAATGTACCATGCTGGATTTACTACCCCATGGACATCACTTTTCATATTTTGATATTTCAAAATATAAGGGCTTTTAGAAAAAACAAAACCTTCCCAAGTCAAGTGTATTTCCTTAATAATTTTGTGTAGTCATCTGGGAAAGAAACTCAAAAATTAGCTTCAGTTCTTTTCTTTTTCAAATTGAAAGTCTACCCAACCTTTAAAAAAAAAAATCAAAGTACTGTTATGAAGTGTTGTCATAATGGTTTTCATTTACAGCCAAATGCCCTTTCAAGCTTTGTTTATTACTTTTAAAATCTCCCAAATTGATTGTTTGCTTGTGTGCATACATAGGAATTTCTGTATATAGTTTGGAGGTGTTTTCTGTGGGGGAAGGTTAAACGTTTCCAACATTTTCATGAACTACCATCAGATGTCTTCCAGATCACTACTGCTTCCCAGAGCACAGATTGAGGAATACTGTGTTAAAGGAGACATTTCCTTTTCCCATTGAGTGTGGAGGGATTCTGAGGGGATTTAGCACCCCAGGCTAAGGTTAACCTTTGTGGGCACCATCTGTAGTTTAATTTTAGTCACATATTTTGGGGGATGGTGTTATGTGATCACAAATGATTAACATTCGTGGGTAGGCAGTCCCTAAGCAAACAGGGCTCATTCTAAGAAAGAATACAGCACAGGGAGGGCAGTAAAAGCTGTTACACAATACTTGCACCATTATTAAGATCTTATTGAGGTCTTCGTGAGACCACAGGTAAAAGTGGCAAAGATGACTGACTAAAGCTGGGAAATTACTACATTTTCTCTTTTAGTGTAAGAAGCACTGTTTGGTCTGTGTTCTTGAACCTCTTACATTTTGTTTCTGGGGACTCCCTGAGCATCCCCAGATCTTTGGGAGGGGCTATGCCAGGGACCTTGGCTGTGAACAGAACTACCTACTAGCAACTGAATTGTCATGTTTCTGATAGAAAAGTGGCATTGTAATGACTACTTTACAGTAGCTGTTCTGGGTATTTCCCACAGATAGGGATATTGTAGGGCTGTAATTAAGGGGTTTAGGAGCTTACAATAATTTTCCAGAAAGTTTCCATCTACTGTGCTAGTGCTAGCTTTCAAACCAGAAGGATGAGGAACTAAACCAAATATATCTGAATAAATAGAAGCCACTAGCACAAATGTTCCTGCTCTTTCCACAGGATGCTCTAGGAGAGCTTCAAAAGCACAATAGCAGAGCTGGAATTGAATTCATCTCAGTTAAAGTGTCACAGACCATCAATTATTGTATTAAAATTCAATATCATTTGAAGAAGGAAGTAAAAATTTTAAAGTAGGTCTGAGAAGAGGTAAAATTTGCTATTCACAGGGGACTTTTTTCCATTAAATAGGAGGTTATACTCCTTTTACACATGGAGTGGGTTTATTGTGTAACTAAAAGAGAGAACCACTTAAAAACGCAGCATGATATGAGTAAGTGGTCAATAGTTGGCATGTATAACATATTTAATTTTTCTTTCAACATTTTCCCCTTCCCCCCACCCTGGATTTTTATGCTAAGTTCTGAAGTATTCAAACAGTTACTCTGCTGTTTCAAATTCTCACTTCATCTAGTCGGTAGCCAAAAAGCATGATGTGAACTACCAATATGAAAATTTCAAATAAAACAATGGGTTTGGACTGTGTTTCCATCTCTGTTAGAGCATTAGAAGGAAAATGTATTTTTGTAAGTATTTTTAACAGATTTTTCTTACCAAAAAAACCTTGTATTTTCTTAGGCAGTGTAGCATGCCATGTACAAAGACGTATATATCATCTACATCACAAAACATTTTAAAAATTAATACTTTCTATGTATGGGGGTAAAAATTATATTAATCCTTAACTATTATTCATGCATGTGTATGTGAGCATGTAACTGACAAACAGAATAATATAACAAATTACATAATGTATGGCATACAAATCAGACCTTTTTTTTTTATTAATGGGCTTGACATATTCAAAGTTGTTTAAAAGGAAAAGGAAGGGAAGCAAGCATTCATTAGTTGCAGAAGAGCTCACCCTAAAGACATATGAGGAGGCTAGGTATGAAGTGTTGAAGTATAACTCTGCCAGAGTTTATCAGGGTTCACGTCCTGAGCTACAAAAACAGAGGGAAGAGACAAGCCCAACTGGGCTTCAAGATCCTTAACCAACAACACTGCACTGCTGAAGCTTAGAAAGATTGAGTCATCCTCTATAACCCACTAAGGAAATACCATGTTTGCCATGATTATGGACATTAAAGCAGGTAAAAAAAGAAAAAAAACAAATATGATCTTTTGAACTTTTCAGCAAAATACCTGATTGCTGCTGGGCTGCTGTTTCTTCTCATAATGACTTCTGTTTTTAGAGGCTGCCTCATCTCCACCCTGTCTAGCTGACATGTCAGGGGCAAGACAGATGGAGCAGGTTATCAGTGGCCAATATGGTCAACATAACATACTCTCTGTATATATCACCTGACACTACATTTTTGGACCTCTCTGAAATCTAGACATGTGCTATACCCTAGTTTCAAGACACAAAATGTGGGAAAAGTCAATAAATTACTAGAAACCTAATTGCTATTATTTAAACTATCTCAGACTATCTAAAATTTCTAAAATACAAAACAAAACAGCCCAGAGTAAATTGCAAAATATTAGCTAATGTATATGGCTGTAATATAAGTACAAATGTTATATCTGAAGAGCTTCTGAGCAATTAAAAGAATGGAAAGTTTTATTGTGAGATGATGACAAGAAGGAAAGTGCTATCATTCTGACTCAGCTCGTAGGGAATCTGAAGCCCTAAAACCAAAGGAAAAAGGCAAGCCAGCCTGTAATATTACTTCCATAATTGCTTTTATATGTACCAAAGCCACATGCTGTTCCATTGACATTATATCATACTCAAAGGTGTTTCATTAGAGTAAAAGAGCTTCCATCTATGAGACACTATTTTCCTGGCTTTAAACACGTGTGCAGTGCATACTTGCACGAGTAGGCTCACTGGTCTTCTTGATACAATTCATACAGGCCAGGATGGGGTCCTGAGCAGTGATGTTTTCTCCTGTGGGTGCTTTTTAAGTGTATTTTATGCATGCTCTAATAACAATTCACATTTCCACACAATTTTATTCATGCATTTACAGCAAAGGAACAAAGACATGATTTGTTTTGTTTGTTTCAGGTATGAGAAAATATTTTATTTGAATGACAGAAAAAAAAAAAAACAGATTTCTGCCCAACTTCCTCAGGTAATGTCATTTTGGTTCATACGTGCACATTTAAACTCTATCAATACACAGATGAAGAAAAGCATGATGATTAAGTATTTGTGAAACATAAAGCAGACATTTGAAGGAGAGTCATTAAAGACAAAGACAATTAGTCAGACTGAAAAAACAAAACACTGAGATATATATGTCTAGCCTAGATACATACAGTAGCAGCAGTCTGGAAGTATTTATCCTTGGATTATGTTTTATCTATTAATAACATTTGAAAAATTATTCTTATCCCAAGTTATTTTCAGGAGGCAAATGTGAAAATGTAAGAACTTGCACAGAGTCTCAAATGCAAATAGGAACTATGGATTGTACTTGAAGAACCCTCCATATGTTGCAGTCTCTGGAATAAGGTAGTTCCTAAGAAATAATATTCCTTAAAATAAAGGGGGAAAATCCTTTTGTTCATCCTAAACAACAGATAAATTGCAGATTTTTAAAATTTTTTTTTTTGGGACTAGCTTTGTGTAGAGATGAAGGGCATTTAAAAAGAACAATTACAGACACAGAATAAGCTAAAATGATGTGCCCTAAAAAGGCACTCATAGCTCGATACAGAGCCCATTAAAAGCAACCAGTGTTCTCTCACTCATCTGACTGCACTTTGAATCAGAGCCCTAGCCAAAATCATGCACAGCTGACTGCTGGTAGATTATTTTCTTTTAACTGAATCATATGAAACTGCATGATCAGATTGACAGTGAAAGTATAGTAATGAGTGGTGAGGGAGAAAATCCCAGAGGAGTACATAATGTGGCAAGTCACGTTCTTGAAAAGATCAAAACCAAAGGAAAGTGCATAAATCAATAGACAGCCTCAGTTTCAGCTCTGGCTGTTAACACAGCTTTTATTGCCACTCTTTTCTGTGACTTTCAATAAAATAAAAAAAAAATCTGCTGAACTATCAGCAGTGTTTGATACATACACTGGCCCCAATACAGAGCACCTTCTGAAGGAAATATGATCACCCCTGAGCAATTTCAACTATTGAATCTTTTACTGCATTTTAAAAGGGGTAAAAAAGTGTTCTATGTAATTCAATAATTTCTCCCCTTCTTTCTTTTCCCTTTTTTCCTTTTTTTTTTTTTTTTGCTTGCTTTAGTGTCAGAGTTTAAAATGTTATTGGTTCCTAAATCAAAAGCATACATATTGTTCATATGGTAGGACACATAAGAGGAAGTCTGCAGATGCAGAACAGTAGCAATATGAAATATATAGCTTTTGCATTAATATTGAGATTTTAACTTCTTAATCATTGTTTCTATAAACCCATTATCAATACAATAATGAAAATGAGGTAGAGATGTATGCCTTTCAACATCTTTGAGGGAGAGAAAGTATTCCGTTAACCTAAGTATGTTTCCAATCTACTTCTCTGGCAATTTGTCCTCTGCTTTCACATCTGTAGCCTCCATAGAAGGATACTTTCTTTTTGCTGCGTGAGCAGCTTGAACAGAACAGAATACGTACAGGAAATCTTTGGTGCTTCTTGAGGAACAGACAAGGGAAACACTTACTCATCATAAACAGAGTTGACCTGCCAGCACCATGGGAGACCCAGAAAAGCACTGTCAGCCCTCAAGTGGCCCTTTCAGCTTCTTGCTTTACATGGTCAGCAGTCAGCTTCTCAGCAGTACTACAGTTAAGGAGCAGGACCAGCAGCAGAATGAATTGGATGGCAAGCCCAGTGAAATGAAGGGTAAAAATTTCTATTGTCTTTATTTAGAGACATAACATTACTAAATCCTGAGGAAGCAAGTAGTTGTGTGGAACATTTGAGCAAACTGATGTAGTGGAAGGTGTGCCCCTGTGTCAGAGGGGTTGGAACTGTGTGATCTTTAAGGTCCCTTCCAACCCAAATCTTTCTATGATTCTATGATTTAGAAATGGACCTATTAAATGTACACAGGTAAATCTCTCCAAATGTACGTCTCTAGCTATAATAAATAAGCATCAATAAAACCCTTTGAGAAAATTTCCTCTCCTAGCAGCCTTGAGATTTTTTATGTGTAGATTAGTGTGTGCAACTAAATGCAAGGCTAGGATAGGTAAGAGAGTTAAGAGAGGGCCAAGAGCCAACAAGGCTGTTTTACTGATTTATCGAGGGAATCATAGCAGCTAACAACAGCCAGCAGGAAAATAAATGCACAAAACAATTCAGTAGTGAAAGCTACCTCAGATGTAACTGTTTTTCTTCAATGAGCAGGATGAGTTTAATACAACTTTTACAAACCAGAAGGCTAGAGTTTACAGCTGTAGTAAATGACACTTTGAAATAATATGTACTGGTGAGACAAACATGAGTTTGTCCAGTAACTCTGCTCTCGCTGCTAGAGCCTAAATTAAACCATGTTATTGTTACAGGATGATTTAGCCTCCCTGATCTGGAAAGCTGTTACTGATTTTCATTTAAAGAAGTTGCTAGCAGAAAGACACAAGTGGAAGATTGCTTAAGAGAAGTGAACGGTGTGAGCCAAGTGGTTTTAGCAGAAAATAGTCAGAGTACACACAGTTTATGAGCTGGGGTTTGAACTTGGATAGAAAATCATAGCTGTACATGCTGAAAAAAAGACTGAAATAAAATGTTGTACAGCTTAAACACCTGGATTTCAGCTTAAAATTGCACCATAACCAAAAACATTTTTCAACAGGGGTGCTAGCTGAAAGAGATGTAGGTAGGGAAAATACCTGATTAGACAGCACTTATTCTGTTTAGGAAAGAGATTTTTGGAGGAGATGGGGGTCTCATTTGGTGAGTTTTTGTTAAAAAACAGAAAAAAAATCAAAGAAAATTTACTGCATAGTTTCTCTGTTTCCAGATGGAATAAATAAAAATCCATTTGTGCCGTCTTTTAAACTTATGAGAAGGTAAAATAATACATGTATTATTCATGATATTAACCAACCTAACATGTTGCAAACAAATCTTCAAGATTTTCCATTAAGTGATAATAAAAATATGAATACATCTCTAAAACAGTGTGAAATCCCAATTTATTCAGAATGGAGACATTAAATAAGACATAGAAGTACAGTTGTTACAACTGTGACAATCCCAAGACAAAGAAAGAATTGTGAGCCTGAATTGTTCAACTTTTTTCAAATTTATCTGTTAATCAAATAACACAAATAACCCTTTCTCACATTTATGTTTCATCATTACATTAAAAGTAGCTACCCATAGCAAAAGTGTCAGGGTTTTTCTGATATCAAAATATTATGAGAAATCCACTTTTAATCATTATATAAAACCAGAGATCATGTCATCACATCTACTTCTGTGCTATTTTTTCCTCTAATTATTAAAATCACATACCTTACCTGTATTCCATAAAATGTTTGGAACTGTGAGAAAATCCTACATACAGTCCCAAAATGCTTGTCAGGCAGAGGCCTGATGAAACAAACGTTGGGGACAATTCATTTTGAAATCAGTGTAAAAATGCTTTAGGCTTTGGTGACATCAGGAATTCATGCTCTGTATCTCCATTCAATTAATATACAAAATGTTTTGCTTTTTTAAAAAAAGTAGTTGGTGTAAAACTATAACTGTCATTTCTTTATTTTAACTTGTTTGAATGCAAAGGCATAAGTGGTTTTACTGCAGTGAATGCAGCTCCTTAACTGAATAATTGCAGTTCCAATTTTACAAACAAGTTGGCTTACATAATTACCTTGCAACACTCCTTCAGAATTCAAGAGTGAAAACCAGCTAGAATTGCTAATTTCAAATTAAAGTAAAAAAGCATTCAAAATATAAACATTTAAATGCAAACAACTACATTCAACTTCCAAAGCAAAAGGAATATATTGTAACTACAGTGAACCCATACAAAAGCTTATGTAGAAAATGCAGTAGCTTGCATTTGCTTAAGGATTCAGGTGAACTTAAGTTTCAGTTTCATTGCTTAATCAAAACCTGCTTTTTATGAGGTGATTATTTTTTCAGCACAGGATAAAACCATTACCTAACATATCTACTTTACTTTATGTAAAGTACTAAGAAAAGCAGCATTTCATTTAACTGATATGTTCATTTTAGTCCAAATACTTGAGTAATGAATAGTTATGAATTTGACCAGTCTCCTACCACAACAAAAAAAGGTTACTGCACAAGATTGAACTGGTAATTAATTTCCTTCCAGTTTAGTTGCACGCTCTGCGCCATATATGGATGCACAACAAATTAGACAGTGTTTCCAGTGGTTACAAATGGGAAACCTTCAGCTTTCTTTTTTTTTTTTCATTATGTCTAAAATAAAACAATCCTGTTAAACACAATTAAAAATACATAGTTCTGTTACTTCTCATGACATTTGAATTACTGGAGACATTCTGCTTTCCTCTTCTAATGAGGTGCATTAGTCAAGAGCTAAAGGACCTTTGACCCTAGGATCAAGTGCTTACCCTGCAGGGACTGAACTCAGTATTTGGGATTATGGCTTGACAGGAGGCAGCTGGAAGAAATACCTAAGAATTCACACTTAAAAGTAATCCCTGAAAATTGAATGTAGGCATGTGGAAATAACAATTATGTTCTCTAGTGAAGTTCTCTAGTGAAAAGCCTTATAAAAACTTAACTAGGGTTCTGGGACCCCATCAATGGCTGTGCTAGTGAATGAAACAATCAAGCATGTTTAACACTGCACTCAACAGGGACTTAAGTTTTGTGAATGAGCTTAATGTCCAGTTGATTTTATTGCTGACTCTTTTCCTCTGCTAATGATGTCCTGTGTTGCATACTAGTAAAATGCCACAGGATTTACCCATTATCTAACAGGGAAAAACTGTTTGTTTGTAAAGGTTTTTCAGAAGAAAGTGGTGACAAATACTTATAACTCCTTGAGACACAAGGATTGATGAATATGTACATGTGGCAGAAGAAGAACATGGCTCACATTTTCTGTGCACAAGAGAAATCAATTATTAAAAACAATAATGGTATTCTGTATATTTAGTAATTTCCATTTAAAATATAAAATATCTAGCTACCTTTTTTGACTTTTTCTGACTTTTTACACTCATATCCATTTTATGACTAGAAATATACCATTTTAAAATTCTTAATATCATGTCCAACTAGCTTCCAGCAAGATTCTAGTTTCTTATGGACTGATAAAGTAAAAATATCACAATAAGATATTTTTGGCCCAAATTAAAAAATATTAATGACAGAAAATCTTTGAAGAGTTTTAAATTTCTCAGGAGTTTAATTCAAATAAGCATGTGATCTCTATTCAAGTAAAAAATTTCCTCTGGGGAAAGAAACTCGGGATCTCTAATCTTTACATAAATTGAGATGAGATGCATCTGTCTGCATCTTGAAACTAATGCAATCTTCCCTATCCTTTTTTTTTTAAATTTATTTTTCAGCTTGGACATATCGCTGCCATGACATGGCATCTTTGGGTGTTTCCAATGAAATGATCTGAGGCTTTTTCCCCTGTTCCGTGCTTGAAAATTCTCACACTGCTCCAGGATACATTAATTGCTAAAGGTATTAGGCAGAAGTCAGAAGTGTGGCCAAGCCTGACACAAGACAGGAACATTTCTCTGTTGTCCCCTGTTCCACCACGAGGACAGAGGTAAGCAGGCTGCAGCTGACTTTCTGCTCTGACAGGCTGTCCTGCACTGAGACAGTTTTTCAGTCCTACCATGCAATCTGCTGATGCTATGGAGCAATAAATCCCTCCCGAGCCACTACTACCTAAAGAACTGACCGCAAAACGAACATGGTGTATCAGTTAATTTGGTAGATTGTATGTCTGCCTACATTAGTGGTCCATTTACATACAGGTTAAGTCAAATGTGAATCAGACTCTTTAAAAAATAATATTACATTTCTGATATCCAAAAGCCACCAAGGGTCCTGGGGAGATCCTTCAGTTTTGGACTACACAGCCTTAATCTTCTCTCCACTTTTGGGGGGAAGAGATGGTGCAAAACCAATCTCTCTAAGTCAAGGCAATCAGAAGTTACAGGAGAAAATTTGCTTTCTTGCCAGCACATTTTGGTCTTTTGTGTTCAATTGCTGCATGGCTGATGTGAGTATGAGGTTATCTTGACAGCTTCACCGAATGTTCAGATGTGAACACCATGAATCAGTGCTCTTTCTCATGCAAGAGTATATCATTTTTCAGATATTGTTTATACTTTGGAGTTGCCATTTAAAAAATGCAACTGTTTTAAAAACACAATCAGGATTTTGCCACAAATGATAAATTACTATCTAAAGCTAAGTGAACTTGTTCTGTGATAATCCTTTAAGATCAACAGCTGCCTGGCTGTCTGGCTTACACTGGCTAAAGAAAACTAAATACAAATATATATTGTTCATTATTATAATTGCAGACAAAGGAAGCAAATCTGTCCTTCTTTCTGAAAAACAAAATAAATTTGTGGCAAGGAGCAGATTTATTTACAATTGCAGCAATCACAAGGATAGTAATAAAATAAACCCTGTAAACAGTGCAATTATTCTGTTTATTGTAAACTTGACATTGCATTTGGAATGAACTCCTGAGTGAGTTCCCTTCCCTTCCACAACTGGTGAGATGGATGTTTCTGCACATAAAATGAAAGCCTCTTTGTGGAATGCATGTATGTTTGGGTGTGGGTGGGTGTACCTCAGTTCCTGGTACAGAAACAAGCGGGTTAAAAAGCAAAGAATTTAAACTAAGTAAATAAAATGTTCCACAGAAGAAACTCATCCAATAGCTCTATTTCATCTGCAGAATAAGACAACTTTATGTAAGTTTTTTACTGAAAATAAGCATTACAAGTGTGAGATATTCAGAACATTGACTGTATGAGTATTAAGGCAACCAATTTTTCTTTAGTTGCACCTATATAAATACCAGAGTGTGTAAAAATAACTCAATAAAGAGTGATAGAAAGAAGAAAAACATGATAATTGTTACTAATTATCTTTATTGCCCTCTCAATGTGTGAGGCACAGGTGGGCCAACTGTTCCCAAGAAACAATCAGATATGAAAATCCTGAAAAGAAAGTTAAATGGGCATTTCATCCATCCTTCAGCATTCTCCTCTGAGACACTTTATGTTTCTCCTTGGGTTTCCTGCAGCTTTGAATGGGATTCTAATGGTAATCAGTGGGAAGGGACTGTAGTTGCAGGATTGTTTAATGGAAAAAATAATTCAGAATCATTATTGATTTCATTAGCCTTGAGCAGGCAGCAGCAACCCAGAGGAAGTCAGCATAAGCCAGTCATGTTGTCAGAAACCTGCTTAGATCTAGAGGCAGAAGTGCATGAGCTTTTCTACAGCAATCCAATCCCAGGGATCAATATATTAATAATACAGGAACATTGTGAGGGAATTTCTATGTTATTATTTTGTTGTTTGATTGTCCAAGTATCTTGGGCAATTAGAAATGTATATTAAAAGTGTATTTTATTCTCTGGCACCAACTCATTGACAAGAACCATTAGACAAATTTTTAAAATGTCACAAGATTTTTTTTATTTTGTCTCACAGTTTTCAAAATGATGCTTCCAAATATTTAGAAATACATATGAATATATTAATGAATTAAACTCTGGAATTGCCACTTCTCCTTTCATTTCTTCTTTCGGTAGACAAATGCGTATATCTTAAAGTCAGATATCACCTCTGTTGATTAGCATGATTGCAAAAATCAGGCATTAGAAACTCACCTACTGAGATGAGGTCCAAAACCTGTATATAGCATCTTTCAGGAGGTACGGCAGCTTTTAGTAGTGCATTCAAGAATCCATCACATCTGTGAGAAAATTATCCCAGTTGCTATTTGTCTTGTTAAAAACATTTGTATTTCTAGCTAGTGAAATAGAAAGTGTGGAATAATGATGGCTGCAACTTGCAATTATGCTTGAGGCAATGAAATTTTATGGGTGTCACTTAAAAAAACATGATATTTGAGATTGTGTTACTATCCTCAGCAGTGACATGTCTTTGTCTGTGTATTACCAATTGTAAGATTGAGCTCTTAGAGTGTAAAACCTTTACTACAAGAGCATTCTTCTTCTCTAAGAAGAAAAAAACCTGATCCCAGTTTCACTGCTCCATGGAAATCCAAATAAAACTACATTCACAACAGGAATAAGGAATAATGAGAAAGAGACATTGAAATACTTCAGCAATATTGCAAAAATAAAGAGGAATGCCAACTACTTTGTACTTTACCTTAGTATTCTATATGTGCTTGAAAATTAAGTGTTTCCTCTGTAAATATAAATGAATCAATTTTTCTTCGGTTTTTCATGATTTTTCCCCCCTTGGTTTGCCTTTTAGGACTGATGTAAGTGCAGCTGTGGTTTTTTAAGAGGTGTTTATGCCATTTCTTGCACACAGCTCATCCATCACTCCCTGCTCAGATACAGCAAGAATTCAGAATGCAGCCTGACTGGCACAGCCCTTTGCCTTTCATGAAGTGGCTTGGCTGGATCTTGAGCATCGGTGTGTCACCAACAGTGCATTCCTGGGATGAATGTTGTGGTTTCTCCCATCTTCCAGAACATGCCAAAGATCAGAAACACCAATGCTCACTTATGCTGTAGTGAAAGCAGAGATTCATGCTGGAATAACACCGTTTCATATACACCACAGGTCATACAGGGGCTCTGTTTCAGGTGTCATCTTTGGTACAAACTATTTTTCTTTGCTCAAACTTATTGTTCCTAACTCTTCCAAAGATAACATTCTCTGCTAACATATAAACTGTTTTTCTTTAATATACGAGACCATCTCCCTGATTAAATCCTGGATTCAGATATTTCATGAAAAATATATATTCTCAGTTGTTTCCATCTGCTGCTCCACAAGCCAACTAAGTGTGTCCAGAGTGGTGTCTGCGACTGGTTCACTTTTATCAACTCCTGCTTTATGCTGATTGGGAGATACAGTTTTAGTTTTTATCTAAAATGACAATTCACAAAATTATCCCTTCACCTTTGTGAAGTTTGCAATGTGCATATATATATATATATATATATATATATATATGTATGTATATATGTATATATATATATATATATATGTATGTATATGTGGTACCAATTTCATACTACCACTGTGAGGAGACAAATTCTGTCCACTGAAGTTATTGGATATTAAAACCAACCTAGAAGCATTCTACAATGAACAATACATTTCATGCCTGCATGCTTCATAGCAAGAAAAAGGAAAAATTTATCTGCATTTCCTTCTCTCTTTCTAGCCTAGGTTTACATTAGTAGTGAGAAAGAAAAAAAATAAATAGTAACTAGAAAAGTCTGATCAATTAACAATATAGAATTGAAAAATATAATTTTCAAAAATATCATTTTCATTAATTTGGGATAATTGTGATGATAGCATAAATAAAAATAAATTTAAGAAAAAAAAAGAGAAATCACTCTTAAGTTCCTTTACTATCTAATAACTAGTGGGAAGCTTAATGGGTGTACCAGACACAAGTCAAGGGAAGTGTAAGCTACAGCTTGTTTTTCTAGGGATGGAATTTCAAGTTTAGTTCAGTACTGGATGAGCTTTATTTCACCTCTGCTCACAAAGGTGACAATTTCATAAGCACTCCATTTGGAAGTTAGATTGTCAATGCACCTTGATGTTTTAAACTTACCTACTGGGCCTCAAGTGGTCTGTCCAAAATAGGGAAATCATGGCTGGCAGTCTCAAATAGAAAAATATAATATTTTTTTTTAATAATTCAGAAAAATTGTAAATTAAAGACAAAGAAGTGTTACAAGAATTTTCTGGTCTCTAGCAAATGACTTGAGTCTGTTGAAGCTCAGACCAAGAAGTCTGGAGTGCAAAATCTAACCCTAAGTGCTCAGGCATAATTTCAGGATCCTAATTAATATGCTTGTTGTCACACAGGAAGTGTCTGAACAAAATCTTCTATCTAGATAAGACTAATTAGAAACAATAATATTTATGACAAAGTCACGAAAGTAAGTTAGGAAAAAAATCTAGAATGTGGCTTAATTATGTGGCATTTACCTTATTGTGATCTTATCACAGAATGAGTATGGGATAGTGTTTCCTGCATTCACACAGGCAAAGTTGGTGTGCTTTGCACTGCTGGTGTGAGCCAGACATCACAAAGTGACCTAAACAGATATCTGTAAAGAGGAAAGAAAAGTAAAAAAAAATCTTCTTTTTTTTTTTGAGTGATCAGTTAAGTTTAAAGTAATCAACTGACTCCACATCAAATAAATATTTTGTGTTGTGTTACCATGGTGCTTTTTTATCCAAAAGTTCAGAAAGCTGGATTTATGATATCAACAAATGATAGAGCTTGAGGAGAAAACTCTCTGAGAGACAGGCTTAGCATGCCTCTTCCCCAGCTGTTATCTCTGAACAAAAGCACTTCAAATAATGATAGCTGTTCCACTGCTGAGCACTAAATGTGCGGCAATACCTTGAAAAATCATTTCAATAGAGAATCTTGCCAAGTTGTTTGTGCATCATCTAAGTTAAGCAGTGAAATGCAATCCACGTTCTCTTGGTCGCAGAGTTAGTGAGCTTTGAAAAATGTTCTAACCAAAAAAAAGGGAAAGAGGTAACAGATATTTTATAATGTTCAAAGAAAGAACACCCATAAAAGAAGAGGCTACTACAAAGCTGATTGAGCTATAAATCTGCAAGTAATAACGTGACAATTAATTTCAGGGCTTGACAACAAATCATCCTAAGTAGAGGAGAAATGCAAAACCTTTTGCATTTGGCCAGTGGAAAACAATTTAAGCATATAGAATAGCAGACATGACACAGAACAAGAATAAATATATTAGGATTTTGAGGAGGTTTTACTTTAATTTCAGGATTCAATCTTTTCCGTTCTGTATACACCTTAAAACATATCTACATTAAGGAGCATTAAAAACTTCAGGGATATTCTATTCCATATTCCTAAATTTAAGAATTTTAAATTTTTTTCCTAGGCTGTAGTAGAATAAATCTGTGGCCTACTTAATATCTGGCACTAACCTATATAAGTGCTTAGACAATTTCTTCTTGAAAGAAAAGGTAATCACAAGCCAGAATTTGCCTGCATTTTCATGTTTACTTACAGATATTCAGCTCTAATCTCTCGTCTCCAATTGCTTTCTGTCACTTTCTACATAAAGTTTCAGAATATTTCTAAATTTTGAAGAAGTGCTGAACTATATCCATGTCTTGGCTAACTTAGGATTTAAAATGTAACAGAAACATGTGTGTTTGTCCTATAGTATGGAAATGGTTCAACATCATGATTTCAGTATACATGCCACTTGAATTTCTTACCCGGAAAAAACCTTCCTGTAATCCTACCCAGGACTGCCCGCATTCAGCCAATTTACCAGTACTGAGGTTTTTGGTTGTTTGGTATTTTTATCTTGTCAAATATATATATTAAAATATAATTATATATATATGTAGATATATATGTCTGTATATAATCCATTACTTCTGCCAGCAGCTCTGCAACAAGTACTACTGTGTTTTCTGTTGCCTATATCTGGGAAACATAAATATGAAATTACACTGAGATAATCACTAGAGAATGAAGCACTAGACATCTTTCCTGGCACTGACAGCTGGGCATGTCCCTTGCCTTGGTTATGGGTCAGAAAGACAGAAACAGAATTGTCTGAGACTCAGCTGGATGCATCAGTGTGAGCTCTGAAACTACAGATCTCTCCAGCATTTCCCTTAATTCCAGCCAACTTTGTAGACAACTAGTCTTGGAGTGAACCAGGTTGGGCAATTTTGATTTACTGTCTGCCAGAGATATGTTTCTTTATATGAACTTGATCCTATGGGACTTCTTTTTTCCTTTTAGTGTTGCTTTTACATTTTGGGGGTTGTTTCATGAGAAGGTATTTTATGAAGATGGATAGAAACAAAAGACTCTTGTTCCCTTCTTTCCTTTATCCTTAACTTTCTTTACTGGTCTTTTCTTAGGGGTTTTGTTACACATTAACTAGATTTTTGCCTCTAAATAAATACTTATTTAAGAAAAAAAAAAAAAAAGCATGAAAATAAATCTTTGGGCAATTATTTACTGTCTAAATCTGTATCATTTCTCTTACCTCTCTTCACATAGATTATTGTTTTCACACAATCAAATTAGAAATGCAAAGATTCCCTCTGTTCCAGTTGAGTTGTATTCAACACATAGACTTGAGAAAAAATGTTGAAGTTATTACTGCTGCTTCTGATCATCTGAGCACAGCTTGGGGCCTGCCTGCCTATGACATAAATTAAAATAGTCTGAAGATCTCTGTGGAGCTGACAGTAGTAACCTTAAATAACTTCCTCCACTGTTGTTGCAAAAGAGAGACAGCCTCCTTGATCAGCTTTGTGTTGACTAGAAAGTCACCTTACTTCAAAGGCCAGGCATGGGAAGATTGCTGTAAATCACTGCAGCAGCTGAAAGGAGGTGAATGAAAAGATATACTTGCAAATTTTCTAAAGCTATACCTTCTATAATTATTCTTACACATATATGCCACTCAATATATGTATCTTAATCACAGTTTCAGGGAGAAAAACCTTTCTAGTTTGCTAGCAATGTCTAGATTTGTTGATCTGGATTCCTGGTTTATGATTTTCTCACAGCATATATCATCTACTATATGACAGGTTCTCAACTACAACCATAACTTTATCTGTGTAGGTATATTTATTTTCCTTGAAACACAGAAAGATCCTCTTTCTCCCACCTTTCTTGATCAAACTGAAATATCTGAGCAAAGAAAGCAGAGGAAAAGTCACCAGAAGACTTAAGGGTGTCTTCAATTTTGGCATAAGGCAACATTTCTTTCTGAGAACAATTAACTGTTGTTCCTGACCCAGTGCTGGAACCCCAGCCTCTTGTCTGCTATGTGCCTTCTATACTTGGTACTTGGTTCTACTAGCACATTTTTTAACTTTTGACTAGTTTCCCCTAGCTGGGAAACTGAAGATATATAAACAAAGATAGCCTGGATAATCAAATGTACAGCTATAGTGCATAATCTTAAGTATTCAGTCTACATATGAAAAGCTGTATTTCACCTGTCAGTAGGTGAGGCAGTAGTTTTTGTAAGACCCCCTCTTTTGCTGCGAGACACTGACAAAACAAGAGTATGTTATTGCTTGAGGGGATTCTGAGAGGGAAGAAATCATAAAATTAATCTAACAAAATAATAGTGTCATGTGCATTATTGCAAGAGTCAAAGCACAGGATCAAAGGCTCAGGAAAAAACAAAGTTTGACAAAAAAGAATCAGTTGGGAGTAAGGGTCACAGCCAAACAGGAACAAAGGAATAAAAAGCAGAAGAAAACATCTGCAAGCCTTGCTTGTGGGGAGGGAGAAGGAAGTAGGAAGAGGGAGGAACCTTTCCACATACTTGCCCTCAGAGGTTTACATACATTTGTGTACTCCAAATTGTTTGAACCTGATTTATAAAATAGTTAAAATAGTTGCATTTCAGAGATAATGAACATCACAGATGACCTCTCCAGAGGGATTTCCCGTCTCTTTATAGATAGGGGAAGAGAACTTGCTCAACACCAGAACATAAAGACCCTTAGGAGCTTTAAACACCTAACTCTCATAACTTTTGTGGGATATGTTATATATGTGCAGAGCTGTGAAAGTCTTCCTATTTCCTTTCTAGCTTCTCATGAGAAGGCACAATCTCTATGTGTGGCTCCACAAAATAGAGAGGGAGGACTACAAAATAGAGATCCAGAGAAGGCAGATTCATGTGGAATAAACAGCACCAGACTTGCTCTTACACCTGGTACAGGTTGAGAGCAATGAGTTCCAACCTGGAAAATGACTGAGCACTCAGACAGAGACAGCACAGAGTTCACCTTATTGCCTTAGTGCCCATAATCATCTTGGGATGGGCTGCAGAAAACCACTGCAAACCTAGGGACACCTTAATTGGTACTAGTACTTAATTGGTACTCCTGCAACCACCTTTCCTTCTCATGACTTCTAGCCAGAAAGATACCTCCTATTTAGTAAATCATTGGTAAGGCTTCAATAAAACCACTGCTTTCATAAAACTAACTTCAGATGAGCAAGGCCAGCTTTCCTAGGCTTCCTCTATAGCCAGTGATGTGAAAAATTTTGGTTAGGAGTTTTCTTTAATATCTGTGTTTAGTGTCTGAGGAGACGGTCACTTTCCATTAATATGAAAATTCCCTGTACAGAAATATTCTTTTTATCAATGTAGAATATTGCTGCTTCCTTATCTTGCCACACTCATTTCCTGCAGAAGATGTTACATTGGTACATCTCTGTTGACAGGAGTTAGAAGATATTATACAACTCACCTTTTACCCCTTTGCACTTGTTAATGCATCAGGGAAACATCCTTTACATCTGTTCTCATACACAAGGGGTTAGGATACACAGAAAATGTTTAGCAGGTAGAAATAGGGCAGAAAATATTCCATGAAAGGAATTGTTCTTAACACTCCCTCTTGCATGATTGATGGTTTTTACAGTGTGTTTTTTGCTACTTCTAACATTTACTTGAATATATTTTTGTTCAACTGCTCCTGAGATAATACTATACTTCTATTTATGACTAATGTGATATTTAAACTAGTGCCATTTACTCAGCAAAGACCTGGTTCTGCAGTATTGTCACCCCTGTAAATTTTTGGACTAGTTTAATTCCTCACTATATGAGTCTTCTGCAATGTAAATTCTCATCACTGCTTTCAATGGTTTCCAGTGTTTTGTAAACAAAGGTGAAATAGTAAAACTGGGAGATGATCTTTCAAAGATCTGACATTAAACACAAAATAAGAAAGACCTTTTCTTCAGACTCTGACTCAGACTTGTGAAACTAGTTTTCCATCCAACACGGCATAAATGAGTGTTAGATGTGGTCATCAAAGTAATAATGAAAGAGTAAACTACCCGATGAAATTGGGGAACATCATATTCTAACTGGGACTGATGAATATTTTTTGAGAAACAATGAAAAAAAGTTTCATACTGGGAAAGACTGAAAAGTGAAAAACATTTGTCATGGGCAGTGGAAGACATTTTTTAATCCCTTGAAAACTGAATCTTCAGTTTGATGACTGCACAACATCTTACCAAATTTTTTGGACCCAGATACAATTTGAGTTTTGTAATGTGTTGCCATTGTCTAAGGGCCAAATTCCCACCCAGATGCTCAGTGACTCCCCATCCCAGCAAGAACTGAGGAGAAACTAGAATTAAAAGCTTTCACATGGTGATAAAGACAGGTAGATCATTTACCGATTACTGTGCTGGGCAAAACTAGCTCAGCTTGGGGAATAAGACTAATTTAAAGTTAAAACTTTGCCTAATTGACTAAATTTTACTAATTTTAAAGTTAAAATAGATTAGGGTAGTGAGAAGTAAAGGCAAACACTAAACTCCCCAGTCTCCCAGGCTCAGCTTTGCTCCTTCACTCCCAACTCCTCTACACGCCCCAACTGTGGCACAGGGCAGATGAGGAGATGAGGGTCAATCTGTAATAATTCCTCTCTTCTGCTCCTTCCCTATCACACCTTACTCTGGTCCAGCATGGATTCTCTGCTGGAGTTTCAGCTCCTGCAGTATCTCTGCCCAGCTCATTGCTCAGATTGCAATGGATAGCTGCTCTGGTGCCCAGAGAATCTCCACACCCATACCCTCTTTCTCCTCTTCCTCTGATTGTGGTGTTCCCTCAATCATTCTTCAGTCTTTTGTTACCTCATCCTCCTCTCTCTGTTCAGGAATTTTGCCTTTTCCCAAGTGTTTTCTCAGAGGCACCACCAGTTTCACTGCTGGGCTCAGCTGTGCTGTGCAAAGGGTTTGGCACAAGGGAGATGCTGCCCTCCTCCCACAGGTCTCCTCTGCAGCCCCCCACTGCCAGCCCCTGCATGTCTACACACAACACAGCTTTTAACATGACAAGGGGCCAAAATCAAAATCCAATGGCTGGTACTCAAGTTTGAGAGTCAGCACTATGACGTTGAGATTTTGTCTTTGTTAATAACATGCACCAAGTGTTCTCATCAAAGCAAGTTCCAGCTACCAATGAGTCACTGCTTCCACCCAGAACTTGCAACTACTTGCACGACTGATCTGAAGCCTCTTCAGAATCTGAGAAATAGAAACCATATTTCATGGAAGACAAAGTCAAAAATGAAAATTAGTCTCTGAAATTGAATACAAGTCCCACTTTGTAAATGTTTCAGATTCATGTGGTTTTGTCTGAACAACAGTTCACTGTAAATACCACCTATTTGGAAAAGCCACATAGTTTCAATTTCTGCATTTTAATATCTTTCATAAACCTTTCTGCAGAGAATTTGACTTACTGTTTGAAATATACACAGAGAAATTCAAACAAAAACATTGCATGACAGTTAAAATACGTACCTGTATATTTGGAATATATCAACAACATACTGTGTCATGTTGTCTTTGAATAGTCTAACATGAAGATGCAGTCTGGATATCCTTAATCATGGTAACACTGTTTTGTAAATATCATGTATATATTAACATATTTATTGACATAAATATGTTAATAAATATTAAATCCTGTGTAATGCATATATGGAAAACAGGCTTTTTGGGACATGCAGGGTCATTTCTGCATTGCAAATCCTCTCTCACAGGTTGAATTATTACTAACCTCTGCTTTTCATGACAGCAGGCTTAGCTTCATCTTCTACTTGAAAAATTATAATAATTTTTATCCAAATATCCTTGCAATAAGCTGTCAGATATATTAGGGAAACATGTCATTTTATTAACTTCTACTGAAGCTTAAGAAACCACCATAGAAGAGTAAAAGGAGAGCAAACATTAATGAGAATTATTTTTATGATCTAGCAAGCCGACTCTTATCTTAAGTCCCCATCCTGTTCCACCAATATTTGCCAGATTCTTCAAGCATTCATTGGAACAAAAATTTTGGAGTTTTGTAATACTTCACCGAGCAAAATTGCCTTTGATGGCTTTGTCATGCCTCCTCATGAGGTTTTCAATATTAAAGAAAGGTTTCTCTGCTTCAGTTTAAGTCCTGTGCCAAGAGACAGAAAGCCACTTCTTACCTCCTGTGATCCAAGCAAAGTAAAACTCATTGGGCAAATTATCAAGGGAGAAGGAATAAAAACAGGTCAAGTACATATAGGATGGTTTCTAATTCCATCTTGGAAAATCTTATTTGTATTATTTATTTAGAAAGGTGAGAGGACAACACAGACTATGTATCTGTGGAATAAGTCAGAAGAAGTGTGATAACTGGGAACTTTACTTGAAATTCAAAGCAAAGTTAAAATGATATGTCGTGACTGCTAAAGCTAACAGAAAATCTGTTGTGTTCTGTGATGTGCAAAAGCAATCTGTTCTACTTGAATAACACACTCAAAACCAAAAAACCTTAGTCATCTGAAAATATATATTTCATATAATTCTTCCCTTTCCACCATATTTAGCATATAATATTTTTCTTCATATGTTTGTCTGTCAAGGCTGCATAGAGAGAATCTTCTCAGGAGATACTTCTGCAATAATGATGCAATCAAGTATTTTTCCCCATGCCTCCTGAACTTTGCAGAAGGGCAGCTGATAGACAAATAACTAACCAGATCCAGAGAGGTGTCAATTTCTTCTCCTCCAGGATTCACAGGGAAAAATATATAACCTGTGCTTAATTTCCTTCTACCATGATTTTCCCACTACCAATATATTTGTGACTAGAGTTTGATATTAGTAAAAGCTAGATGCTGACAGCACTTCTGTGGTAAACACTACATGGAAGAAGTCTTTGAGTATGAATCCCATATTACACAGCATCAGTAACAACAAAAAAAGTACACACTTGAGTGTAAAAAAATGTTTCCCAAAACATGAAAAGCATATCAAGGCTGCAGGCTGAAATTGGTGTAGACCAATGAAAAGAAGGATGTAACTGAGAAAATTGAATCAGCATAGCTTTAAAAAAGACTAGTTTATGACAGTCAGGTAGTTGAATAGATGGACAATATCGAATGGGAAGTGAATATGCAAGTTTTCTTCTGAATTTGAACTAAAAGTGAGGAAGCAGAAGAAGTCATAAATCTGTTGACCTACAAAAACAATTTTACAGAGGTTTTTTTGCCAATCATTCTGCATAAAATTATGGACAGTTTCTGCTTTGAGATGTCACAAGCAGAACATTCAGGAAAATAAATTACACTAGATAACTTTTGTATGAATCCATAACACCATACAAAACCAAGGAAGACAACTTAAAGAACTCATTTTTGGGTTAAACAAATCATTGCATGGGGGAGCTCTAATACTATATCAGGGCTATGTGAAAGGAGCATTCAAGTTGTCATGCAACAACTTGCTAACATCCATGAAACAGAGACAACAGTCGAGGGCCAGCGCACATATTAAAAAAAGGAAAGCAGAGATTTATAAAGCCCTGAAAAGTTAAAACAAGCTTGATTTTGCTTTGACATACTGGAGGAATGCAACAGAACTATTTTATATAAAAACAAAGAGCTCTAAAGTCAAACTGGAAAGTAGCAGCAACACTTTAAATATGCATATCGGATGCCAAAAAGGAATGGAGGTGGAGAAGTTAAAATAAATAAAATGTCTTCTGTAGCAAGCTATTGCAGTTTATAGAAGTCTTGCCTCTGACAACTTCCCAAGGACCCCCATCTGAATACTGACACATAGAATAAATAGCAAATAGCCCTTGTTATCCTGGGCTGTGGTTTATAGCAGAATCAATAAAACTAAAGGACAATAGAAATGCGATTACCCCATTAGTCCACAGGACCAAATTCAACAGCCAAATATCCTCTTTGTAAACATCCTAATGAATTTTCAGGCTGATCAAAACTGTGAGGGTTGATTTCAGGATGAATTAGTTTTTGGAGAAATTTTGAGACCTTCCACTAAGTGTCACCTATTTTGGATGCTTACTGTCTGGTGCTGAAGTGAAGAGAGGGACAGATTTGTTTTTGTTTCATTTAAGGCAGATAATAAACCATGTTTTCTTCTTTTAAAAAGAGATAAATTTCTTCCCAGGGTAATAAAAATTCTCTGTGAACTTTGATCTTCCTTTTAGAGAGTGTAAACAAATGCATGCTTAATAAAAATGTGAGTCAAGATAGAGTTTTACAGTAGGACTCTGTCACTGGTTCTTTGCTATAATCTTTCCCTTTTTTTCTGTAAATCGTATATTTTCACTATAAGTGTGCTGGGTACAAGGCCCAAGATCTTTCCTTATGCTTCTGTAAATCAGAGTGGAGAAGTGATTATAAAAGTAGGAAGCTAATATCAGAACTGTGTACCTCATCTCCATCTTTGACTCAGGAGCACCTCGCATACACACACACACAGAGGAGCATGAATAGTGAATAATTGCTATAAGAAGCAAGCAAGTGGCCTTTTCTCAATCTAATAGCAGAAGACCTTGGGAACTTGGCCTACAGGAAAATAAGGCATAAATCTGCTATGCAGCTATGAATATATGCAACATAATGCCTTTTAAGGATTTGGGAAATTCTTTTCATTGTTCTGACCTCAAGAGGGTCAGAAATGTTATCTCCTGGCAATGGAACAAGACTGTGGTCTTGGGTTTTGAACAATAAAGAGCTTCTACGATGAAGCAGACAAGACTTGGACAGCATAGATTTCTCCTGAGCTAAAATATGTATCAAGTTCTTGGCTATTCACATAAGGCTCACTTAATGATGGAGACTCATGGAAGTTTTTGGAAATTTCATGGCTTGAAGGCCTCCACCTATAGTCTATTAAATTTCTAATATGAAAAGAGCTCCTTCTCACTGTCATCAACCCGAACTATTATTCTAAGGCAATATCAACAAAGAATAAAATAAAAAATTATCACTTATACAGGCTTATTTCTGTTGTCTTTGAAGGAAGTGACTGCATCTGCAACTGCATCTCTGTTTGGACACATGCCACAGGAAAAGTGAGTCAAAGAAAACTGAATATTCTGATCAGTCCCCTTCTGCAAATGTTCTGTGATTCTCTTTTTGTAGACATAGAGGAGATTATAAGACTATCAGCTCTGCTGGCATGGCTAAGATTGATATAGATGGGGATGTAAGTCCCAGAAGTCATAGAAAAACTTTTTTTTTTAATTGTACATGTAGTTTACATATCTAGTGAGACTTCATCATGCAACCATCCCCTTGGACTGATGCAGAATATTCTCTTTCCATACAGAAGAGTTATATTTGAGCCACTGAATGTCCTCATTTTATCTTCCCTTCTTATGGTCATTGGACAGAACAAATAGATTTGAGCACTTTTGTTACCACTGAAAGATTGTTCTCACTTAAAAAGCATACGTGGCACAGACTTGGGAGGAGGAGAGATAAAATTCCTACCTGGAGTTTAAATATCCTGTTAAAGGAAGAAACTTTATAGATATGTAGTAGAAGCATCATCTGATCTAAATAACTTTGTAGCTAACTATTGACTCTTTACATTCCTTTTCTGATGCTGGAAATAAAATAGACCCACACTGAATTGCTTTTGCTATTCTGCTAGTGTTCTGGTAGGTAGATGCCATTCAGTTTACTATTGGACACTATCACCGTGCTGTTTATATGAACAACAATATAACAATGGCAAATTGAAGTATAAATATGTTCTTTGATGCATATCTAAACTGGAAATGAAGATTAATTTGGATAGTGATTAGCAACTTTTACCAAGAATGAGAAAGCAAGGTGGGTGGACATAATTCTATTCAGCCTCTAGGGAGGGAAGTAACCCTATGCTATCCCGGTGTTTCTAGGTCCATCTGTGATATCTCTCAGCACTCTATATTTCAGGAAGTCAGCCTGTTTATGAAGTTATTGTAAGGTAGCAGCGGGCATAAGTAAAACACCGCTAATATAGTACTTGGCCAAAAGTAGCCTCCCCTGTAGGAGTTTGTTTATAAATTGCTTTGGTCCACTTGACAAGGTCAAATCCATTCTCTTAATGATGAATCTCATCTGTTCTGGTGCAGAAAGAAATGTTTTCTTTCACTTCTACGTGTGGTAAGAGCTCATTCATCTCTGTATGTTCTAAAGGGAAATCTAGCTACATCAGAGAGAGAAGGAGTATTCAGAGGGCAACTGATGGCCAGGAAGATATATTGAATTCACTTTCCTGGGACAGACATTCAAATGGTAACAAGTGATAGAAAACAGCTCTATATTTCAGCATGATGTGTGCTCTCTCTCTTATGATTAAACCCCCTGTGGGCCATCTGCATTTAATGGGTTAGAACTACTTTGTAGCTGCAGTTTTTTCCTTCCACGGCTCTTATTTATTTGAGATGAGACCAAACTGCACTCTAAAAGTGCAGCATGTAGGAAACACTGCCAAAAGAATGAGAACAAAAAGGCAAATTTATGGGCCAGTGTTGTTTTAAGCATTTAACAGTATAAATAGAAAGTGTAGATAAATGTGGACATGTAAGCAGCTCTGTTTATCTCAGTTACATTATTTGCCCAAATTCCAGAAGAGAATTAGTCAAATGTGTTTATACAAGTATTAATGCTTCTGCACTAATGATTTAGCATATGCATAGAACTGTTTTCACACTAAAACAGTCTTCTTAATACACAACTCCCTAAAAACAAAAAGCATTGCTCAGTCTATCCTGGTCTCTCTAATTCTGCAAAAAAAATCAGACACAAATATGGAAACCATTGTAGTAAATTGGATGTAAACCACTGATGTAATAATTTCTGTATTTTAAAAATAGATGAATGGACTACCTTATCAAAAAAAGTCATATAAACTGAGTAACGTTGTTCCAGGACAATTCAATTTATCATAGTAAATTTATTAAGTGTTTATTAGGGATCACATCCTACTCCCAAGTGAGATCACTGGCAAGATTCCTGTTAACTTCAATTAGGATTTGATCATAAGGGGATTTTTGAGTAAAGAAAATTTCATTCCTCCTTGCCAACACTGATTTTTCTGGCTCTAAATATTCAATAAACTGCCTGCCAATGAGTGTATTTTCCTCTCTGCTCATTGTATATACTACTTAAGCATTTGCTAAATAATACTCACTAACTGATCTCTATCCCAGATCTTTTTCTAACAGACCTCCAAAATCATTTAGTATTTTATTTACCCTATGTGTTTAAGTAATATCATACAGTTTTTTCCATATATAAATATGTATTTCATTATATACTAAAATGTTTATAACAAGTAATGAGGAAAACCATTTTTAGTACACTAGAAGAACAGTTGTTTCTCCAATATCACTTCGAAAGAAAAATACAATTAACATGTTTTATATTGTTATTTTCCATTAAAGATCTCAGCTGTTTTCCATTTTTAATGATTAAACCAAAATCATTTCAGTACACACACCTGAGTAAATAGAGTCTTACAAAGATTCTGTTACTTCTATCTGTCTTTGAACATGCTGTTTGACAAGGCTTCATTTTAATGATATCCTTTTCTTCTTTGATGGACAAAAATATTATGAAAGTGTTAACTAGGGCTTTTTCCCACCTAAAAGCAGTTTGTTAATTATAATCACACTGTATTCAACCAAAACCAAGCAAATTAAGGTTTTGGGTTTTAATGAAAAAAAGATTATACACAATTCAGTCATTCCTCTCCATAACAATAAAGTGTTCACTCACAGAACAGTAATAATATCAAAAATAAATTTTTTTGCAATTACTAAATTAAAGCAGAAGACTTTTTTTTCACTGTAATGATAGTGAGACTAAAGTAAATTGCAGTCACTACACACATAAATGGATTTTCTCACAGTAGGATGAGGCAGGAAGGATCAAGCCTATTTCAATTTTCATAATTGTTTTCATAATTAGAGAATGAAGAACCCAGCTTCTGAGAGATGAAGCAGACAGCTATTAGATTATGGAGGATTGCTATAGTTAGAACTAGGGCATAGAAAAGCATTCCTGTAACAGCATCTTGTGAACCATCAAGTTCCACTCTATAAGCCAGTCAGAAATTATTTTTGACCTGATCCCATAACCTACAATTTTGAAATTATGTTTTCCATGCTAACATCAATTACTTTAACCAGTATTATTTCCTATACATTGATGTATTTATTAGTCTAGTGCACTAGTTATTCCTGTGGGAATAATCACTGTTATGAAGTTGGGCAGTATGAGTCAAGCTGAAGCTGAGCTGTTGAATGTGAAACCTCACAAGTATAAAAGCTCACAAACCCCTTTGAGGCAATAATAGATTTTGAAGATTTTCCTACTTGGTTTTGTCTTTTTTTCTTTATATTATATGTCTTGTTTGGACTGTTTGAAAAGATTTGATGAGGAATAACGTAATTTTTATGCTGTTATTTAAACAGATCAAATACAACCGGCCGGAACAAGACAATATTTCAAATCTATTTTATGTGGTAGTGTTGTGATATATTCCTTCATTTGCATGCCACAGCCATACCAGTTTTCATGAGCGTGTGGTGCAAAGGAGAAGAGCTGTGCTTCAGGAATTTTGTGGAATCACTGTTTGAATCATCACCGTGCTTTTGTTTTAATGCTCTGTCCTCCTGTTGCTTCAAAAATGCAGAGAAAAAAAATCTTGAAATTCATGATTAGAGATGTTTCTTCATAAAACTACTCTTGATTTCACAGTATGTATTTATTGCCAATGCCAATCATACACCTACCAACCCTACATCTTCAAGACTTACTCTTGATTCTTAATATTCCTGCTTAAACCCATACTGGAAAGGTGGCAATAGAATGAGCCTTATGTTGCCAGGTCCTGGTGAGATTCAGGAGGAGTGGTTTAGGCAAAGAGGGAAGGGAGGTTTTCACTGGGTTTAGGTTTTCCCCTTACTCCAGCATTGTTCTCTGACGCTCCTCTCAGAAGATTATTCTGTCCCCAGCCATCATACTCCCACTGACTGCACACTACTTCATCATGCTAATGCCATCCAAATCTAAAAAGATCACTGCAGGAGAATAAGATGCATGCATTCTGGGAATGAGTGAGCCACTTGTTATTTGGGTTGGAAAGTGCTGTGGGAATGTGTTGGGTTTTGGCTGGGGTAGAGTTAACTCTCCTCACGGTGGCTGCTGTGGCTCTGTGTTTTGGATTTGTGCTGAACAGAGTTGATAACATAGAGATGGCTGTGTTACTACTGAGCAGGGCTTGCATGGAGCCAAGGCCTTTTCTGCTTTTCCTACTGCTACCTTGGCATGGAGGTTGGAGTGCCTGGTAGCTTGGGAGGTAACCCCACCAGACCAAGGGGATGTGCCCTACAATGTGGCTTCATGGGCAGTATATAAGGTGGGGGCAGGACGGGGGGACATTTGGAGTGATGGCCTTTGTCTTTTGAAGTCACTGTTACTGTGATGGGGCCCTGCTCTCCCAGAGATGGCTGAACACCTGGCTGCTCACGGAAAAAAGTGAATTATTTCCTTGTTTTTCTTTGCTTGTGTGCATGGCATTTGCTTTCCCTATTAAACTGTCTTTATCTGAACCCACGAATTTTCCAGCTTTCACCCTTCTGGTTCTCTCCCCAGTCTCTCTGGTGTGGGAGTGAGCGAGCAGCTGCGTGGGGCTTGGCTGCTGGCTGGGCTTAAACCACTACAGGGAAGAAATACTTCTTACAGAAAGAGCTCCCCTCGAAAATATTTTGAGACTAAGAAAAATAACTGGTTTTAATGGATTCTAACTCCGATCAGCCTGACTTAACTCTGATTTTGAAATAGCACAGATATGTAGAAATTTATCAACAAAACAACCTTTGTAATTTTGGAAAAAAAGCCTGTAATATTTTATTGTTTGCAAAAAACAAATGTACTTCTATTATGCTAAACTATCTCATTAAATGCACAATTTAGGTTATATTTGTTGAATTTTATACTTCAGGGCCTTACCATAAAGTTCAAAGTCAAAATAAAATGCCTTCAACATATTGAACTGGAGTTTTTCAACACTTTTTGTACAAAATATTATGACAGTAAAGAAGTGAAATGAGAAATATAGCTCATTCAAACTTATTCTCAGCAACAGAAGATGCTTTCATTGATATGTTCTGGTGGTATGCAACACTGTTAAGCTGTAGGTTGAATTTTTGTCAAACTTTTCTGACCACTTTGATCATAAGAAGGCTATCTTTAGCTGCCAAATGCAGTGTTGCCCATCACTTACAAGTCTGAAACAATCATAATATAAATAAATTTACTTTTCATAAGTAAATTTACATTTGTTCAGAAATTTTTTAAAACATTGGCTTAAGATTTTCAAAATGTTGATGAATCAATCACAGGAGAAAACACAGAGCATCAATAATTAGAACAATATTTCACTTTCTCTTTTAACAGGATAGAGACTCTTTTCCCAAAAGTTCTATAAATTTACTTCTCAGCATAGCATGATGATCACATATCTCAAACATTACTTAGCATGCCTGGCAGGAAGGCTATGTAAATCACCTCCTTTTGTTTTTAGTGCGTTTTCCACATGTTCAAGAAGCAGTGAAAAGATTCGTTGCTCAAGAAATCATTAAGTGATAAAATCAAAGCACAAGAACACAAATCCTGTCAAACGTGGGAGAATAATCCAGTAGAAAATAAAATCATATCCCTTTCATAGAAACTTAAATTATTTATGTATATTGAAATGTCTCTTTCCTAGAATTTTCTTAGAAAAAGAGAACACTACAAATAGCCCTGTCGGGTCTCTTTGCACTATTTGTGGCATAAGGAGCTACTCATCTTGGTTAAAAATCTGAGTCTGGCCTTTAGCCAGCATGGGCCAGATCCTGCCATCCTTAGTAGAGCTGAATAGCACCTTAAGCTGGGCCTGATTATGAACCGATTGCTCATGTTGTGCTGAGAGGCTTTTTTTTTTTGCATGAATGGGGCCATTGTGAATAAACATTTACAAGTGATTCACAATTTGGCCTATGTGAGTAGTCTCACTCCCATCAATGCCACTACTCACAGAGTAAAGCACTACTAAATAAAACTGGCAGAATGTGACCCCGTTGTAGTACTTGACATCTAACACGAAGATACTTTTTCATTAGCTAAATGAAACGCTGCAACCAACAGGCTATCATTCATTCTTCGAGACGAGGCTGATGCAAGAGCATGACAAGCTTAATGCAGGCCTGCAACTTATCACACCTCAGGTTTAATGAGGGGCTGAATACCTATTTATTTAATGTATAAAGTTATGCTAGCAACAAGGAACAAAAAATTTCCATTGCTAGATTTGAGGGTGAAGAATTAATTAGAATTGCATCCCTTCCACTTAATTAAAATCAGCAGGAAGATGACATGGTCTTTTATTTTCTCCTTTGATTTTGGAAGCAACAAGCACCTAAAATTGTTGTAATATTTTGAAAATGGATATTAATTCTGTAATAAATCTGCAATTGCAATGAATTTCTAGGAATTGTTGCATTTTACTCCTAACATTAAAAAAAAACTTGTACAAATTATTTTGGGGGGATTTCAGAAGAAAACAATAGCAAATTCTGCTATGAAAATAAATAAGTAACTTGAAAGAGGCAACAACAAAAATGGATCAGAGATTGGCAGCTAAACTTTTCCTTCTTTGTCCACGAATGAAACCCTAACAAAAAGTTCTGGAAATCACTTTGGCATGTTCTAAATATTATACCTTAAAAGAAATTTTGTGGAAACTGAATAAAATTTAACAAAAAAAAAAAAAAAAAAAAAAAAAAAAAAAAAAAAGAAGAAAAAAAAAACCTGAAAACAGTTTGCTAAAAACTCCATTGTATTTCCAGCACTTTCATCCTTCTGCATGTTGCAAAAGTGTATATAGAAAATGAATACCTCTACCTGTACCAATAAAACCTTTTAATTTTTCTTTAAAACATAAGTCTAGTTTACTGCTCTCTAAACAGACCATAAAAAATGGAAAAGATAACTTCTAGCCAGAATACTCTTTTCCAGCTCCTCAGGCCAAAGTAGAAGCTAATTTTTAGAAGGAGAATCGAATCAGGAAACCACAAGTTGTAGTATATGTATGTGTTAAAATCTGAGTTTATTACTAGTGGAAAATAGGACAACCTTCCTTTCAGCTGTGTAAGACTCTGCTGTAAAAATCCCATTTTTAGTTGATCCTGATGGCTTCAAAGTCAAGTTTGTTTATTCTTGAAAGACTACAGAATGAGTCCATCTCCTATTTTTGTTCCAAGTTTAGCCCCCATGAGTGGGAGAAGAGAAAATCTGGGGATTCCTGTGTGTTTGTTTTTGTGAGTACTGGTAGTTCTGCAATTGCTGTGGTGAAATCTGCTTCCTGATCTTCCCATCTTCCCCCATGCACCCTCTGTTCCTAACTAATGGCCAGAGAGAAAAGCAAGAATGAGCAGGGGGTGCCCTGAGAGTTGTATCCTGTTCTAATCACAGCCATGCAAGTCCTTCTTTATTTCAATTAATTTACTTTGCCTTTATGAACCTCAGAGACTGACTGTTGCTTTCAAAGAGGCTGACATTTCACTCATCTGAAGGAGCTTGGAATGTGACAGGGGAAAGGGAGGAGAAGTAAATCAAAGCAGATATCAATTCTCCAGATGTAAAGTATTTTTCTTCTCCTCTATTTTTTTTCCACCAGAAATGTCAGAAAGTCTGCTGACATTTTAATTCCTTTGTGATAGGCTAAGAGCTGAGAGCCAAGTCCTGCTGCCATTGCAGTCAAAAAGATTTTTCTCATATACTTTAAGAGTAGCAAATTAGTCTTACACTCTGGAAAGCATATGTGCAAAGCTTAAACAAAATGTAATTAAAACTAAAATTACATTACTCTAACATCATCTTAGGATTAGATACAAACTGAAACCGACGAGCCTTGTTGGACTTTTTTGTTTCAATTTGACCACAGAGTAGCAAAACCCAGTAAAATGGACTGTACTGGAAGACCCCGGTGTTGTGTTGTTTGTTGTTTTTCCCTAATCTGAATTCTGTTAAAAGTGTAGGAGTACTATTCCATGCTGTCTATTAGTCACCCAAGCTTCATGACACCCTATCTATAACCTTTAAGATTTAATTTAAATTTACTAGTTGACATATAATCTGTGCACATCTTTTAAAACTCTATTAAGCACTGTGATCCTACTTTTAGCGTTACATGTGACCAAAAAAAATCTCATTACCTTTAATAGAAATACACTCAGGCCCATAAGATAAAGTAGTACCTTATATTCTTTTTACATTAGTTGTTCATTGATATAAATTCAACAAGCTCAACATGCATTTAGCAAAACAGCAGAGCTGGCTTAGAGCAGCAGCACAGCGCTGAGAGAACTCAGTCTACAAATTCTACCTACTACATGAGTGGTCATATATTTCCCTCTTTGCATGGTGTGCTTAGAGATTTACATCATGGGTTCAATATAATAAATTTATTTTCCTTTACCAAGTTGTTCCTTTATGAAGTATTCATTTGTAAAGCATGAATTTTTTATACAGGACTGCTAAAAACCATGGAGTAGACACATTTGCTTAGTAGTTTTATTTTTTTTTCATGTTCTATAATCATATTTCATCAACTGGTACAACAAAACATATATAAAAAGCAAAACAAAGAGGGCTTGTTGAGCTTGATGCATGGTAAATCTATTTGGTTTATTCTTGGTTTATTGTTAAATATTATATTGCATTTCTTAAAGCAGACATCGTGTATATTGTGATTTCTAGCATTCCACACACAGCAGCTTATTGTTGTTCCCTTTAAATATGGGAAATAAAAATGGTTTTAGTTTGCTTTGAAAAAAAATTGAGAGGGGGTACTGCTATATTACATGGCCCAAGAAATATTGGCAGCATGCTCTTTGGCTTTCATCCGTAGAACTGCAATACTGGAGGACCTCCTTTCAAACTCTGGCTTGGTTTCAAAAGCATGTCCATTGGTTGCCCCAGAAAGCAACGAGTCAGTGAAAAAATTATTGAGGGGCATGTGGCTAAATTGATTCTGGTGGTTTGAAAAGCCTGTGTAGCCAGAATCTGTCCGGGGTGAATGGGAGTAAGGTGTCATACAGGAGGACGTATCTCGTGGCAGCATGCAGGAGGTAACCACAGAACCACTGGCCGCATTCCCTGCCCACAGATTGTTCTGAATCTGGAACATATAAAATGAACACAATTAAACTCAGATAGTTCATCTTTTGTTTTCTGCAATGCTTGGTTTGCTTTACTTCACATATAATTAGCTCCCCTCTGAAACATGCAACAAGTATTTAACAAGTTCTCTGCAATCGTGTCAGAAAATAGTGTGAAGAGATCACATCAGACAAAATATGAGATTGCTCACTTAAGAGCAAGGGCTGATGAGTCATGTTCCTTACTTTGCCATCCATTTGTCCTGTGGCTCCATATATATGTCAATTGTTGAACCTCAGGATGCCATCAGACCAGCCAGTCAATAAAATTAATGGAAACACACAACTGATATCAGAAAAAACGTGTCAAAAGAGTGTACAAGATCAGAGATATTTTCAACATAAATGCTTCTCCTCATTAGAATTCCCATTGTAATGGTCGGAAAAGGGTGAACAAAACAAACCAATTTGGATTTATCAAGAGATAAATCCCAACAAGTATTCAAAAAAATTAATAATGAGAAGTCTTGCATAGTTACTTTAAAACAAATGAAACCCTAAAACACAGAAATTACTGATAATGCATTCAAGACCTTTTCTTAAATTTGTTTCAAAGATAGATTTGATACAAAATTTCTTTTCATGACTTTTCATGTGAAAATATACTTTAAGGGTATATCTGTTTCAGCATTCAGCCTTAACAAGCTGCATTGTGCATCCCTGGAAAACATTGAATGACAGACTAGGACACAAACTTTTTGGTTACCATCAATGCCTGGAGCAACCATGTATTCAAGCCTTGATGTATAATCCTTTCTATACTTGGCAGTTGCTTAAAGCTCCATTCTGAGTCTCAGGCCTTCCACCATCTATGCATAGATGCTATCTATGGATAGGTATTTTTCACTTGTTTGTTACTAGATGGACAGGCAGAAAGACTTTTAAGACCTAACATGAGTCAGCTCTTATTGTTATCTCAGACTGCATGGTCTTTCATTCCTGCTCTATTCACTTTGATTTGATCATGCTTCACACTCAGCAACTGTCCTTTTTTTTCCTCCAAACTCTACTCTCTCTCTAGGAGTACTACTTGCATATGGTATAATTTCTGACATACTCAATCTTCCTCGGTCATTCCTCATTTACACACGCCATTATACAATTTACAGCTTTGTATGTCTTCTCCACTTTTACCTATATACCTCTCCTGAATGCTGATTTTTTTAATGTACAAATAACATCAGGCAAGACATTTTTAGCCCCCATTCACAATACAGATCTTGTCAGCCAGTAACTATATCCTTTCCTATTTGTTTTCCTTTGCTAAATTTTTCTTCACTCTAAAAATCTGTTGTCTGTTCAGTGTATCCTTGCCCTGATGCACTGCGATTGAGCCCACGTGTCTTTGTTCTCTGTGATGTGTTGGAGTAACTCAATTACTCTTCAGTTAGCACTGAAAAGTGAATTCCCACTTCAAACTTAATTCTACATTCACATTCCAAATCCATAGACAAAGGAATTTTGACTTTAAGATATAAAGGTTATCTCTCTAGCTGAGTGATTTTTTCTGTCAAAGTAGAGGTCAGAGGAAGTAATGAATTATGACAGACACACACATATGCACACACAGAATGAAAACATGTTTCTAAGGCTGATGAGTTGTGTTTTCTCCCATTGTCCTATCACTTTGCAACAGCACATACCAAACCACCAACAAGCTAAAGCGATAAATTATGGTTCACTGAACTCCTCTAGCTGAGATCTAGTGCAGATAGGAAGGACGAAATAGTCTTATTTTAAACAGTTATTTTAGCAAGGTCATCAGGAGCTGACAAACTAATCTGGACTCCTTGGGAAGTCCAGCAGCAAAAACATAATCCAGTAAATGCTCCATTTTGGTTTCCTCTGAAAACCTGGGGAAAAATCATGGCAGCAACTCATCTCCCCAAACTCTGGGTCTGCTCAGCTTGTTTACACAGACGTGCATGCATGCAGTTATAGTTCCACACACACTCATGGATGTGCCTTTCCACACACACCCACACAGCTGGGCACACATCAGGCTTCTGCTCCTGCATATTTTAGGTGATCTGCTGGGAGGCAACGGAGGAAGTAAGGTCACTGAGGAAGGATATGGAAGAATTTTCCTTCTTGTGGGCCTCCTGACGTCTATATGAGGAAATCTAAAAGAAGTTTCAGAACTTTCCAGTTACCACCTCTCATAATCACTTTTCAGAAGACGCAAATGTCAGCCCATGGGAGACGCTCTACAGTTTGACATGATTCCCAGCTGCTTTATTACTCCTTCATTAACCTACCTTATAAGTTTTGACTTATAATCAGACAAATTTCCCCAGGGAGAAACTAGTTAACCTATGCAGTGTCTAATACATGAGCTATTTCTGAAGGAGCTCATAATCTCCAAAGCTAACTTACATGCAACAAAGTCTTATTTATCTGACTTACTAAAATTTCTTTCTAAGAAATGCCGTGCCAAATGCTACCCAGGCAGCATAGATATAATTAGGGGAGGAATTTTAAAAAAAAGTTTAAATACAAACATGAACAAGTTTGCCTTTAATAGAATCATGATGGGAAATCTCCAAAAGGTTCAGAGGCTCAGTTAGAAAGTGCCCAATAACCAATGTGGTCTGGAGGAATCACAAAATCACTCTTTCTTTCCACACTTTGAGTAGTTTGGTGTGCAGTAAACTAAGTTTAGTACCACCAATTTCCCTGATATTTTTATTCCAGACAAATCTCTTTCAATTTAGGTTCAGTGAGGTTGCACAGGTGTAAATGAGAACCAAATTCAGCTGCAAATCCTAAAATGTGCCAATGTCTTTTTCAAGAAATATGTGAACAAGCTATTAATTTCTAAAACTTTTAAAGGAGAGCACTAGATTTCTTCCTTAGAGAAAGGAATTCAAATTATTAAACTTAACTTTGGGAATGCCACAAGATTCTAGGGGAGCTTTACATCTTCTCTCATGAGGCAGTTATGCCTTCTAAAACAATGTTTTCAGTTATATCAATTTTCTATTCATTTTAGTTGATTGAGTGACTTCACATTTGGTATTAAATGTTCATTTCTTTACAAGGATTTACAACATAAATATCTTGTAGTGAAATTTAGGCACAGAAGGTATTCCTGTATTAAAAATAAATACAGTAATGTTTCACAATAAGTCAAAATGATCAGACCGTCTTCTGGTATGTTAGAAGGAAAAGCGACATTATGTATATGAATTTAAAGAAAATATTTTTCCTCTTAAAATCTTGTGTGATCCATGAACTATATAAAAGGCAATTCAGAGACTGTGAATGAGGCCATACATACAGCACATCTCTGGTTTCTGTTAACATCACAAACAACTTGAGCTTTGCTCTTGTGGTTACCATGAAATTACCAGAGCCTTTCAATATATTTACCTACTGTATGTTTTATACACACATACACATGCACACACACCCTTCCTGATCGAAAAAGAAATAGGATTTCATAGCTGTGACACGAACATAACTGCAGAGTTACGGTTGTTAACATGGTTGTGATATAATTTCCTAGGCACATGACCTTCTGTTAGATACTGCAGAGGAAAAAGAGCTGAGGTAATTGGTCATCCTTCTTGGTGTCATTGATTTTTTCCTGCTAAACTTTCAAGTTCCCTGAGCTTCAGCCTTTTTATGCAGCCCCTGGAGAAACCACATAAACTCAAATATCAGACTTTTCTGGGAGTTTTGCTATCACTGCCCTAGCCTTTGGGAGAACCAAATGGGAGATTTGGTTCTCCCATCACCAAATTCTTGACTCGTGTTATTTCAGTCGCCTGCCTATCCAGACTAGAGACCATCTCTGTTTGAGTGCACACCTTTTAGTGCTTCACATTGGAAACAAAATTCTAATTTCTTTTAAGATCTCTAGATATCAAGAGATGTTATTATTGTATTACATAATAAATGTTATACTTGCTGAATATTATTATAATTACTCTAGTAATTAGAAACTACACATATCCTCTGTGGAAAACAAGAGTTGCACTAAATGAAGAGTTAAGAATTTGTGTAATTATAGAAAACATGTGAATGTCAGACTGATTTGCTAAATTTTTGTCGCTACTCTCCTTGCACTACCAAAAAATATCAAATCTTTGCTAGCACAAGAAGCTACTTTCAGGAGATTAAATGCAATAGCTGTTAAACTACTCAAAACTACTAGTTCACAGCTTGTATCTGTTGGTCATCCCTAGTCCATCACCACAATTAATTTGGTCTGTAAATTTCCACTTTTCTTTCTGGGTGCCTCTTTAGAGCATCCAAAATACAGGTAGAAATTTGCCTTTACTTCCTAAATTTGTAGATTCTCAGAATCATTCAAACCGAAAAAGAGCCTCTGGGATATTTCTAAACCCTTGCTTGCAGCTACTCTCAAATTTAGATAAGGTTACTCAAACCCCATCCAGCCATGCTTTGAGTCACTCCAGCTGCAGGGGTTCATTAATTTCTATGGGCAATTTGCCCCAATGCTTCACCATTCATTGTATTTTTACATTTATATCATTGTATTTTTACATTTTTATCTAGACAGAACATTTCCCAGTGTTTAATTTGTGACTGTTTTGTAGGAGCTGATGGGCAAGTGCACATGTGAAGATCACCTGTGCTGTATTGGGCTCATGTATGAGAGAGATGCAGGACACAATTTGCAGATACAAATAAAATGCTAATTAGCACATGGTAGTGAGAGGCTTAATGATACAGATTTAAAATATGTGATAGACCCCTTCAGTCCACATTTGGCTTACACATGGTGAACAAAATAAAACTCTGACCATTAGATTCCACACTTAAGTTTGCTAAGCTTCAAAATAATGTAGGATTTGAAAAGTCATCAAGCTTTCATTCCTGTATGGGATGTTTTGTAAACTGTAAATTCTCCCTACTGCAATCTTGAGGCCACTTATAATATGGATTAATTATATTTCAACTCTATGATACAGTTAAATACAATATTTCACATTTTGAAAAATACTATTAAAAATTTTGTGTATCTTAGGGGAAAAAAAGAAGAATTTGCCAAGTAATTAAGCCCCAGTAAAGTCACTCACACTTAAAGAAATACATGTTTCACAAAAAAAAACCCCACAGAGCAACAAACTGAATGTTGAGACTATGAAGAGGACCACATACAGTGGTGGTTTATTACCCAGAAAAAATAAAAGTGCAGTGCATAAGCTACTTCGTGTGGAACAGACGCCACCCAGAAAAGTTGGAAGTGTCACTCCCCTCTTGTTGGAAGATCAGCCACAGCAGTGAGCGCACATGCAGGGAGACACACACCATGCAGGTGGTGGCGCAGCCCCAGCCCCACGCTGCCACAGCCAGACAGCATGAGTGAGTGATAAAACCTCTCTGAAGCCAGCTCAGAGATGTCTGCCACATCTACTCATGCTCAATCAGTGTACCCATAGCCTTAATGAACTATTGTGATTAACTGTCATTTATGTGTCTGCTACAGTTAAAAGAAATTTTAAGTCATATAACATGTGGCGTCTAATACATTCCATATGAACACTTAATTGGAGCATGTAACTTTGATTATTGCTAATGAGGATTAGCCATATGTACCAAGGCTAGAGCAAATGATAATGATGATCCAAGGACTCAGTACTTAACACATGTATGCTGATACCACTTCTACACTCTTTGACTGCCAACACATCATGTGATGCCATGCTGTTCAACATATTCATTTGATTTATCATTATGGTGCATGGAATGCAAATTTCAGCTTCTTCCTTCTATTTATGAGATTTCAACAGTTTCCTTTCTTTTTAGACCTTCTATATCATTCCTGTTCCCACACTTCTGAAAGGCTTTTGTTGTCTTAGGATTCCCCCCTGCACTAGATTGGATATTTTCAACTGAAACAAAAAATTAAATTCTATTCTATCCAAGTCTTGCCTGCATTTTCAAGAAAATTTAAAAAATACTCAAACATTTTACATGTGGTATTAAGAGGGAAAGTCGAGTGGTGTGACAAAATTAATCCTTTTAAAGGGACTTAGAAGAAAAATTACAACAAATTAACATGATTCAAAGAACAAATGAGGAAAAATGCAAAGAAAGGAAGGAGCCTAGATGGGAGAAAATATTCACCTTTTTTATCTGCTTTCAATACCTGAATTTAATGTTTATTTACATACTGATGCACTTATAAAGATAACATCTTTATCAATTTGATTCCCACAGGGATAGCTGTGATGATAATAGAATAGGCTCTTGTGTGTGTAAATAGAGGAGGAGGGGTAAAATGAAATTTTGTCTCAGGTTTTCTTGTTAGTTCTCATAGGTAATCATCGAATCTGATGAGATCAAATACCTTTGTAACAGGAGCCTTCCCACTAACATAGGGTGCCAGAGGGAGTCAAATGAAGACCAATAAGAGAAAAACAAAGTTAAGGAGGTTTTTTATTGTTCCTCTTCCAACATATTTATACATCTGTGTAGATAACTACAAATGACTGCAGCTGAACCAGGTATCAAAATAAAAAAAATGTTGGCAGATCATCTTACCTATTTTACACCTTACATTTTAGGAATAAAAATTTTAATTGATCAGAGTTTTTGACAGCTGTAAAGGGAACCCATGTCTGGCATAGAAGTTCCTTTGGTTAAGTTTCCTAAACACAAATGTCTAATACTTATCTGACCATGGCTGCCTAAAATGAAGGCCGGATCCTTCTTTTAAATCCTGTTCATCAACACTTCAACAGTGTCTCAGATATCCTGAGACATATTTAATAACACTCTATGCTGTATTTAAGGGACAAAATTAAGTAAGGCTTGTTTACTAACATTCACTCTGGTGAAATGAAGTAAACTTCCCCATGAAGGGAATTTGCATTCATTTCCCCACTGCTTTCATGATGTTCCATCTTCACTTTCATAGCAATAGGACATTGCTAGTTAAGCTAAAAATGTCTAGGATATGTGTTTTCCTGAGTGCACTTAAGATGACTAAGAACACAATGTGTTGTATCTGCAAGAAAACATTGAAGTTCAAACACTGAAAGTAGGGAAACGGAAAACTTTTGCTAAAATTAAAGAAAATCACTGTCCATACAATTTTCCTAGAAAAATCTGATTTTCGGCATAATGTTGTTAGAGCTTTGAAAAAAAATCTATATAACAGATGATTTTTCTAGAATATTGTACAAACAACCCTTCTCTGTAACCCAGGTTTTGATAGTATAATTAATGAAAAATATATGCATGCAGAATTTGGCCAGTTTAGGAGATATTCAATTTCTTGGCAGGTTCAATTCAGGAGATATTCAATTTCTCAGACAAGCAACTAAAAAACCAACCAACCAAACAAAAAAACAAAAGTCAATATACTGTAAAAATCATTAAAATTAGACTGAAAGAGCAAAGCAAAGAATTATGATCTACCAAAAAAAATCTAAATTGTAATTGTTGTGAAGATAAAGACATGGATTTTATAGCAAAATTAGACTGGATTATAGACAAAGGTGTTGGACCAGATCACCTTTAGAGGTCACTTCCAACCTCAACCCTTTTCTTATTCAGAGCCAACCTTCTGTCTGAAATGAGTTGAAAGATTCATTTTCTCACAAGAGAAACGTTTCAGGTTTATGAAGTCACGCAATGCATAGCAGCACGATGTTCTTAATTTCCATTTGATGAAGATAATTGGTGAAGAGACTAAGCAGAAGTCTCCACAACACCCTCTGTCGACTGCAAGAGACTGACGCTTCTGCTGGAATGTGTTTTCTCAACATATCCATGGCTGGACTCAAACCAGAAAAATCCACGGGCTGCAAATCCTTATAATGCACACCAGAAATTCATATTTGTTCCTGCTCTTTCTGCCATAAAGCTGTAAACTTCTCAGCTTGATTTCATCCTTTTTCAACATTCAACCTATATTTTCTTCCAGCAACAGGGAGTCTGTTTTTCTCCATGTTGTTTCTTAAATAAACTCTAGTGATCTGTGTTCCACAATCCACAAGAAAAAAATTACTTATTTAAAAGTACATTTAAAAATTATTTATTTAAAAGTATGGCAAAGCTTGTCTAATATTTGCTTATTTCATTGTCACAAGAGTGCCTGTGGTGGTGGTGATATGGGAACAAAATAAAGGGAAAAAGGATATTTGTTTTCTTCTCTTACATTAACTACAATGAAATAAAGGATTTTTTGGGGAAACCAATTTATAACATTAAAATGAAACCATTTTATATACCTTTTCTGCCTGAGTTGTAAGATAGATTGATGAATTTATTGCAAGTCAGGAGCTGTATATTTATTTTCCATAAGTGAAGCACTTAATAATGGACATCTAGTTCAAAAGATTTGAATGCAGTGATGTCAGTAGTCATGTTTTTAAAATGGATTTTCATTGTCTCAGTCACTCTCACTGGAAATGTTATATATATCATAGAGATGTGGTTTTACTGAAGAACAGGATTTCAGAATGTGAAAATTATGAAGAACTACCACAAGGTTAGCAAGACTACGAATTTTTATTAAATGCTCTGAGGTAATTGCCTGGATACCTACTCATATACAGAAAAGTAGCCAAATTTTTCTCTGAGGAGAGAACTACCTTGTTTTTAAAACGTAGCCAAGCTATGCGTGCAAGCCGTCAGCTGAAACAGCCAAAGTGCACTCACACCTTCCTTCAGCTCCTTCTTCTTGAACAGCAAGAACAGCAGAACAGCACCAGGCAGCATTCTCATGCAGGTGACCAGACAAATTACACATTTGTGCCTCTCTGTTTACCTGCACTCTGTTAGTCTGTGCATGTAGGTGAGCATGTGGCATTTGTGCTTGTGAATGTATATTCACGTTTTGTATTTCTACACGCTAGAGATGCTTGATTTAAGATGATGGAACAAGCATTTGCATTTCCATCTTCTGTTTTTAAGAATTTATTAATTAGTAATGGAAATATTTGTCAGGCTGAAGCTTAGTTGTGTCATCTGCCTAGAAGATTTTTTTGCCAAAAAATATAAACAGAAATGCAGAGAATTAATCTTTTTAACAATCTGAAAGTACAGAATAGATCTTTTATTGGATTAGAATTTTATAGATCATATTCTTGTAGAGTTTAAAAATGTGGGATTGTTGAAAAACATTAATTTTAGGACAATCATTTTAGATGTAGATGGAATCCTACCAAAAATACAAGATAAGCTGGCAGACACAAATTTAGTCTAGAAATCCCAAAGCTTCAGCACTGTTCATTGTATCACTTGCTGTGATGCTATAGGTAAGTCAGAAAGACCTTGAAAGGAGAATTGACCACCTTAAATGAGATCTGTGAGTGAATGCAAATCTACGGCTTTGTGAGTCTACCCGGGGCTACCGACGATTGTGTCCACTTACCTAAACACAGAGTCATGCAGTGGTTGCTAATGTGATTTGGGTTATTGCCCTGCTACATGTTAAAATAAAACCAGATGGCTTACAAGTGCCACAGCAGCTGAAATGGTTGTGTCCATGTTCTGAGCTGCTGGAGCTCAGGGCAGCTCTGGCCCAGGCACCAAGCCTAGTAATATGTAACCTCTTCAGAGGTAAAGCACATTAAACTGAGTAGATGGCACATGAGCCAAAGGTCCCTGGTTCATAGCTAATCACATTCATAGAATGATAGAATCACTAAGGTTGGAAAAGACCTCCAAGATCATCAGGTCCAACACTTCAGCAAACACTGCCATGCCAACTAAAGCATAGCACTAATTGTCATTTCCAGTCAATTGTTGAATACTTCCAGGGATGGTGACTCCACCACTCCAGTGCTTACCACCATTTCAGGGAAAAAATTCTTCCTGACGTCTGACCTGAACCTCCCCCAGCTCAGCTTATTTCCTCTTAACCTGTCACTTGCTCTCTGGGAGAAGAGACCAAGGTCCTTCTTGCTACAATCTCATTTCATGCAGTTGTAGAGAGTGATAAGGTCTCCCCTGCAACTCCTTTTCTCCAGGCAAAAAAGCCCAACTCCCTCAGCTGCTCCTCATAGGACTTGTGCTCCAGACCCCTCCCCAGCTCCATTGCTCTTCTTTGAACATTCTCCAGCCCCTCAATGTCATTCTCATAGTGAAGGGCCCAGAACAGGACACAGGATTTGAAGTGCAACCTCACCAGTGCCAAGTACAGGGACGCAATCCCTGCCCTGCTCCTGCTGGCCACACTATTGCTGATCCAGGCCAGGATGCCATTGGCCTTCTCGGCCACCTGGGCACAGCTGGCTCATGTTCAGCTGCTGACAACCACCACCCCCAGGCCGTTCTCTGCTGAGTCAATTTCCAGCCACTCTTCCCCAACCCTGAGGAACTCCTCATTCAGCCAATTTAGAGCATGACCAAAGCAAGCTCACGCAGAATATGAGTATTTTTTTTTAAGGTTGGCAGAGACCCCACTACCGAATGAAGCTGAACAGCACCAAAACACCAGTAGTGGAAGGGAGCCATGCAAGAGATTTTTGCTTTGCATGGTGCTTTTTTTAAATTAATTATGTGGTAAAAGCAATGTGTAGCCAGAGACATGAAAAAAATGGCTCTAAAATAAAGATATTCAATGTACTAAAACAAGCAAGGAGACAAACAAAAGCAGAGTGAGGCAAAGAGTAAATCAAAGGAGTGGAGAACTGAGACAGAAGATTATTACTTCATTATGCAGTATACCTTATTATTTACTAACAGGGAACTGAAAAAGACAAAAAAAACCAAATTCAACCAACTCCAATGGTATGAGAGATTTGTCCTGTCCCTCTGCCTCTCTCTCCCAGTGATATATATTCAGTTCTGATTCTGTAGGACTATATTACAATTTCATGCTAGTAGGACACTTGTTCTATTTAATGGGCTGTTGAGGTCTATAAGGACAGGGTCCATGTTTGACACATCAAAAGGAAGCTGTCTAGAGATCAGGTAGTTTATACTTCACCTTAGCAAAGTATACAAAACCAGAGTTGTTAGGACAGCTGCCAAATGTAGAACCAAAGTACTGCTTGGTCTTTACCGTACCTGAGGGTAGCTGTCAGTCCTTGGAAGAACAGATATGTCATAGGTGGCAGCAAAGTGGCTCTTGGCTTGCTGGATCTGACCATAGCGTTCTCTTTTTCTCCATTTTGCTCTTCGATTCTGGAACCAAACCTAGAGTATACAAGGAAAGAGTCATCAGAGTAAACTAAATTATGTACTGTGCAAAGGGTTTTAGGAAAATAAGAGATTTTGGACAGCAGCTTTGAAAATTTGTGTTTATCTAAAAAAGATAAGTTCTCCACCTGGAAATTAATTTTTCACTGTTTCAGTCTTGTAAATGTCACACCTGCTTAACTTATGGCTGGCTATTTTAAATATACATATTGTTTCATTTATATTCCTCAAAACAAACCAACAAACAAAGCAAACAAACAAAAACAAAGACAACCTGAGAAAGATCAGTCTGTAGCAAGTAAAGAAACATTCCCTTAAATTCCCATGCCCACTGACTTGCTATAACTATCCGTAATCTGCCTCCTAGAGGTGTCCATGACCTTTATCAAGTGCAGTAATAAAAAGGCAGGAAAAATTGGCACAAGGACAGTAGTCTGCACAGCAGGAAAAGTTCTTATAAGGAAGGCTAAAAGGCCAGGAAAATAATAAAAAGTCACCACGTCACAGACAGTTTTTGAACTATTGTGAATTTTGTTTTACTTTAGTGTTAGATGATATCTGTTTCTTATAATGGAAGACAAAAGAATTGCACTTTCAACTATGGAATAATTTAGATTTTATGCTTAAATTTGTTTATACTCCTTGGCCTGTTCTGTAATATTTTGAGTGTCGAGTACTATATCAAAAACCCATTATATGACAATTTCTTTCTGTTACTGATAACTGTCATTGTCCCATAGTCTTAATAATTTATTCTTGTCTTACAGACAGTTTATTTTGGACTGGTTAGGCTATCCTGATGAATAAAGGGGATTGCTAAGAAAAGTAACACTGTATAAGAATAATATCCAACTAGTCGTTGTTCTGGGTAAGCAAGCTCACTGAGACTTTTTTAAGTCACACTTTTAACTGAATCATTATTATTTTAAAGGAAACAATGGCATTGGTTAGTCATCCAGCTAAATCGACCATTAATTAATTTTGATATATACATGCATGAATGGTGCTTTATTTATAGATACTTCCTGTGTTTTGAGGGACATTTTCTGATTCCATATTGTGGGATATTTAAAATAACACTGCTTGGTTTGTAATTCCATTCTTGCATTGATCTTTGGAGAACTCAACTGTCTTTTGATACTGCTCTTAAGCATCCAGGGCATAATTTTGCTCATTTTGATTCCCAAGGACTTGTGGCAAATCTGCCATCTTTTAAAAGATTCAGCAATCAAAGCAAAGCTCATGCATATAACTCCTGAGTATATATTTTTAGGACCCTTGATGGTAAATATATTTTATTTATGATGCCTGAGGTTCAACAAAAAGAAAAGGGAAGGCAAAAAATCTCCTGTCTCCACAGAGGCATCAAGGACACGATAAGGAAATTTAGTCATGAAGTTCTTTCCTTGAATAAAGACCTTGACAATCTTCTTAAAATGGGTACCAATTACCGGACTGACATGAAGCAGGAAAGAGAACAACTTAGATAAATTAGGTTCAGGTTGGCTCTCTCTGCATGTGTGCAGGACAAATATTAAATTGGATGTTGACGAAATGGTGGTGAAGGGAACTGTGGGTAAGGTATCCAGCTGATCACTCTGCTACACTAAATCAAACAATTTGCTTGAATTCATAGAAGTAAATGAGAAAAAGCACTTTTTTTTTTTTCCTTTGACAATCCCCCAAAATGTTTCTGTTTACACCACTTTACTAGAAACTTACTCTTGGCAGAGATAGAGTAACCATTTGCCTCCACAAAGCAATGTAGAAATCTGCTGCTTGTTATCCTTGAATTGCCAGATGCTTGCCTTTAATGACGTAAGGCCTTGCAAATTGCTTAATCTTGTGATGGAATACTCTTGCTACTCTGGACAGAAATGATCAACATGACCTTCCATATTAACCATATAAGAATGCAAAGATCAGTTATCTTTTAAGAAAGGTAAGAAGGTGTTTAAATAAAATAGAAATAAATACACCGTGAGAGTCTGATATAGACATACATTTTTCATTTACTATCTTCTTTTTAATACTTTTACCATGTGAAGCCTCTAAATCTTAGGAAAAAAATGTGATAAAAAAGTCAGATTACACACTTTAGTTCAATTTCCCCCCCCCCCTTATTCTCGCTATTAATTTGTTCTTGAAGTAGTTCTCCGTATTCCAGAATTATACACTTGTTAGAATGGTGTTTTAACATTATGCTACCTTCTTTTTTTTTAAGTCAAGACTAAATCCCAGTGAATCAAAGTGATACTTGGAAAGCTGTACCAAATTCAGGAAAGGAATTGTGCAGAGCCTAAAGAGTTAAAAGCCACCGAACCAAATTCCATCGGCATTGCTGATATCACATCGATGTAACTGAACACACAGTTTTGGACTCTATTTTCTGATGACAACAGCAAATGTGATGCCTGCTTGAATAGACATGAAAAGAACACTTCTTTATAAAATTAATTAGCTGACTTTTTCTGAAAGTGTTTCTGATTTCATTTCAATTTGTATGCATGTGCACTGCTGTCTATTTCTCTACGTGCATGTGTGAGTATGCGTTTAATTACAAGTTGTGAAGTTGTTATCATATTCAAGTCACTAAATTAAAAAAATTAATCCCAGTCTGTAAGAATCAACAGAACTGTTATTCTCTAAATTTAAATAATGATTATTACCAGAACAGAAAAGATATCTAAAATGAAGATAAACTTGCAAAATGTGGCTCACACACCCTTTTCTAACAGAAGACCTCTAAACAAGGGAAAGGCTGTATATCCTAGATATTTAGCGTCTTTTCTCACCATTGCACATCAAAAGTCATAAATATTATTGAGATTGCTCTGTGAGCGCATACTGACTGATAGACATTAGTATGCAGTTACAATATTCAAATAATGTACTAAGTGGTCACCAGTATGTTTTGTTACAAAAACTAGAGTAGCATTATTAATAAGTTATGGAAATTTAAAAACCAGAAATTGTACCTCCTAATTTTGTGATTTCTAAGATCATTCCATACAGAAAAGAAGAATTGATTATGTCCTTGTTTTATATAGGCACAAAACTCACACACACACATATATCTATGTAAAGTATATAGATGTATAGATACTTATACACATTTATGTATGCAGAGTTTCACTGCACAGTCTTTGGATAGAAACAAGGAATTTGGTTACTTTTTAGACTGTAATTTTCATGCCATGACACACACAGAATCCTGTGAGTTCTGCATTGTCATCAGAGTGAACTACATGCAACAAGTCTTTAGTGGGATCTTCACACATAACAACTTATGTTTTCACTGCCTGGAATTCTACAAGAGATCAAGACAGTTTTACTATTGATGTTGTTTTCTCGTCCTTTAAACAAGCGTTCAGAACTGCAACACAAGCTATTTAAAAAAATAACAAGTTATTTTAGCACTACAGCCTAACAGCTCATGTCCATAAAGAAATGAGGCAAAACGAGCTGTTTGCTTTAGCTTTACGGGGTTTTGTACAATCCCTGAGAGTGTAATTTACTCATTTCTACAATGCACAATTTGTCATAGGAAGGCTGAAATCTGGCCCTACCTGGACTCTGGCCTCAGTGAGCTCTGTTCTCAGAGCTAGCTGTTCTCTCACATAGACATCGGGGTAGTGAGTTTTCTGGAACACTTTCTCCAGTTCCTCCAGCTGCAAACTGGTGAAAGTTGTTCTGTGTCTCCTCTTCTTACTGCTGGAGACATTGCTGTCACACTTATCACCAAGTTCGTCCAGGTCCCCCTTCTCCTGCAGCCCTTTCACTGGAGACATCCTGAGATTGTTGCAATTGTCCATGGGCCTGCTCAGCTCTGTGTGAAGAGGCTGTCCTTCCACTTTAGTAATCCCGTAGTTCACTGCATGCAAGGGGGGTTAACAGCTGGTTAATAAAGGATCAAGGGGGAAGGAGAGGTGTTTAGATTCAGGAGTTCGTATAAAACAGTTTCACAAGGAACCAGATTCCACCATGGCAGTGTTATTTCTTTATGACATCATTGAAGAGGAATTTGTAGTATTAACTACAGATAGAATAAAAGTGCTAAGTCACGTTAAATTTTAACTGAGAATGATATCTGAAAATATCATCTGGAAACTTACAGAGTAAGAAGACTGCAAGAGACTTGGATATTTTCACCCTACCACTACTGCTGCTAAAGTAGTTAACAATGCATGAAATCAGCCTCAGCTAGAGTTGTACAGATAAGGAATCTTAGCCCAAAACAGATTTTCATAATAGAGACACAAAGCTATTGACAAATGTGCCTTTAAATTTGGAAGCAAATGTAAAAAAACCTTTATTTGTATTAAAATACAAACTAACGGTGAAGTAAGCTTAAAAGTTGTAAACTGACAAATCAGGAAGCAAATTAAACCAAAAATTAAACTCGCTTTTAAAATTCAATAAATTCCATATGCCTTCTTTTGCATTTGCGAAGCAGAATTGTTTCCAATGAAGCTTGTTATGGTTACAAAACACAGGGCATTTCTGCAAAATGTTAACTCATTAAAAGAGATAGTTTCATATAATTTGTAAAAGGATCACAGGAACTATTTGTCTTTATGTAAAACTTGAGTGGTAGAGATAAGAAATATTCCACAGTAGCTTCTTAATAAGAAATGAAAACATTTCCTACTTTTCAATATATTTACTTATCACACATCACTGGAAAAGTAATGAGACAAGTTAAAGAATTAAAAAAAAAAATCTAAGAAAAAGGTGGAAAAAAAGATTCAAACTGTGTAGAAATTAAAATTTACAACGATGCTATGTAACATAATGAAGTTGTTTTGAGATTGTCTCGCGTTCTCAGTAATTTCTTTTCTTTCAATTCGAGCTGATTGCAATGAAACACAATTTTCAGATACTTACCATCAACGTATTCATAGCTAGGAAATGCCCCAAAGCCCTCGAGGCACACAATAAATTAGTTAATTAAGAAAAACTTCAATGTATAAATCAATTTCCTAGCGGTTTTTGTTTTTAAATTACACTTGAAGAAATCTATCAATGTCTCACCATTTATCCGTACAAATAAAAGAACTTTCTCAAAAAAAAAAAATATATATATACTTCAATGACTATATGAAGTCAAAAAGCATATCATATTGTTAGTCTTACTGCATCTGATTTTAACCATGTTTTCCGATTTTTCTAGGAAGTTAGTTTTTAATTTTTTTTTTCTATAGCGATTTTCATCGTGGTGGATGAAAATCGCTATAACATGAAGAAAATAATGAAGAAGATTTTAAATGTTTTAAAAATAAAATATTCCTCATTCTCCTTGCTTATAAGCTAGAAAATTTTAATACTTGATAAAATGTTTAACACTATTGTTCGGGGTTTTCGGGGACCGACGGGGTTTTCGGGAAAATCACCGTCCCGTATCGATTGGTAACGCTGCAGCGAGCCCCGCTGCCGTCGCAGGGCGGTATTTGAGGGCAGCGGAGCTGACCAGGCTGCCTCCCGTTCCCTGCCCGGACCGGCACCGCAGAGCCGGCCGTGTGCGGGCTCCCTCCGGAGCCGGCGATGCTTCTCCCGGGACTTTGCTGGGGGAAAGCGCCGCGGCTCGCAGCGGGGCCGGGAGTGCCGGGGCAGGGCCGGAGGGAGCCCAGAGGGGGTGCCCAGGGTGTGCCGGAAGGTGCCGGGACCCGTCCGTGTCCCGCAGCCCCCACCGGGACCCGGCCGTGTCCTGCAGCCCCTCCGGGACCCGGCCGTGTCCTGCAGCCCCACCGGGACCCGGCCGTGTCCTGCAGCCCCACCGGGACCCGGCCGTGTCCTGCAGCCCCACCGGGACCCGGCCGTGTCCTGCAGCCCCTCCGGGACCCGGCCGTGTCCTGCAGCCCCACCGGGACCCGTCCGTGTCCTGCAGCCCCTCCGGGACCCAGCTGTGTCCTGCAGCCCCTCCGGGACCCGGCCGTGTCCCGCAGCCCCTCCGGGACCCGTCCGTGTCCCGCAGCCCCACCGGGACCCGTCCGTGTCCTGCAGCCCCTCCGGGACCCGCCGGCCCGTCCGCCCCCGGGCGGCTGCCCCGGCCACGGGCGGGCTCTGCCGGCGAGCCCGGAGAGAGCTCCGCTCTCGGCCAGCCGGGAGACCCGGGCCGGGGCCGGTGGGGAAGGCAGCAGCTGAAAAGCTGCATTGAAAGGAAAAGAGCTCTTCAAAGCAGCCCTTTGCCTTCTCCTCGATTTTTTTTTTTTTATTTTTTTTTTTTTTTTTTAGTAGAGATAGTTCTATTATAACAGCAGTATTGTTACTGTTATTGTTATTTCACTACGACCTGACAGCCCTCGCCTGCCCACATCCGAGGGCTGCACAGCTGCCTTTGGTCTCCCTGGGCGGGAGAGTCCCTGCCCTCCCCCGTACATCTGCAGGATGGGGAATAGCCCTGGGATGACGACTCACCGTTCGTGTCCTGGCAGGGCGATGTCCTCTCCAGCCTCACATGATGCTCAGCTCTTTGCAGAGGGTTGAAGGCCTGTACGCATTTGCCGCCTGACGTTTTGCTATAAAAGGACTCATTGTCCAAAGTTTCCATAACGTGCTCCAAACTGCCTCCTGCTCCCATATAAAAGTCACTGTTCTTGCTCGGCTGGCTCTTCAGGGCAAACTTCTCGCTCAGAAAATCCATAATCATCTAAGGCTGCTTGAGAGCCTCTTCCCTAGACAGAGGCCGGACTGTGAGCAAGGGAGGGAGAGTGAGTGGATGGGAAGGAAGGAAGGAGGGAGGGAGGAAGAGGCGTTCAGCGCTTAGAGAGCTGTTTTGCCTCTGAGCCTTTGATTTGTCTTGTCTTGAAAGGGGAACCCGAAGTTGCTCTTATATCTTGAAGCTCAGCAGGACTTCTTGTGCAACCTCCCATTTCTAATGAATATGAAAATAAGCAAGCAGTCTAACTCCACCCCAGGTCCCCCAAGACCTAATCCCAACACAGGAGGGAGTTCCAGGCCCATTTTCCACAGACAGATCCGTTTCAGACAGACACACACAAGCATTCGGGGAGGGTGAGGGGAGAAAGGGAGGGAGGGAGGGAGGGAGGGAGGGGAGGGAGGGAGGACAAATAAAAAGGACATTTCCCCTCTGCAACCTATTCTCATTTCTCCAGGGATCCTGGAAAGAGTAATCCCTCGCTTCCCTCCCTCTCCTCCCAGCTCCCTGAGAGGCTTAGAGCGAGGTAATTTCAGGGGCACATACCCTTAAGTAAAGGATCTTCTTTAATCGCTTTGACTGATACGTCGGTAGCTGCAGTCCTGTTCTCTGAAGCTGTAAAATTAAGAACCGGTGTTCCTTCTTTATTAAACAGCTCAGAAGTTTTGTCCTAGAGTCAAATAGAGAAAGAAATGTTGTAGGCAGTTGTTTGTGTAGAGAAAATGTAAACTAGCGAAACTTAAAACTAGAACTCTCTCACAACAGAAAACTGGCCTAAAAGAGAATTTGTCTGCCATGAAACAGATCTGTCTGTCTCTCTGTGTGTGTTTGGGGTTGGAGGTGTGTATGCGTCTGTGAAAAGTGGTTAAAACCGACCTTTATTTTAAATCTCCTGAAATGTTATCATTAAAAAACAATACTGTTTCTAAATGAAAGTATTTATTCAAGTCTTAGGTAATAGAAAGAAAACTAAATGAGCCATATATGCATGTATTCCTATGGATATTGGGAAAGCGGGTGGTTTTCACCCAATGAGTGAGCTTTGAAGTGTTGAATTCCTTGGTCTTTTCGCGCATTGATAAGATTTAAAACACAGGCGAGAGATAGCGGACTATTTCGAAGAAGCACGAATTACGGAAAAGATCTTCCGTGCCTCCTCGGGAAAGGAGCATTCTGTGAAGTAAAGCGAACCCGAGATTGCAATCACTCCAGAGGAGGATTTCAGCATCGTGGGCCCGCGCTCGTCTTTTCTACGGAGGCTGTTTGAGAACCCAGTTCGGCGGGCCCTTCCCCCGCTGGGGCGGGGAGGGAGAAGCAGCGAGGCTTTAATGAGCGGCTGAAGCGCCGGGGCAGCACTGGCCGGCCGGGGCTGCGGAGCAGCTTAGAGACCTTTCCTGTGAACCCAGTCAAAGGTGAAGGGAAGGCCAATTCGGGTCCAGCACATTTCCCGGCAGGCACCTTCTCTTCCTTCTTCAGCTGGTCTCTAACCTGGTATTTTCCCGGAGAAAGGGGTAGGGGGATGTTTTTTTCAGCCACCACTGTCGGGCAGCTGCGGGCACCATCCGGCACACGCACAATCTGCCCTTCCCTGTCATCCGTCAGGACCGGGCTGCTGCCCCCACCCTCCGTCCCAGCTCCCAGCGTTGCCTGCCGCCGCCACCGGGCTGGGGCTGCGGGGCGCGGAGCCCTGTCGCGACAGAGCGCAGCGGTGGTGCTCGGGGACTTGGGGTGGGACGGGGGTTTTTGTGGCGTGGGGATGTCGCTTTGGCAGGGAGGGAGAAGGGGATGCGGTTTCCGTGAGACCCGGGAGAAGAGGGATTGGAGCGGCGGGAGGACGAGCGGCCAGGCGCGGGGCCGGCTCGCTGCCTGCCCCGGGACAGAGGCTGCAGCCCGCCCCAGGGCCGCTCCGAGGGCTGCTCCCGTCCCCGGATTTCTCATGAAAAACCACACGTTTCCTCCTGGCACCTTCTGGAGCAACGCCTGCTCCGGACCCTCCGGATCCTCTCCCTGCCCCCGCGGCTCAGTGCGCTGGCACTTCGGCAGCGTGTTTATCACTGTGCCTAAAAAGGACTAAATGCCTTGGGGAAGGGGGAAAAAAAGGGGGGGAGCAGGGGGGGAAGAGAGACAGAGAGAGGGAGAGGGAAAAAAAATGGAGCTCTGGATGTCTTTTAAATGAAAGACACATGCAAAGTTTTTGCAGACTGCAATCGACTTTTATGCCAATAAATGTCCCTCTTTAAAGACAACTATTAAACTCCAGGAAAGCCGAGGACACGGAGCATCTCCTACGAACGCAAACCCCCCGGAGCTGCCCGCAGCAGCAGCAGGGCTCTCTCTAGGCTGGAGGGAGCGCGGTTGCCTCCGCGGGGATGCGCGGGTCCCGCTGGCGGCGCGGAGCCCCCGCTCCCACCGAGCTGCTCCGCACCCCGGCAGCCCTTCCACCCCTTCCACCCCTTCCACCCCTTCCCTCCCGGCAGGATCGGGCCCCCCCGGCGGCGGCGGCTGACCCCCGGGGCCGTGGAAGCGCTGTCCTCGCCTGGGGACCGAGATGGGGACGGACTGCGGCGTCCTCTGTGCTCTTCACCCCCGCTCCTCTGAGAAAACACCACCCGCCTGCAGCATCTTCCCCGCAGCGGGGACTCCTCTCCCTCATCGCCCCGTCTTTGCGAAGCTCTCCCCGCCGAGATTAGCGCCGACATTTATATATGAGAATATGTATATTTGTAATATCTGAGTGTTAAATATAGAGCGCGATACCGCTCTAACCGGGTCTTAAAACCCGTCCTTCCTCAACAGGAAACAATAAATAAATAAATAAATAAATAAATAAATAAATAAATATCAGAGTGATTCCATCTCACTGTTAGCTTCAGGGACCAAATTCGACTCTCATTTACCTCTGTGCAACCCAGCGGACTTCAAAGGGAAGGAGAGATGTAACCTAGGGGAGAATTGGCGCCACGTATGGCATTCGTTCTCCTTAAAAGCTTGAAAACAGAAAGCTGACTTCAGCGGGCTAAAACCATTTGAGAGGGGTTGGACAGATCCCGGGGGAGAAGGCGGCAAAGGGAAAACAAATTCTGTGCTGAGGTGAGACAGCTTTGAAAAGCATCTTTCTTCAGGGACCTACTCCCTCCGCCAGGCAGGCCCGTTATTAAGAGCTGCATGCAGATGTGCCGCTGTGTTTCCAGAGATGGAGTATCTCCCAAACCTTCTGTGAGAGGGTGTTATGTGTGATGGAGAGACGTTTCGTGGCCAGAGGCGGTGTGAAGGAGCTCGGCCCTGCAGCTCCTTGGGGGCAGCCTGTCCCCGGGACGAGCCGGGCGCGCACCCGGCGGGACCCTGCGGAGCCGCTGCGCTCTCCCGGGGGATGCGGGCTGCCTCAGCCCCGCCGTCCTGGAATCCCTTCCCTTCCTGACGGCACAAGTTACAGACCCAGCGCAGGAACGAGGATCCCGCATACTTTTCCAACGTCTCGCTGCCGAACAGCCAAAGAATTTGGGAAAAGAAATGCGTGGCTGCGGGTCGGACCTCCGTTTCTGGGTCGGCAGCCGCTGCTGCTCGCGATGGCAGCTTCCAGCCGAAACAGCAGAGCTACTGCGTGCTGAAGGCATCTCCTCACACCGCTGCGTTTGTTTAAATAAAGTGAGAACGGCAGCAACACGGGCGATGATCTCCCTTTCAAATCTCCCGGAATCCCCAGCCCCTCCCGTCCCCCCTCCCCATTTCTGATATCGGTTTTTAACTATGGATGGTAGCACAGAAAGAAGATTTTTAGATTTTTATTTTTAAATTTTTTTACACCAACACTTCTCTTCCCTCCAGAAGAGTTAAAGCACGAAATTTATGTAAGGATTGAACGGGAAGAAATTCGCGCTACCTGGGACTCGGCTAAACGAATTTCGGGGGTATTATTCAATTCCTTCCACATAGGCACACTGCAGCTGTCAGGGAAAATGGACAGTGAAGCTGTGGAAGATACGGGCTGGGTGTTCCCGCGGGAGGGCTGGCCCCGCAGTGAGGGGCGGCTGAGGGATGGTTGTAGGGAAGAAGGGAAGTGTTTATGTTTTCCTGTATGGGATCAAGCACCCCAATAGACGCCGGGGGGGATGGGGAGTGGAGGGCGGGAGGGTGTGTGAAACACGAAGAGAACTGTCTGTCTTGAAAAACAGGTGCTCAAATGGTTCAGCATTTCCACAAGCCTTCTGTTTTCTTTGCTGAGGCTTTACCTAGGAGCTCATTTCATGTTTAGACACGGAGATTTTGTTGTATGAGATGGGCGTAGGCTCCAGAGATACCCTCTGAGAAATTAGCCTCTCGGTCTCTGCCACTTTGTCCTGCCGCTGGTGTGCACAAGCAAAAAAAAAAGGTGTAAAAAGACACTCTATGATCCGCTCCATATCTCTCTCCCTGTGGAATGCAGCGAATTGCCAGTTACAATCCAAAACCTAGCTTGGCTGAGCAATAATTTTCCAGACATCCTGTTTGTGAGAAGAATCATGTGAAATATTCTTATTGCCAGCAAGAAGAAGTGCATTGCTTCTCAAAAAACACTGAAAGAAGTTGAGTTTGGAGGACTGATGGATTTCTTAATTTTGTATTTTTTGTTTGTTTGTTTGTTTGTTTTGTAATTTTTATTGGGCTTTTGGGGTTTTTTTTTTTTTGTTCGTGGGGTTTTTTTCCTTTGGGAGGGGGGGGGGTGTATGTGAAGCATCACTATTTTTATTTTAATCCCTGAAAATGAAGATTGTGTTTTGGATTTCGCAGGCAGGCTGCAAAAGATCCCAATCCAAGTCCCCTTTAACGAACTTTCTTCCTAACAAGCAGGTTTTGTTCACCTGAGCAAACACAAATCGGTTCTGGTGTACGTCGATAGCTTTAAGATTTTCCGTTCGGAGAGGAAATGTTTAATTGACACTGTTTGGAGTGACTTTACCAGAAACCTGGGATCTGTAGGATCAGAGATCAGTGAAAGTGTAGGAGCAAATCGACTGCACCTCTACTCGGTAACTAAATTCTGCCAGGGCAGCACACGGGTCTATTGAGCCCCGCTCACCTCGCACAGGGAACGTGGTGCCGCCTCTCGCTAGGCTGGGCCCGACCCTGGAGCCTTTCCCATTTTCCCAGCCAGGCTCGAGGCTCAGGCGTTTCCAGGTGCAGTCCAGAGAGCAGCCCGAACGCAAGGACAGCGAGCTTTTCACGGTTCCTGCAGCTTGGCTCGGACAGCAGGGAGATACCCGGTCAGCTGCTAGGGACATACCCCGTGTGACACCTGCGCAGACAAAATAAAGATTCCATGCGCCTCAAAGGCATATTCAGGGGACAGGCAAGAAATTTGGTGAATGGGAAAGTTACCCCGTTAGGGAAGCAGGATTGCTGATTGCTGTCAGGACTGGACAAATTTCGACAATTTTCTTCTTGCAACACGTAGTGACGCTTCTTAAACTTTTTTTTTTTTTTTTTTTTTTTTTTTTTTTTGTTACGCAAAATGGAATGAGATAATATTTAGTGTGTTGATTTAATCTTAGCCCTATAGGAAATCTCAGCAGAGATGCTCTATAAAAGCATTAATCTCTTATCTTGATCTAGTTCAAATTATAATGAATCCTACTTACATATGTGTTACAAAAACAAACCCTACACGAATTTAATCTACCCTTCATCGGACTGCTATTGTAGCCCTTTATCAAGTTTAGAAAGGATTTGAAAGTTGGGTCGTGGGACTCAAAGCCCCGTGTGCAGCTTGGCACCACCAGAAAGAAGAGATTTGCTCCTAAAGATGCTTCTCAGGTCCCATACACGTATTTATTCCCCGCCGCCGCACTTGGACTACGAGAGGGATGTGGCTGGGGATGTTAGGGGAGGCAAGCACAGAGCTGCTCTGTCCCAGCCCGGGAGGCGGCTGTCCCCCGCTCCGGCCGAGCCGCGCTCCAGCAGCCCGAGCGGCTCTTCAGAAGCCAAATCCTGGCCCCTTCCCCCTCTGCCAAGCTTTCCAACAAATTATAGACATATTCCCAAGGCAAAAGACAAACCCCGTTCTTCACATCACGGAAACAGGCGCCTTAGAAGAAAAATCTAGACGTGAAAAAGCACGTAATTGCGTTTTTAGGGGTGAACATTTGCTTCTCCTCCCACCCTTACCCCTGGAATTTATTCCCAAGGAGCGGGCCGTCCCCCAAAGGAGCTGAGAGCGAGTCTGTAGTGAGCAATTCTAAATCACCCCTTTCGCTCTCCCGTCGCGAACCCACGCCGGGCTGTAGGGCACTGAGCATTAGCGCACCTATGCGAGGAGCAGACAAAAAAGAAAGCAGGTCCTTTGCCAGTTACCCAGCCTTCCCTGACGGCAGCTTGGTACTGCGACAATTCCGAAAATATAAGGGCTACATTACCGGAGCGACCCGAGGCTCTGAATGCATCGAGAGGCCTGGAGAATGTGTGGGGGGCTGCCTCGTCATCTCAGATGAATTGATGTCTCCTAAGCCATGAAATATGGGTCGACATTGTGGTTTCTAAGCACGAAGGTAAAGGAAGGTGTGAGACAGAAGGGGCAGGGTCTAAGAAATAGATCCCTGTTCAAGTTGGAGGTACTAACAAATGGATGCATTGAGCTGCTTTGACAAGGACTGCCGGTTTTCAAGGCTACCTCGTTTGAAAGAACCCTTGCTCTTTTTTTGCATTTTTTTTCCTCCAATGCGATGTGTGCTAGATGCGATTAAAAATGTATAATTCAGCGATGCTGAAAGCCACAGAGAAATTTTATTCCGGTCTTTCAGCACCGCCTCTGTACACTCTCAGCCTTATTTTGTCATTTGCTGAGAGCTGCCTGTATCTTTTGAAACGCTAGCCTGCACTAAGGAGCATCTATCCCCGAGCCTTTAGACTCTCTGCCCTTCTTACCAGAACCGGCTAGATGGATACAAAAAAGAGCTTAGTGGTTAACCGATATGCTGCTAATATTTCATCCACGGGCCTCCTTCTCCTCCTCCCCCCCCCCCTTCCCCCCCACCTTTAAAACTTCAACTCTTGCAAAAACGTCATATTTTAAGCTTTCCACACAAATATTGATATTGGCCAATAAAGCCAGCCCCCAGCCTTTGGTTAGAGACAGTCTTCTGTTTGTTTCTACCCTGGGCAATCCAAATTAATCCACTGTATTACAAATTGCCTCGAAATATTTCACTTTTCCTGACAAAACCCATACCCAGCATACGTCAGTCACCATGAGAGACATTTTTTCCTAGTCCGTTTGCGTGCTGCCTCTTTTTAGACTGTATCAGACAGCGATGGGCAGCGAGATGACATGACTCAGCAGGAAATTCTCTTATTTCTGTTTGCATTTGTGCTGTGGCAAGGCACAAAATGTTTACTGTCATCAAGAAATCAAGTAGAGCAAAACTGCGTAAGCTTGAATCTTTGCCTCGCCTCCTGTTGGCAGGGCAAGAGGCGCCCACCAGGTGAGAGCAGGTCTCCCCCACTTGGACCATTTGCCACCACAGCCAGCGCATCTCTCCTGAGCAGGGACAAATCCTTCCACATGGCCCTGCCCGAGGCTCTGAGCTTAACGCAGCACACGGCCAGACCGCACATTACATGAAAGGCAACAGCTTCCCGAGTCATTACCTGAAATTAAATACGAATGTAAACGGCACAAACGTGAAGGGGCTGTGTAAAATGCAGCTCTTTGCTATTGTTTTTGCTTTGTTCGTTTGTTGCTTTAAAAAAATTTATTTTCGGCCCAATGTGGCATATAAATCCATGGGTCTGGAGCGGCGGTGGGAGGGAAGCGGAGGCTGGCGGAGCGGGAGCCGAACCCGGTGTCCCGGCCCGGCCCCGCGGTGTCGCTCCGGAGCGGGGCGCGCAGCCGCGCCTCTCGCAGAACCCGCAAATCGGAACGAAAACTGCCCGGCGAGAGAAAAGCCGCCAGAAACCGCCGCTTCTAGAGACTGCGAGGCCGATGTTTTATGTCCTAGCCATGCTTTCCTAATCCCGCAACAATCCTTCTTTTCTCGTGTACAGGATATCATCGTTTAAAGAAAAACTGCTGGAGAAGAGTATTCGGTCGCACGAACAGCAAGGTATTAAACGAATGAGCCAAGCCTACGGCTGACCTGTGTTCTTGCCATGAACAACCTCTCGAACCTCACCACCCGGAATGGTGACAAAACCCACACTATTTGGACGGGACAGCTCTCATCTCCTGATCGGAATGTAGAAGGAATATACAGCCCATTTTATTTGTGTACTTTCCATTTTTTTTTTTTTTTTCAGATCATGGCTCACAAGCCTAGAAAATGGTGCCGATTTGAAGCAGAGGCATTTATCCTGCGTTAGAATTCAACTAGTTATAGCACTCTCTCCTAAAAAAGCTGTCTTCCATCTCAGGATATATATGGAACTCTTTGGCTATGGCACAACTATTTGGTGGTGCTTATTTGCATTCAGGATTGAAGTAGTGCCTCGTAAAAAAAAATAAATTGCTAATCTCCGGTTTCTTTGTATAAGTGTAATTTAACAAATGAGTAAGTTAGGAATAAAGAGAACCCGATTCTTAGCTATGTTCTTACAAACATGGTTTTTATCACTTATCTTTGCGAATCGGCATTTGTTGTTACCCACATAAAATGCTCTTACCTGCTTTATTGCTAAAGAGCTATCAATTGCATCTCAGTCAGAAGTAATTTTATATCTTCCTAGGTATTTGGCTTATTTAACGAAAAAAAAAAAGTGCTATATAAGTAGCAATCAATAAACTATGAAATGAAGAAAAGGTTACTAACTCTAAACAAATGTATTTAACATTGGAATGAAGACCAGGGGAGGAACAAATGCTAGTCTTTGGCAGCTAGTTAGGTACTAAGCTGTTATGTCTGCATCTGTCACCAAAATAAAGGAGAAAGTGACCATAAAGGACAATTCACTTGTCTAAATGACCTGTAAATAACAGTGTAGCTCATAGTGTCATTAATTTCAGCCTCCAGTCCTTGTAAGGCTGGTCAGCCTGGCGAAGTTAGTCAATATTTCCAGTAAAAATCTCTTCAGAAATCCAGTCTCTGTTCATTTGACGTCATGGAACCTCATGAACATCTCTCCAAAGGGTATTTTATTGCAAACAAACCTTCACCACAACTTGGCACCAGAAAGTGCCTTCAGGATGTAGCCAAGGACATGTGGTCAGCATTCTCTTGTCCAGCATCTGCCTTGAAAACCAGGAGAGCAGTTGTCCACATGCCCCCAAGACCCAATCCTGCTTTACTTGCAGGCCACGCCTGCCTCCTCCCCTACACTTGGCATATTTTTCTGACTTTGTGTGAGAAGAGAGGTGTCCCCTTCCTATTTAAGCACACCTGCATCCGTGACCAGCTGACATCCCAATCTCATATCTATAAAGATATAGATATATGAAAGTATATGCAAAAGTAGGTATGAAAGTGTATATGAACCTATAGATATATATTTCTCACACAGGCTCTAAAACCTGCAGCGACTGACACAGATTTAATATTCAAACACAACTATTTCACAACTGCTATAAAAATTAGTTAATTTTTCACTTATGACTGTAGAAAAAATAAACAGAACATTAAAACCCCCAGCTGCTGGGAATTGGTTTGTTTGGCTGTTTTGTTTTTTTTCTCCAGCTAATACAGCTAAGTACAAACTGCTTGGAACTCAGATGTAACATCAGGCAACTCAATATTTTATAATACAATCAAGAGTTCTATTCCTGCTTTTTTGGGGCCATGTGGTAATAGCTACTTTTCATATGTGTTTTTCTGACAAAAGAAAAGCATATTAAGATTGCACAGTATCCCACGATATTAGTCTGGCTTCCATGAACGCTAATAGAAGGAATTTCAGTATGTATCAAGGAAAGACTGTCCCTTCATAAACATATATTGCTGTTATCACGAGAATCCGAAATTAAAATCAAAGAGATATTAATCCAATATATTCCTCATAGTGCTTTTAACGATTGTAATGGAAGAGCAAGACACAGTTTTGAAGCCATGTGTCCGAGGCCACATTTGGATGCCACCTGTGGCAAGGTTTTTAAAAACGTAAACACTGTGTACAGTGGACACACCTTTGATGAATGCATGTGCGCGAATTATTAATAATTAAAGATAACGATTTACTTAGTCAAAATGTAACACTAACTCACCCTGCACCAAAACCATGTCAGTGCTATACTTTGGCTATTTGTATATCTGTTAAAACACGAAATGCCTTAATTGCCTTTGAGCAATTATCTTTTGGGTCAGCAAGGGTACTGTGTTTGAAGTAGATAAACCCGCCCTTTATTCAGCGAGAAACATTTCCTCACAGACTATTGTCATTCAGGTGCGGTGATCTGACATTAGCACCTCGTTAAGATGCAGGTTATGCCTTTTGGGGAGCTTTTTTTTCCTTTCTTTTATTATTTTTTTTTTCCCCTGTTGCTGCAGGTGTTTTTCTTGATGCCCCGGTTGAAACAACCGAGGGTTTAAAGAACTCCTGAGCACATCTCCAGGGAATTTGCACAGGAAAAGACAGTTCAGGGATCTGTTCAGGAGAGCTCGCAGAAAGCTCTTCACTTTGCTTTGCGAGTAACACCCATCAAGGGTTCAACACAAAAATGTACCTTGTCGTTTCTTCTCTCTTTCAAATGAATGCTTTCCTGCATTCCCGAGTCTCAAGCTTCGTACATACAAGGGAGATCTTTTAAACGAGATCATTCATACGAAGTCCCTCCTCCTTAAAGGAGAATCTTTAGGATCTTCAAGGATCTTAAGGGATCTTCAGGGAGCAGAAAAAAGGGTCGCGGAGATGAGGCTAGCGAGCTTGGAAGAAGCCTGAAGCACTGCAAAGGCAGCAGCGCATCCAGGGATGCAGTTTCAGGATTCTGTAACGTAAATTTTGCTGGACTGTCACTGACTCACTGTCACTTCAACATCAGAACAGACTGACAGAGACACTTTTAAGAATCTGTTCTTGTCCTAAATGGGAATTACTGCATCAGGGGGTAGGTATGGGGGGACATGAAGAAAAGTGGGGAAAGAAAGGAAAAAAACTCCGAAATAAAAAAGAAAGGACTAAAAGAAAATCCCCCAAAGACACAAAAACCCCCATAAAACTGCTTGCAGAGTAGGGCTTGAAAAATTCGCGTCATAAATATCCACCACGTGTATCATCTGTGCTACCTCTGACCTTACACACTCCAAGATGTGATGGTGAACACCAAGGCATGGTGGTGTTGGTTGCTTCACCTTATCCCTGAATGCAATAAAGGTCTTTCTGCTAGCTTGAACAGAAGTTGTACCTTGCACGTTTTTCTGTATTTGGTCAAACATACCGTACTTTGAACACTACAATTCTGAGAAAAATGTATTGGATACAGTAAGACCTCACCTTATTACACATTGTAAGGTCATGAAAAGGCTTGTCAGTGAATATTGTCACTCCAATTTATAATTTAGTAAACTGTATATTAAAAAGCTACCATTTATCTTTGCAAAATAAAAGGCCTTAAAAAATGTTGCCAAAACATTTTATTTAGGCTGGGAGGTATTTCTCATTCAGAAACACCATGAAAACAAACAGATTAGGTATGATGATTTTTATACAGCAGACACCTTTTTGGATATAGATGTAGATACAGATATAGATGACAGAGATATAGAAAGAAGCATAAAATATGAAATATCCCTTATTTACAGCTTTGGTGATGTGCATATATTATGGATACTCTAGACAAATAGAGGGGACAATCTGTAAGAAGTGTTAAGCTATGAAGCTCTTGATTTTGTATTTTGATTTCCAGTTAATACCTGTAATGGTGGCTACATAGTCTGCCAGGTGTAGGGGCGGACATTTTGAAATGACAAAGTTTTTCCTAAAAAAATTATAACCTTGATGTTAAAAGCAAAATCGCAAAAGCTCCAGTATTTGTTGGTGACATGTAAAAGTCATTATATTGCAGATCCTAAAATCAAGCTGAACACTACATACATTTGGAAAATTAAACAGGTGAGATAAACATCTACTGACATTTTATATCCTGTTGACAACCATAGGATTTCTATAGTCAGGTTAAGCAACCTGGCCATAATTCCTCAGAAAGGCAAAGAAATCTTTTCTGAAATAGGGTGCACTGACTTTTCAAAAGCAAAGTGATAATAAAATCGGGACAGTGGTTCAAACAACAAAATTATTTACTGGAGGTTTTCCATGAGATCAGCCATCTTTTTATCTGAAAATGAAGGCAAGTATTCACAAAAATGAAGATAAATGTCTTTAATCCATAGTTAGAAAAGTATGTTAGCATAGAAAACACTTTACAAAATAACATCCCATGTTAATTTAAGTACATTTTAAAACCAGCCACAATGCAAGAATTTATGTTCTTTACTGACTGAAGTTTCAAGCCCCATTACTCTCTCTACCTCTTTCTCCATCTACAGGGGGTTGTGGCTTACAGAATCGGAAAAGGAAATACCAAAGTCAGCCTTTTAAAAGATCCAATTAACAACTTATACCCTCAGAGTGGAAAATATGAAAATAATGTTAGGCTTTGAAATCAAGGAACATTTTCTGTCCTGTATGCTGATGGACAAAACATTGACTAGAAGTAATGAGTTAGATACCCATGAACAGTAGAAACAGTATTTCTTTTTCTCTAGATTTCCTTGCATCACAAAACATTTACACACGGGTCTGAAGGAGCCTGTCTATGTGAAAAAATTAAGTTGGGTTAACAGTAACATATAGATCTGATTTTACATTATCCAAATATAAAACGAGAACCATTTATTTTTAATCAATCCTCTACGAAACAGAAGTATTTGAAAGTATAAAACAACAACAGGTTGCTTTAACATATTATAACAATAACTTATGATGAAAGATCTAGATGAAGGACTGCTCATCTTCCCAGTAAAAGGAAAGTGCATGCTCATCATTTGTATACTGGTTCAGTAAAATTTTCTGAACAGGCTTCCCTAAGAATGGCATTGCCTCCTGTTATACCTCACACTTTGCAAGCATGCATTTTATTTTGTGAGAAAATGAGAATCCAGTGTTTCAATATGTGACATATATCACATGAACATGAACCTTTATTACACTTGGACTTCTCATCCAGTTCTTATAAGCAAGCCTAAACTTAGTCACTGTACAACAAACCTTGTAGAGTTCATCAGTTCTGCATTCTATACCACATGAACATATAAGCAATTGAAAACACAAACTATGATAACTTACTGACAGGTATAAAATATTTTGACAATCCCACAAACCCCCAACCACCGTAACCATGTATAATAAAATAAGTCAAAAGTAGTTAATTGAAACTGGTTTATTGGTAATAAATGAAAATCCAACAACTGATATTCAAAGGCTTAAAAAGAAACAGATCTCCATATGCTGACTGTGTTTGATTAAATCAACTAGTTATTACCAATATTCAGCTAATATTTTTAAGCTTTTGCCTTTTTTTGCCTGCTCCCCATCCTCCACTTAGCTGCACTGGATGGTCTCGAAATGATATCCGTTCTGCATGAGATGGACCCAAACATGATTTTTCTGGAGTAGAAATATTCTTTTCTAAACAACAAAACAGACATGAAATTAAAAAACAACCAACCAAAACACCCTAGATTTCACTGTACCACGTTCTTTTCAAGACAATAATATTTCTAGGTCTAATTAGAAAGCACACAATTTTTATAGTTATGTATCACTCACCATTTAAAAGTAACACAAGTAGTTTAATAAGGCAGTACTTTAAAAAAATTAACTGATCTAAAAAGACAGTAAAATTACTAATCAAAATTATAATATTTTTAGAAGTGTCATTATCTGTCCATTTTGAACTTAAACACTTACAGAGATACTCAATGCTTTTGACATAGAAACTCATCCTTCAAGTGTATGAAGAACTAGTTCAGAAGATAAAGCTAATTAACAAGTTTTTGTGGTCATGTTAGATCAAATAAAAAAAAAAAGTTTTCTTTTGTTCAAAGCTCAGGAATATTTAAATGCTGGATGATGCCACAGAAAAATTTAGGAACACATAGGAATATGTGAAACAATCACTTTCATTGTCATTCATACAGATGCTTGAGTAATTTAGACAATAGTTTCTAAAAAACTCTTCAGACAATTATTTAAATAAAATAACCAGTAGGCATGACAAAAGGTATAATATTTATTTAAAATAATTGAACATTTTACACCTGATAATATCTTTCTTTGGCATGTGTAAGAAGGAAAACGTCTGTGGAAGACAACCCAAACTTCACAAGAGAATGATATAATGTTCACAATACAGCAGTTCATGCCTGTGAGTGTGTGTATATATATATATATATATATATCATGCTAGCTTATCAAATGTATATTTTATGAACAACTTTTGCGACTTACCAAAGGAAAATATTATTACCTACATAGTTTCAGTATTTTTGATATTTTAAGTTTTTAGGACTGCTCAATAGAAAAATTAAATTTCTCACAATACATAGGGACAAAAAAGTAGAACATCATTTTATGTACCAATCTATAAAACATAGCTATAAATTTCAAAGAGTAAAAGTTCCTTTGTTTTCCCATAGATGATTTCCTGTTGGCTTCTAGATCTAAATGTCAGGAGGTTTTCCCAGCCTACAGTTCCCTTTCTTATGAATTCTTAAATTATTGTAAATGTATCTTAATAAACAGTTCTCTCTTTTGGCAACCAAGAGCTTTCAAGTATTTTTAACATTATCTCCATTCATCTTCTTATGGCTCTGCAGATGTAGCCAATTATTTTTTTTCTTAAAATATATAATTTACTCTAGATGTATCTCCTAAAGATTTAAAATTCTGATATTTTGCCTTTACAACATTCCCAGTTTCCTTCCCTTTGGACTATTTTATTTAACATCTCAAATAGTAGCAGAAGGGCTAGTACAGAAAGGCTTTTGTTAAAGAGCAAAGAAAATATTTAATCAAACAGTAACCCTTCCATTAATTGTTTTGCCTGGGAACCATAGCATATTCACTGAAGACTGAAACCCTCAAATTAGTAAATGAAGTGGTTAATTAATGAAACTTCAAAATAAATCTAACATGGTAATAATATTTTTTAAATTCCATGTCTTTAACTTCAAGAAATATTTTATGAAATTGAAAACATTGTTAAACAACAAAAATAATTAAGACTGGAAGTTTTTTGTTAAAATAAAACTGAAAAGGAAATTGCTATTGCACATTTAAAGTGGAAAATAAAACTGGGGCTAATTTATGCTTTTTCTATGCACTCATCTTCAACATGGTATCCACAATATAGGTAGAGAGGACATACAATTTTTTTGGTATATTTTGACAAAAAATACATTTTATTACATTCTTTTTAAAAGAGAATAAAAACAGATGCTGTAAAGAGCCTATCAAAAATGAATTTGAAAACTAGTCTAGTAGTGATAGAGTCAATATAGGAAGAGAGTCAACCTAATCCTAATTGCCTGATCTGGATTATTTCTGGATCAACAACCTCACTTGTTTATGAACATATGGGCACTGCTAAATCGTATTTTCATGATGGATTTCAGTAATCTGTACATGTAAAGTTTTTGCCTCTCCACTTGTAATTATATACAATGCATTGGAAGGAATATATTGTCCTTACATGAGTATGAAATATGTATTATTGCTCCATTAAAAAATCCCAAAGACCTGCTGTATGCAGGTTTAATACATCAGAGGCTGTCTCAAAGTCTGATAGTCATGGGTCTCTTTTTTTTTAAATCTGCTCTTGTTAGACTTCCTAGCATCTGCTTTAAACTTTATTATACAGTTGTGAGCTGTTGAAGCACAGACTAACTCTGTATTCTTTCTTTCCTCCCTTTACACAGTTCTCAGCACTATTCAGCCAAAGAAAATAAAGCCATTGTAGAGAAAGATCAACTAAGTTGGAATGAAATATCACTGTAATGTAAATCACTGTAAATCATTCCCTTTGCTTGTCCCATCTTTGAAATGACCATAATCATGTTTGCACTTCTGATAAATCACTTTTGATATCTACTAAATATCTACTACGAGATGAGTAATATTATCAATGCTGCTGTTCCAGTTATCAGTGGTGGAGTGATGAAAGACAGAGCTGGTATGGAGTACAGTACCAAAAGACCATTCCCTGAAGAAGAGCTGACAAGGACAGATAGATCACACCAGCATAATGCAGTTTGCTTACTCCTGTTCAGAGCACAGCTATTTCTCAGATGTTACACTCGTGGTTATTGTAACTGCTAGTGGTTAAATATTATTTATGATTGAAAAATTGTGTCCTAAAGCAAAAGTATAATAAAGGTTTTAGTCAAATATGAGAAAGGGTTTTGTTGCAGTTCTTTCTCCTAGAGTTTAATGCAAGACCAAACAGAAACATTAATGAAAAATAAGAATAGGATCATAGATTCATGAAGGTTGGAAAGGACCTCTATGATCATGGAGCCCAACCATTAACCCAGCACTGCCAAGTCCACCACTAAACCATGTCTCTAAGCATCACATCCACATGTTTTTTGAACATTTTCAGGGATGGTGAATCCACCACTTCTCTGGTAAGCCTGTTCTAATGCTTGACCACCTCTTTGGTGAAAACACTTTTCCTAATATCTAATCCAATAATGATCAATACTGATAATCCAATAATGAATAGAATATGTTGCAAATATGGGATTTAACTGATTGATCATACATATGCCCACAAATTACTACACTTACTTCATGGCTTTTGCTATTTCAGTGAAAATCTAGGTAGGAGTATTTCACATGTGCTCAAGTAAGAGTAGCTTTGCACTTAAGTGTAAAATGTGCATCTAGATGGAATTTTGCAAGAAGTAAAAAAAAAAAATTGCATATAAACTAAAAAATACCTCAGTAACTTTGTTGTCAATACCTGTGTTTACAAAAGATTTTCTGATTCTGATTTACAAACAGGCAATTTTTTTTTTCTTCAGAAATATTCAATAAAGACACCTCCATTAGGAAATGGCTAGAATTTTGTCAAGATCAAGAGACTGAGAGAAGACAAAAAAGTCTGGTAAGGGATGACAGTGGCACTTTGAATTGACAGACTGAATCTAGAAATAGTCCTCAATAACAGTCTTGTTAAAAAAAAGACACAAACCAGAAAACAAACCTAACTTTCTCAAAACCCTCAAAAACATTTCAAAATGAATCCTTATTATATTTTTTCTCTTGTATTTATTGATTGGGAGTTTTATTGAAGGACCTTATTTCTCTTACAGCATTACTAATAATGTGAACAGTTTTACAGCATGCTTGGATTTGCAATGTCTCCATTTTCCCCCAAACTGCAATGTATCTTGCAAATGAATGGTTGTGCTTGTGAGTTAATTAAGAGAACACTAGCATGTGAATGCATCACATTACTGCTATCATAATTTCTTAATTGGCAAAATAAAGGTGACATATATGGCATAGTAATATTTTGCTATAAAGAGGTATATATTTCATTAATATGCATAAATACACACATTGATTTGTATATTTATGATTTATTAATAACTGTAAGCATAATCACAATACTTTTAGTTCATGTTATGTTCTTTAAGTGTATTTGTAGTGGGCCTTGCCCAAAGGCAACAACAGAAAGATTCACAGCATCTCAAGATACTATATTTAGTATCTTTACTAAATAGAATTAGGTGTATATATTAAATATAAATTAACATGTTTACTACATGTAAATTCGAACAATTACATTTGGTTTACTATACACAGTACTGATAGTATTATTATTATTATTATTATTATTATTATTATTATTATTATTACTTGTACTAGAATTAAATAGAACTTGAATAGAAGTATATTAAGTATAATTTGTATAAGTATAATGGTTATTCTAATACCAACTGATGCGGGAACAAATCTTAGCCAAGAAAAACAATTTAATTTCTGCTACACTAAAGCAGGCTTTGGAAGACAGGCTATAACACTTAATTACTGTACATTCATTTACTTGTAACAACTTAATATATGAAGCTCCAGTAAAGTCTGAGAGACATTTAGATGCCTGCATATAGCAAAAACCTACTCTGAGTATGTGCTGAAAGCTTGTCTTGGGATAATGTCACATGCTTCTATTTCCAGGCAGTAACTTTTTGGTTGTTTAATCTGTTTTCTGCTATCAATTTGTTCTGGTCTTTTTTTTGTTAAAGCCTGGGTCTTTTAACAAATGTCAAGGTTTACATATCCACTGTTTTGATAAGTAATGCAATATGTAAAATGCTTTGAATGAAATTCTTGGTGTCCAAGAAGAAAAGCTTTGTTAAAAGGGTTATGATAAAAATTTTATGATGCATAGTAAACGTCATAGGACATTTATCGATCCACCTAACATTGTATGTCTGGAGATATAATTTATTCCAAAGTCCTTACCATATTGTATTACTTAAAAGCAAATACAGCATAAGAAGGCATGGAGAAAAAAAACCTCAACATTTTAATGGAAGTGACCAGAACGAATCCATAGCAGCAAAGCATTTACATCAATTTAAGCTCTGGAAAGAAGGTAGGTTCAGCAGGTCTGTGAAAAAGGTAAATGATAAAATATCAGAAAGGTTTAACTTTATAATAGTGTTACTTATGGCTATCTTAAAGTTGGATTTTTTTTTTTTTTTAGTTTTATTGCTTGCATAGTTATTGCGCTGCAATTTGACATTATATTTTCTAATTTAAAGATAAAATTGAAATAGCATTGACAAATCTGGGGATCCATTTATATGAAATACCGCATGATATGTAAAGATATATCTCCTTTTTGTATGGAGATTTTAAAAAGGACCATACTCATGATTTTGTTTCTTTAAGTAAATGGTAAATTTTGTTTGTAAATCTTCATGACTTCATGCTGGTAGGACTAGAGACTGGTTCTAAAATTTTATAGAAACAATGAACTTAAATTTCTTTGCTTATCAAAGATTGATGCTCTTCTAACTAGATCATGCTGACAATTACATACTTGAATAATCTGAACTCCAAAATGTGACTCAGTCATATAGAGTTGAAAGAGATAACAATGTACAAGAATAAACATTTATTAATTACCACTCTACACAATTAAAATAAACATAATAAACATAGTGCTTCAAATACATTCCCATAAAATACAACTCTTCTCTAATTACAAGAATGACTTTCAGCACCGCTGTTTATTAAAGCTCAATATTTATTTTGTGTTTCAGCTCCTTATCTATTTCCCCACTTTTGACCATTTAGGATGAAACTGAGTGTCTGTCCAAAATTTTCCAAAAGGTTGGTCGCTTCTAAGAGAATACGTAATATATTTAGGCTGCCCTTTGCAGACATCTGAAATCTACCAAATAACAGTGCCTTCCTTTTAGGATATGTCCAAATTTGGATCAAGTATATATGAATTGAAGTTTTTCCACGATCAGAGAAGGAATTCTTGATCTTTTGGTCTATTTTCACTAAAATACCAGTCAGTATGGAAACATGCTTTTCCATGATATTGCATGGACCTAAGCAAGGCTGTTCTTAAACATAATGGTGCTAAGTCAGGGAACTTAAGAGCCTGGTCGTTTCATGCTGTCTGTGGCAGATGGAGAATAGCTACAGGAACCACGGAGAGGGTAAGAATCAAAACTCCTGCAGGAAGAAGACTGAGGGAAGAGGCAAAGGGCTGCAACGAAAATCTGAGAGAGAAATGAGACTGATTCAGAATCAAGGTGAGAGAGTTAAAGCTAACTTGGTAAATAATGCCCTGGCACAGCTGGCACAAGAGACTAGAATGACTTGACGAAGAGACTGACACAGAGCAGGGAGAAAAACATGGAGAAGAAGAAAACTGTAAATTGGCAAACGGAAACTGTAGGAATAAAGAAGATGGATTATGGGGCGTTAGATGGTTCCTAACTCTCATAATTAACATAATTAAAAGAAGTAAAAATACAAGTAATAATGAGGAAGAACACAAAGAATAACTACATTAAGAGACTGGATTTAAGATTTGCCTAAACAGTACACTAATCCAGGCCATATTTGGAGGAAGTCTAAACTAGAAGAAGATGAATCTGAGGAATAATGTCAGGCATAGTTTGGATTCAAAACAAAACAGAGAGTGAGAGGGGAAAAAAGTAATCAGACCGGGATCTGTAGAAACAAACAGAAGACTTGATGGCATATGTGGGAAAGAAGAGTGGATGGGAGAGAAAGCTTGGGCTGCAATAAATTGGAGGAGAGAAAGAAGAACCATTCATAGTAAAAGAAAGGATTATAGAGCACAGTTGTGGAAAAAACAGCAATGAAAAAGAGACAAATTAGAAGGAAGGAGCAAGGAAAGTAAGAGTGCCTTGGAAAAGAAGATCTTGTAGACACATCTTTACCATCCAGTGCAACAATCTCGTGAAGTAGCCAAACATTAACTACTGGGCCTTTCAGTGAACTGACCTGAGAATATTTTTGAATCTACTTAAAAACACCCCACAGCAAAGGAAGCATAAAACTGTTATTATTTACTCAAATCATAGGACAGAAATACTTATTGTTGATCTAATGGTTCCATGGTTCTAAATGGATATCTAAGTGAACTATAAGCCAATATCTCGAACAGAATTTTTTTTAAGCTAGTTTCTTTTAAAAAACATCCACACTGAAGGACCCCCAAACCCTACTAGAAGAGTATGAGGCTGGTAAAATTAAGGACTTAAAATTTACAATAGGCCTCTGTGTATCTGTTCTTGAATTATTTTCGTAATTGGAAGCACAGATGATGAAATTACATGAGCTCTTGTATTATTTTTTCTCCCTAGCCTCTTAAATTCAATGAAAGCAAGTTCTACATGCCTTTAAAATCCGCATTTAGGTAATTTTTTAATATGCAACCTCAAAGTCAATTAAGCAGCATCTTTTAAGATGTCATTTTGTAGGCTGTTCAAAAAGATTAGGTATATGTTGTTTGATAGTCAACCAATACAGAGAAAAATACATATGTATGAAAGAAATATGCACAAGAAACCCCTTGGTAAAACATGAGCAAATTCATAGAGTGCTTAAAAATGAGATGCTTATTACACAGAGTTTTCAAATCCTAAATGAAAGACAGCAGTCCTTGAACTAGAATATATAGACAATAGTGATGCTGGGAAGAAAGGAACAGGAAAGCAGGAATTTTCCAACGTGAAGCTGTATTATACACTGCTTATAACAAAGTTTAAGGGTTTCTACCAATCTCATGAAAGAAAGGGAGGCAAAAAAAATCAAGGTGTGGGCTCTGTCAAGAGCAAAAAGGATTGAGCAAGATTTAAGAAGGAAGTGCAATAAAAGCTACTGTGTTTTTTTCTGAGTTGGAAGACTTCACTGTAAGAAAGGTATAATTAAAGGACATTAATTTATTTTCACTGAGTAGCAGAATATAAAGTGTGAATTTACTGGAGAACTAGAACTGATAAATGTTTTTTAGTGCAAATATACATGGGTCCATTTTTTGAATTAAGGGTAATAAAGGAATTACAAGGTTCAGGTTTTAATTTATTTAATTTGTTTTCCTGGAAAGCAGTTTTACTGATATCAGAGGCTTCCTGAAAAGCTCAAATTCAGGGAAGAGAAGAATTAAGAATTCTGGGCAGTATTTCAAATAAAAGTTAGAGGCACAACTCCCATTACATTTCACTTTCAAATTTTGGTCAGGAGATTGCAGTTTCCAAGGCAAATATAAGGCAAATGAAGTTTAAATTTGCAGAGGAAAAAAACCCACAAAATTATGATGACAGACAATGTAAAATATGTAGGAGACTCATCTATATGTCCAACACTGGTTGGTCATAAACAGATTAGGATGATAGAAGGTAGTTGATTGTCATAGCCTACTCACAAATTAGATATTAGGATATGCAAAAAACTCATACTCTCTAGATAGTACAGAAAATGCTTATCCTCTAAATCTTGCAAAATATTTCTATGCCTATCTTGCAACTTCATGCTGACTAAAGTACTAGTGTTCAGGAAAGAATTAAGACAAAAAATACAACCAGAAATTCACACCAATGTTTATGGAGTTAACAAAAATTGCAAAGAATGCTCAGACCCCCTGCCCCCAAACCAGCCCCACCCCAAAAAATAACCTCAAGAAATAGAAAAGAAAAAATAGTTACTAGGGAGCATAAAGCAATAACTGTGAAGGAATATTATATTCCTTCTGGAACATAATTTAAGTATGTTCTTAGATCATAACATACTGGCTATTAACAGAAGCAAAGTCCTAAATTAGACAGATAATATTTACTCCTGCTGAACAATGGCTACTCTTTCTTTAGGTTATACATTTTTTTTAAACATTTGGTCAATTTAATGAACAGTTACTTTTCCCTTTGAACATGTAACAGGGAAGCAAATCAAATACTTTTAAGTAAGCAAATGCTTTCCTTAAACTGAGATATTCTATGTTAAAAGCATTCCTTTATTACTTAATTAATTTAGCTTTGTCAAGGAACAGAATTAAATTAGTTTAGGATTAATCTATCCCATCCAAATTTTTCAGAAAAAATAGGACATTTGGCTTTTAAAAAACTTAAAGTAATTTAATTCAGAATTCAAAGAATGTGCCATTGGAAAAATAAATCTATAGAAAGAGCATAAAAGTTGGGAAGTTCACAAAATATTTCTTAAAATCTTGACTCAGCCTTTCTAAAATCCCCAGTAAATTAAAAGATTATAATTTTGAAGTGTAGTATGTTTTGTCTTAACAAAGACACGATAATTCATACATTTCCCTATATATATATATATAAGGTGTTTTATTTCCCTATCACATGAATTTGAGCAGGATTTTTTAGTATTTAAGAATCCATTATTTTGTATTTCTAGACTTTACTTTTCAGTCTGTAAGATCTCAACAATTTATTGATACAATTTCTAAATTACAAGTTATATATAAGGAATGTGTATGATACTCCCAAATAACAGCTCTTGATTCCTAACAATAACTGAATTCTGAGGAACAGCCACAACTATGGGTGTTGGAAAGTGAACTCAATAATATTTTATTAATAAAGCTTGTCAAATCATTGAGGTTGAGATCTTCTGAAAAAATGGTACAAGAACTTGATTTAGGAATTTATTGAAATGACAGGACCTCTAAGGACACAGCATCTTTATAACAATCTAATACAACTTCAGGTTAACTCAAAGGGAACACACCTACTAAATCACTGAAACAGTTCCTAGGCAACTTCATTTACTATTCAGAAGGCAAAACCAAGAGACATTATAGAATAAGAAATCATTCTATAACAAATATATTCTTAGCAAAGGCAAATTTATAACGTTTTCAGATTAAAGATATCATGGGGCTAATGATTTATTCTGATAATTGAAAAGCAACAGACTCTGGCAAAGAGAAACAATGTAATAAGCATGTTTCTATACTGCATACGAAATGTAAAATGGTGACTAATATGTGATTTTATATATCAGAAGTGATACAATTGAATGTATCATCACTGTTTAATTTCTTAAATCCGTGGTGCTAATATTTATAAAGACACATATGCAGAAACATATTTAAAGAGACATAACACCTGGGCTTTTTTTTTCCTTCGTTCCTGGATTATTGAAATAAGAATGCATACGTAGGTAGGGCACAGTATGTATTTTTTGAAAGCATACCTAGATTAGCAGACATTATAAACTCTCTGTCTCTCCTCCCTCACATTTATGACTCTGTCAGTCGGTTGTTCTTTCCTGCTCCCTTCCTAATCTCTCCTTCTTGAAGGTATAATGCAATGGCACTTTTTTATTTTCCTAAGAAAAAACCATTCTCCAAGATTCACACAGGCAAGAGTTCATATTAATTTACTTTTGGACGGAGTTACAATATAGGTTACAGCCTAAACAACAGTTATACACTAATATGAATGCAGTGTATACTATTTGACTCAATTACTCAAGATACAGACACATTCTATTCTGGATACATGAATACAATGATAATCTTGTCATTGACATCAGTAGTTTAGAGTTATCTCACCTAAATTCAGGATCTTAGCAGTTAGGAATCTCATCTAATTTAAATGGTGTGGCTTCATCACTAGCCAATGGAGAGAAACAAGAACACTAAGGACACAATTTGTTCTTTTCTAAGATGGCAGGCACAAAGATAGAATTATGGTTTTTTTTCCATTGGTACAATTAACTTAGACTATGATGATGAATTTTATGTAATCTAATTTTAGGAATGTAAAACAAATCAATAAGCACAAACATATTGAGTCACTATATTTTTTGCTTATGGTGAAGTAATGTAAATAAATCTTCATTCCAAAGTCTTTACAAAGTATGTCAGAAAAATAGAGATTTCAAGTATTTTTTTATATATTTTTCTTGAATTTTAATTTTTTAATTCAAAGTGGAAATGCAGCATATATGAAAACATAATCACAAAGTAAATCCAGCAATTTATATATATAAATTATATTAAATACCTGATTACTATTTTGACAACATTTCAAGAAACTTCACTACTTAAAAAGTTTTAGGAGTTTTGATAATGTAGTGAAAGTTCTTTAATACAGCTTAAATTTTCCGTAATGTGCTTTTGAGGGGTTTAGGTTTTTATTTATTTGAAAAAACATTGGACACAAATAGAAAAATAGAGTATTTCATATTATCAGAAATATATTGAAATTTCTTCAGTTATGTTATACAAAATAAGACAGGAAACAAAATTCTATAATTTTATGACATTCGAGAATTTTTTTTTCTACATATAGAGTCTTTTGTTACCTTCTATGGTATTAGAATGGTAAAAATATAAGCTTTAAAAGGCTCCTCTAATACTGAGGTGTAGTGAGTTCAGTGGGATCATAAACTACTGCATGACCGGTAATCAACATAACAGAAATCTCTGCCTTGATTTGTGATATGTGTTCTGGTGCTCAGGTAATAAAACATGCATTTTTCAAAGCTCTTTTGGAAATAAAATAAGAGGAAGATTAAAACCAAATCTTTTTCATACTTTAATGAAAAGAAAATCTTCTCAAGACTCAGCCATGAGAAGACCTACGACACATCACAGGGGACTTCCCATTAAAATCACAAGAGGAAAGTCTATTGACACCACAGTTTTTAAACTGAACTGCAGTAAATGCATGAAAAGGCTTTAGGCAAAAAAGCAACAGAAAGATAAGCAGCATGTGTTATTAAGGATTCCAAGCATGCTCAGTTCTACTTAGCATTTTAAAGTGATCTTTAATACTGATATTGAAAAGAACCATAACTTACTTGAGGATCTTGCTGAGTGTCTGTGTGGCAGCTTATTTTTTTCTCTGTTCTCAGTCAAAGCACTTCCACTGGCCATGGAAACAAGGTCTAAATCCATGTCTTCTCTGCTTACAGAGCTTGCCTGGAAGCAGTGGGAGAGAATGTACACAATCATGAAACAAAATATAACATTTTCTGAATGTAGCTCACATTACTCCAAATAAACAAACAGGGTCTGTCAAACAACCTTCTTCAAAATGATACCACAATCCTTTTTTGTTGCCTAGGCTGAACAAATGCACTATGTCAAAGCATTTTTGTAAATAAGAGCCGATCTTAAAATTGTGGTTTGTGATCTGAGTCAATGCAACAACAAAAGAAAACATTTTAGTACAGTAATTTTGAAGAAAATCAATCTCGCAGAGGGCTGATGAAACCTTAAACAGCTTAAGATCATTTACTGACCAGTCTATAATTTAAGTTATAGTTGAATGCCAGAGATGTCATATTGGATTATTTCCTGCAATATTTATGCTTTATCCAGGACACGTATCACTTCAATCAGTCATGGGCCCAGTGAGTAATTTAATCTTTTAAGGTTTTTGCTAATTAACCATAACCATCAGACAGCATTTTAATTATACTTTAGGCAAGAGAATTATATTAATTATAAACTTCTGACATCCAGTGGTGGTATGTTTTGACATGAGGCATGTTACCTGCACACAAATATGACAAAAGAAAAATGAAAATCGTGTTTCATTTTAGCATTGCTGTTTTGGGAACATGTAGGGCAAAGTTTAAAAACCGACCGGGAAGATAGCTCCCACTGCAAATTGCAGATTGTTATTTTTGCAGAAACAACTTCACATTTTCTGAAGAATGAAACAAAAAGCTGTTCAGCAACAAAAGCAGCCTCTAAAATAAAAAGATACTGAGGGCCAGTAACAATGATGGGGAAAGATCAGACACTGCTGATGAGCAGTCTACAAAATTCCCAGCAAACCCGAGTCAGCCGGCTGGAAGTACTGAACATAAGGATTTACTCCTCTAGACTTTGGACGCTCAGAAGTGAAGTCCAGAAGAGCAGATTCAGTCTTTCCTCTCTCTGGGCTGTAGAGCTAGATGTCTTTCAGAACCACGCGTCTAACTGGGTATTTCTTTTTTAAAAACAAACTACCAAACAAACTACAGGAAAGGAAGAGACTGCTAGTGGTAATGCCATTAAACTTTTGCCTAACATTGTAGTAGCAAGACTGCTCAACCAGGTATCGAGAGACTGGGTCTCAGCTCCTTCCTCAGGGGCATAAAGCCCTCAGCTCCCTTTTTCCTCAGCAAAGTGCTGTTACTGTGAAGTTGCAGGCCATTCTGGAGGAGACGATTTCCAGACTTCCTGTTCAAACTACCTCACTGTACCAAAAGCAGCACTGCACCAATGCAGACAGGCTTTGTAGTCGAGTCTAACTTAGAGAACTCAGATGAAATGGAGACCTGTTTCATTTCCTTGTCTTTACTCAGTCACTGTTTAATGTAAAATTCATTAAAAAATCCAAGCACTTTCAAACCAAAACCTCTAAAGATACCAAGATTTTACACTCTTCCTTAGTGATTGCATTCCCTTTGTGTCTGCACAGAAAGTTTATCCCTTGCTTTCTGATGCTTACCTTTTATATGTTTAATGACAAAGAATTTAAAGTTTTGCTTTGCACAGCTAGTCTTTATTATTGCTGTTAACATCAATATTTTATTTTCTCTTCCAGAGCAGTGACAAGCAACTTTGAAAAAAAAATGTTTTATCCTGCCAATTGTTTCTATTTTATTGACCTTAATATTTGCAGTTGCTTTAAGCTTGTGAGAGCTTCCTATGTTCAAAATCTTTAAACTGAAAACTTTTAGTCTTTCATTAGTAGAAATAATGCAATGATTGTGATGCTCAAAGAGATTCAAACCAATGGAAATGGTCATCCTTATTTCTATCTAACCTGTTTGAACACACTACAAAAGTCTTTTTAATGTTCCAAGTCCCAAAGATTTGTGGCCCTGAAGGCACAAATTTTATACCTGTAACATTTCCACTGTTTTATTTCCAATCCCTACCATCACAGAAACTAAGGCTTCATCATCTTGTAGACAATGATATTCAGGATTTTATGCTAGATTTTACTATGTCTATCTTATCTCTGATGTAAAGTATTCATTATTTTATTTAAAATAAATGTGTTTTCACCCAATTACAGTCAGACTAATAGTTAAGGTTGTATTACTCACTGGAGAAACCTGAATTTGGCCTTTTAAAGAAGCTGATTGAAAGTCCTCTGAAGCTAATAAAATCTTCCCTTTTTTGCTTATGATTTAGAACCAGATTTTGGAAGAAATTTAAGATACTGGCACTGTTTTTTTCAGACTGTAGTATTAGACTTCCATCTGTAGTGATCACCATAGTTAACTCTTCAGACCTGCTGCCATTTTTTTACTACCACAAACCTTTCTCATTAATTAATTGAAAATCAATATCGATCAGGAGGAATCTTTGCCTTGAACACTTTGAATCTGTATATTTGTCTATTTCTAGGTAAAATTATCAAGATGTTCTGTCACCTTCAGAGATAAAAGGTGCTTTTGAATTCAAGTTACATATAAATGATTGAAGATACTGATCAATAGTGAAGGGGTTAACCCTGTAGGTAACTTAAACTTCACACAGGAAGAATCAGGAAGTCTATCCTACAGGCTATTCCACAAAATCATATTCATTTAAAATAATTTTAACTGTAAACATGCCTTCCTAAGCACTTCAATGGTATTACTAATGAGAAAAATCATCAAAATTACTAAGATTAACATAATAAGGCCTTAGATTTACAGCAGGTTACTACAAAGCAATAATCCCCAGTGAGAAGACTTCATTGTTTATATGTAACCACTGAAATGCAATTTTGTATCCATGAAAAAGAAAGTCTCAATTTACTGGAATGTCCACAAATATCATTTAGAAAACTATATGAAACTTTCAGAATGCAGGCTTATGGAACACATAACAAGCAGGGATTGTCTAGCACATCAGAAAACTTCATTGTTTCAATCATATGGCATAGGAATAAACTACTGGAAATGCCCAGGAATGCTTTCCTCTCCTAAAGCTTCCTACCTCTCTCTTTGCTTTTAATACATATTTTCCAATTTTTTTCAGTTTACAAGAATTTTCTTTTTAAATAATGATTGCAGCTTTTAACTTGATTTTTATCATGTTTTCATACTTTTAAAGTAAGCTACTGTGCCAAAACAGTAGGAGCATGTTCACATTTCAACCTTTAAGAGAACTCATATAAATTTTAAAACCAAAATTCTCCAGCCATCTGTGTGTACAAACCACACCATTATTTCACTGCCTGTATAGTACTGCTTTCTGCATTAGAGATATGTTTTATTCTATTTTCTATTTCTTGAACCCTCTATTGCATTTTTCTCTGTATTTCATTCATGTGGAACAGTTATGTTATTATGTGGCACAGGCTGTGACAATTCCATAACTTTGCCAGTTATGTGGGCACACCACATAATACTACTGTGGGATTGCAGCAGTGTTTTGTGGAGAGAACTGCTTAGTGTAAATAACACACAATCTACCTATGTGCACTTATGACAACCAATAATTACATCATATGTAATTTAGATAACATTATTAAATTATGATTTGCTCAAATTACTGCTTTAGACTCCACCAATAAAACTCCACAACAGTCAGTTTGTTCACAATTTCAGCCCTTTAAATTTTAGAAGAACTGAAGAATTGGACACATTTGCCAGAGAAAAATACTTGACAAAATCTGTCTTAAAGAAAACAGTAATAGTAACATGTAAGGCTTAAAATAATTCTTTTCAAAGGTGAATTTTATGGGAGTTTATGGAATCATTTCCAAAACATGCAAATTGCATAGGTTGTGAAGCTAAAGAAGGAAGAGGCTAGATAGGGGCAAGATTGATCAGAAAACAAAATGAGGCATATGACATAATCTAACTGTGAAATCCTTTTTATGCAATATTTTACATCATGTATATGAGTATGAAATACTAATTCCACCTAGCTTCTAAAATGTTGCCCCATTTTTTGCACTGTACAAAATCTTATCAATAAGAATATTGCTAATATGGCATGAAAATGTAAAGTCTATATATATAGAAATAGAGTGAGTATGCATTGGCCTGGAGGCATCACAACTGCTTGCTATTAAAGGAACTTTTGGGTATCTCTAACACAGTCTTTCAACTTTGTAAATCTTCAAATTGTTAAATTGCTCATCTTTCCCCTCCCGCCAACTTACATGACTACCTGTTTCAGAAAATCCAATTTTTTTAAATGCTGCAAAAAGAGTGAATCATGAAAAGAGAAGGAGGCATTTTAAGAGGTTAAGAAATATAAAAAAAGAAATTGTAGGAGTAAGTCTGACTTCATTGAATGTTTTCAATAATGTCAACATATTAATATACAATTCCAACTTACTGTATTTCAATAAATGAAATTGAAAGCATATTAGAATGATTTAGGTATGTTATATACAGCATTTGAGAATATTTAAAGTTGTTTAATTTACAAGCATACACATTTTCAGTAAATAATGTAGTTGGTACTGAACCATATTTAATTTTTTTCAACTTTTTTTTGAAAATGCAGATTTAGAAGCTTTAAAAAACACACAGTAGCATTTGATGTCTTAAAAACAAACTCAGTGTCAGATCATGATGCTAGAACCCAAAGCACCTACATGGGGTTTTTTGCTAAAATATTTTATTCTGATCTCCATCAGGGGATGACTCGATTGCCAAACAGAGATAACACTACTGAATTATATTAACCAAAAAAGTATCCTGTTTTTACACCAGGTAAGGATTGAAAATACCTGAATTCTGCAAAATCCCACAAAGAAACAAATTCTTACCACAAGTTGTACTTGTCTGTTGTCGCATATCGCAGGATCTAACTCAGGCAAAAAACGACAGCTGGGAAAAATGTAGAATAGAAATTTCAGTAACTCCCACTGTACTGGGCTCACTAAAATACCTGCACAGATCCTTTTCAGGAAACAATCTTGCTTAATATTTCAAATATTTCGTTATTAAGATATACCAGGGAAATTAATATTAACTGATAAAGTATCAGAGCAATTACTATTAATTTTTTGTACTTGATTTTAAAAATAATTAACAATTGTTTATTCAAATGATAGAACATTCAGTCAAACTATTCTAACCAGCATGACTTTTTGTATGCGTTGAAAGAAATTGCAGAAAAGTCAGTTTTTATATTCCTTTTTGTAGGAATAAAATTGTTTTCAGCTGAAAAAGAATATAAGCTGTTCTAAATTGTCTACCAATGAAGTTTGAAGGGACATCAGTTGGACTTTTGGCAAATTAAAAGATGATATCATGATCCTTAAAAAAGTCAGTACAAATACTAGAGCATAGCATACACCTGCAGAGGTAGCACAATAATATTTAAGAAAATTGTTTTATAAATTTCTGTGTCTTACTTTCAAACATTATTACCTGTTGTATTCCAGTGTTTTCATTCAATTTAAAAGTCATGGAAATTATTTTAAACAAACACTTTGAGTATTCCTCTATTATGGATCACGACTAAAAGAGAAATATTTCTGCAAATATTTCCTAAGGAACATGTTTTTTATATAGTTTCTACAATCACTGATACAAGCAGGATATGTGGCATATTTTTCTTCACAAGACAGAACAATTTGCAGCCCATTTAATTGCAAATATATTTTTAATGAAAATAATGATAAAATTAATATACTAAACCCATTGCTTGCCTACAGACACTTTGTTTGGTTTTCTTAGAGATGCTTGGCATTGTGTCTACTAATGACTTCATTAAGATAACTAATGCCCTATATTGAATTAATGACCAAAATACACTTACTACGTCTTCATGTTAGTTTAGGCAATATGAACCTTTTCCTTAATTGTATTGACATTTTACCTGTTTAACAACCAAAACTGAACACAGAAGGAACATGTTTACAACATTTTAGTACAGTGTAGTATAAAGATGTAAATGCTGGGTTTATGTTTTGAAGACAAAACATAAATACACACTCTTTACCTAAAAAAAAAGGTATTTTTTTACTTCCTTAATCAAATCTAACAATGTAGCTAATGTTACAGTTGATTTAATTACATAAAACCATAATATATGTCAATAGCATTATAAAATATATGATGAATAAGCACTTTTTTCTACACTATTTTCACTCTAAAACACACTGCATTGCTAAAGTAAATCTAAGTAGTTACTTATGATAAGATTCTAAACATTTTATAATTTCAATTTCAATGTGGAAGAAGTATCTATACAATGACTACTAAGCCAGTTCTAAAGGGTGCCATATTTGGGACCCGGAAATATGGTGTACTGTCTGCTCGCTGCAAAGCCATGTTTGTTTTAGAACCATTTACTTAGGTTTCACTTTACAAGACAAATTTAAAATAAATAAAAAATCTAATTTAAAGGCGATGACCTCACCACTTTGTATTTCTGGAACTGGGTGCTTCATAATCCAAAAGCTGTTCATGAAGCCATTGGTATGTGAAGTCTTTTCTCTGTAATTTCTCATCTAAAGTAGCATCCAGCTGAGAAATTTTTTTACCTGGGGAGGAAGAGACATACTCTCGTCTTTCACCATTATTTTAAAATATATTTTCTTTAAGATTTCCTAGATAAACTTGGAACCTATGACTTCTTGGAAAAGAAAAAAGGCAATTACTTCATTTTCATACAGAGTCCAACTATTTAAATTCTCTTCAGATATATTTAAGAAATACTTTTATATTAGTTTTAATTTTATGGTTTGTTTTCTCTTTTGGGATGTAATATCAGCCTTCTGAATAAATTTATTTTATTGGGAAATGAAGCTATCCTTTGTTATGAAATTAATATAGAAGTACATATTATACATATATTGCTTGTCACAGCTGCCATGATTGTTGCTTATTGTGGTATATCCATAATTAAAATATGTAATAATTTATACTAACAATTCTACTTAGCAATCTGTAAGGTTAAAAAAACAAATCACCATTATATGCAAGAGTCGACACATGGCAATCTTACTACTCTTATCTGTCTTTTACTGATGTGGTCTATTACAACGTTTAAGACATTTTAATGGCAATTTCTGATTTGGATTCCAAAGCAATTGCAACTATGATATCATTTTTCAGAAATTACTACCTACTTTGGATCACAAATGGCATCTAAAGATAGAGAATAAAACAGTGACATTATGGGGAAAAAACCCCAAAATGTCCAGTTCTGGAGATCCTTCAGTTTTTGGATCATTCTGCTGAATAACAGACATGGCAAGGAGCATCAGGAAGAGGCTACCAGAATTAGAACAGAGCACAGAGGAGCCATCATTGTTGCATGACAACATTCATGGATTAGAATAATTTTTAATTTTCTATCCTCATACATAAACTTTCTAGGTTAAATCTTTTTAGCACCTTCAACTCAGGGCTTTTACGAGACATTTGAAAACTTTTTCCTTTTCTAGTTGGTACAAATATTTAGTTTTCTTCTCTTTGATGTCATTTCAGATAACACTGAGTTATCATCCTTTTGCTAATTATTCCTTTTTTTTCTTTCAAAGATTCTTTGCTCACTGATAGGTCAATATGGCAGCTACTAGAAGGTTTTTAGCAGGAACTCTTGAACCAGCAAAGACGACTTAACATCAGGTCCATTTGCTGACTATGGATGATTTAACTTCCAGTAACTCCAAAGGGATGGCAGGGGTGGGGATGGCCATATCAGAAGTGCCAAGTTTTCACTCATGTTTTGACATTATAAACTGAAGTTCTAGGATATTCAACAATTCACCTTTCAAGCGATTTGGTACATTACATGTAGTATTTTTAAAATTTAAATTAAAATTTAAAGTGTATCATTTACTTTGCATAAACTGCAAAATATGCAGGTTTTGTCTCATTGGCATTTTACCTAGCTTTGCCATCAGCTCATTGCTTTCAAGTTAAAGTATCAAAGCTGCTTATTTCATAGTCTGAAATACAAATGATTTTTGTTTATTTGTCTTAGTATAGGGAGTCTCTATTCAAACCAAATCCATTCCTTAGGCTGAATGTATTCAAGGCAAGGTCCTGGTCCAGAATATAAAGTTACATATGTCTTGCTAGTCACTTACAGACTAGAACTTAGGCAGAAGAATTTATCCTTAGTTAATGTAAAGAACTCCCATTTACCACCTTAGAAAGACAGAAAATGAAAATCTTGGATGGAGAGTCACTGTATCTATGGAAATGAGCGTGTGAGGGCTGACTAAAAAAGTCAAGCAGTGAATTATTTATTCAGTGCCAAATATTAAAACACTGATAATTACACTGTTCATCAGCTTCCTTTATTAAAGTGGGAACTATTTATAATTTCTAAATTTACGATGCTGCCTTTCTGGTTCAGGAGTACAGTCATCTAACCTTTCCATTTTGAAAATTTATAGGTTCCAAGTCCACTGGTATCCTTATAGCTCTTCATTCGAAGACAGATGCTGATTTATATAAACAAGACACATTGTGAGTGACCTCCTAAAAGCACTTCATTTGGAGATTAAACCTTCTACATTTGCTCTCCAATGAGGAATAATATCCAAAGAAAATATATTTAATTTTTTTCTTATCTGTATTTACAGAAAGTTAGCCCAGTGTTCCTATCTTTCTAAGGATAAATATGTCTTGCAATTAAAATGATTTGTATTATTTATGCATTCACTAAATTGTTTTTATCTTTTTCCCTATTAAAAGGGAAATCAATGTAGGGGATAAACCCATATTACAAGTTCATGTCTGAGTCTGTGTGTCAGCAATGGTTGAAAGAAGGTGAACATACAATAAGCTATAATAAAGCTTACAAAAATATAAATACTTCCAACTTGGTAACCTACTTTCCAAAATTATTTTTAATAATTTTCCTTAGTTGCAGTTTCATTTTTTGATTTAATTATGTTTGAAACAGAACAGTTTTTATTTAATAAACTTTTATTTTAATATATTTTTATTTTTTCATGCTGATTATTGAAACATAACCGAAACAAAAATGTCATCAAGGTAAAAGTACAAACAAGAGTTTTCTTCCTTAAAATTATATAAGCTATTAGACAGAATATTCTTTCTTGTATTAGTGTTAATAGTGGCTTTTCTTCCTCAAAAGGGCAGATGATCTTCAATAATTTGTTTATAATGTTGCAGAAAACTGTAATCTATTTTCTTTCATATCCTTGCTTTTTAAAAGTAGTATTTAGCTTTTTAATTCTAAACCAAAAATAAATCTATGTTATGAATTAAAATACTGCATTATCACTTTTCTCTTCCACTTATGAACATCATGTGTTCAAGAATCTGGTGTACCAGTATCATTAACATGCATTTGCTTGGTAGCTTTCTTAAATTAGGACTATGTGTTTTTTAAAAAACCTGGACCTGATTTTGTAGAAGTATTAACACTCATAAAAGTTCCAAAGAGCTGTAAGCTTTCTGCATCTTTGAAATGGATCAGACCCATAATCTTTAATTGTTAAATGCAGACAACTCTAAGACTATCAAAGAAAATAGAAATACATCAAAGAAGGCATCAAAACCCAAATTAATTTCAGAAGTATTTAAAGTATCATACCCTCATTAGATTATCGCTCTAAGACTTCAATCTTTTTGACCTTTTTTTTTATCATGACACACATGTTAATAATTTAAGATTGGAATTGTCTTACACTTGGCATTAATACAGTAATGATTTTTAGGTGTTGCCAAATAATCATCCACACAGATACTGTACATTTAGGCTAGATACAATGCAGCAGTCAGGGCCACCTACTGGCAATTTCCTACAAAATCTGAGCATCTAAATAGGGAGAACTTAGAAAAGCCCTGCCATCTGAAATATCTTTGGAACTGCATATTACAGGAAAGTAACAAATTCTTTTCTGGGTCACCAAATCCACATGCAAACCTGTAAGAACCTGAACTTTGATATCAAGAAAAATGTAATCCTTCATCAGTCAAATCTGTTCGCTGGGTGTGCTGTGAGACAAGACAACTCACATTCAGTTTAAAAAATGGATGCTATTATGTGCTTTAAATTATACTATCTCCAGGTAATCCATTCAGTGAATTAAAGGAGAAGGGCAAAGAATCTGTGAACTGCTTCAGGTGAAGTGCCCTAAATTTTACATGGAGTCAGTTTTCTTTCTTTCCTCCAAGATATATGGATCTTGTGTCCTCAGCTGTAGCTGTCACTGTTAAGAGGACTGAAACACAGCCAAGGAAACAGCTTGGCATATAGAATCTGGAGATTCAAATCTCATCAGGATGAGGGGTACTTGAAACCCACGTTCCCCTGTGGTAGGACAAGTGTTGTTAACAAGCCAGCACACAAAAGGAAGGAGGATGGTTACACAGTGTCGGCATTCAGGGAGAACTCAAGTTCTGTGCCTGGAAAACACCAATCCTTGTTGTTATAAATTACAAATTACAGTTATTCCACTCTTCATTGATTCATAATGAAAGGGATGCTAAAGAACCCGATTCAACACAGGATTTTTTTTTTCCAAATCTATTTGTTGATAATGGGAAGATAAAAGGTTGAACTTTAATACATCATGCTTCTTGATAAATATATGGAGAAGCTTGCACTGTATTGAATCTTTCAAATCTTGTGTTTAGAAGGTGATTTAAATCACTTCAAACCTTGCTCTATGGGGAATACAATACAAATAAAAGACTAAGAAACTTAAGACCTACAATGTGAAAGAAGGGCTTGGAAATTCTTCAGCATTCTAAGTTTTCCTCCCTTAAAAAAATCTGTGACCAGAGTTAATTTTCTCAATATGTATTGTGGAATCGGTGTTCTTAATAAAGGAATTAAGTAGTTCAACTTGTGTATAAAATTATTGTCTAAGCTATTAATATATTACATTTTTCTTCTCTGTCAGTATTGTGGCATAAATTACTGATCAGAAATATATAATTTGAGGGAATATGTCTGTTAGTATGTGTATGAATGCACAAAATCTAAAAAAAAAATAATTATTGAGTATTAAAATTATCTTATCTACTCTCTGAGGATTTATAATTTCTACTGTCCTCTATACAGTTATATAATGTGTGTATTACACATTTATAAATTACCTTGAAATCCCAAATCTAAAATCCAACTTTTTAATCTCATTTTTTCATGTTACAACAACAAAACAGCCTTATTTCTGACACAGTCTGTATAATACACACAGAACAGAAAGTAAGAATGACATGAGTTGTTCCTGCTATTAAGGTAAAAAAGTGAAGTATTTGGAAATAGACAGGAAAACAACAATCATTAAAAAATTACAACCCCCACTGCCCTTCACCCCCAAAACTCACTCATATACTAGAATGCATGAGAAATGATTGGAATTTTTTTTTTCCACAGAGAACTTGAAACATTTCTCAGAAGTGCACTTTGTCAGGAGTCCCTGAATGCTGCCATCCGTGACACACCAATCACAACAGGCCCCAAATTGCTTTGGAAAAAGAGTGGTATTTAGAGTGGTCTTTAGCATGCTCACAGACATTCTGTGAGTACATTTATGGTAGAAATACATATGTGACTCCCAGACAGTCGGCAACATCGTGTGGCAGAAATTGGTACAGAGTTCTTACTGAAACCTATAGCATCCCCCAGATGTTTATCTACAGCTCAGGGCTGGAATTTTCAGATAATGGGGTATATAAATTTCTACCTTAAAAACATTTTCTTTTGATATACTAGGGACTTTTAGAAGATATTTTTTCATCTGAGTGACTTCTGACCATATCAACTTCCATCTCTAGGACCAGAATGAATGAAATGAAAATATTTGTAGAAGTGTCTGAGCGAGTTCATAGCTGAATAAAATATGAAATAGAACTGTATCACAAGAATACTACCTCAGGGTATTACCTACATAATTTTAATAGCTAAAAACGCTTTATCAAATACTTTATCAATTATCAATCAATAAGGAGAGTTTTGAAAATGGGAGTGCTGATCAATATACAAGAGAATGTCTTTCAAAGATTATAAAAGCAGCTACCGACAGGAAAAAAAATTAAAAAGAGGTTTTTTTCCTAAAACTTTAGCCCTTTTTCTCTTTTTATCAGGTATTTTGCATTTTTTTCAAACTAAAAATAAGGCTTACTATATTACTATTTGATCTACAAACCTCCTTTTCTTCTCTAATGTCTTCCCCAACAAGTTAATGCTATTTTAGCAGTTATCATATTTCAGACTGTGCTTTCTGTATTCTCTCTTTGATGTCTTATTATTAGATTAGGCAAAAGCAGAATCTTTTAGCTGAGATTCCTACATCACTGAAAAAGTACAAATTTCAGCTTCTGAATGCAAGGAAAACAAGATTTCATACTTGTACCCTCCCGTTATTTTCTGTTTTGCTACATCTTCCTGCCCCTGTAGAATACACCACTACTATTTATCTGTCCCTAGCTTACAGTTTAAACTCAACATTTTCTTTTTCTCACATTGAGGCAAATCTAAGTCTTATTTCATCCTCAATGGCATACCTTTAAAACACATAATTTTGAAGTTATTTCTCTCTATTCATATTCCAGTAATATCAAAGAACTTCTTCCAGGATCTCCTGATTACTTAACAAATACAATGCAAACAACCACTCTATACTAAAATGCTCACATCTTCATGTAACATGGTTTTTATTCCATGTTTCCATTTGAATTGCTTCATAAGGCTCATTTTCCTAGCAAGAAGACATCAAGACATCATTAAACATTGTTCCTTCCAATCTGATAAACTCTTGCAATTTTTATGGGTTGTTATCACTTTCTGTACTCTATTTACATTAAATACAATTTCTTAATTATCTTTTGTAATTTTCTTTGTAACAAACAGCAATTTCACATTGTGATATTTCCTAAGACCTATGACACTTTTCTGCATCGAGGTATAAACTTAGAAAACTATTTCACCTGGTATGTACAGAAAGTTGCCTTACAAGCCGCTCTTCATTTCAAATTTTTTTGCTAATGAATGACTGTTTGAATATGGAATTGCTTTATGTTTGAAAATCTAAGCTGGTTCTTAAAAAAAACCCCAAAACATCCCTGCCAAAACCAAAAATTAAGAAGCTACAGAGGTGATATGCCATCCACATGCAGAGAAAGAGAAGAGTTCCTGATGTAAACTGCTACCTGCAATCAGCATGCTTCAGGATCCACTCAGGCATCTACAAATTCAAAAAGAACATGAAAGACTTGGCAGTGCTATTCCACACTTGCACATTATTCTTTTTGTGTAGTCTTCTAAGAACACAGCGTTGCGTAGCCTATACAGTCCCCGCTTCAGCCACTCTGCACAGGCAAATTTCATCAACAGCTCTGCTGAGAAGTGAGTCTGGAGCACAGCCAAGAGTTACCAAGAGTTCTTTGGATAGTCAAGGCTCTTGAGGAAGTGAAGAAATCAAGAGGAGTAAAAACTATTTTGAAATAGCATGTTCAGCATTTCAATGCTTAGTCACCCATGAGTAAATGTAAGGTATAACTAAGATGGAGGTAGATTGAGCCTATTTTGTTCATCCTTGGTGCCTACACTCTCACATAGTTTCTTGTCTGAAGTTTCAAATCTGCCTAATACACACCCTATCTCTATTTTTTTTCATAAACTCTGGGAACTAATAAACCCCCGAATGATGGATGTTCTCTACTGAATAGAGGAATTTTTGAGGAGAAAAATAAGAGATGCATAACATAAAATCCCCTTTTTCACAGAATATTTTGATAGATCCTATTTCTATCCATTCCCACTTCTTAAAATTAAATGACAGAAGCAATCAAGAACTTCAACAAAAGTGTTTTGTTGCTCAGTGATGAAACCGTATTTCCAAGCAAGAAGAGATATCACTTTGTATGTAGTCCAAACCAGAGAAGTATCTTTCTCTAAATTCAATAAACCAAGTGAAATTATTTAAGACATAAGATCTTCCAAAGGAATTCTCAAAATAACAAGTACAAAGGAACATTTTGTAAGAGTGCAGGAGGTCTAACTACTATGTTGTTCACTACAGAGAGGGCAAAACCTACACAATACAATCAATTTTATTGAGTGTGACAACCATTAGGGTAGGTTTTGTTTGTAGTGAAGATATTAAAAGTAAAAGAAAGGAATTGAAAAATTCAAATCCAACAAAACTTTTGTTCAAAATAAAAACTGGAGGCTACTATGCGACAAGAATATACATATGCTAAGTATTAAAAGGAACAAAAGAACGGTCATTACTCTGGAACAGCATGAATTTAGTCAGTAAAGCTGACTTACATGATATTAATAATTGTCTCATACATTCTATGAATAATTAAAACATGTAATTTCATGTCACAGCTTCAGAATTTTCATTTGAAAAAAGTCTTTTTTATATTAACTATTGAGAATACATATCTTTCCTAGAAAGTTATCAGAATAATAGAAGAACTTGTTTTAAGAACTCATGCTCATCAACACATATGATGTGCTGGATCATGCACAACTGGTACTTATTGCAGAGCAACACTGAAAGTGAAATAATGAAATTTTTGTACTAATGTTAATATGTTGTTTAGTTATGAAAGCCTCTGGATTGATTATCCATTCTATCTATACCCTATACTTAATACATATCTGATGGATTAAAATATGACATATTTTTCTATTTAAAAGAGTTTTGTTTTGCTTGAGCAGAACTATTTCTGGCTCAATTTCTGATGCAGACTTGAAATACCTATTGGTATTTGATGAACATATTGTGACAACAATTCACAGCTCTGTCAGCACAGTAACGTGTAACAGCAGAACTACTCTCCATTGTCAAATACACACACAAAGTCTACACTGAGTGCAAGGCTGCTGTTTAGTTTACTTCATAGCAAAAACAAGAGGTAATATTGAAGATCAGACCTATCATTATGCCAAACATTGTATAAACAAGACTTGATTTAATGTTCATGGAATTAAGTGGGAAAAAAGTCTCAGACTCAGAGTCTTTTCTTTTTCTTAAGACTCTACATCTAAAATTAGTTAATCCCTAATTGTGTGTAATTTTTATATATTTATATCCAGCTTAAAAACAACCATAAACATTAGACTTATGAGTGTCTATAAATAAATACAGACATAAAAGTACTAATTCTTCTTATTGAGTTATATTTAATTGGTTGATACTTCATGGAAGACAATAAACAATATGAAATTCCAGTGTCATGTAGATCTATGAAAAAAAAAACCAAAAAACAAAACCCTTCAATTTGTAAAGAAGGTCAGGAAAAAAAAGCAAAAGAAAACCACAGTTTGCCTATGAGTTGCCCTAGGTTAATTGTCAATACATATGTCTCATAGAGCTTAATATTTGTATAGATTTCTTCATTAGTTAAACTGCGATTTTCAGCTGGAAAACACATGAAAACAAACAAGAATCGAAACACTGTGTATAATTATAGAGAAATCAACACATATCCCCAGGTATAGAACTGACTTATATTGATTTTGGATCAGTTATAGTTACAATGGCACAGGTTTTCTCTATCCATGCAGAGAAGGTTTGAATGATTTACCTACTGAATGAGCAAATCAGTTGAAAAAGGAATAAATTAGATCTGACTCCTCCTATTCTTTCACAGAATTTTGTTTAGAACTTTATTCAAATTACTTTTTAGTGGGAAGATGAACACAAACCCCCCAGTTCTATTTGTGAACATAATTTAACTGTCCCTAATCTAGAGTTTAAATGGTTTATGCTTATTGTAGGTGTGTTTAAATTAGTTTCTTTTTACTAAACTTTTCATCTAAACTTGCTACCCACTTGCTACTTTTTATCTAAACTCTCCTAATCACTGTCTTTACATATGTATTTCTACATACATATATATAAAATTTGTTTGAAAAGGAGGGAACAACCTAAATATGATGATGATTCCAAATAGGTGAAGTTGCCTCATCTGCATTCTGTTTATATTTGCAATAGCTTTTGAGACAGACATAACTAATTAATTTTAAAGTGTAATTTGTTTTACCAGGTTAAAATAGTTGTTTGCTTGTAACTTTGTTTGTTTGCAGCTGATGATCTAATCTCCTGCCAATAGCATAGGAATTTACAGAGCATTAAGCTCTGATCCAGAGAGGGAGTGAAATCCCATAAATTTCAATTAGGTAAGCAAATCCTCACTTAAGATTAAGTAAATTCAGTAGCTAATCTTACACTATTTACTCCAGAAGAAGGAAAGAGATTATTATATTATGACTTTTAAAACCTTAGAGACTAAATTGAGTTATAAAAATTACATAATCTTACATGAGAATTTGTGTACCAATAAAAAAACCCCTAACAACAACAAAAAAAACAAATCCAAAAACCTGGCCAAACCGAGATTTTACTTGATTTTACTTCACTGTAAACAGTCACTGTCATGAAGAAGGAATAGAATTTCATTGTCAAATTTGAGTGGAAGAAGAAAATAACCATTTTCTGCCTTATACAGAACTTGTTTTATAAGAAAGATCCTGATATAGTTTTCATACAAAATAAACAATTTTAATAAAAATTAATCTCATTGAAAAGGTTAACAGAATTCTTCAAAGTACTTGAAGAAATAAAGAAGTATTAAATGGTAATATTTACAGAAAAATTTTAATGTAACTACAAAAGTAAGCTCAAAGCATTATTTTGTTCAGCAAGATTTTTCTGCTCTTCTGAAATGATATTTTTTTTAGAAGCCCTAAGTTATGGGTACTGATACAGAGGCTAGGAAAATGGGTACACATCTGCAATGAGAATACAGAAAATGCATGTAAGTAAATACAGAAACTTGTCTGTAACTTGTACCACAGTTCTTGAAACTTTCTTTCAATCTTTAAACTTCTCCATATTCTGGTTCAGTGAATGCAGCAAGGGGCACTAAAATTGGAGAAATATCTGAATAGCATCATCACCCTCAAGGCATCCAGGTCTCAGAACAGACTCTTCTTCAGCATTCTGGCTAGAAGAGGAGGAAAACAGGAGAAAAGAATGCAATGATATAGCAAAATTGTCACTAAACCCAAGATAACTTATTTTCAATGGTATTTAAAATGTTTTAATTCTACTCACCTTCTCCTGGATTCCAAACAGATTCTTCAGCTTTCACCTGAATGGTCCTGGGTCACTACACCTTACAGTGCTCTGAGTGCTCATTAGTACTGCCTTGTTGTGAGATTGTACTAATTACATAATGAGAAAAAGAGATTTGCCCCTAATATTTCTATATTGAACAAACATATTTTATGGGAAGTCATAAAAATATAGAACACTCTCATAGGGGAAATAAAATTTTGAAGAAAGAAATTAGTATGATGCATGGATAACACATGCTTAGTAATTTAGTAAAAGAGTTAGTAACTATCTGTACAAAGATATAAAACCCAAAAATCCCAAGCAGTCGTACATGTGAAAGAAACAACCTCTAAAATTTATTCCAAGAAAGATTTTATAAATATTTGCATTTGCAATAAATGAGAGACGTTTGAAAGAGAATTTTGAATTCAGTGCACACAACTCACACAGTATGATGGCAGCCTATGCAGTGTTTTAGCATATGTAGAGCAGACTACAAGCAGAGTCTGACAAAACCTAAGAAGGCAGACCTGGCTAAGAGTCAGGAGTCACGCTTATTAAATTGAACTCTCAGGGGTATCATGCAATCAGAGGTCACAATCGAGGCAACAGAAGCAATGTCACGATATCAGAGAAAGGGCCAATTCAGACCTGCTCCCCGACAGGCACTGAGGTCACGGCTTGCGGCAAATAACTGTATTAAAAGGGAATATTCTCTGCACACTTTTAGAACTGTCATCTGAACAAACAAAGCCAGGTCATTGGTAGGTTAAATCAGAACTTTCTGGCTTACTGGCACATAGCTTCCTTTCTTTTTACATTCACTGCTAATTTCTCAATTACAAAATATACATCAGGTACTAAAGCAAATACTCAGTAAATTTAACTTAAAAATACGCAGTAGAGTTTAAATTCTTCCTTTTTAAAAGTCGCATTCTATCTTTCATAAGAGATATCACTGGTCTCTTCATAAAAGTGGACACTGCTGAGCTTGCTGCTTACCAGAAAATAAAAGCATGCATGTGTTTTAGAGAAATACCTTTCCACAGTCAGGGTCTTAGTAAGCTTGATGCTCAATGTGCAATTAGAAACCATTGAAAAATACAGTTATTCATAATGAACTTGTTTAATGATGACTATGAAAATGAAGTTCTTTTGTCTGGGTACTTGGATTTCTTTATCTCGTTGTCTGGACTCATTATCTACAACATTCTATAAATGTGCTAATTTATGAAGTTACAATCCAACCATGTTGGATTGGGAACCTGACAATAAACCTGAAAAGAGAGAAAAATTCTAGAATGTCATGTAAACAAAATTGAATTCAAAAATACCGTCTTGAAATGCAGTCTTTCTTACCACTATGAAAAAAAATATATAACTGCAAAATCCAGTACTTCTACCTTTTTTATACTCACAAGCCAGATAAAATATCTGCAGTGAATACATCAAACTAGCACAAACCTATGAATTTCCAGAAATTGCTAACATGTTTTGATAAGAATTGAACTGCAAAGTTATGAAGTAGGAAAATTTACATTACAGAAATAACACAACATAAAAGTTACATAGTTATCACTGCATGATTGTACATTTTCATTAAAATACTTGAGTTACTTGGAATTCCTTGTAAATTAGGTAGGTCCACAGCACATTCAATTCTGTAATAGATGAAATCTATAAAAGCTATAGAAATTTGCTCTAAGAGTTAGTACTGAGCAGTATAAAATTTTAAATTCCTCTATTTCAATTTTAGAGTATTGTTTTGATATTTTGCTTGAAAAATGTATCTGAGCAACAACATTATTAGTTATAGAAACAGAAAGATAATTCAATGTGTGTTTAATATTAAACTTGTGAAAATGGCCTCTTTGGAATGCTGTAGATTTCTGACATCATTAATAATACTAATTCCACACAACACCATAGTTCGCATTACAGAATAGGAAAAAACGAAATTTCTTTAAAGAAAATTTTAATAAATTATATTTTCAAATTAATTAAAAGCTCTGGTGTGAAGGCTTTCCTTTATTTCACCTCTGAAAGTGCTTAGAATAATGCAATTATTAAAATCTACAGCTACAGGAAACATTCATTTAACTGTGATTTAAAATATGCCATAGATCCCAATTGAAGCAAGATTTGTACCTATAAAATATTTCTAAGGCTACATTATTTTCCTTATTCATCTCATCATACCAAATGGAAATTCTTTTGCAAGAGGAACATTTGTGCAATGTAACATTTGTGACACTTTTACAGACAGAGTCCATGGCCTATGTTTGAAAACCATTTGCATAGTAATATGATTTTAGTGTTTGAAACAAACATTTTGGAAAGCTCTTTGAATATATCTGAATATGCACTTTTAATGACCTCTTCATTAGCAATTGTTTTTTGAAGTGTAAAAAAATTTATTGGGTTCTGTCCAGTGAAAGCAAAGCAAATAAACAAACCACCCCAATATTGACTGCAGTCCCCAGGCATCCAAACATGACAGCAACAAATTCAATAATTACTTTTAACAGGACATGCTAAATACAATTTTTGTAACACTTTATTTTAAAGGAAATTAACCAAACCTATTCTCCCTTACCCCCTCCAACCAAATCCATTTGGATTTAACTTGTTGCTAAAATTATCTGTCTTTTGCACTCTAAGACCTGGGTCATGACCTTACTAAGGGACAGGAAATAGTTATCAGGTCACTGAATGGTCAAATGAAAAAGGATTTGAAATGCTTTGGTACTCAGGGATCTATTCATCTAAAACGATTGCCTTATGCAGTACTAAAAGCTGTGGATCTGAGTGTGGAATCAACCTGTTTAAATTTACACTGGCTGAGATGCAGATGTCACACTACAAAAATTTTGGACATAAAATATCAAGAAGAAGAGAAAAAAGAAAGGAAAAATTTAAGGAGATGCAAATAAAACTATCTGAACTATTATATAATCTTATTCAAGAAGAAGAAGAAGTAGTTCTCCACCTCTGATGACATTTTAGGTGAAATCTCTCTCCTACTGTAGTCATCACTGGGTAGCTATTAGCAAAAGAAGAGTAAGACTTTTTTCCTTTATTTTAGGTGCAGTTTCTTTCAGGTTGATAAAAACTAATAAATCAATATGTTATGAAAGCACAGGTAACCACCTATACATTGTACAAAATCCTAGTTTTGGAAGTTTATTGGAACAAACATGCTCTCTAGGTTAGAGACCGCATTCATATCTGATACTCTAACAAAATCCTTATGCTACCACAAATTACAACAGTCTGCAAAAAGGCAGAGTCAGGAACAAAGAGAAAGTACACAAGCAGGTCAAATATGTGGTCAGAAACATTGAATATACAAATACAGGAACTCTGAAGACTAGAACCACAATAAGAATTTATAATAGTAGCTGGTATGTATCTATGGCAAGTACCTCCTATCCAGGAACTTCAGGCAAATAAAGTGTGAGTGGTTTTGGTGGGTTTTTTTGGGTTGGTTTTTTTTTTTTTTTGGTAATTGAAAGTGAAAAGCAAGAATATTAATAAAACTTTCATATGTCTAGATCATTTATAAATACTCAGACACTGAAGTTCACTGCATAAACCCACATAAATTATGTTTTACGTATTTATTTTTAAACATAATTTCAGGATTGCTTCATTCCATGAGTACTGAAAAAATCCTACACTATCATTGACAGACAGGAGGCTAGAAAATTAGGCACAGATTTTATTTTTCAGTTTTATTTTATAATAAGAAACTGGACCAGTAGAAGTATGTAACTGAAGCTTGAGTGCGTGCACTGTAAGGCCCCTGCAGTCCTTTACAAGTTTTGAGCGTACCGCTGTTGTGAACTGGGTTTGCACTCTGCCAGCAGAGCAGCTCTGACCCATGGAGAGCACTCCTTCAGATCAACACTGCCTCAGGCTTTACTGCTTTCTCCAAGAAGTCTTACATTTCAGGCATCAAGTTGAATTTCTTCTGGAGATGATTAACCCAAACCCATGACAGATTTTTTCCAAGATATCCAACTCCTTATGTTTATTTTATCCTGGCTCTTTTTGGATGTACTGGACACAAGTAACCTACTCATTTTACATGTTGAAGGGCTGGTGGAGAGCCATTAATTCCTTAAAATGAGAAAATATTTCAATGCAAGAGTTCTGTTGTGTGAGCTCAAACTAAATAATAAGAAACAAAGCCATAGAATTATGAATTCAAAAGATACAATCCCTTCTGCACTGCAAGTTTCTGTACCACATTTTCATTACATTTCAGGACAGATCTTACATTCTCTGAAAATGCATTATTTTGTCATTTTTGTCAGTGCTGTATGGATTAGAAACTGCTTCCCTAATGTGGCATACAAATTTAGAGCCTGGGAGATATGTAACAGTTACAGTTTACTGTAAACATGGCAATTCAACTCAGAATTGCAGCAAGCCCAGATTTCAAATGTGGTTATTAATCCTTTTGAGACAACAGATCAATAAAAGACAACTTTCTTTAGAAACAGACGTTTACAAACACTGTGATTCCTGGGAACTGATGCTATTAATATTTCTCAAATAAAAAGACCTGATTTCTAAAAGATGAAAACAACTAACACAAATTTTCACTTACAGTTCAATGACTTTTTACATGCTCTTAAATAACAAAAACCAGAACATTTAAAGCCCATATAAAGATGAATACTAGCATTCCAGACTCAGTATCTTCTCTTAACTGTCATGTAGATGTGATTTGTCAAGCATCAGTGATTTGATTAAATACCAATTCTATTAAATGTCATACATAGTTTTTTAAAAATGTATTCATATCTTATAATATAGAAAATCTAAGAAACTATGTTGATCAAGTGCAACAATGTTTTAATGATCTCTCACAATTAGCCAACCTTAAATTCCAACTTTCCAAAGTCTCACATTTGCACTTTCAATTATCACTAGTAATAATAATTTATAAGAATGTTTTGCAATAATTTCTGCTTTAGACTATAAGGAGTTTCATAATTAGGAACTATTATAAAACTGGAAAACAGATGACTAAGTGGTTTCCATGATATTTATCTTCAAATCTTATAACATAATCACAAGCTCACTTTACTTCTTATTCTTGAAAAATAAATATTATTTCAACTGACGATTTCTACAGAAATAAATAAATATTGGCATAATTAAAAGTCACCCGAGAAAGCATAATCTATTCATTATCAAATTTGTATTGGTGAAATCAGTCTTAACACTATGTCCGCTGCATTTTCCTTGGTCACCATGAGCATAAAATGACAGGAAATACAGTACTGCCAAGTAGAACTACAGGTTCCCAAACTACAGCAAACATATCTTGTCAACACAGCCCGGTGCATTTTTTATATAGTTAAACCCCCAGGCAAAAATCATTGTTCACGTTTTTGGGTGAAGTCACATTGCACTGTTTTCACTTTGAAGTGTATGGTATAGATGTGTTACTGATGGATATGGATATGACTAAAAATAAATATAGTATATATGCCAATAATTCACCTAACCTACAAAATTAAATACAGCACAATCTATGAAATTAAATAGAGCACAACCTGTGAAATAAAGTAAATCATATCCAAATAATACTTGGATAGTTTGAATGGATTTTCATCTGATCTCCTGCATTCTTCCAGCTTGCTTTACAGATTGAAATTCAGCTTCCCAATCCACTGAACAAAAATTATTTGGATAACCCACCAAAACCATTGAGGAAACTGGATTAAAGAAGACCCAAAAAGACACACATGGTTTGCAAAGCTTGTAGCAAAAAAATGTGCTTGGCCTTAGGGCTCATTCTTCAGTTCTCAGCTGCTGTACTGGGACTAAGTATTCACACTGTTGGCTAGAAAAATATCCTTCCTCTATGCAAATGAAATTACAGATCCTGTAATTACAGACCCACAGATGGCAGAGATGCTCTGTTACATGGTCAGCCAGGACTAATTGGAACTTCCCAAGAGGAGTCAAGGATAGATTTTTCCTTCAGTTCTTGATGTACTTTACCCAAAACAGTCAAGACTATTTTACATTAAATTAACAACTGAAATAGCCTCCAGACAAGAAGTGGACAAGTAGTCATAAAGCTTTCTAAAAAATATGCTTTGATGCAAAATATGAAATTATGACAATTATCTATGTTCCTTATAAAGTTTCCAAAATTTTGAGACCTTTGAAATGTCACCATCTACAAACCACAAAAATATCTCAAGAACATTCATTGAACCAGAATATTCATTAAAGAAGGCATATTTTGTTTGTCAGCTACCTGACACTAAATGAAACTCAACAACCATGATGGAAGCATAACCTTATCTCACCAAAGAGAGCAGGGTAATATACACAGTCCCAGGAAATGTCCAGCAAATCATCAGGAGGAAAGTCAGGCTTTCATCTTTCTTCAGGTTTTTGATCAGGGTATAATTTGTTATGAAAAACAGTAAATACATATTTATACTTGCACATTCTATGGTTGACTTTACAACCTACTCAAGTTAATGTCACAGAAAAGATTCAAATATATTTTTATTAAACTAATAATTTTAATGTATCTACAGTACAATGACCACATGCATTAAATTAATTTTAAAGAAACTGAAACTGCATCTGACAGAAAGTATAAGGATTACAAAATGCATGTTGATGCTAGTAATTACACCAGACACTAATTGTTCATAATTTCCTTTCCTTTGAAAATATACAAATAAAAAGTTATAAGTACTACATTTATTGAATTATTTTATCTACTTATACTCCTGGCATATGCTTATATATTTGTGTGAGTACAGACACACGTACTGTATGTAAATACATTGACACATACAGACACAGATATATTGACAGATTTATTGACACAGACAGTAATGCACTGAATTGCATTCCCATGGTTTCTTCCTTCACACACTGCTTGTATTTTTAAATGGCAAGCTCTTCTCTGTGACAATAGTATCTCCTCATGCCGTTGGCATGGTGTTTGTATTACAAAGGGGTTTATTTCTGACTAAATTCTGTGTGCTGCTGTGATTCAGATGTGAAATAATGGTCCCTGGTGGGTATTTGTCTAACATAAGTGAGAAAAGCAGGATGACTCATCCAAAATTTAATAAAAATTTATGAATAAATTTTGAATATTTATGAATAAATAAATCCAGTTTTGAAAATATGTTTTCCAACAACATGTATGTCAACTTAGAGATGTGTGCATTATCCTACGGGATTAAAGTTATGCACAAGTTTTCAAAATTTGTTAACAGCATAGTGCATATCAGCTTATCAAAACTTTTGTAGCAGGAAAATAAGAAGGAAAATTATGACAGAACAAAATCTCAGGGAAAACAACTCATCAGATATTAACCTCATTTCTTTTCACTATTTTTATATCTCTTATGCTTCTATTAGTTTTTTTTTCTTTGTAGTCTTACACACAAAACCACAATGAAGACAAAAAACATTCATCATTCATTTTAACTAGATTTCTTCTTAAATATTCATTACCATGATGTGTTCCAGTTTTAAAATCTAAAACTGTTCTAATTATTTTACTTCCTAGGGCATCCCCTTTCAAAAGTAGTGATTCTGTTATTTAACAGATAACACGTGTGTACTTGCTGTTTTTCTGTTGATGTTGACTTCTCCCTTCCATTTCCCAATTTAAAGAAATACAGAAGGAATATATAGAATGTGCTTTTTTTATTTAATTGTTTATAAAGAAGATGGTTTGGAGTTCAAATTTTCTACCCACTACAAGTCTGTGAAAGTAAAAGGCCTTGAATGGAGGAAGTTTACTTCCACCACATAAAGGACAGGTCTGGGTTCTATTGAATTAAAATACAATGACCACAAGATTTATGGATACAGAGTGAAAACATTCCACCTTCTTGTTACAGAAAGAACTCCAATGACTGAACAGACTCAAAGAGATCTACTGCTGGCAAAAGAGGAAGAAACACTTAAAAGGTAAGAGGGGAAATGGGAAACAAGAGAAGACATCTCTGATAACACTGTGAAGTTACTATGCAGGTGCAAAGTGCTACTAATTCTAAATTTAGAAACTCCTAGTTCTGTCTGATGATACCTCACATACATATAAATAAATGCTCTTTCAACCTAGAATTTTCTGGACATAATGCCTGAAGTAGCAATGCCTCAGGTAGAAGGACAAGTTTCTACACTGGTCAAGCAGAAAAGTATTCCTTGTCTTGAAAGCTCAGCAGACTACATGTGAGCAGCAATGAGTAGTGAAAAAAGTTTCTGTCTATTAGCCTGCTAGAGATAATTAAGAGCACCACCACTATGCTTGCCTTTTGATATCCAATCTGCCTTGGTATCTTCTCTCCATCAATTCCAAAGTAACTTCAGCAATATTTAGAATGCATACATCAGCTTTTCAAAACAAAGGGAAATGTTTTCAGGCAGGAATAAATAAACTGGTGGCAGGAAAGCTAGCCTAAACCTACACTGACTTTAGGGTACTAAACTTGTATTAAGGCTTAACTCTGATATGGTTTTGAGCATTCCTACAGTTGTTGCTATTAGACATTCACTTTTCCACAGGCAGCCTGCCTGTCCTGTTTCTTCAGCATATGCCACATTCTGATGTGTACAAGCATATGCCACAGAAACATATATGAGATACTGGGAAATGCTCAGTCAGGTGCAGTACACACAGACTTTCTATAGTCAAGGTAGATTCATGCTTGGATGCAAGGCAAATAATAGTGCAAAAATATTTCCTCTTCAGAATTTACCAATAATTGTATCTGAACAAATTTGAGCGTGGACTCATGAGGCAAATCTAGGCTTTCCTACAGCTGAGTTAATTGACTGAATTGCAATTCATGTAGACTCAGATTTATTTCACACCTCTCTCAGACATGTTCTAATTTTTATCCTCATACAGCAAATGTTAATACAGTATAATTTTTAGTTTTACTTTGTGAAACTAGGAATAGATCAGATAGCATACGGCTATGTCTTTGGAAAAGATAAAAAGATAGAGGCGAGAACTTTCTGAGTACACCATTTATTGCAAAAAACAATATAAAAATGTCTCTGGAGATGATTGTCTTTTTACAACAAGGGCATTTAAAATAGACTTGGACTTACTTTAATTGTACAGAAACCAAGGAGTGTTTTAACATGAATTTCAACAGTAAAAAAGCTACATCAGTATTTAAATATTTATGAAAAAGAATTTAATATTTACATGATGAATGTTCTTTCCTTGTCTTCTGTCAAATGGTGAATTTCTGGGGAATATTTATGAAAGTACTTTCCAAAAAACGTGCTAAGGATTTTTTAGGAATTAATGTCTAGCTTCGGAAAATGTAGCAATTTAATGAAGAATTTGAAGTGATATTTCATTTATGAAGTTTTATTCTAGTACTTTGTATTTCATATCTCTCTGACATGCTTTGACATTTTCATGATGAAGATTTAATAATAAAACAATAAATAAATAAGTTAAGCTCCATCTCCCTATAAATTAAGCTCTAGGAGCACCTCTTGCTCTCTGCAATGAATTTAAATTGAAATGTTTCACTGCTGTGATCTGAGGAACAGACAAGTTCCTTAAACTTCTGCCTTTTTCTATTTGCACATAATGTTTTATATTTTGAGTAAGCCAGTTTAAAAGACGTTGCAAAACTTATATGCTTATATGCATAAAATGAAATACTTGTTCATACCTTCAAAGTCTCCAGTACTTATAGGCTGTGTCTTCCCTGGTGGTTTCACAGAGAGATGTTTATTTTCATTGTTTTTGAACAACGCCAGTCGCACAGCTGGGTCTAGATGACAAGAACAAGTTAAAATCAAAGGTCAGACCAGGCTCATTCATTCCTCCAAGCAGTTTTTCACCTTTTAGCCACTTAATAAATGAAAATACTTTTAAAAGTAGGTTTTATATTCACAAAGGATTACACTTTCTAAAATAAAGCCATATAAAGACAGATGCAACTAAGAATCAAAGTCATTGTTTTGCAATTTTAACACTGTTGATCTTTCAGCTCATTCATCTACAAGTTAAAAATAAACTAAAGCATGTATTTGCAGAAAATATTTTTTAAAAATTTGGATTTTAAACTTGAAATTAAAGGATAAATGTTAACAGGGTGCATATCAAGCAGTGTTTCTAAAAGCTTTGGGTCAGAATTATTCAGCAATCTAAATTAAGACATTTACACCTAAAAAATGTTAACAGGGGCCAGCTTATTTTTTGAGGCTAGGGTTTTAGATAATAACCTAGGCTTCCTCCATCCTCCATCCTAATTGAAATTAAAAAATTGAAATTAAAAAACACCCCAGAAGTCTACATGCTGAAGTACGAAATTTTGATAATTTCTTAACTGTTACTTTTAAAAGTTTGCAAAGAGGTAAAGATGAGCAGATAATTGTATATAAATCTGTATAAACATATTCCTAGGCTGGCAAAAAAATAGAGTTTAATTAACAAAAGCTACACTGATGCAAAACCACACAAGTTGGGAGAAGAATTTTCACATGTTATTTACAATGTGAAGGAAGAATTTTTTGCTAGGCGCAAGAGGAAAGTCAGAGTTTAAGGGAAACAGTGCATCAGAAGGAATGCGAAAATTGTGGGCACAATGCAGAATAAACCAGTGATAATACTAAAAAAAAAAATAGGGATTGAAAAGAATGTAGAAACAAAAGCAGACACACAATGATGAGCAAAGTATAAAGAGCTCTGTAGGTATGCCGTGGAGCAAGGTAATATAATTAACAGAATGCCAAAGAAAAGATAAAAGAAATATGTTTAAAAACAGCGCAGTAGCCCAAACAGATAGATTCACTCTCAGGAATATGAGAAACAATGAGGCAGAAGAAGCTTATCTACAAAGATGACTAAAAACAGTTCGAAAAGGTTAGAAATTAGTAACGAGGAGAAAAAAGCAATGGAGCTTATCAAGTAGAAATGGCAATCTAAATTTTCTCAAAGAATTTGCATGTAGCAAAAATGAATATGTGAGACACTGCCAGAGCAGACAGAGCAGAAAAACAGGTTATGGAAAGACTCAAAGAGCATTCAGACATAATACATTGAAATTACTAGTTATGTCTCGGGCTTCATTTTGAGTCCCTTACTTATCTCATTAGTGTTTAGTGAAAGAGCTTGTAAGACCATGACAGTACTGCAGCAAAGTAAATATCTTTCTTGTTGGTTTTCTTATTTCTGAATGATCAGAATATCCTGGTAAGATGGTGAGCAACTTCTTAGGAATTTTAACAACAATCTGTAAATGTGGTTTTATAATGTAGCCGTCTACAGATGTAGTAGACACTTCAATTACAAACTAATGGTACATAAAGGGATCCTAAGAGCCCAGCTTTTTCCCAGAGAATGGGAAGATCAATTACAAGCCTGGAGAAGATCTCTAGTGGGGTGTGGTGCTCTAAGAGATAATGCATTGGCAAAACACGTCAAGATGTTACAGTGTTTTTGGTCAGTCCACACTGCAGCAGCATGTGGTTGACAAAATGTTCTTAATGGTGCTAACCTCTCACAAAGCAGCAAACCTGACTGATGGAGGCATGGTGGCATGTGGGGAGGGAGTAAATTAGGTCATGCCTTCTTCACAAAGCAGAATCAGCGTTGCCTTACAATTTGTTATCTCAAATTGGCCAAGAGCCTCTGTCATATGATTGTAGGATGATTATAGCTTTCAGATTAACCCACAGGATGTCATGTTTAGAGAAATTTTAACTCATTTTCACTAGCTAAATTCAATGAAACTATCCAAGAAGCAAAATAAATAATGATTAGTTCCATTAGTTTCAAAGGTGATTATTAGAATGATTCTGATAATAAGATAAGTTCATTTACAAATTGTATTGCCAGGTTTGTAGATCCTTTCACTCTGTATAAATGGATAAAGTAGCCTTCCAGCTAAAAAAAATTTGTATCAGACTGGTGTTCATCAGGGTAGCAAATTTCTGGGATAGTGAATCACAGTAAGACTTGTGACTAAAATACCTTGAAACTGTATTACACTAAACTTTTCCTTGAAATTTTAGATAATAGAAGTTATAAAAAATATTTTAAGCATGAATTATTATTGTCTGATGTATAGCTCTAAGATACATGGCCATCCATGTCCTGCACACAGATAAAAATGTACAAATACAATTTTTCATAATTGTAAGTTTTCCAACATCTAGCCTACAGCGTTGACAAAAAAGATTTCTAACTTCTTTCAGCTTTATGCAAATTACAAAAACCAGTGTCTTTCTTCAATAAAAGACCAAAGAAAAATTGACAAAATCATATAAAACTTAAGACAAAATGCAATTGAAAATTTCCAAACTAATTTTGATTAATTTAAAATAATTCCCGAAATATTATATTTTTTCCTATGTGGATTTATTGACATTGCTCCAAAATGTTTTAAAAATATCTTTCCTTACCAACCTCCCACCCAATTCTATGAAAACACTGAGTCCAAAGTTAAACTATAGTAAAGATTTTTGGTGAAGTCACTCAGAGCAATTACTCCCAAGTTCAATTTCTCAAACTTTTATTTGTGCACAAAGATAACAACAGCAAAGTCTTCCGTGAACTGGGAAGAAGGGCAAATAATGGAAATTGTTCTTCTAAGAGATTTCCATCAGAAGATTTATCTTTGAATCTTTGCGAAATAACTTAAAGAATCTATATGGATTTAACACAGTGCCAGCTACTTGAATTTGTACATACCTGGATCACCTCAACCATTGCCTACCGCTCTTCTGTTATTAAAAATGAGTCTTTTTCTTTATCTAGTCCCAAATGTAAGCAATATTACATAGATTACTTCATAATACTAGTGCTTTTCAGTCTCTGAGTGAGCTGGGAAATGAACTGCATGTATGCTTTGATGATGAGCAATCAAATGTTTTAGATTTCACACAGAGAGCTGTGAAAGAGTCCAATAGTTCAAAATCATAGAAATATCTTCCTGGATTCAGGCATACTCATTTAAATGCGGCTTATCAGATGATGATCTGTGCTCTCAATCTAGAAACCAGGGAGATAATTTAATGTACATTCCTTGGCTGCCTCCAAATAGCAAAGTTAAGCTGGAAAAACACAAGATATGTTATGGAGATAATATGGAAGGAGTAGTTACTGCCTGATCTGGCACTACATTCCTAAGCTTCTTGTTAATACATGAAACTGAAAAATTAAAATATTTCCCATTAATTTTTGTTGTGCAATACCTGCAATTAGGAAAACATAATGTGACAACTTTAAAGAGATGATAAGACTAAGTTTTACACAGCAACAGATGCTTATCTATACTTTAAATTCATTTGGAAAAAAGACCAGATTTTGTTCCATAATGGCCTGGCAATTAGAACTCAAACTCATCCATGGTTGGAGTTCTCAGAAGATACTTCTATGCAGAACTGACAATCACAACAAAAGTAGCTTTTTTTCAGTTACTAAGAAAATGTAGATCAATAGTCTTTCATGTAACGTGTAATAAGAAACAACAATATGCCACAAATTTCATTCTGACTGTTAAGACGAATTATCTGTTTTGGGGTTGTGTATTTGAGGAAAGTGGGTTGAGTTTTTTACTGGTTTTTATTTCATTTTTTAACTAGTATTGAATTGCTGTTTAAAATTCTAAACTCAAATGAAAAATATATGCTGACATCTATGAAATATCTTTATCATTGTGTTCTGGTTCTAGTGATCAAAGTCCACTTCAGCTGCTTTTTACCCTTTAAAAATTTTTTTTCCTGCCTATGTGGCAACAAGTATTACCATAGAATCCTAGAACCATTAAGGCTGGAAAAGATCTCCAAGGTCATAAGTACGTTTCACCAAACATCACCATGCCAAGTAAAGCACAGCACTAAGCACCATATCCAGTCATTTCCTGAACACTTTCAGGGATGATGACTCTACCATCTCCCTGGGCAGCCTATTCCAATGCTTAACTACACTTTCAGTGAAAAAAATTCTTCCTGATCTCCAACCTGAACCTCCCTCAGCACTGCTTGAGGCCATTTCCTCCTGTTCTGATGCTGGCTGCCTGGGAGAAGAGTCCAACCCCCACCTGGCCACAGCCTCCTTTCAGGCCTTGTGCAGAGCAATTAAGCCTCCCCTAAGGTTCCTTTTCTCCAGGCTAAACAACCCCAGCTCCATCAGCCACTCCTCACAGGACTTGTGCTCCAGACCCTTCCCCAGCCTTGTTGCCCTTCTCTGGGCATTCTCCAGCACCTCAACGTCCTTCTTGCAGTGAAGGGCCCAGAACCAGACACAGGACTCAAGGTGTGGCCTCACCAGTGCCAAGTACAGGGACACAATCCCTGCCCTGCTCCTGCTGGCCACACTATTGCTGATCCAGGCCAGGATGCCATTGGCCTTCTCGGCCACCTGGGCACAGCTGGCTCACATTCAGCTGCTGTCAATGAGTATCCCCAGGTCCTTTTCCTCTGGGCCTCTCTCCAGTCACTGTTTCCTAAACCTGCAGCGCTGCCTGGAGTTGTTGTGATCCAAGTGCAGGACCCAGCACTTCAGCACCCTTGTAGAACCTCATCCAACTGGCCTTGGACCATCAATCCAGCATGTCCAGATCCCTCTGCAGAGCCTTTCTGCCCTCCAGCAGATAAATTTAGTGTCATCTAAGCAAATTTACTGAGGCTATCTTCGATTCTGCACCCCCACCCCCACCCATGATCATCGATTAAGACTGAAGAGGTCCAGCCCCAATACTGAGCTCTGGGGAGTCCCACTGGCGACCAGCTGCCAACTGGATGGTGCACCATTCACTACTGCTCTGTGGGCCTGGCCATCCAGACAGTTTTTAACCCAGCAAAGAGTGCACCTGACCAAGCCAGCTTCTCCAGGAGAATGCTCTGGGAGGAAGTTTTAAAGGCTTTACTGAAGTCCAGGTGAAAAACATCCACAACATTTTCCTCATCCAGCCGGTGAGTCACCTGGTCATAAAATGAGATTAGGCTGGCCAAAGCAGGACCTGCTTTTTCTAAATTCATGCTGTCTGGGCCTGATCCACTGATAAGAGAACTTTTTCTGGAGAGGAAAAGGTTAAGCAAGAAGTAATACACCAGTGTAGGAGAGGCAAGCTTTCAGCCATCTCAGAAGAAAAAGAAGTTAACGGAGAGGCTAATATAAAATCCACAGGATGAGGGAAATTCCAAGTTAAGCAAGAAATGTGGTACTATTGTGCCAAGACATCTTTAGGAAGCTAAGATTGTTATGAGCCACAGCCACTTAAGCACTGTGAGGTGCAATAATATCTGCAGTATTTAGATTTTGAATTAGAATTTCTATACAGTATTATGCACCCAGGTTAACAGGAATATTTCTGACATTATTCCAGTTTTACTTGGCTTCAAATTTTCTGGTTTCTTGCCCACACTTTTTGTATTATCTTAATGTATAGTAAAAACAGTTGAAGCAGACACAGCATACATTTCATATCAGTAAAATGCAGGCTATAACTTTCTTCAACAACATAAACTAGCATCCATAACATCAGTGGGTTAGGGCATACAGGCCTTAAGGCCATCAGCTGGTGGGACTGGTCTGCTGCAATATAAACCTTGCCTGAATCACTCCCTATCATAAGGCTATGCTACTTTAAGCTCTCTCTCCCTTGCAATACAATACAAATTCAGTGCACTTGCTACTATTTGCCATACTTTTTTCTTTACTGAGAAGATATGTGGCCAGACATATGAGGTAAGATACTCCTTGGTTACTTCTACATATCTAGAGTTTAACTTTGTACTTCAGCAATTCAGTCTAGCCTTTGAGCCTAGGCAGTGGAGAACTATAAGTGCTTTTACAGTGAGACTCAAATAGCCTGCTTTTGAATCATATTTTAAGAGGAAATTTCTTTCCATAAAACAATGCAGATGACTAACTCAGATGTGGACTTCTATAATTATCAAATGGATATCATCACTGTTGCACTAGTAGAAGATAACTGTTTTATAAGGAAAATAAAAAGGAATAATTTCCACACCTGAATAGATTAAGGATCAATGATGTTCAAGGCTGTCCAGTCCAGGTTCCAACCCAGCATATGTCATGAAAATATAAAAAAGCAACTGTATAACTCTCTGATAATGCAAGCTGGTTTAATACTTTGCATTTGTGAATCTCACGTCTAAGATAAAGGACTTTGACAGCATATGGAACCAGACAACATACTCTGACAGCTAGTTTGTTCCAAGAGGATGCATCAGTACCTTATTACTGCAAGTAATGAGATCTTTACACTCAATGATCAATAGCACAGAAAAGATGTTTGGGATTATAGTGCAATCTCAACATAAAAGCTGCAGGTTTAATGTGAAGAGCTTTTAATTTATTTGTATCTAGAATCTTTAGAGTTGTTGTTGCTTTGCATTTTCTCAAAGCTTGAAGTTTTACTTCTAAGTCAGATGTGTAAGTAGGTATAACATCAAAAATTGCTTCTTTATACCTTATAATTCCCATTTCTAAGTGGCTGCTGGTTGCCTACTTTCTAGTGGGTATGAATGTTTATCACAAAAAAATTATTTTCTTGAAGTTAGCATACTTCAGCTACTTTCAATTAGAAAGCTAAAAAGGAAACAGTTGTAAGTATAACACTGAAGACCTGGAAATTCAAAAGAAAGAACAGAAATAGTATTGCTAAAATGAAATCCTACAACTCTCCATATGCATATCACTAAGCGCAAGATAAATGAACTTCATTTCAGTGGAGATGAAGGCAATAGGATGGTACCTTCTATGGGAACATTAAAAGACAATGTTGACATCTACTTATTCAGATGAATTTCAATCTGCTTTTGAATATTGGAAGTAGTCAAATATCTTTTGTAATTCCTGCTTCAGTGGGGCTAAACTCAAAGCAATTGCTTCCCAGTGTGAACTCTCTCCCCAGTTACACTGAAACTGCTAAAAGTAACCTAGCATGAGCTGTACCACACAGAGAACTAGGAAAGATACTGGCAGCCTAATGGGTCTGGTTACAGTTTCCTGATCTGGAGTTGGCTAGCCTCAGGATAAGGTGTATCCACTCTAATTTAAAGGCTGAAAATTCCCTCTCTTCCACCAGACCTTCAAAAAGACCCTGATTTACTCTCACCTCTTTCAGAGAATATACCTGATGGAAAACATAATTATATATGTAGAGATTCTTTTCACATGGAAAATATTTTATCAGGATAATTAATTTTTTTTTTAGTATAAGATCATAGCTTTAAGATCAATTAAAAATGAAAATACTTGTTTTGATTGATAATTTCCATTATCAATTTCCATTAATAATTTCCTTACAGACCAAGGAAGGAACCAGTCAACTGTCAGTGTGCTGTATGAGAAAGAACAGCCAGCTTGATAACCTTTTTACTGAAAAGGGATGGAGTGAAATATTTTCAGCCACATTTGTTGATACTGGAAACTATGCTTTCTGTTCATCTGAAAAAAACACTGTGATTTTAATGACTGACAGAGAAAATCATACAGGCAAATTATATACACAGGTTATTTTTGCGCTTGATGTAATAGTCAGCAAGACAAAAAAATTCTATGTGTCAAGAGGAGAAAATTTGAAACTATAAAAACATTGGGCAAAAGGTTTTTCAATTTTTTTAAAACTAGCAATGTACTTTGAGAATATTCCAAGCACTACATTAAAAAGCTCAACACCCATACATCATGTTGAATAATCTGAACAAAGTGAACATAAACATATCCATGAAATCCATTAGAACTACAACAAAAATAGGACAGCAAATTTGATATGCTCAATCCAACATCACTGACTGGATTAATTACTAACATAAGACAGACAGCATATGGAGAAAAGAAGATATAACCTAGTAAGTTTTACTCATTGAAAAATTATAGAGAGGCCCAAAAATGGAATATATATATAAAACCTCAGCTGCACACCAAACACTTATTACTTTTTTTTAATAAGGTAAGATGGTAGGGCACCATGGAAAGCTATGAAGATTTCAAAATATTAACTTTAACTTCCTAACCATATACTCTCATTTCCACAAAGCATGATTTGCAGATTATATGTCTTTTTTCACCTATCCCTTTTATTATTTTTTTAAATTATAGATAATTTTTAATCCTATTTAGTCTTAGTCATAGTTATGATATTTAAAGCAGAAAAAAATTACAGAAAAAAATATTGTCTAGATATATCTGTAGGCTGTTTTTTTTTCCCCTTCAAAGATCAAAACATCTTTCAATATTTTCAACACTTAATACAGAAGAGTTTTGCAAAGTTATGCAGAAGAGTGTTGCTTGTGATACAAAATATAAGTAAATAAGGGTGCATTTTCTAAAGACCATTTAGTGTTAGGTCCTATTGTCACCTAGGGTCTTAAATATTTCATGTACTATCAATATTTGACTAATATGTTTATTAATATATTCCAGCAACATTTCTATTAGCATCTCATAGTAACAACCTCTAAGAAAGGTTCATTGACATTAGAAGTACCTGAGAAGAACCAGAACACATTGGATGAGAAGCTGAATAAGCTTTATCTATTTCCACACTAAATATATAATTTAAAATATTTAATGATGTACTTTCAAATATATCAAACTGTTGTTTCCATAAATAGTTCTTGCATAAGTCAAAATTTTTAACCTAAGATTTTCTGAAGAAGAAAATATACGAAACACAAAATGCAGAAATACAAATTCCACATCTAGAAGATGAGATACATGAACAGGAAGAAATAAAATTTCTGCTTACCACAGCTGTCAAATATTCAACTTCAAAATCCAGTAGAATAGTTTTTCAAATCTAAATATGCTGATTTGAACTGAGTTGTTTTTATTGAATCACACTCCATCTTCATTCAAATTAATGTTTAATGTTGTACAAGCAAATTTTTAAAAGAGAAATACTATTTTAAGAATGGAAAAATTACATCAATATAACCATTATTTTAACTGTTGACTTACCTAAACTTTTATTACTGTATTTTTTAGGTTGCATTTTATGGGCCCTCTTCAGCATTAACTGTGCAGTAGAAATATCCTTAAAACCCCTAAGGGAAGAAAATAGCTTACTAAATATTTCACATGTATTATGTTACACCAGCTGCATATTATTGTATAATACACTTTTCAAAAAGAATACTGCTGTGTAGTACTGATCCACAGTACTGACTTACAGAGATAGCTGCAATTCCTATCTTAACATTACATTATTGCAACTTATTAAGATAGTTTCTTAGACACAAAAATAATGACAATAATTTTTATTTTGGTAGAAAACAGAGATTCTTCAAAAGTGGAAAGTAAAGAAAGTAAGCAACAACAGCCAACTATACAATACCTATTCTTGGAAGTCATTGTGTAAATAAAAGAGCTTAACATACCATTCTTCTGATATTTTCTCTTCTTTTTCTGACACAAATAAAAACTCCTTTTTTTCTTTACAGTTAGAAAGCTGTGACATTGTTTCCTTCCCTGCCCTGGAAACAAAGTATGAGAGCTGTACTGAAAGGTAAGTAAATATGAAAGGGTCTGGGATTACACTATTTTGCAGCCTTTTTTATTCTGCAACTTGTTTGTGCCTTTTAAAGGCACTTTTGAAGCTTGGAAATGATACCAAAAAAATCCTTTTTAATACTCCATGAAGGTTTTATCTTTGAGAGTAATAAAAGTCTGCCATCAATTTTAAATGTTTACATTTCAATTACTTGAAGCATATTTCAGTCCTTTCACAGAATGCAGCTGTTTAAGAAATCCCTTTTAATCTTTATCTAGTCTTAAAGATCTCTATTTCAACATCTTTTTCATAACATATATGAAAAAATAGAAGTTTTATGATTTGTAGTCAAACCTAAATAAATAAAACTACACATATATATTCTTATATTCCTAATTATAGTAGTCAATGAAAAATAACAACCGAATTTAATACATTTGGTTTTAGAAAGTAAATACATTTTAACTCCAGTAATATCACATTCACCAAAAGGAGCAAATGCATCAGAAAATACCTTCTTATTCTCCTTTTTATTTTTGTCAAATCCAAATGAACTAAATACAGTTTAAAACAATATAATTTAACTTACCTGCTATGAAAATGGTATTTTTCTGCTGAGTATGACTGTGGTCTGTTAGCACACTGCCAAACTTCTTGTGGTGCTAATGGCAAACTATTTGAATGTTCACTGGAATCTGAAGGCCTAGAAAACTTCTAAGAGAAAGAAAAGGAATGGAGCTGATTGTACCCATAAGTTTGAGTTTAAAATGTGCAGGAAAACCTGCACCAGGGCTTGCAGAGTTTATCACTATAACTAAAAAGATTCTTAATGTTGATATGCCCATTGCAGACCTTACTTTCAACTAACTGAATAGGACAAAAAGGGGACTTTAGTTACATATATCCCTAAATACAATAAATTGTATATTTTTAAGACTCTTTTCTCTTAATTGTAGGAAACAAAACATAAGTAATACTATGCTTGTTATAAGAATACAAAGCTCTACAAAAACAAAAAGCCAAAATTTCAGAGTTTATCTAGCAGACATTACAGTTCGATGACCTTTAGCTGTTCTGAAAGAATTCAGCTGTTGTCATATAATGCAGATCTTAGTATTTTTAAAGTAGTTTGTCAACTAGCAATTTTTAATCCATTGCCAAATGTGCAGATGAAGCACATCATCTTTTTTGTGCTACTGTGAAGTAAAATGTTGAAATAAATCCAAAATAAAGAAAAAATAAGCAAATGAAAGAAAACCTAAAGGAAAAATTGCATCTGGAGATGAGGAGGAAGTCTGAGACTTCTAAAAGTAATTGTGTTTTTAAGTCACTAAGTTGTCATATTAATCACCTCAGAACAGCATTTCCTTAAAGAATGAATAAAGACTGAAGACTAAGTTGTTTCTGTGACATGTTACCTTTGGCCAGTGCAGCTGGTTTGAGAGCAGGAGTGTTTTTGAAGGGAAACGGGTGGAATCTAGAGTTAGCCATTCCTTCTCTAATGCAGCCTGCATGAATGAGCAAAGTCAAATAGTGCACTGATAAAACCAGTTTAGTTTTGATAACTCTTGCAAAGTCTCTTTTAAATTGTCTAACATACTTTGTACATCTTTTCAAGTTGTACATCAGAACTGCCACCTGCAGAGCAACGAGACTAAAAGCACCTTCAGAGATGCTGTGCTGTACTGTTTTATTTTAAACAAATCAACAATATTTGTAGGTTGTGAAGGTCCTTTTTGGGTTTTGGTTTTGCATAAATGCAACCCCTCTTTCTCAAATTACTGTAATTTTTTGCCAACTTTTTTAGTAAACCCAAGTTATTATAAAAGACTGCCAAACTTTGAAAAAATACAGACCTAAGATACTTAAAGGCATAAGGAGTATGAAGAGCTTTTTGTGCTGTTGCTGACTATTTTATGTCCTGGATATAGGTGCCTGATTCTGTCAAACTTGTTTTTGTTGAATTGAAGTGGTGAGTAATTTTCATTGAAATTTGGGGTTAAAAAGTAAATGCTATATAATGCTATATGCTTCAATTATGTAGTTTTATTTCTGATGTAATGGATTAAATGGGAAACTGAAATAATTGCTGGAATAAAGAAGGGTGACAGAATTAGTTGCTAACTGGTGTTCTTAGCACTTTAAGGTAGAATTCCGTTTTCTTTCGTAAAAATAAACTCTAGACTTTGTTTCAAACCCAACCTGTATATGACTTGGTTTTCTTATAGGTCCTTGAGGTTTTTTATGATGTCTTTTCAATATATTTCAATAAGTAAGAGAATCACATCACTCCCACACAGTAAGCCAATACCACTGAAGAATTTGGCTTGACTTACAGGGCTCAGTCATTCAGGTTCTTCTTACTTCAACAGCAAAGAGCCTGGGGTTCATTCTTTTGGAAATATCTACTTATAAAACTGGACTATCTTTCTCCCATTCATAAAACATTTCAGATTTTACTGATTTCTGATCCTGAGAAATGATCCTAAGTTTGGATACCTTACTTTGTGTAGTTAGTGGAAACTTTGTACAGCTTTAGATTGGTGAACAAGATTTTCCAAGGCCTTTGAAATACTGGGAGGCCAAAGAATCATATTCCAGGTATTTTGAAGGGTTAGTTCAGGTACTGGTCAGATGATTTAGTGGCTCTAAGACCACTCTTTTTGCTTCCATTCTGAACAAGATTTGAAAAATAATGTTTGATTTTATTTTCATGTGTTAAAAGGGATGAATTCCTGCATCTGATTGATTCCCTGCATCTGGAATTCCCTGTTACTTGATTACAGTATGTTTTGGGTTTCATTCCTTTATTTAATAAATCTGGAAAAATTCTATGCCCTCATTATTAACAGATAAACACTCTTCCACTCCTTAACATTTCAATTCATGATAAATACATAACATTGTCCATTTTAATATACCTCCTCTCTTGGGAAGTTGTGTATCTTAAGAATTCTATATAAATAAACTGCAGAGGCATGCAACAAATAAAATTTATCACATTCTTTAAATTTAACAGTTATTTACAACCCACTAATTTATCTCTCCTCAGTGATGTGATTACTCTTATGCTGATAACCACTGAGTGGTTGATTCACACAATTGTCATTAAAAAAAATAAAAATACCAGAAAGCAGACTGTAGTAAATCAAATCCCAGAGGTGATTAATTAAATATGTGACATTGGTACTATTTGAACATAGAAGACTGACAAGTTCATATCTCAGTAGAGACAAAGCTACAACAATTTCAGCAAAATGGTCAAAAAGAAAAGCTATGAAAAAGGTACAACATCTGATTGAAAACTTCCACTGAAAATAGATATTATTCCTCCTAGTTCCCTTTAAATTTACTTCTCAATTGCACTATGCAAATCATATTTTTAATTCTTCAGATGAGAATTTTTCACTTATTTTTTAAGACTGGGCCTATAATCCAGTCAACAGTGCTGGTATATACAGGTATATGAAAATAGCAAACTTTGGAAATTTTTCTTCCTCCTTCATTTGCAAAAGAATCAATACAGTTTGGAGAGAGGTAGATTTCTATTTCTTGCACAATTTAAATGTCCATCAACCTAATCTGTGTACACAGTGATGTGTCCATTGACCTGAGTACTTAAAGGTCTTCCAGTAGCAGTGAATATTATCCAAGCTCTAATATCAAATTTCAGGCCAAGCCTCCATGCTGGCTAGTTGAATTTTTACTTCTCTGATGAAATATTTTGTAAAAAAAAAAAAAACAAACCAAAAAACCAACCAAAAAACCCTCAAAACCTAACAACCCCCCAAACAAACAAACAACGAAACCAAAACAAAAAATCCCAAAGAGAAATAACACTCCAAAGATGTAGCCAATTTTCTCGGAACAAGAATCACTTAGCAGTACATTGACAGAATAATTTTGTTTTATAGTTGTACCATAACCCAATTAAACTCTTAGTATTTATATTGAAACTTGTCTCACTAATATTTTCCTAGCCCAGTGTTTGCCATTTATTAATTTAGTACTACTAGTGGTTTTATTTCTTTTGTAGCCTATAAAATGTAATTCAGTGTCCTAAGTGTTGAAAAGAAATATCAGTAAAAAGCTAAAAGTGAATGAAAATGAATCAAAGTTATAAATATGCACAACAATAAAAACAAAGACAGCTTATTTACCATTTACATCTTTTAGTCCTATAAATGCACAGCATATCATAAAAATATACCACACTGATGTTTGTTTTGTCCACAAAAATAAACACAATGGATTTTCAAACACTCCCACTATGTTTTGCCTGGACATTTTCACAGCACCAAGCTCAAGAAACAGTTGCCCACACCTTCCCTATACAGTCCTAATGAAAAGTTTATGACAGATTTACCAACACCTAAGGCTTAAAACTAGATCTGTTTGTACAGATATTGTTCACTAAGATTAAAAAACAACAATCTGAGATGAATTAAAAAGCAAATAAAATGTCAGGTTTGACTGTATGGTCTATACAAACAGCTATAGGTGTGCTATACTTGTATTTATTTGTAAAGCCAAATTAAGTCATTTCCTGAATATGCAGTATACAATGTGGCTTTACTCATATGTGTAAATCATACACAGTTTATTTAACACATATTAGTTCATCTGAATATATCTTTTATGCTTTTGCATCCTCTATACTTTATTTCCAGAATTGTTTCAAAAAGGTCTGTATTAATTACTTTAGGTTTCAAGTTTCATAAACACACAAAACATACATAGAGCTTTCTATTATTTTTTGCACTTTTTTAACACAATCCAATTGGGCATGATACTACTCTTCAGGAAGAAGGAGGTGTGAATCTATTTGGTGTTAGTATTTTCTCTCTGAATTTTAATTTAATAATGAAACTTTAATATTGTTAGCTATTTCCACTTATCCATCAGGATCAATAACTTTTTATCCTGATTCAAAATGCATTTTTTATCCTTTGACACACTAATATTACAGGTTTCCTCCTTTGATTGTGCAGTTTATTAGCAAACTCCGGAGGTTTATGGATTTTTTTTCATGGCATATTCTATATATCCTCTTAATTTTGTTCCTCCTTCATTTTTCCAGTATTTACTCAATTGTTTCCTTTGCAAAATGCAATGACTATTTACATCAAGCATTGAACTTCTGTAGTCTCAGAAACAGAATTCAATCCTACAACGAACAAAGTGAGTGAGAATGGTTCTGCTAACTTTAATTGGGTCTGAGTGAGCTGCCCAAAAGTCAAGTTTTAGTGCAAACGTTATTTACAAAATCTAATCCAAGGCATTTTTTATATGCTCTGGATTACATTCTGGAGCTAAGTAATCTTTTATAATATATCATGACTGTACACATAATTAGGACTGTTCTGAGTCACATTCACACCATGAACAAAAAACAGTTCTCAGGACAGTGTCAAACTTACACTCAGGCTTTGAAGCACTTCCACAAGTAACTGTCCAAACTGTGAATAATGCCATCACACATTGCCTTTCATCTTTCTGAGATCAAGGAGGATCACAAGAGCATAATAGAAACCAAATCAATTCCTGAAACTGCACTATGGTTTGAAGCAGAGGATGCAAAAAGGCATTAACAATACAGGCTGAAAAGAAAGGCCAGCATCTGACATCTAACAACTCTGTTCTAGTCAGAGCAAATATCCACCTACATCACTACTCTGCTTCCAGAAGAGTTCAGCAACAGCTGCTTGAGGAAAGGATGAAAAAAGCTGGACATGATGAGGACAATCCTTCCTTTAGTACATTGTTTTAGACCTTGAAAACTGGTGGTTTAAGGACTTTCTGCTAAAATCTAGGCAAATATTCCTCACCTAAAGTAGTTACCTATTTTCTAATGACAAATGTAACTATCTGGTCAGCATGTTTGCCATGTCATCTCTCTATCAACCTAGAAAGAATGCCAATCATGTATATGACTCATAGGATGCAACTGCTGAAGTGGTGTAGATTAACTTCAAAAGGACATCATGTTGGACACCATGGGAGCTGAAGCTACCCCAGGTTTCCAAGAGTGGCAGACCTCAGAATCACCATGTAAGAAAACAGTGAAACTATCTTTGAAAATCAGGGAAAACTAACTCTTTATACCTCTTTCCTTTCTTCTTTTATCTCCTCATTGACTCATTCACTGTTTTCAGGACTGTGATGGCTTAGTCAGAAAAAAACAATTATATTTATGTGGTGCATTTAATTATATGGTATTTTAAGATAAAAACAAGTAAATTACACAAAAATGTAGACATGCAGAAGCAAGCTAGCATCCAAAACATCCCATGAACTAAGAGTAATGACTGGCTCCTGATCATTATAACCTAACAGGAAGAATGGCAAGGGAAAAAGAAAAAGAATCCTCTACCAGAAACAGTATTTCCACATTAGAATTTCATAGAAATAGTGTGCAGAATCCTGTGCTTTGAGAAAAGATTCACTCTTCTTTCCATTTCATCTGCCTGGTTTTATCCAATATGTTTTTCTGTATTTCTGCTCCCCTGTGTGAGGTAGGCCATCAGCATCATCCTCGGGAGGAATGACCCTTTTTCAACCAGATGTTACAAAGTATCTGCCCTCTTCACATTCAAATTTTTTTTCAATAAGAATACAATGTAATTAGAGTAAACCAATAAATGAATCAGCATGAATCTTTCCATTAAGTCTTCTCTATAGAATCCAAACTTGAATAAGGTTGGTGATGTCCCTAACTTCTGGTTTTTAGTGAGTATATTTGAATAGTGCAGTTAAAGTCTGGTTCACTGAAAGACAATAAAAAAGGTAAAAGCAAAGACAAATGAAAGGCAAAACTTTCAACATCCTTCTATGACTCTTTTAAATAAACTTACAAAAATTATTTTGGGGCAATACATTTCACATGAAGAACAACTTTTCCTGATGTTAAACATCCCCTAGGTTAAATACTTGCTCAGAGTGGGAGGGGGAGCAGTGAGGCCGAGGGATCTTATGCTGAAGGTTAACGCTCTAGATACTCACAGCCAGCCACTGAACTGTCTTTCATCTGGTAGAAAGCTGTAACTTTCTCTCTTGGTTCCTGGCAAACATATTTCACTTTGTAGGATACTTCATTTAAATATCATGCTAGTCCAGGAAAACATATTTCATTTCTTTTTAAACTAAACCTTTTTCTGCCAAGGCCAGAGTATTTGCTGGTAAATTCTTCTCTTAAATCCTAAGTAAGTTTTAACAAATTTCTTAAGAAATTATGAATTTTTAGCTCTTATAGCTGAAACAGAAGAACCAGATCACTTTTCTATGCTCTTTTGTATATTGTTGATAGACTGTGATTGAAAACTTCCTTTGAAATTAAAGATCTGAATACATTTGTGTATTTAGCCTTTTCTTTCATCCATTCCTTTGAGGAATCAGATTACTCTAAGGACTAGTTTTTCTGTGAAACTCAAGTTCATGTGTAAAGCTTAGCTCAATGTTAGGAAGTTGAACATCAGCTCAGATCAAGACTTTATAAATAACTTCCAAAGCTAAGAAAATGTCAGATATGAACTTTCTCAACTGAATCTTCTATTAGCTGCAATATTATTCTACTTGCAGTACTACAAAAATTCAGCCTGAACTCTACCATTTTAAATCTACATGTAAATGCACTTAACAACATTATAAAAATTATAGAATCTTTTTAATTAGGTAGCTTAGAGGATACACATTTTACAGTAAATATATATCTGAACTTCAAACAGTAGGAAAAACATTCCTTTTCTCTGAGTTTGCCTCCCAGTATTTTTACATATTTTATGTGCTGAAGATAAATAGGTTAGCACCCTAATAAAGGTTATTTTAACCTTTGGCAATGCTTCTTTTTAACCCTGTTTTTATATTGGACAATATATATACATTAGAAAAGAAATCCGGGTACAGCTGCATTCTTATGACTGCTAAAACCAAACAAAGTTTCAAGCCAAAAAAAGTAGTGAGTATCACATGAATTCCAGAGAAACATTGCAACGATTAATTGACCTCAAGAGATTTTATAGACTTACAAAAACTGGTTAATTATTAGAGTACATTCTTGCAGGAAAATGAGAAGAGGAGTTGTCCATTTCTAAGGATAAATTGATAATTACTGGAAAAATCACATACTGTTAACAAAAACATTAAAGAAAATTTTATTCTAGAATGTCTTCCCAAAAAATTTTATTCTAGAATGTCTTCCCCAGATGTAATTTTTTAATAAGCTTGGAAAACTAGCTGTTCTCTAAAATTCTAATGCATATATTTATATATAAATATATATACTTACATTTAATACATGTACCAATGTGTTAACACAAATACAAATAAAATGAGAAGAATTTATTGTGGAAAAGTAAAGGAACAATGAAAATTTCAAGGACCATGAAAGTTTTCATTCAAATAAAAGGCTAAATGTCTACATACATAATTAACTCTCCAAAACCAGGAATCTTACTGTATTTCACACCAGTCATTCATGACTTAGGTGACTTTAAACTTTTCTAAAAATGCTTTTTTTATCTTACTCCTGACAGCATTCAAAGGAAGCTCTGTGTCCTTTCTTTGAATACAGGAATAAAAAATACAGATGGGTAAATGGTAACCTCAACTTCAGAGGTTAGACATGATTCAAGTAAGCACCAGAAATGTATGCTTTAAAAATCTTTTGAAATATAAACTTCCACCCATCTCAATAAATATCAAGGTCCTGGAACCTTCAATCCACTCCCCAAAATGGGTCTAAGACCCCAGATATTGTTTATCCCATTAAAATGGACTTCTCCTCTCTGACTCTGGCACATTACACAGATTTTTGCTGCTATGTCTCTATAAACCCTTTCTGAAGTTTTTCTACTTCCATGAAAAACAAAGAAACAAAACTTTCAAGGGGCAATGAGCTAAAGACTTAAAAAAAAATACCAGCCAAGGAACCCCTCAACCCTACCCCTTAAATACTGTGCATTCAAAGAATTTTGAAGGAACATAACCCAAAATGTTTTATCCAGCTTAGATAATGAATACTAAAACACAATAGAAAAGAAAACTGTGCTTCAGCTTGCAGTTTTGTCTAAAGAAGGGAAGTCATGCAGAAGCACAGGGTAATAAAAAATAGACTAGTCAAAAGTTTATAGTCATTTAACCTTTAACATGTTTCAAAGTTCAGATCACATGAAAGATTAGATTCAATTTCAAGACAACTTTTCCTTTTTGCTCAAAAGTCCCTATTTCAAAAACAAGAACAAAAAAAAAAAGGTTTTGGAAACTAAAGAGGAAAGAAGGGCTGAGTTATAAACAGAGATTTTTTGCAATTTATGTTAACCAACCTCTAATTACACTATCAAATCCTTACTTCTCAAGAGGTACATCTAAATCATCTCTCAGCTTGACTTACATTGTCTTCCTTATACGTCTCTTGCACTGTCTCTTCTATTTGAAGTAAATTATCCATAAATGAATCTGCAAGTTGAAATTTGTTCATTCATGTCTGTATTCTCAATGCCTTAAATCTTTTGGGACATGTAATGATACTCTTTGGAAAGAAGCTGATTCTTTGGGATGTTTTCCTGGTTCATTAAATGATCAAATCTGCTCCTATTTCTATATTAAAAAAAAGTTTTTAAGTATTTTTCATGCCAAAAAAATACTACAGTGAGTAGTAGGACAGCATTTAGCATTTAGAATTCCTTAGCTCACTATTCCACGACAAACTAGACATAAACTTAAATAGCTTTTAGTTAAATTAAGACTGTATTATAGCATATGAGGTGTTTGGGGTTTTTTATCATTCTTTGTACACACTGTTACTAAAGCATTACATGGAAACTCCATTATGACTACACATCCTTTTCTGTGAGACTGCTTCCTAGAAAGGCAGACCCTAGCCAGCAGTATTGCCCATATATTGGACCTTGCACTTGCTCTTGTTGAACATTATGAGGCTCTGCTCAGCCTGTCTACCTAGCCTGGGGAGGCTGCTCTTAAGAACACCCTGATCCTCCACCATGCCAACCACTGCCCTCAATGCAGTGCCATCTGCACTCCTGAGATTGCATTCTGTTCCATCAGACAGGTTGCTGATTCAATTTTTTACTGTTTTGGTCCCCCTACCATCCATGATGGGCTCCATTAATTACTGTCCACCAGTAATTATGACTGTGTAATTTTGCGCCACGAAATGCAACTATTTGAGCCTGGTAGTCCAGTCAATTTGCCAATGACCTTACTGTCTACTTTTCCAGCCCATATCTCAATAAATTTGGGGAATAAGACTCTGGGAGATAGTTAACAGCCTTGCTCAAATAAAGGCATGCAATATGCACCGCACACTTCTTATTCATAATAATTCATAATACCCATTTACCTTGTGACAGAAAACAATGAAGATGATGAGTCCTTGGTAAACCCATGCTAGATTCTCACAATCACCTTCTTTCATGGCTTTAGAAATGGCTTCTGAATCTCTTTACTCCAAGCATTCCCAGAAAGTGAGATAATGTTGGTGGCTTCTAGTTCCCTGGATCTTCCTCTTCAATTTTCTAAAGATGGGTGCAACGTCTGCCCTTTTCCAGTCACCAGTAACCACCCCAGTTGCTGTGACCTTTCAAAGATGATAGAGAGTAACCTCCAAATGATACCAGGCAGTTTGTTCAACCCCCTTGGATGCATCCTTTCTGTTCCCTTGGACTTGCATATGTTCAGGGGAGTTAAGCTGTACTGCAATCAGATAACATCTGTTTTCTTCTAAACCCAAAAGATTTCAAGCTCCAGGCAATGAGACATGCAGAGATTCAAGTGCAGAGGATCAGAGGCTGACACCTCACGTTCCTCTTTGGTCCCCCATATAAGAGCTGCAATTTTACTCAATAACAATATTCACTGAATCAATACCTTCTTCTCACAGAACACAGACAGATCAAATAGGTTAGCTCTTGAAATTTGTAAATAGGGACTACTAAAAAATCTTTTTCAATGGAAATCAATGTATGTGGACATGGTAAATATTAGACATTTAACTAGATATTTTAAACACAACCTATAGCTACCAAAACGTCAGTTTCAATACTACACAAAAATTAAAGAACTTAGGGAAGACGTATTCAATGATTAGAGATCCTTAGCTCAGCTTTCAAGACACTCCAGATGGAGATGTACTCATTGAGAAAAACTTATGACTGTGTTATTGATTCCACTTATAATGATGCTTTTGGCTTAGAACAAATTTCCTTTGAGACTACAGTAGTGAATAGAAATTTCAAAGAACTAAAGCTTTTTTTTTCCACTTACATTTTTCCATTGCTTGCCTTGCTTATTCAATTTTGATGCTTGACTTTGCCTTTAGAGATATAAGATTAGGAATTAATGATATTGCTATCCTTTGGTATGTCAGAGAAGCTAAATGTAATTTAGAAAAATACTAAACACCATTTGCTACCTGTAGGTTCCAAATCTGTAGTGCCATGCATCACATCTTTTGGGAAGTACTTGTTTGAATCTGGCTATTTAACCAAGAACTGAATAGAGACAAGTGATGAAGATAGATTTAAAACTTAACAGCGTTTCAGGTGGTAGGAAGAACTGAGATCTCATGGTGGAAGGTGAGAAAGCAACCAGAGCACATCCTGTATGAGCTGTGAAGCTGGGAGTGTTAGCAACAGCCTTTAGTAGCTGGGGTTGTGTTTATTTTTTCAGGTACTGACTGCAACAACCTACTCCTATTCCCAGACTATCTGAGGCAACTAGAAAATGAGAGAAGCAGCACTGCTGAAAAAGGTGGAAGTTGTATGCATCTGCAGGTGCCACAGACCATGAATGGCATGCAACCCACTAAAACAGCCACCGAGGCAAGAGGGGCATAGCAAGAGATTATTGATAAACACTCATGAAAAAAGGTTGATCCTCCAATATATTGCTTAGCAGAGAGTTTTTTTCCTCCTTTTTAAAAGAAGAATATAGATTTAATGAAGTTTTCAACAGACACCTTTCTGCTTTCCTGTAAAGGTGTAATTTAGGTGAAATTTGATGAAAAAAAGATCATATTCTTTGCAGCATACAATACAGAAAAGCTGGATGCTGATCTGACATTCATAAGCAATTACAGGAGCTAGACATACATAAGAGGGTCAAGATACCAGAAGTGTTATGGGGACCTTCTAATCCATGGGCTACACTTATTTCCTGGCACTGGCCAGAAAACAGCTATCACTGTCACAAGCTCACAATCGTAAGCTCCCAGGCTGAGACAAACCACATTATGAAGGATTATCAGAAAAGCAAACAAAACACATCATATGGGTCTAGTTTGGAAATGTGATAAGAAAATTAAAGATGGGAGACATGAGGAAACTTTTTTTCTAATTACTGTTTACTTATTAAGAGTTAGCACACATGAGCTAGTTCTTATTCTTCTCACCCCTCAGAAAAAAAAAATTGAGAAGAAAGAAAAATAAAATTGCTACCTGCCTGCTGTGGAAGGTAAGCAAAAAATTAAGAATGGCTATGTGCCTGAGCATGGATATGCAAAAAAAAAAAAAAAAAAAAAAAAAAGAAGGAAACTCCTGAACAATAATTTCAAAAGCTGTCAAAAAGGCTGGGATTTTAAAAAAATCTACATAATCAACCTCAGAAAAAGAATAACACTGTCTCAGGGCAGGAGTGTTATCTCCTTTGATAAACAGAGCAGTAATGGATTTCTTTTAAACTTGGTTGCAACTTATAAAGTGACTTCCTTTTTGACAAAATATGACTAAAATGATTTAAATTAAATTAAAAATGAAGATTTTAAAATAGAGTACTTACTTGGTGTGCCATGTAATCATCAATATTGATATTTCTCTTGATGAGAATAAGATACGTCCATACATTTATTCAGTGTAGAAAACGGTAATTTATTCTATGGTCACTGCTCAGGGTAAAGAATTGTCTAAAACCTCGTAATATTTAATTTATTCAGCTTTATGACACCTTGGCATGTTTAGACATTTTGCATTTGGCTCATATCATATTTACATCAAGAAAGCAATCATATTTAGATGGTACAAAAGTAAGAGCTGTGTCAAGCAAATGTGCTGTCAGATTTCATCCACCAGAGCTAAAGTGAGCTCTGCCTTGTAGATCGTTTGCTACAAGGATGGACTGCTGATGAAAGGTTGCCTTAAGATCAGCCTTCTGGAGCATGTAGGCTGGAATTCTCCAAAGTCCACATGAAAGACGTGAAGATATCACTAAATACCAGGCTCATACTTTGTAAAACATCTGCTGGCCAGATCATTCATGTCATCTGGGACAGCCTGTTTGACATCGCGCATTCAAACAGACACAAAACACTACTGCCATCAATTGCCTCTGAATGGCTTTGGCAATGGCTGGGAGCTGATATGAATACAAGAAGGTATCAGCAATGGTTCAGGTGAAATGACTAGTATTCATTATATTGTTAGAAAGATAAAGCCCATTCCTCTAGCCCAATCACATGCAATGCATTTTTCATGTGATGTGGTCTTTAACTTGTAGTAAAAATCTACTATTATTCAATGGGCATAAATGAAGAGAAGATCTTTGTCAAAGACTAGGGTTTCCCCCATGCTGTTTCACAATCTCACCTTCCATGGAACACTGGGTACACTGAGCTTATAATGAAGATATTACACAATTTTTTTGTGAAGACTGATGCCTAATGACCTATTACACTGTGATATTTACAAATGGTTTAGAAAGGTGCTTGCACAGTAGTGATTTTGTAGAATGTTAAATAACACTGATTAATGTTAAATAACACTGATTCATAATGACTGAAACCTACATAACAGTATAAGAAAAAGCAAAATCACGACAACACAAAATAGTGAACTATTCAAAAAGCTTTTAGACAAGACATTTGTAACAGCTTCCAATAAGGAAAGCTTTTTCTGCTCTTCTCTCTCATTTCACTCACTCTATACAACACTGAAATCTGCAGTACAAAATGGTATCCAAATATTTTTCTCTTCCTTCAAACCCCAGCATATGGGATCTCTTAGCCCAGCATTCTGTACTCCTCCCCACACACTTGTTTGAGACACAACAGATAGCCACTGATACCATGTGTCATTACTTGGCTCCGTTTCAGCACTTTGCTACAAAACATTGAGACCAGAAAGGAAGGAATAGGAAGTATAGACTGTTCCAAGTTTCTGCTGCTTGTTTCTCCAGAAGTAGGAAGTCCACATGATTTGGTATTACCCAACTGCAGACAATGAAACAGCTACAGACACATGGAAACAGACAACCTAGTACTGAGTAACTAGTCTAGGCTAGACAGAGCAGATGCCTATACTATATGCCTAGTATAGTTATGCCACACATTTCTCAAAATCAACTTTTCAGCACAGACAATATATACATTTGGGAAAAAAAATAAAAAAGAGAAAGAAAAAATAGGATAAATATTGCAGGGTGTAATTCTAATTACAGTCATCAATGTTGAACATTGAAATATTCATTCACTGAAAAAAAAATATACTTCACATAAACATACACTGTAAATTTATCATATACACTGCTCTGTAGAAAACAGATGTCATAATTTTCATCACAAGAAGCTAAGGGCTTGAGTAACTTATTTGACATCAGTCCACAGTTCAGCCTTTGAGCCTGCTGTGCAAATTCAAATGTCAGCTCATGGTTCACCTGTCATCACCTCAATGGAAACACTTCCTGAGAATTTTTCCCTAAATCCATGTTTTCTTTAATTACTGATAAACTCAATAATCATTTGGGGGGAAAAAAAGTGTGGCAACAGCTGAGGGTGATACAGTACAAATCTTTCTGAAATCAGCTGGGCTTCTTTCTCCTGCCTTCTCCATCCCCTCCTTTTCTCCCTGGCCTCAGGAACACCTGCCCAAATGCAATTGTCTTGTTGACAGAACAATGGAATTGTCAGTGTAGTTTTCAGTTAAGCAATTAAAAAACCCCAAAACCAAACATGACAGGGTTATTTGGGCCAGACAGAGAGAAACAGGAATGGCTCAACCGAATTACTGCGTGTAAAACTCTGGCCTACTGGCTGAGTAATTCAAACCAGGATATTTTCCTTCCATAATATACGAACAGATACTTCCTTCCTGTGTGAAGAAATAAAACCTTCAACGTTCTGCTTTTTATTATTTTAGAAAGAAGCCAGGGATCAGAGAACATCAACTAATGAAACTGTTTTGTATATGTATTTCAAATTAAAATAAAAAAATCCTAAAATTTAAGCCAGATCTCTATGTTTACACACACACGTTTCCCGTCTACCAAATGATTCTTGGAACTTCTCCCTCAAACCTTCTGCATGCTCTTAAGTAAAGTAGTAATTCTGAAAACGTACCTTAAAATAGTTGCTAAAAAGTAGAAGAAAAAATAAAATTACCCTAAGTCATGAACTCATTGGCAATGATTTCATACAAAACCCAGCTATTTTCTATGGGGAGGAGTTGGTAAAAGAAGCCTCCTGGTATCAGATGACCAAAGATTGATCAACTGTAAACTGCACTGCACCAACCAACAGCGTACTTGATTTCATGACTCCATGATCCATACAAACATCTAATTATAAATGGGACCTAGTCCTGCCAGTAGCAGGGCTATTGCATCAATCTCCTCTGCAACATTACAGTGGAATATTGATAAATGGCTCTTGCAAAGACACACCACCTGAATAAGCACATTCAGAGACAAGGGTTCATGAAAAAAATCTTAGTTATATCCTCTTAGGTCTCAAAAGGCCACATTGCTGTTAGCTTTCTTTGCTTTACCTGAAACCAGTAAAAAAAAAAAAGGTAGCCAATGAATGTGAGCAATTAGAGAAAGCAGCTCTCCAGACAAGTACACAGTTGACTCATCAACAGCTGCCTTACTAAATAATCTGCATACTGTGTCTCTAGAACTTCCCATATAGATTGTCTTTTGAGGCTATAAAGAAAATATTTCTTTAAAGATTCTTTTTCTTGTTTACTGAACAGCAATATTGATCCCATAGATATTTTTTACTTTTTACCTAAGTATAGCTAAATTCAGTTTTGAATGTTATGTTATTCCTCAAATTCCTCTGGAGCTCACTTTTATTTTTTAGAATGAAAGCTTCTCATCCAATTTCAATCCTTCTGAAACTGAAAGTGCATTTCTAGCTCTACATAACTTGTAAAAATAACTAGTAATAATTTCTGGTTATTTGGCATAACAGAGCTGCTAATGTGTGGTTTGGTTTTTTGTTTTTTTTTTTTTTTCTGACTTAACCATACATTAATTTATTACTGTATTTAAACCTCTGATCTTTTTAGCACACTACACACAAGACAATAAGCATGCTTCATCTTTTGCTTTGGGGATTTGTTCTTTTTACTGGATTATAACTGACATTCAGTGTTGCAGTTATTTTCTAAATTGATCTCATTCTATCATGAAAATGAACAAAATACACATTAAAATATAACTGAAATTATAATTTGTTATGAAATACTAAACAGATAAACATTTTGCAACAAAAGGAACTCTTCCTTTTCTCATTTGATTGCCCTTCAGCTGTAAAAATATAAGGCATTCTACAGTGGTTTGACATTAATAGTAAAGTACCAGAGCACCTCAAAGAGCAGGAAGCAGTTAATCCAAGACAAATAAATTTAAATCAGCTATAAATAAGAAATGCTTCTTTATTTCTGGACATGCAATGTGTTAATTCTAGCCTTGGTAGTGCTTTCTATATTTTTTATTTCCAACACCTACATGATTACTTAAGAAGAATAGTGAAGACTTTATGCTAGCTACTGTGCTTACTTCAGAAAATGTGAAAGCATCCACATTAATTTCTTCATATTCATCTTCCAATTCATCACTTTTAACATCTGCAAGAGCACTGGCCAGTTTCTTTCGCAAAAGACATCCCTTCCAAAATGCCTAAACAAAAAATTTAGAGCATGTTATACATAGCCATAGATCAAACCCAAATCCAGATTCTCTATGTTATCCCATTAGGAAGATAAAACATCTTGGGCCTTTGTTTAATAGCTCAATGATCTGTTTTTTGAACTTTATGTGACATTTAAAACTACAAGACAAATTAAATGCCAGCATATGTCTAAAGCTTAGAGTACTCAAGAGGCTCTCCACAAGTAAGCAGAAAGGAATCCTGCAACTCCCTTAACTATAAACCTGGGTCAACTAATTAATTATATGACAATTCCTTCAGGGACTATTAAAAACTGAAAGGAAAGCCTACACAAGAAAAACCTGAGTGCCAACAATCAAATTACTGAGAATAAAAATACAGATGTACTAAATGTCCTATGGTTTACAAGTAGCAATTCTTGGAGACATCTCATATAATTGACCTAGGTCACTTACTCTCTCTTAACTGTCTAAGATCTTTACTTAAAAAAAATATTACCACTAAGCATAATCATCTCTAAGAAAAAGGAGCACATTAGGAAATAAAGTGCTAGAAAACTAGGAAGGGTATTAGGAACACATGACAAGCATAGCATCATGTCCAGCAAAAACACTTCAGAAATCACAATGAGATACATGGAATTAAGAAAGCTGCATACAAGATGGCCACTTCCCCCGAAATCAGTATTTGACATCATTAGAATTCAAGATGCCCCAAGTGTTTAAAACACCACACAAAATATTCTCACTGTCATAAAAGAAGTAGTGTTGTACACTTTCAATGACTCTGCAATGAAGACACTAAAATAGGAAGGGTAAATCTCATAATCTGGTTTAAAATTTAGATTATTAATTTTTAGAAAAAGTCTGTCTAACCCCATAAATTATTAAAATTTTACTATTTTACACGCATATTTCCTGATAATTATAAAATCATTAAAAGTTTTAGAACTGCTGTCTTATCATTTCATTGTTGCTACTTTTCTACAGACCTTTATAAGCATCTAGATAAAATTTCCTGATATTACTGAGTGATCAAATGACAAATATATTTAATTCAACAAAGGCAATTATCTTTCACAGATTCAAAGGAGAAAAGCAATCCTAATGATATATGCAGAAAGCTAAATTGTGACGTAGCTGCTAACAGAGATCTATGAAAGCACCAAGTCAGTGTTCAGTTATGATCAAAGAAAAATTACATGTAGTAGTTTTTAAGAAACAAAATAAAAAATTTCTTACTGTACAAATTCATTGTATGTCTGCCTATGGAATTCAGTTCTTGTTGCTTCCTTAAAAAAGATTGTAACATATCGTGGCAAAGGTTCAGAGAGGAACAAAAAGGATAAAGAGAACTACAGAGAAATGTGAAAAGAGACTAAACAGATGAAAATTTTATTTACAAAAGGTGGATGTAAGGATGTATGTATGAGAGATCTAAGAATCTGTAATATGCACAGAAGATAAATAACAGATCACTTTTATTTTCATACTCTCTTTGGGAATTACCATGCTTGAAACAAATGAAAGGAAGCACATACTAATCACTGTATAGATTTGTTAAATGCACCACTTTAAATATAGTAGAAGTCAAATACATAAGTAAGTTCAAAAATTAATTAAGTAAGTTTAGGAAATCAATTGTTAATATGCTGGCTACACATTATACTCCAATAACAAATTTTTGCTTCTAAATCCCTTTGTCACTTTTGAAATTTGTATATAAGACCTACTGTATGGAATGTTTCCAAGTTAACTTGAAATATGAAATTGACTGAGTTGACTTGTTTCAAAATGTAGGAAATAACCCCATGAACCTTGTCAACTTGGCAAGTAAATTCTGGTTACCAAACCAAACAGAGTCAAGGGGTGGACTTCAACCCTTGCCCATAGTTACCCACTTTAACTGTTATTAGCTCAGTATCTACCACAGAACAGCCTAGGCCATGGTCTGCTCCCAAGGACAATATGGATAAAGCAATCCTGGGTTTTGGAGTTGGGGAGAGAAGGAAAGAAATGGATAGGTAGGGTAGAAGAGACAGGAAGATTATTTAGTCACATAGATAACAGACACAACACGGGTCACACAGCATCCATCAGTTTCATAGCATACACAAGCCCCAGTAAGAACATGGGCACAGTATCTCTTAAGCATAATGTTAAGAATTATATCAAGTAAAAATAATTCAGGGAAATATTTGGTGAAAAAATGGAAAATATTTTTCTATAAAGGGAAAATATGTTTCTATAAAGCTTTTTGTAAAGAAGTATCTGTTTTAGAAACACCAAGGTTATGCTGCTTAAATAAAGCAAAAATATTTAATTATGAAACTTAATAAGATAACAAGCAAGAACAGACAGAAGCTGAAAATGACGCAAAACTAGAAAGATTCTTTTTTGTTATTATTAAACTTAAAAAATAAGAAAATACCATAAACCAACCTGAATTACTGTGGCAGCTTCATGTTTCTGTCTCAAAGCTTCTACAAACTGATGATTCTCTGTTTTATTGCAGTCATCATTTTTCCTCTGAGCATGGTATTGCTGCCAAAAGGACTGGATCGAGGATGCTTCCATACGTAGGCTCATGGAGAAATAGATACATTTATGACTCATATAGCCTCACCAATACAACTGGATTATCATATCTGCCAAACTTCAACCATAAAACATAGCACTGTGCTTTGAGACAAATGAAAAGTTGTGCTACTAAACAAGAAATTACAATCAAGATGTGATATATATGCTCGCTGGAGGATATTCACATCACATAACTTCTGAATCCGATTATCTAAGGACTAATCTCCACTGGGCTCTATTCCATGAACAATCACAGTAGAGGAAGAGTTGTCAAAGGAAGAATTAGGAGCAAAAGTGGTGTGACAATGACTGAATAAAATATTGGAGGGGTCTCCTTATTTCCACTGAACATACCAAAAAAAGAAAATCCCCAAAAAAACAACCCAAAACCAAGCAAAAAAACTCAAAAAACAAACACCAAGAATGAAAGAGGAATAAATACTGAAAACTGAATGAGGCAGGTATTTTCAATGGAGCAGACAGGAAAAACAGAGAAAGTGCAATTTAATCTTTTGCCTGCTTTTACCCATTAAGACTTGTGATCACTGGTTATATGTGTAAATTTTCTAATTTGCTCATTTTTTAACAAGAACTAAGTACAGACTATTTAGATCTGTTCAGTAATCCCAATTTCTAAATGTATGTTCCTCTAATTCATACCATTGGAGAAAAAGTATAATGTCAGCTCTGCATTATGACTTTACTATCTTTACTATCTTGGAATTCTTTTCTCCACAAAATACTCATTTCAATTGGATAGTGTATTAAAGAAAAGACATCTAAATTTCCAATCTTTACATAATTCCTTTCCCTGTGTAGTGCATCTATTTAAATAGAGGACTACTAGTTAGGAAAAAAAAAAATCATCATCATGCTTCAGAGGTCAAGACAAATACAAAAAATGGTTTGCATTCTGTTTTGAAGAGAACTCTCCAAAAGCCACTTATGGAATTTATTCAAAACGTTAACAGAAAAACTAAATTAACTATTTAAAAAAATTTTTGAAGTATTCATATCATGTAATAGACTAATGTATTCTTGCTTTCAGCTTGCTGAGAGGTGATAATGAATTGCATAGTCTTCCTTAATCATAAATTTTATGACAAATTATTAGTGTCTTAAGTACCTACTAAGCAGTTTCCTATTTACCACAAGCCTAAACAGCTCAAAGAAGCACACCTGCCATGCTTGCTTTTCATACTGTTCTCAAGATAACTGCTTTTGAAACTGAATTCTTATGAAATTTTAACTCAATTCTTGAAGATTTGCTGCAAAAAAACCAGCTTCTGTTTCCCTTGTCTGTACATCCAGAACAACACAAATCAGCAGCAAACACATTCCACAGAGGTAACAAACCAGTCTGTTTCATGCAGGAGAAAATCTAGGGACACATAACAAGTTCAACTGGCCTCTCACCCCTGCCTCTACTTTTAATAAGCAGGTTAAGGCATGTTGGAGAAGTACCAAAATCAGGGCAGGCCATTAGCTCTTCAGTCATCACAACAGCAGAAGACTGGCCAAAATCAAGGGATTAGGATGGTAGATTTAAGCAATTTTTCTTCTTGCCTTCTAAATGGTACTGACTGTAAAGTTTACACAAATTAATCTGGAATGTCTAATGAATAATTTTGGCAAAAAACCTTACACTAGTTTCTACTTAATCTCCTCCAAAGTTTCTGCAAAACATTTGTCATTTGCATTCCTAACTCTGTATGTGTCATTGAACTGGTTTCTTAACGTTATTTAAGGTACATAAATATCTATATCCTAATATACCAACTGGGAGAACACCACAAAGGGTTCTTAATTGTTAATACGGAAATCTAGTGTGCAACACGTGACTATAACTCTTTATTGTCTAATAAGCTTAAAAATATTATCTTACAAGGTCTGTGTCTCTGTTTTAAACAAAAAATCCTCACTTCTATTGTCTATCTACATAATCAATTTGAAAGCAACCTGCCATCTGTCTTACCTCTCTGTACCATTCCCAAAGTGCTGGAGATTTCTTCCCATATCACTTGCTACTATCACTGACTGTTGCAATGTGAGTTGGTCTGACATGTTATTGTTGCCTTTGCTCTCCCTACTATAATTAATACAAGATTCAGTGCTCTTCTGCTTCGCTCTCTGATCTCCTCTATTTTCCTTCTGATGCGCAGGTATGGAGGAGTTAATGAATGTGGCCTGAATATCACCAGTAGTATTCAATCTTTTGGAAGGATCCAACAAGACCTGTTTATTTTCTGTCACACCCATGATAAAGAGGTTATTCTCCTCTAGGCAGCCAGTGGATGTTTGCTTTAAATTATTTTGAAGTGCTTCTGGTCCATCTCTGTCATTAATGTTTAGTTCACCATACTCATGTACATATCGATGTTTAATACTAAGCTTCATTAACTGATTGAAATACCAACATTGTTCCAGCACAGAATCAACAGAAGAAGTAATTCTGAAAAAAAAAAAAAATAATTTTACATGTCTGTTAGAATGCTTTAAAAAAGCCCCCTTCTATTATTTCTAAAATAGCTTGTATTTACAAATATTCTTACATGTTTCCATACTCTTACTGCAAATAGCAATTACTGCAATTGGAAATGCAGTTCCAGTAATTACAAATCTTAACAGATTTTATCTTATTTTGGACATATTTAAACTATAATCACACATATTTCTTATTTTACTTAGAGTTTCCTAAAAGAGAACGTGTTCAGTCTTTTTAAAATAGCCATTGCACCATGCATTTCACTATTAACTTTCTGTGTGGTTAGTGGGGCACTGTTTGAACACATGTAGCCCAAATTTTTGAAAGGTTTGAGGCAATTTTGCCTTAACAATCCACTCCTACCTGGCAACTATAAAAACTCATACAAAAATAAGAGTAATTTTAAAATTTAGATAAGAACTAAAGCAACAAACTCCAAACTTAGATTCAAACCAAGAAACTACAATGTCTAAAGAAAATTCAAGAAGACAAACTTTAAAGTACAGATCTTTTTATCAATATAAGGCAACGTGCTAGACTAAAGCAACAGTAATCTAAGAAGTCTGGCTCTCATTAGTTCTTTGTGCTACACTGTCTAAATGATGAGGATAAGTAAGAGCAAATATGAACTACTTGTTACAGATTCAGATGGCTGTCTGTACTTTGGATGGTGTTTGTTCATTTTATTAGGTAAAAGGTACTTCCAGGATCATGAAAACATTTTTCTTTAATAGTGTAGATAGATGCAGAGATCTGTAATCTGGTGTTAATTTCAGAAGAGTACAAAGTCAATTCTAGGATAGCAATCCAAGAGAAAAATATAAATAAGATCAATTTTCTTATTAGTCTGGAAAAATTAAGCCCTAAAATTAGAGTTAAAATAAAAGAAATTTCCTTCCTGTTCATCATTCTGGAAAGGTGAAATTTTTATAAAGTTCTGGGGACTTTTTGCTATTCTAATTATATCCTCAGTGAAGTTCAACTAAGAACATAAGTGAAGTTTTTAAGAACATAATCAATCAGACCCTATAAGAGTAAAAAGGATTCCAACTCTTCCACTGCTAGTGCAACTTGAGTGCTATTGGACAAAATCTGAAAGGGTAAATTGACCCACACAGCTTAGGCACACAACTCACTGTGTACACTTGATTGTCCACTACAAAATATTATTCCTACTCCTGTTAATTCCACACATACAAGTCCTAAAAATATTTAAACCAATCCATAAATTTGTTTAAGGATCTAACATGCTACCTAGTAAGAATAAAGATTACTTTAAAGGAAAATAGTCAAAGCATTAATTAAATTCTTTAGTTAAATATATTACAGGAGTTAAAGTATTAAAAAAAAAAAAGTCTGGTATAAGATCATTACCAAATTTCTACATAATATGGTGAGAAGACCAAAAAAAAAAAAAGGAAAAATGGAAAAATCCATTCCCACCTGTTTTTCTTTTTCCTTTCATTGGCTTTATTTTGTTGGTTTATTTGTTTAAAAAAATTAAAATATTGCAGGAAACCCTAGAATGTTTTATATATTGAGCAAAAAAAATTCCTCCGAAAACCGCATCCTGAGTATCCTTGTTCATTGTCAAAAAAAAAACAGAAAGAAAGAAAAACAAACCACTCTAACAGTGAATCCTCTCCTTTGACAAGTATAGGAGTAGGGTCTCAAGCAGCTGTTTCATCCTTCCAGTGGCTATGAATATGTCAAGCAGAAATAGAGGGATTGAGGAAGTGAAAATTCAGGCAGGGAATGATTTTGTTGTCACCGGGGATCATGTGTTAGGTTTTTTTTACAGAGGCTGCTTTTTGGGCATTTTTTCCAAGTAGTGGGTGCAAAATACCATCTTGTCTTTGTGGGCATGTACCCTCTCCCACACCTTCTCTGGCAATCCACAACTATACTTTGGTTTTGCAGGATTTTTAGGCCACCCTCTGTACCAGTACCTTTTCAGTTTAGCTTTTTCAGCCATATTGGTTCAAGTTTGAAGAAACTACAAAGGAAGCTGAAGTGGTGTCTCAGAGGCTGATGTGCAGTGAAGTGTTTTGGTGTGTTTGAGGTTCTCCTGCCAAGATAAAGCTCCAATGCACAGACACCAAAGGTCACGATGGGGCCTGAGCACCACCTTGGTGGCAGCCAGCTTGGTGGCTCCCTCCAGTCAACAGGGATATATCAACATCCTATCAACACACTGCAACTCTCTCAGTGTCTCAACTGCACTGCACTCTTGTGACTAGAGAAGTGTTCCTGAAGATTGCTTATTCAAACCACTGAAAGGAAGCTGCTGTAATGGAAAATATGCAGGACTGGTTTACATCTTAATGGAAAAAAAAAAGGAAAGAGAGGAAGACAAAGTAAAAAATATGACAACATTAAGACTTCAGATACCACAATGTTTCCTTTTCAATTAATGTAAGTTCATTGTTTCCCTTTCAGACCTTTTTCACTGTTATTGGTCACACTTAACCTGGAATTGCCTCTTGGTTAAGATCTGACCAAGGTTTTAAGCATAAACTGTCGTCCAGATAAAACAAGAAATGGAATTGTCCTATGGAAGCATCAGTATCCATAGTGTCTGGCTGCTTAGTGTGCAATGAAATACAGATAAATATGGTAGCCTTGCAACAGCAAAATTTTTATGGCTTTCAGTTTTGACCAGCACATTCCTTCATGTTCAGTTGCTGCCAGGCTTTATTTTGATCATAACAAGTGAAAGTGATTTATGCCATATGCAAATTTTAGCATAACCACAAAGCATAACCACTGCTATTGCAGTGGGAGAAAGGGGCAATAAGCCAGAAGAGCAAGGGTTGAATCTTGCAGTTCTGTACAAATGTGCTAAACTGGTGGCCCTGATACTAGAGTCCAAGACATTATTTTCACAAAAAAACCCATGATGAGCAAAAAACTACTTGTAGCTATTTTTTTTTACCAGATACCTCTCTATTTTGCTAGCATTTTGCATGACTTTGAGGAAAGATAATAGCATTAGAATCAGATTTTAATTTATTTGGAAGTTTAAGTCAGGCATTTATTAAGGACTGTTACAACTTCAATTCTCATACCAGTTCATAAAGACTATCCATCACTATCCTGGCTAATTTACACCAAAACCTGCTCAATTCCCAGGCAGTGTTTGGCAATGGAGGAGGACAGAAGAGAAAGAATAAGCCTCACTGGTTGCACCTAGGATGCATAAGGATCCATGCACAGGCTGACTTAACAGGTACAGAAAAGGACAAATTATTTATGCTAAAGGCCTTCCAGTGAAGTTTAAATCAGCCAAAACGTTGCTATTTATGAAATTAAAAGTGGTGGCAGAGGCTTGCTTGTAGAGCTAACACATATGTATAGAATTTTCTACTGCAATCACACCTGCACTGTCTGCCTGCTTATTCAAATAGTATAATTGCTCAGAGTGAGACAGTAAATCTGGAAAAGTCAGCAGAACAAATCTCTCAGAGGCAAAAATGACAGGCTTGGGAAAAAGAAGCCAGTTCTGATCAGGAATGGCAGTTTTCTCCTGGCCCTTGTAGTTAAATCTTAATTAATATTCTACCCCTTCTTATGCTAGTGTGTGCTAGTTAAAACCTTGCTTAATATCATGTTTTCCCCTACTGTGACTTTCAGAATTATAATACCTGGAATATTCAAATAGTACACCTCAATTTATATGAGCTTTTGTTTGCAATAGTGCGGGGTAAAATCTAATGTCTTCAGGGAAACTTCTACAAGCATCATTACTGATTTTCAACTGCAGTTTAACAAAGTCCCCTACAAACATGAAACAGGTCACTGTTGACAACACCAATTACAAAATTTCTGTCATTTTCACTGTAAAATACATACAGTATTTTTAAAGTTCAAGTTCCACTAGCCAGACAACTGCACATCTGATGGCTGAAAACAAATTGCTGCAGCAGAGGGATCATATTTTTGTACATGATTACTTATTACAAGTTTCTAAAGGTTATGTGACAGAAAAAATATCGTGTAATAGAGAAATTAAATTTTAAAGTCAGTTCTATTCTTAAACATGGCAGCAACAGAGAAGTTTTGGGAAGAAACAGCACAGAGAATTAAACTGGGCAGCATTGGTGTATGAAACAGATTAGGGAAGCAAGCCGTGATTACTTCTGGCAGCTTACATACTTGAGGTCGCACCTACAGGGGCTCATAACTTAGCAAGATGTGAAACAGACAGAAGTTTGCTCTGTTGTTGGCCTGCTGTTTAGCAATGTCACATTAATTCAGTCAAAGTATTGCAATATGTACATATAATAGCTATGCTGCTACGGCTTATATACAAACAAGTTGTTTAGAGTTCCTTTTATGAGCTGCAGTTTGCAATGGTTTTCAAGTCATCCATAAATTTTACTTCAGTCAAAATAAAAAATAGATGGCTTTAACACACAAGAAATTAATTTTAAGACCAAATCTGATGCAAGATGCTTCAATCATGTCACATTTAGGGATTTACAAGATCACAAATGAATTCTCAAAAGCTTAAAAAATCCACAACCCTGCCTCCTCTGCACTCCCTGCCCTCCCTCCACCCAAACCGTACATTCAGGAAAGAAGAGATGTTTACATAATCACCTCTTTCCACTACTGTTCTTCTCAAACATCTGCAGCTTCTTTCAAACACTTCTCTTTGAAAATTTACATAGAATAATAGAAAAATTCTCAATTGAAGGAACCTCCAGTTCAGGTCTCTGGTTCAGTCTTCTACTTCAAAGCTGAGTTAGCTCACAAAGCAGACGAGGCTGCTCAGGTTCTCATCCAGTCAGGTCTTGGAAATCTCCAAGAACAAGACTGCACAACCATTCTGGGTAGCCTATTGCAATTCATCACTATCCCACTCTGAAAAGGCTTTTCCTTATGCCAAATTGTATTGTTTCTGGCTGGAATGAATTAATTCCTGTTACAGTTGCCTATATAATGCTGTTGTTTAGATTTGTGACCAAAACTGTATTGATAAAACACTGATGTTTTGCTGAACAGTGCTTGGACAGAGTCAATGCCTTCTTTCTTCCACTCAGCAAGAAGCCTGGGAGTTGGCAGAAGGCCTCCCTTCTTTGCCTCCTTCCTAGGTAAAGCACTATGCACTTGTCCTTGCTGAATTTAAAAGGTTCCTGGTGACCTGTCCTCCCACCTTGCCTTGTCTGACTGCTAGCCCTGCCCTCAACAATTGCCTTTGAAGACTTGTGGTCTGCAAGTACAGTAAGTGCACACTCCATCTCCTGCTCCCAGCCTTTGATAAAAGATGTTAGAAGTACAAGTCAGCTTCCACAAAGGAGCATGAGCCACATACTATTCATAATTAATGGATGGTCTTAGCCTGACAACCCAACATGTTTCTTATTTTTCTTATGTTCATACATGTAGAATAAAAAAAATTAAATTTTAGGAATATCATTTTTCCCTCTCATTTTGTACCATTCTGCAGAAATGTATATGAAACTTAGGTCCTTAGATTTTACTACAGTTTGCTCACAAGTCATATCCTAATTATAAACTTTTTTTTTCTGCAAAAGGATAATGATTAAATGTCTAAATATCAGACATGGAAAAATTTTCTCAGTCTCTCTCAGAAAAGGAGAGCCTTATTTTCTTTTATAAAAAAGGAAGGAGAGAACACTATTTCAGGATGGTAAATAGATTAGGAAATATCAGCTTCCCACCTACAAGCCCAAAGCCAAAAATCACAGAAGTGGAGGAGACATATCTCAATGGTTTAATGGAGAAACATATGATTCTTAGGAACCACTTACACATTACATCTGTCATAGAAAAATGCACTATATAATTTCTCCCAACTAATTTCAATCTACTTCTTAATACAAACCTCTTTTCAAGTTAATCTGATTCTGAGCTATGAAGATTTTATTGCAGCTTAGTTAAAGCTGCACTAATACCACAATGTAATAAACTTCTAGCTAATAACAACATACCATGAATATACAGGCTTACATGCAAACAGAAAATAGCCAGATTCTGAAAAAAATGTGCATACTTTTCCTGAGCCACCAAAGTATGCAAGGCAAGGTTTAAAACAAAACAATGTAAAACAGCATGTGCTTCACCTGCTCTGGGCTAATGTTCAGTACCTGGCAGAATCAAGAAAACTACTTTTCCAAAAATTAAAACATAAGTTGGATATTCAAAGGACTATAAGGATTTTGTGAACCTTCTAGCAAATGAAAAGGAACTACGAAAGAAACAAACCATGCAATATTACCAAGTGCAGAAATGAGAAGTTTGAGATATTCAGATATTACAAAAAATTAAAACATTATTTATTAAATAAAAAATTTATTAAAATAAAAATTATTTCTAAATAATTGCAAATAAATAATGTGAATAACATACACATGGAAAACAAATACAGAAATAAAAATAGAGCATATTGTACCAACAGCCAAATTAGACTTGATTAAGTTAAATTTGGAAATCATGTTAATATGATTATTCAGCTTTCAGGATTTAAACTACAATTCCTGCATAGCACTGTACTATGTTGCATGTATGAATTCATTCAACTACTACTCACTGCAGGCTTTGATCCACCTGTTTTCTCAAATTTAGAGAAACAAAACTCAAGGCCTTCATAATTTAATATCTGTCTAAAACAAATTTTGCTCTAAAGTCTAAAACAAATTTTGCTCTAAAGTCAATGATTCTAATCTCTTTCTTATCCCAATACATTTACTGGCAAAAACCCTAAGTAAAATTCACACACCAACAAGAACTTCAGTAACAATACATAAAGAAATGTTTCTGAATGTAATTTATATTCACATAAATACGTACTCCAATACAGCAGCTTTTTTTTTCAGTTGAGTAGTTTCTTCAATTTGAGCTTGACAAAGTTCCAGAAAAGCTCCCAATTCTGATGCTTTGACTTTTTCAGTTGTGGGTGAAGTATGATGGGTTAAGATTTCACCATCAAGCAACTGTAAACTAGGAAGGACCTCCAACATGGAAGACCTTAGGAAAAAAAATATTAATTAGATTTTTGAAAAAATCCTTATGCTAAAACACCCATTTTGTTGATAAAAATCATATAACAAATACAGAACATGAAGACAGTCCTCTAAATGACTGCACGTATTTGTCCTTATTTCATATGTTAACATATTAACTAAGAATTTATACTTAAACTAAAGAATAATATAAAGAATAAAACACAGAATATAGCAAGACTTCTTAATACTTCATTGGTATAATGAACACTGCTGAAATACTAATACTGACACCAAGAAGGTCAATGGCACCAATCTCAAATCACTAGAGCTAAAATTTTACCTACACAAACCTTAATGGGAAAATCTGACACATTTGTGTATAGGGACCTGTAATTCATTTGATTGGTTGGCAACACAGCAAACTAAAGCATAGGATAAAGATAGAGTCTGATTTTGTTGACACATCACAGAGCTTAAATTTTAAAACTGCACAAAATACTAAACCTTACTAATTCTACTCCCTTTATCATTCACATATACATATACTGACATGCTATTTGGTACTGACAGGAAAAAAAAAAACAAGGGTATTTGGGTCAGGGAAAGGAATGAGAGCAAAGATGAAATTTCCTTGCTATAAAAATGACAGCTGTGGCCACTGATGTAACAAAAAATACATATGAGAAACTTTAAAAAAATATTAAAAATGTATCATCAGTGAGGTTTTGTTTATGTTACCAAGAGATGTAAACTGGTACTGCAATCTTGTTCCACATATTTCTTGTACCAGACCAAAGTCGTTGAAAGTTTGAAGACTGTAAAATTATATCAACACTCAATATTTTCCTTAACTCAGTTTTAAGTAACACAAACTCTTGAAAGAATACTAATTGTAGGCTGTAAATCCCCCTATTACTGAAAAAGATAGTATTGTTTTCAAAACTTTGGAACTCCCTGACTATTCCCTGTGAAAGTAAAGGATTACTACTGAGCTGAGACAACATACACTAAGTTTAAAATCACAGAAAATCTAAGTTTAAAAACAGAGAAAGTTATAATATTCCAAATAACAGAATATCAGTTTTTGCTAATAGAAAACTTTCCTTCTCTACTGCCCATTAATGAAGGCTAAGACCATCTCAAGTACGTCTGAAATAAAATTATGGAATTAGATCAACAGTTCCTGAACATAGAGAGAAATTACCAAAGCTGATGTTGAATAGCAATACACCAAAACAGTGACATATCAAAGTTCATCAGTGAAGGAAGCTTTGTCTCTTAGAGCTGCGGAATCTCAACACTCATTTTTCCATCTGGGTTTCTCCTGGTGAACGGCTGAGTCAATATTTCATTTAGTGAAAACTTCCTGGTGAATATTCTGTCACTTAAGAGGCTCTATTAATCATTACAGCATTGAAACATATTCCCCTGGGAGTGCTCAGACTGATCTCAGGGTTTAATTTTCAGAAAGAGATTTCTTACTACTTCACTTTTGTTGGTGTTATCACTGGCTGGACAAGAAAGTTTGAAAGCGATTGGGAAATTTTACAACTAATTCCTTTGTTGGTATCAAGGGGTTATGTAAAGTTCACTGGAACATATTGTCTGAAGTACAGTCAATGCTGTATTCAGCAAATCCATATTTCATAGTATCCCCTACTTTAAATCCTTTAGACAAATTAATCTCTTGTCTAATCATAAAAGGTCTTTGGTTTAAGCAACCAAAAGTGTCAGTTCTCATAGCTAAATTGAAATTCAGAGAGCTTTTCCCTCTAGGTTACAAGTGAAATAGCACTTAGTTTTGTAAGAGTGGGAATTCAAACAATGGAAATGGAAATTTAAAACATTGTCACAGTCACAGAATTTTATGAATTAAATTACTGGCAGGAACCATAGGGTGCAAATAAGTCTGTTCATTAAAAAATTAAACAAACCAACCAAGACGTACTTGCACAGCTATCTTTTAAAGTACTCAAACACTTCTAACTAACAGCTTGAAATAGTTGAGTTTTTCTTTTAATTAGTAATCTTAAATTTGTACAAAAATCTTCAAATGGAATATGTGAATGTAAGGGTGGTTTTGGTTTTTTAGGTTTTAGTGTGGCCAGCAGGATCAGGGCAGTGATCATGCCCCTGTACTTGGCACTAGTGAGGACACACCTCAAGTACTATGTCTAATACGCAAAAAAAAAAAAAATACACAAAAAACCTATTAATTTGGTATTTTACTCCTATGGCTTACAAAGCTACGTAACTACTCATTTCAGGAATCATGGCAACTGCATATCATTTTGTATGTCAGGTTTCCTTTCCACCTTACTCATTTTTTATATAGAGACATATCATAGTCTCTAGGACTAGCTCTTTAACTTTTTGGATCATGATTCCAGGCAATACTGAAGAGAAAATGACAGCATTACTTTTATATCTCTTTCATAATTATAAGGGCAATACATTTTTTGATGTAGAGATAAGGAATTTGGAGAAGCATAAAAAAGGTGAATTTTCAACTACTAAGGAAAAATCAAACACTCACCCTGACTTTTTCTTCTAACAGACACTACTCCTTCACTAGCTATGCTCAATGTGAACCTGTCACAGCATTGAGACTCTTCAGACAATATGTGGGAGTGCTTCTACTATTTAACTTAGGTACATACAACTATCTGTTGTCTGATTTTGATTTTTTGATTTAGCAAATTATAGTATTTTTCTTACCTCCAGTTCTTTTCTTGGAGAAGAGGATTCCCACTCAATGACAACTCCTTTAGTTTATTGCAGCCACTAAACCATGTATGGACATCTTTAAGATCTGTAGTATAGCAGAAAGAAACCAAAATATGTCTGAATGCAGAATCATCTTATTTCCCATAAATTCTTACATGAATGTAAAATGTACCAACATCATGCAGTCCTAAAAGCAAGACTGCTATCTATACAGTATAGTTTTAATTATTATCTATAACATTCATGTTTGGAAAATATTTGTATATTTTACACATAAATGTGTCTTATAAATACATAGGACAGTCACATTCAAATCAGTTTATAATTCAACTAAGAAGTTCTTATTTGATTTGGTTTCTTTTTTTTTAAGACAACTCACCCGACAAGCAGTTATTTTTGATATCTAGCTTTTCCAAAAATACAAATGAATTTAAAGGCACAAGGTCAGTTAATCTAAGAACAAAACAGAAAAGATATTTTAAAAATTTAATTTAAGCAGCAGTTCATAAACAGAAAGGCACCAGAATCTTTTGCAGGTATGACAATTTACTTATTTATGTAAGAAAATGCCCATTTATCTATCCAAGGTGCTAGGACTAACTACTGAAATTTTAACCTGAAAATATTTCTTAGTTTTCTCAGCACCTCAGTTTTTAATACTTTCTCATAAATGGTTTTTTCATCTGATAAATATTTCATTCTGTTCCCTGCATTTAGTGCTGAATATCTGAAGACTTATAAAATTTACACAAGTCAGCCGGCTTATCTTTAGGCACTATAACTAGAATGGTACTAATAGAAGGTCCTGATTCTGGAGAAAAAAAAATGCTTGGCTTCTTTCCTCATTGCTCATTGCTCAAACTCCTTATCAGGTTGTTTCTCTCCTCCAGTCAGCACATTTCTTCTTAGATCCTAAAACTAGCATAACTGTTGCTATGGATGTCTTTTTCAAGAGGTCAAGGCTGCACTATCCTGTATTATATTTTTAGTGCTTCCTCTGTCTTACTACTTGTCAGATTGTGTCAAATAGGTGCTGATTACTGAGACAGTTATGGAATTGGTTACGGAATTGCTCTTCTTGTATTATCAGAGCTTCTCTTGTGTAATAATGCAGCCAAGCAGTACTGCAGGTTGCAGACTGCAGTTCTACAGACAGGACAAAATTCTTGTTTGCAGTATTGAAGAGTAAAGAAATTGATCTGACATTCCTCTATACGAAGGGATTGGGACTGTAAGATGTGTGCTATAGCTACCACTAAAGGATTAAGGCTCAGTACTATTTCTTTGCTTACAAACTTCCACTGATGCAAGAATAAATGTTGTATGGTTTGTTCAGCTGCCAGGCTATTGCCAAATATTAACATTCAGATTAAAGTTTATCTTAGTTTATGTGGAATATGAAAGAGGCAGGAAAAGGTAAAAATCAAGATGCAAAGAATACCAGTTATCAACTACAACTAGAATGCTTAAGCACGTGGTACATCAGCTATACATTTTTTAAAGAAATACATGTTTAGGTGACATGTTTCATCCCTGTAAATGGCAAGGCCCTAGCATAACAGGAGAATGGTAACAGAAATGGCACTGTATGTGGTCAGATTTTGACTGCCAATTTTAACTGAAAGTAGTATTTTCTGAGAGTGTAGTGCCTTTAAAAGGTATAAATCAGAATTTTTTTAAAAATATGACCCTACAAAAAATGAAATGTACTCAAAACTACTGAGGGACAAAAATGTGTCTTTGTTGCTGAAAGGTACAACTACACTGTGTTTCCAGCACAGGCTTTACGACTGAAAGGCAGAGCTGAATTTTACTCTGGTGCACTAATTATTAACTAAATGTTGTTTATAGATTATTTAATCTCATTGAAAATACAACCAAATTTAAAACGGGAAAAAAAAACTAGTTTCCACATTCAGTTGAGAAGTATTTTTATACGACAGCATAACATTTTAAGAGTAAATTCAGAGAAACAGACGCAACAGATGCAAAGACAACTCACTGTACTTCCATTTATTTCTCAAACTACATTGTAAAGTTGTCCTGGTTCTAACCCTACTTAGTTCTATTTCCTTCATGGTATGGAAGCTTTCCATGGAATCAAACAACAATTACAAGTATTGACTCTATAAAGCATGAAGCCTTATAAGTAGATCTGTATATACAGTAATACAAATTTCAGCACTTTAGTTTCTCATCATATTACATAAGTACATTTATATATGTATAAGTATACATAAGTATATTTAATATTCGTAGCAAATATAATCATAGATGTTACTGGCTAATAGTATGGCTGCAAAAACCGAAAATTCATGAATAGTCATAGATTAATATATTCAGAAAACAAACGCATAAGGGACAAAAGATAATGCAGGGTTTTTATTTATAATGAGTTCTCTGGATCTTTTTCAGCATATGCTGTGGTGAATTAGAAATTGTCTACTGGACTGTCCTTGCCTGCCGTTGGCATTATGAGAGTTAAAACATTTCTCGTCATTCTATAGCTTTCCCTTTACCGACATTCTTTGTTAATTTTTTTCCTAAGAAAATTCAAACCAGAAAGACAAAGGACATTACTGAAAACTTAATACTACTTGACCTTGTCACATTAGCCCTGGGCATAAGAGAGATATAAATTACAAAGAAGACACAAAAGTAAAAGATATTCACAAAAAAGCAAGCTATAGCTTCCTTTTTCTGTTCCCATTTAAGGCACTAGCAGAACAGTCAGAGATAGAGTTTATGTAGTTTATGTGGCTATATCAGAAAACAAGGTTTAAGAATAGTTGCAAGAATGCATCACAGAAAATAAAGATTGTATTTCTGAACATGAATAGCAGTTACTGCTCAAGATGGTCAAATCCTGCTGTGCAACTGCTTTTCCCCAGAAAAATTAGCATTGATGTTAATAAGCGGTTAGCAGGAAGCAAGGCAAAATAACTAAAATAAATTTATCATAATCTAGATCTTTAGGTAAAGACCAGATTGCTTTTTCATTCCTTAAAATAAAGGCAGTCCAGTTTGCAATAATCACCATATTTATAAGCAGCAAATATACAGAATATAGGAAATCTGTCAGGTAGCCACTTAGCTTCTTGAATACTCTAGCAGACAGTACTTCAATACATTATCCATGATGCCACATACTTAAAGATAAACTTATCACCAGCAAAGAATTACTGAAAATTATTTTTTAAAAATCTAGTGTGGTAAGGATAGGATGGAGAAAACCACTATATACCTTTTATAGCTTTTTTCATGAATGATTTATTTCAACATCCAATGACATTTAGATTGGCAATGATAATTCTGGAAAAGTGGACACATTTTCAAAACAAGGAACTTGCAAAGAACTCATATCTGAGAAATTCAGTTAAAAACACAGATACCATATATATTTAACTTGAGAGAACAATGCATCCTAAGAAAGAACTAACTTTCTAGCGTTTCTAATATAAGCTTTTTAGGAATAATATGCATCTAGCTGCAAAAACATGGGAGCAACATGCTCACAACAAATTTGATTTGGGCCAAAACATTTTCCCAAAATAAAAAGGAACTTTTGCAGATGACTGCATTTTTGTAAATATTAAATTTTTATCTATCTCCCTTAGGTTATCTTAGTGAAAAGCAAGTGATAGGAAAAAAAAAATAAGAATTTTGTCTTATTAATACTACATTAAACTAGAAATGTTAAGAGGGATTTTTTCTATTTTTGTCTAAAAGCTGAACAAAAATGGTACCAGAACAGCATGTTTAGCGTCTCACTGTAAAGCTTTTAAATGAAAAAGACATTAACTAGTGGGTTGCATAATAAAATGGGATTCCATGTAAATATAAATGCCACATGCACTCTGAACACATATTAAAAATTTATTAATTTTACACAAGGAAAAGGCTGTTTTCTCCTGTACCAAAGTCTTTATACACAACAGAAGAAAACTTAAACTAAATTGACAGTTGTGTCCTTAGCTGCTATAAAATAGAGCATGGATCTTCATGGTCCCAGCTCTGCAGAAACCAAGTCAAGAGGATATTCATCATTGTCTTTGGTCAATTGTGCATTGATCAAGAATATGGTTTATATATAAAAGCCACAATAAAACACTCAATAAAAGCAGCAGTGGTGAAATAGCTGTCTTTTTTCTATTTGAAGGAGTTAGTCATTACCTGTTTTAGTTTCTTGTTGGACTGTAGGTTTAAAACAATTTAAACCAAATGATTTTTGGAGTTTTACCTTTGACAATTCCTGGTTTATGATGCAGACAAAGCATCTCGGGAATAAAAATGTCCTGTAAATTCGTGTAAGAATTTTCTTTTCACAGCATTTCACTTTCAGAAAGAATACAGATTCATAGCATTATCATTATATTGGCTTCCTGCAATCAGCAAAGAGGAAGTGGCACTCAGTGCACACTTGGAAAAAATTCACAAAATTGCACTGGCTGTAGGATAAAAGTAAAGAAACAGCTTTTCTTTCAACAGCTTACTCCATTACATTCGCTGTTTCTATAGAACATCAAGTTACTTATGCTATAGCACACACATATGGAGCTGCTTATAAGTGTACATAAAGTGAGTATAACAGAGCAGGCTACTGAAATGCCAGGAATTTTGAGGCTTTTAATATGGATTTAAGGCTATCTTGTCCTGTTTGTCACAAAGATTTTACATAAGCTATAGATAGATCAGGGAAAGAAGGGGAATTGTTTGAGGCCAAGATGTATACTTATTTTCAGCACATCCAGTCTGTTGATGCAAAAATATGTCCTGTCTCACAGCTGAGCAAAAGGAACTCGGCAGATCAAACACTGCATCTCTGCTTGGCTACTGGAAAACCAGAGCAAGTACACTACAATGGACTTAAAAAACTCTAAGATGATGGGATAGACAAATGACTTAAGGTAATCTACATGGCCAGTCCAGCACAACCTAAAGCCAGAGGCTGCATTTGAGCTATCCCTGAAACTGTGCTTGCAAGTCCCTAGCAAGCACGTGAGAACTTCAAGGAGTTTTGCAAACACTTTATTACACACAGGATATCTACACTGGAGGAAGAAGAGGAAACTACAATATAGAGCCACGTTATCCACAAAGAAGCTAAACAGGACAAGGAAAAAAGATAGCAAAAACCAAGAATTTAATCAAGCAGCGTGACTCAAAACCTAATGCTTAGCATATAATGCTCTTGCTTAATCACAGGCAGGAAGCACTTTCTCCAAACTCTAGAAGAATTAATAAGGGAACAAAAAAAATCCCAAACCCCAGAAGCCTGATCAGGAACTTGAAGATTAGATTCTGTAGATATTTTATTTACATCCAAGAGTCTCAATGAATAGTACTTCACTAGAGATGTTATGAAAACAATCTGAAAAGTTATATAAAAATATAGGTTGTATATACTTAAATAATATTCAATTTCCATGAAGGGCATTGCTTATAATAACAAGACTCAGTCCTATACATCCTTTTTCCCACAGGCTCCCAGACACAATTGGCTGTGCTGAACTAAATGTTACATAGGATGCAACATTTTTGTTCAGATGTAGACACCTACACATGGAGTGGTCATTTTGATTTTTTTAGCAGTCAATGAAGATGAACAGGCACTTTTAGGCTATGATTAGTCTCAAAGCAAACAGCCAAAAATGGCAGATGAATCACCCTTTAAATCTATTCACTAACAGGAGAGTGAAGTAAATAGTTGAGAGTGTACTTCTATATATGGTAGGTAGTATTCTGTTTGTTAAGCTGAGATCAGTCTTATCCAGAACAAAATTATCACAGTATAGAAAAAAAATGGATATTATTTAAAAATTAATTTTCCTATTAACATATTGCAAACTGTAATAAATCTTGTATATCTTTTTTAGCAGAATTTAAATAGAAAAAAGTGGGGGTGGGGAAAATAAGATTTTAAATCCAGGATATCTGGTTATTCAACTTCTAAAGATGAATAGATTATCTTAGAAAACAAACAGAAAACTAATTACAGAGTACTTGAGGGCATGAACCAGTTTTATGCTGCTTGTCTTGATTCTTCTTTATTTTATACCTTTTAAGCAGAACCATAAGAGTGAAAAATTAAAGCAAATATACTTGTTTTGGAGGGTATTAACATATGTATGTAAAATAAAAAACATTTTTATTTGGCCTTTTTAACTCTAGTACTTGCCCTTAACTTAGCCTTCAAAGTCTGTTTTGAATAAGCTAGCTGTGAAATATGAAGTTTGACAGACATACTCTAGCAACAATTGCTAAAGAAAGAAAGAAACCCACCATGGTTTTAATAATGCCACAATGCTCAAGAATTATTTTCACATAATATCCAAGAGAAAAAAAATTACATAGTTAATGCTGTTTCAAATTTTTTTAGATAGAGGTAGCCAATGTAATTACATGCCAACCACATATTTTTATTTTTAAAGAATATCCCAAAAAGATGGTGAAATTTCACCCATACTGAGAATTATACTTTTCAGACAAGTGTTATGTTAGTAAATTCCTCTGGATCAGTTCTGTAAGTGGAAGAATGTTTCTCACTTACCTATTTTGAGACAGCAAAAGAATCTGCAATAGAGGCAACCAATACAAAGAAAGCATTCTCATAGAAGAAATGCTATTGTCATCCAAATATAGTTCTCTTAAGAGAACATGATTTTCCAGCCTTGGAACCTAAATAGAAATGAGATGGTTATTTAAGACTAGTATAAATTAGAGAAACAACAATGGAATGCTTACCAGATGCTTTTCATAAATCATTACTAAATACAAGAAAAACTGACATTTTGGATATATGTATCATTTCCTTATTATGTATGTACCAGTTGTCGCACATAATCTCTATATATCAGGTGGCAAACACTTTTTAATGTCTTCTATCACACCCGAACAGCTAATATAAATAATTAGAGAAGAAAAAGAAATTCAAGAGCCCAAGAGTCACAACCTTACTATTTTATTAATTTTATTTATTTATTTATTTAGTTGTTTGCTGCTTATTGACAATGCTTTTCATCTCTTGAATTCATAAGAGAATATCTGTGAGTAAATATGATGAAGCATATGTTTAGCAAACAACTTTGCTATTTTAAATGCTGCAGCACAAATTTCAAGTTTCGTAGAATTAACATACATTAAATAAGTATAATTATCATCAGGTTGATAATAATATTATCATTATATACAAGTAACAGTAAGGAGCAATTACTTATATGTAATGACAATTATATCCTTATTACTGGCCTGATATAATTATCTTCCTATTATAACAAGACCTACAAGAAATAATAATATTTTCTTACATTATAAACAAAATCAGAACCATAACTAGAAAAAAAACAAATGCTATAAATGATGGAAGAACCATAATCACTGAGAGTCCAATTTTTCAAGGATTTGGGAGTAAGAAAACAATTAACTGCTAGTCATTTGTATCTTTGAAAAATCACCCCCTGCTAAGGAGAAAAAAAATCTTACCTAGGAGCATGAAATATCCCACACCAATCAAAGAGCACCCACTCAGAAATGCTGAAGAATATGACTGTTAGCAAAGACATATGCACCACAGCCACTAAATTCAAAGCTTTTACCTCCTGGAGATTATTGCCTTGCAACTTCAGAACTTGAAGTAGGCCACAATTCTCAATGCCTTCAACTTGTGCAAGGTAATTGTAAGAGCAGTCTAGATGAATGAGAGTAGGTGCCTCACAAAGACCTTTTGTGCTGATCAACTGATTATGGTCCACAATTAATTGTTGAAGATTTTTCAGTGACTCCAGACCACCTGAAAATTCAAGATTTAAGACATGATGAAATAAAAATCTTTTGTCATTCAAGTATTAAGTAAACTCTGAATTTTCTGTACATTCTCTGACATAATAATTAATATTACTTCTTTATAGGGTTTAAAATGAATTACTGTATTTTGACCCAATCACATATACAGCACATATGGTTCACAAGTCTCTGATGCTCTTAATCAAGCAATAATAACAGTTCATAATCTCTTTGGTACTTCCATTGGAAGAGAATATTCTCTTAGTGATAAACTGTACTTACTATGCTTTAACCACTTTACAGCTGCTCTGAACCCTGTGAAATGCTAACAGCCCTCTTAAAATCATCCATTAGAATGAAAACCCTATGTTTAAAAGTTAGTTTTTATTATTTAATTTTTAAAGTTTTTTTTGAAGTTTATTAGCAAGGTTAGAAAAAGCTGTACTAAGACCCAGGCCAATATCAAATTTAACAACAAAATTTATAAATAAAATTTAGTGCCTTTAAGAATAAAGCTATGCTACTGTAGCCATTCCACTCAAGAAATTTACTTCTGCCATCTACATTAAAGAGCATGCTATCTCTACACACAAAGAAATGCAAAGGAATTCTGATGAGCATCTGTTTCTCTCACATAATGTAACTAAAATTATCCTTACAACAGCAAAAATTACATTGTCTTCCCACAGGCTTACACATGCAATGGCACTGATCCATCTAACTTGCTGCAGGTCCAAGCAGCTTTTCTGTATCTCTGTATTAAAAATGCCTTTGAAGGGATACCCTTCACAAACCATATCTAAAATAAGGAATTTCTGATTTTACATCTGTTTCATGTATTCTTTGATAATTTAGTTAATTTAGGATTATTTGAGGGAACACTGTGTCGCATCTTTATCTCACCCAAAATTTCACAAGTTCCCCAAAGGAATCTGAATTAGCTGGATTCACAGTAGTGAATCTCTTTGTGACTGTCAACTGGAAAAAAAAAAAAAAAAACAAAAAACAACAAACTATGATTATATATTTTATTTCACAAAAAATTAGAAACCAGATATCAGTTTGCACCATAGAGTATTGAGATTACAGAAGAGGAATTAAAAATGAAAACTAATGATAAGGAGAAAACTGAAGCAAAGCATTAAATACCAAAAAACCAGTAAATTTTTAAAAATTCCCAATATAGGTGTTCCAATAATTTTATTTTAAAAATGGAAAACATTTAGTGAAAAGAATGCAATTATCTGACATTAAAGTGGTATCATCTTAAATATAACACACATGTTCTATAATGTGACTTCAAAAGTGTGCTTTAGCAAATAAATATACAAATCTTTAATTATTCTGAAAAGTTTCAAACATGTCCATGACATAACACCCGGTCTGCAAGATCCTGATCTGTGTTTTTCTTTCATGCTTGGATGAAAATAAAAAAGGAATCAGCACCATCTAGTGGTCTCAGAAACACTTTCGCGTTTTCGTGTGTTTGCTCCCAAGACTTCCTCTTAAGAGCAGCTTAAGTTACCTTAAGCTTAAATTCGTTTAAGTTCAGTTTAGCAGCACTGGAAACTTTAAAAGCACTCTATGAGCCTGGAGTGGGACCAAGAAGAGAGACTGCACACACAATAAGAAAAGGCAAGAAGATAAAATAGAATCTGGAAATTTCCTTCTCTGCATGCTGCACAAATCACCTTTTTTTACTCTTCCTCACCTGAATGTCATTCAGAATATTCTGGAATTATCACCGAAAATAGACAAGACAGAATAATGTAATACAAACAAATGGTATTTTACTGGTTCTTCTGACCACATGCAAAATTAAGTATAAGCACGAAAGTCTTCTGCATATTTCCAGAAGACATTGTATGTTTTACATACAATGCAACAAACAAAAGTTATAGCAGCCATAGGAAAAGCATTCTGTTGACAAATACATGGTTTCAGCAAGATTCAAGGAGAACCTTTATGGAAGTTCTCAGCATTTTGCAAAGTGCAGCTGAAGTCTGCTAGCTAGGGACTCAGCTATTGATGCAGTTCTGAAGTCACTTCTATGTGTGACAAAGACAACTAACAACAGAGGGAAAGCTGAGTGAACATAAAAATGAAAAAAAAAAATAAAATAAAATCCTCAAACAACAAAACCTAAATTAAAAAAGTGTCTGATGAAAAAGAAATTCCTCTCTGTGTATATCGAAAGCAGCATTTATGACCATCCATAGTTATGGATTGCTATTCCTCGAGCTGCCAGGGTTTTACCCAGGACTCTATGGCAGTACAGACACCCTACAGAAGCCTATTTGAAATCTGGAGTCAAAATGCTACTTTTTGTGCATGAAAATTTTTAAATAAAGCATTCATCCTCAAAATACAAGCATACGCACTCAACTTTGGTGTGTTACTGTCACAATTACTTAATTTGTGATCATGTATTCCTAAGGGAAAAAGCCTAATTGAGACTATTTCTCTTACTGCTATTTTAAGGGGTTTTTGGCAACTCTAATTTTTCCCCTATTGATGCTATATTTCAATGACAGGAGAAAAGAATAAAAAGAGAAATCATAATATGCCAGAAAGTTCTTGCAATAAGTAATTAAAACGTAAATATTACGAACGTAAATAAGCTTTACTACACAGTACTGGAGCTTCCAGAATTGCTAAGGGACATCCTGCAAGATTTAGAGATGGGAGTGATATGCTAACTATCTGTACTCACAAATCCATTTCTACGCTTTCTGTGCAACTACTCAATATGAAATACATCCTGTATTATGCATCTGTTTTAACATAAAATCCTCAAAGCAATTCTGGAGAGGAAAATAACTCACATTTGAAGACGACTTTTGTGAACATTTATTTACCCACTTCAATTCATTAGAGACTCAGTAATTGTAGCAGCACTCTGCACAAAAGAGAAAGTACTGGAGAATTTAAGTCCACTTGGCCTGTATGATGTTGCCACACTCCACACTGATGCCACATTCTTAAATGTCATCCACTAAAATGATGCCATTCTTACAGTAATTTTGCGGACATTTTTATCAAATAAGATCAATCTGAATAAGAATCTTATCAAGCACTATTTGCCACAAAAATACAGATGAAACTTTTAACCATTTAATTTTATTTTTCTTCATTAGACTACTGATACGTTTTTACAGTAAACATTGATTTCCCGGGACTTTTATTCTCAGGTATTAAAAATTTTCTTCATGAGTACTAACATTTACATATATTAACAAAAATATTTATATCTTCATCAAAGTTTCTACATCTACAGATTTTTTTAAGCTTTCCCATTTTCTGTTTGCTACACCCTTGCTGTTCATCATGGAACTGTATTATCCATGTTCATAGTGCTATTTAACAGTGGAACTACTTATTTACAAATCTTATGTGAATTTGCTTAGTCTATGAGCTTAATAATTGTTTTAATTATTTTTCTATTGTCCAGCAGACTCAAGACAGGCAAGACAATTTCTATATAACTACTTACTGTGTCAGTCAGGAACACACTGGAGTTCCCTGCAGTTGCACAGCTAGGCTTTGCTTTCATTATGTCTATAGATAAGCTGAACACAGCCTACTCTCATATTCCAGCTGACTCAGTGCAGATAATGTGAGTGGCCCTTTCAGAAAGATTTTAATTCTCTTTGGCTGACAATAGTTATATTGTCATATATATATATAGACCTATATATATATAGAGGGAATACAGGGCAGTAGCTAAGCCATGCTTTAAGATGAAGGTTTTTTGCCAAGTCTGTCTCTTTGGGCTTAGCAGCTGACTGGCTCTAAATTCAAGGGGTGTAAAATTCTGAATATAAACTGCATAAATATTGTTATACAAATTGGAATCATTTTCTTACCAATTCGAGTGATTTTATTGTAGGAAAGTTCAAGATTTTGGAGGTTTTTGCATCCATCTAAGCCACAAACTGATGAAAGACGGTTCTTATTCAGAATGAGAATACAGAGATTTTCCAGATTTGCACAGTCAATTATCTGAATGTTGTTGTCCTGCAATAAAAGAAAATGAGAATATTAAACAGCCTCTGAAGTGAAGTACAGAACTGAGTAAAACATAGTATATTGCCTTTATTGCTTATTTTTATCCTAAACTCTTAGCTAGGAGTAAGGGCATCTTTATTTTTCCATTGGGGGAAAAAGAAAGATGAGTCCTGCTGAAACAGAACAAGAATGTATCTTGAACTTCATTCTGGCTCTGAAAATGCCCAAAGTTGAAACAAAAAGAGCATAAAAAAGAAGTTAAGAACAGAGCAGTCTTTTCCATACACAATTTCCTACCTCCCGAAACCCTCGGAGACTGAACTAAAAACTGCACAGAAACATCATATTTACTAGATGCTAATGAAGACAAATGTAATTTTGCTGGAATCCTATTTACTAATAGCAAAAGTCTGCATTTAGAGGTACTTTGGTCACAAACATTAACACTGTTCTAAGCTAATATTATTCCTCCAAGGGATCTTGCTTTTTAAACATCCCCTTCCCCAGGCCATTTTAATAAGACTTCCTCAGATTTTTCTTTCACTATTTGCTGTGCTTGGTCTTTTCATCTGGAAAATGGCGTTGTTAAAACACATGAAATTAAAAATATGAACAAAGCTGTTTCATGTAAACTGCCAAGTTCTGGAACAAAGATGCATTACAGAGAAAAAGTTCTCTTTAGTCACTAAACAAGGCATGTAAAACACTGCACAGTAATGAACACCTAACATTAGGCCTCTGGTATAACTCACAATATGTATTATTCCTTGAGCATATACTTTACTAATTTTAATTAATATTCAAGGTGTACTTTTACACGTAAAAATACATGTAACATGTATTCATGTTGCAAAGGACTCTTCCTTCTACCTATTCTTGCTCAAGCTGAGCACCTGCTATGGTGAGCAGCATCTGCCCACTCATCAATCAGAGACTGAGGAAACAAAGATCTATACCAATGCTAAGCACAGCCTGCTATTTTCTTAGTATAGGTTGAATCATTTGCAGCGTGTAGTTTTTTGTTATTTGCACTGTAAATCTGCTTATATAACTTTGTTAACATTTGGGAGTATTTTGTTACTATTCCTGTGCTCTTAAGGCTAAAAGCTACATATTCAGTTGGACTACTGAACAATCAACTAAGGAGCAAAACTGGCAGTTCTCCCCATGTTATAACAAAGAATCAAATATGCTTGGTACCTCCACATTGATATACTTCAGGTCTTTGCAGCTACTTAGTCCTTCCAGAGCAACCAGTCCACAGCGCCTCAGAGTCAAAACTTGAAGGTTTGAACACTCAGATAAGGTTGAGAGGCTACAAGCTGGCAAATCTTCGAGTGTAAGTGTTGTGACCTACATGCATTTATTGATAAATAAAAATAACGTTTTGTATATTGAATATTCGTTGCACAACATCATATTATGGTAATTTTCTTTGGGATGAAAAAGAAAACAAAACTACAAACCACTAATGCTTTATAAAATGCAAGC